>NC_089279.1:34863432-35540932 GCF_963678975.1 Dysidea avara
GACAATGTTCAATCCATTAACAAATAAGGCAAGTGAAATGAAATAATCTCCCAATTATGTAATATCTTATGACATCACAAATTAGTATAAAATGACTGAAAACTTATACTAGAGTATCATTTAATCAAGATGAGTCTGAATATGTTTGTAAACACTGCTGGCAATAAAACATATACTGTCAACATAACAGAGAGAGAGGTTAGTAACTAATTATCATTGTATTGTTAACACTCTGTTTTTGCCAGCTACCAACTATTACAATTCTGGGACTAAAGAAGAAGATAGGGGACAAAACTGGTGTGCCTCCAAATAAACAGAGATTGGTGACTGGTAATCAACAGCTTACACAATATAGTAATAGCACGCTTGTGAAAAACTGTTCTGCAATAAAAGAGATGTGTACAATTCACATGATAGTTTGTTTGAAAGCTGGACAAGATTATTGACATGTACTATAGTCAAGTAGCAACACTTAGAACATGCATCTGGCAGAGATGAAAGAAAGTGATCATACAATGGACTGTCCTTCTCTAAGGCAATGCACAAACTGTGGAATCTAACTGAACATGCAACAAACCGTAAACATATGGAATGTACAATATGTGCCGAACAATTTTGTTTCATTTGCTTGAAAGACTGGAATGACACCCACCAGTATCAAAGATGTAAACCTGCAGACCTCTGTCGCTAAAGGATACTGAGATTGCACTGTTTATATAACTATAACAGACTTTACATTATTTATCCTATGTCTTACGGTTGTTATTTTAATAATTTTAAAAACATGTATAGCATACTTTGTCTTTTGCACAAATTATTACTCCACACTTGTAATCCTTTCCTCTACATTTTCTTTATAAATATGTACGGCACAAAGAAACATGTACCGCCGTTAAAGACAAATCTTTTTCAAGGCCTATTCAACATGTGGAGCTTGTACTATCCATTCTTGCGCGGCCAGAATGCACACAATTAGATGCAGACTATAGACCTGAACACATCAGTGGATGTATGTAGCAGAGATGTTCACCAGTTTACAATACCCACTTCCTTCTAAACCTTGCTGAATCTATAACACAGAACAAGTATGTAATCTGTTTACCTTTAGCCAGCATCCCATAATGAAACTGATATATGTTTGGACAAAAGATATGGTACACACTATACATATTATAGGCCTGACTTGTCAATAGAAATGTTATCCTGTAAACAGAGAGTCACTTGATACAACTGAAACATGTCTTAGGGTAATTCCCACATTAAACTGCTTTTAAAGCTACCAGCCTACCTGGCTTGCTTACCACTTATCAATACACATAAGGTACTTTCCAAACAGAGCAAAACATTTTACAACCACAACACATTAGGACCCCAAATACTAAAATTTGACTGGCTCCATACTAGAGCCCAATACACACATTCCAGTTAAATCCTTCCTGAGGCAATGCAAAACATAACGGATATGATCCCATAACAGTGGCAACAGGTTGACTAAACAAAGAAGTTATTTACTGGACAAGATGTACGTATCATAATCTACTGGATGCATATTCATGGTTTCTTTGTTACAAACAATTATTTGAGCATAAAAAACTCAGACCTTGTAGTAGCACCATCACATCACTCAGGCATCACAGCATAGACTTTGAGTTACTAAATTACACAGAACCCAGTTAAATCTTTTACTACCATACTTTGGGTAAATAAAAGAATCGATCAATATTATGCATATACAGTGTGACACTGACTATCCTTTTTGCTGACTCTGGATACAGAGTACTGACAATTTCATAACACATAGACAATCAGTCATAAAGGTCTAAATACTGCAAGAGCTAAATCAAATATATTTTTATGTTCACTCCAAAAGAATTTTGCTACAGTAGTTAAATGAAGCCATCATAACCATGAAGATGACTTCATAGAGGTTAGCTAATAAAATGGAGTGTTTGTAGAATTACAAGTTATTTGCCAACATAGCTATGTCAATATTTGTACTCAGTTAGCAAACTTTAACAGTGAAACTACATACACTACAATACATGATATATGATCTAGATAATAATAATACACTAAGGTTCATGTTCACAGGTAGCCTGAGTTAAAACAGCAGTCAAGTGGTGACTGAAAACATTAGAACCACTAAAGAGGGTCTACTTACAGAGTACTTCCAGAGGAGGTCCGATGTATTCACGCGTCACAGGGGCATAGAGTCTGCCAGGGCACAGGCCCGGGAAATCGCTGCTAATGCTGGGCAGCGAGCCTGGTAATGGCAGCACCCACCCGGGCACATCCCATAATTAATACAGACGAAAACTACATACTTTCTATCTCTTTGGAGCATCTTGTAAAACTTTCCAACAGTTGCTATAATAATACAGTATCATAAAACATCATGTACATTTGAGTTTACCAAGACTCCTCCATCAATTTGTAAATTTCTACATAATGCCCAGCATTACGTGATAAAATTTTAAGATTTGAGCGGTTGAGAGTCAAATGTGTGCTGCAATTTAGTGAAACTACTCAGTAAACAACAGTACTGGATATAAAGTGAATGTTTATTATACATCTAATGATAGAAGCGGACAAAAGCCAATTCCAGTCATGGATAGGAATGAGAAGAGCAGGTTGTGATGCCCATCTTACTTAAGGCTGGACTAAGGACAGAGGATAATTGTTTATTTGATGTTGGTTATCAAGTATGCCTAAAGTGTTCAGTGTGTGCAAGTAGAGAAGAGGGAAAAGTCGATACAGCTGGGGATGGAGTTCAAGCTTTGTGTGCAAGTAGAAAAGACAGAAGAGTGAAAAAGAAGTCCAATATTGGGACTGGAGGCTAGGTCACTATAAAGTCAGTCTGTCATTGTTCAGTTTTAGCTTCTATATTATTCATGCAGTAAATAATTTAGTCTAATAAGCTGCACAAACAGCAGTGTATAGTAGCTAGCTAGGTACACGTATGCACTTTTACAAAAGCAAATGTGTAATAAAAAGATGTTCTTATTTCCTGCTTTTTTAGCCAACAAACACCCATAAATTTATATAAGTTTAATTTAATTTTATGGCTATAGATAGCAGGTGTCAAAAGAAACGAAACTGTGAATGTTATTCATACTGTAGAACTGATACATGTCTTTGGGTGATACCCACATTAAACTGAAAATAGAAACTACTAGTCTACCTGACTTGTGTACAACTTCACATGATGTACTCCTTGAACTAGCAAATACCTTATATGGGAATTTACTTTACAGGATTGCAACTCCAGCACTAAATTTTGATAGCTCCTTCCCAGGGATCTAAATGCCACCTGTTCTCCTTCCTGCAACATAAGTCTTAACTAAATTATTAGAGGATGGTGTATCAGGTACATGCACTACTACATTTCTTGTAGTTATTATGTTACAAGCTATGTCTAATAGAATTAAGTTGCCCTTAGACCCTGTCCTGTAGTAGCACCCTTACGTCACAATGCTTATTTTGGGATCATCCTTAACACTGTTTTGGATCTCCTTATCACGTGACATGATTGCACTGTTAGACACTGTGCAAATCTTGGTCATAAGTAAGAAGCTGGCAAATAAGCTCATTCAGTACGCTTTTGTGGCTTGGCATTACTCAGTGGATTACTAATGAGATTAGTAACTTTGTTACTTGTAGTAATAATATTACGTATTATTACACTTGTTACAGTAACTTCATTACCTAGGTAACACATTACGTTTGTAAGTAAAATAATTTGAGTTATATTACCTGTCTTTATAGCGTATTTCGTTATATTACTTTGTTACCACATAACATGTTACCCTCAACACTGCTTATAGTGTTACCCTCAACACTGCTTATAAAGTATTGTCAAGTAGTAGAAACAAGCACTCTCTAATAGCTGTTGCTATCCCTTTAAAGTTAAATGCCCATGCATTGCTAATGTTACAGGCCAGGTGTGCTTGCTGTGTTATGTTTCAAATAAGTATAACTAATTGGACTACACCTCACTGCTGTCCCTTGACAGCTCCTTGTAATAATGCTGATAAGTACAAACAAGCTGGTGTGGTTGTTACTGTCCATTTAAAATTGCCCATGTTAGAGACATGTAGCTGCTGTGTTTTGTATTGTCTTACAGCATGGTCTCCAGAGAGCGTGGTACACTATGGGTTTAGAGACCATAATCAAATCGTAATCTAAAACAAATTTATTTGAATTTCATTCAGCTGATAAAATGAAGCCATGCATTACCACAGATCAATTTATAAGATTTTCCCATGAAGATGATGTCATAGTAGTTAACTAATAAAATGTAAAGTCATTAGATTCACAAGTTATTTTCCATCATGGTTATGACATTATTTGTACAGAGCAGCAAAAGCAAGAGCTTCACCCTGAACATCACCTATAATCAGGTTAGTGAACTATTAACAGTGAAACTACATACAATACATGATATAATTATGATCTAGATAATATTAGACTACAACAAGTTTGATACTGAAATTTGATTGGCTGAAAACGTGGTCTCTAAATCTCGTAGAGCCACGGTCATGTCCAATAGAGACCACGCTCTGAGGCGATACGAAACACGATAATTACGCGCCTGTAACATTGGCAACGCATGGGCATTTAAATGGCTAGTAACAGCCGTACTGAACTAGAGGGAGGTGTAATGGGCTTGTTTGTACTAATCAACACTACATTACTTGCTTACAAGCAGCTATCAAGGCACAACAACAGCAACAATGAGTTGTAGTCCACTCGCTGAGTCCAGTACTTCGATACATAGCACGCGCCTGTAACATTGGCAACGCATGGGCGTTTAAACGGGTAGCAACAGCCACGTTGTGGTCCCGCCATGTAGGGAGGTGTAGAGGGCTTGTTTCTAGTAATTAGCCATACATTTCCTATTTACAAGCAGCTGTCAACTCAAGGTACAATAACGAGTTGTAGTCTAAATAAGTTAGACGTCAAGAACCACTGGGTTCTACAGGATTTAGAAAACCCTCAGGCCCTTAGTAGCGCCCTCGCTGCGCTCAGGCGCTACAGCCCAGGGCCTTCGAGTTTTCTAAATCCCGTAGAACCCTGGTTCTTGACGTCTAACTATTATATAGAGTGTACATTTAGAGATAATCTGAGAACATTTTAATGAAGTACTCTGTATATAGAACCTTTAAGGACTCTAATATTTTCAGTCTCCATTGGTTTAGTGTGTCAATGCAATGTTATCTCTATCTCTAGTGTATTTACTTCAATGTTCTATTTCAAGTGTGTCCACTTAATCATATAGTTACAATCATTGACAATACTGGGACTAAAGCAGTTGATCGAGAAGAGGATTAATGCTCCTGTCAACCAAATGAGGATGATAGTAGCTAGTCAAACAATAACACAAGAGAATGACTACAGTTTAGTCACCAGTTTTCCAATCATAAAGAACTATGCTACCATCCTTATACTGCTCCGTCTAGGTGCCTACCAGGAGGTCAAGAGAAATATAGCTAAGAATTGGGCATGGACGAAGAAACTGTTACATCATTACAAAACTGTGATTAAATGTCCACTAACACAGCCGTAGGTGTAGATGATCTCCTTTCATGCTTTTTATTTCTATAATCCCTACTCACACACAATTTTTTTACAGTTGCTTGTTTACTTTTTTGTAACATAATTTATGACTTGGTGAAACCAACGTAAAGGAAAGAGTGGCACTGGACAGACACAAAACGCACCCATTACTGGAAAGCGTTCTTGTCATTTCGTTTCGTTTTCAGCTCTGTTCAACCAATTACACAGCATTACAAACAAAGAACAGTACAAGAAGCGCCTCACCAATCAATTCAGTCACTACAGAAATTAACAGAAAATTCTCAAGACAATCAGCTTCACTGAAGCTACTACACATTAGCTACTGCGAATCAACACCATCACAGCAGTGAATAAAGAAATGGGACAAAAGGAGGAGAAAGGCTAGTCCATGACGCATGCTTTGTTGCTGCTGTAGTTGGGCTGAAGCGACTTCAAATAGTGAAAAAATCAAGCCTGTAGCCTCAACCAGAGTTGAGTTATGCTTGGCTGGCTGGAGGAATCAGTTACATAGACAGCTAGCCAGCAAAAAATTCTTTAACTAACAGTCTCTGGACACTGTAGTGAATTTTTATTGCATTAGTGTATTAACATGGTTTCATTGGTTATTACACTTAGCTGGTATCTTTGTATCATCTGTAAGTGCAACTCCATAGTGACTTCAGAGCACTTCAAGATGTAGCATTCTTCATCACCATATCTATCCCATTATTACTTTTGGATTTGTTTCGACAAAATCGTGCTCATTTACAAAAATTGGGTCACAATTTTATCAAGAAGCCATAACATATCTTAGTCACTAAAGCCCCAACACACCACAAATTAGATCCAATTATTGGTTTTTTATAAGGTATATAATGGTGGTTACAAAAATTCAACCAAGGTGTGTTTTACTAATTAAATGCTCTTTTGCACCTTGCAGGGCTTATAGGTCCTGGTTTGGAGTCCCATATATGGGCTTGGTTATGTCTAACTAATACTGCCAAGCTGTCATGAAGGAAAACAAGGCTGTGACATTATTGGACAAGAAAATCCAAACTTCTATGATCCAAAACATTGTGATGACTGTATCTGACTATTGTACACACAAAACCAACATGGCCAAAGCATTAATGTGTGTATATCACAACTACCAGTGTTCTAATGATGTATGTATCAACAATGAATGGAATGTATCAACATATTTTACACCAGTTACGTAGAAGGTAACACTAATTATCAAAAAGCACAAATCTTCAAACAGGGACTATGAAAAAAGCAACACCAGAAAAACAACCTTCTGCTGCTAACGTTTAACACAAAATGTGCAGTACTGACACAGAACTGGCAAAACATAATACAATCATTAAAAGCTCCACTAGAATCACAATCACTCTAATAGAACAATCACTATGAATGGAATATCAGGTTGACCATACTGTGCAGGGCAGACTCTTTAAAAGGTCTGTAAGAAAGTCCTCCAAGTGACTGCCTTCTTTACTATGTATATTAAAAGCATGCAGGCAGATGGTACTCTTGTAAGTAGTCATTTACTATTATCTTAATGACATACCGTAAATCAGGAAAATTTCAGTGTAGAAAATTTACGTCTACTAAAATTTTGATGCAACATATTTTCGTCACTGGCATATTCAACGAAAAAAGTGACAGAATAAGTATTTGCATGCGCAAATTATTCGTATACCTAGGTAAAAATAATTCGTCGTTTTAGTTTTCGTCGATACAACCAGCGCCAAAAACTTTTAGACAACAAATTTTTCCTGATTTATGGTAGGTATCACGATAATCGCATTATCATTATTATCACACAGCTAGTTACATATTATGCACCAGACTACAGTACCAGATGAGAAGTTAGCATACAGCTGCTTTAAATGTGTCGTGATTGGGTGTACAAAGTATTCACACCATGTCCTCACTGTGGTATCAAGTATACAAGAGAATTTTCTGCCATTGCACTGAATCACACACATGACCACACACACACACACACACATGACCACACACACACACACATGACCACACACACACACACATGTAGGGTGGTATATAAGGTGCCTTATCCCATTAATAGCAGTAGCCGCCATATGGTGGCACGGCATTATAAATTGTGCAGGAAATAAATCTAGCTTTGCTATAAACTGTTTAGTGCATGTGTAATAGTGAGATGCGCTAGTGCTAAAGTGGACATGCCTATAGGGGTCCCGTTTCTGGGATAAAAGGATCCTTCCCAGCACTAGTGCACGTTTGTTATGCAATAGCGTAAAGTGTTTACAACCTTTCATAATAGGCGAAAGAAATTGTTCTTTGAGTTGAAAACAAGTTGTAAATAACAAAGAAAGCGTTATGCATCGATGGAGACAGGTAAAGTCAACAGTCGGCTGCTTTATCCCAGACGTGGCATGGTGGTAATAAGTGCAGATACAAATGCGCACCAGCAAAAACGGGACAAATCACGAAGAAACCAGCTGTGGAATGGATCGCACTGTAATTAAACTGTATAGAATAGTTCTGTGGAGTGTAAGGCACCTTTGTACTTTTGTAGATAGTTAGTTGAGATTCCGTTGTCTGTTTGGGATGGTTTTTACCAATGTTTAGACTTTGCCAAGTAATAACTCATTGCGGTTGGTTAGTATTATGTAAACAAAAACAACACAATTGAGTTCCTTATTTCATAGCGAGGATTTAGATGTGCGGTTACTAAGTAGTTCTGTGTATGGTAAGGGTAATATGATGCAATTCGGCGATTCAGCTAGTAGTCACCAGGAATTCAGCTGGCAATGGGTTAATGATTTCTTTTATGCCATATAACACTACCACATGATTGTTTAATATCCACTTGTGTAATTTCACAGTACACAGGATCATTTGGTGGTTACAAATAACAACACCATCCATCCCATCCACAAGCCCACCCCACACAATCGTACAAGAACATGTCACTTGCCTGGGAAGATGTAGTCAGAAAACTGGATCTCAGTGACAGTGACAATCCCAGCTGTGGTGGCACCAATACCAAAACCCATAATAACTTGTTCACACAGTGGTGACTTGAATACTCTGTAGTAACAAATAGTGGTGACATGACAAGAATGTGTTGGAGAGCACATGAGCAAGAACATGTGTGCACCACACAGAGTTCACAATGTACAGTACACACACACACACACACACACACACACACACACACACACACACACACACACACACACACACACACACACACACACACACACACACACACACACACAAACACACACACACACACACACACAGAGCTGTGTCAAACACAGTTACTGCCAACCCAATATACCAGCACACTGGCATGGGATGCCCTGATTGCCTATGCACCACTCAGGCACTCAAGTCTGTGCAGGTAAATCCTCCTAATACATAGTAACACGTGGGAGAACTGTCCAAGTCTCACAGACGGAGGCTGCAGAATCCACAGTTCCACCCAATACCACTGAGCAAGACAAGGACAGTTGGGCATTTGCTTTCCCAGTTGACAAAAGGCTACAAGGATTTTACAGTTAGATACAGTGAACTTCTATAATCCGACGCTCATTGGGATAAGAAAATTGTGTCGGATTAGCAAAGATGTCGGATTATTGAGGTAATATATATTACATAGAAAAGGTCTTTTTGGTATACAAAAAAATGTCAGATTATAGCTAGGTATTCTGGATTAGAGAAGTAGACTGGAACAATGTGATACAGATTCTTGCTTAAGGAAACAAAACAACTCATAATACAGGAACTGTAATTGATAAAGCTAAGCTATAAAGTACATTATGGCCACTTCAACTAAATTTCTTGTTTCTCGGGCCCAACCAACCCATAAAATTTGTAAATGAAATGTTTTGTTCATTTTTAAAGATCACATGTTCGATCACGTCAGTTTGTGGCATAGATGTATTGTTGGCTATTCATATCTGCTTTGAGTGGGACGAGCTTGGTTATTACAAGAAGAGTTGTAAAAGCAGACTATGTATGGACGTTTGGTCACTTAGATGTACTAACCATAGCTAATAGTTTGTTATCTAACGACGTAGTTACACGTGTTGCCATAACTTCAGTTTTAAAAAATTATTACCACCTATAATTATTTTATTTATACCTACTGACCCACTTTTCAACTAGTTTCAGTCTGAGAAACAAAAGATTTAGTTGAAGTGGCCTATAAGTAACTTTGAACATACTACAACACACACACACAAAGGTGCAATGTCACTCACCATACTTCTCCCTCAGACCATCATCAGTACATCCAAATACTCCACCAAATGCAATATCCTCACCAAATATAACTAAACAATATGATACCAAATGTACTGAAGTACATATATCACCACTTGGAGATGGACATCACATGTACATTATGGATAAATGGGGATATGTATGGAAAACTTACAAAAAAATGCTTGTGACACTTGGAACTACACCAATACAACAATAATACATGTACATTGAGGCCCTCTCTATGTAATAAGGTCACCTACCAACTTGATAATCCCCAAATAAGTCATTTGTGTACAAAGTGGTTTGCCTAATGTACCATATAGCCTAAATATTTCAAGAGGGAAAATTTTTGCTGATTTTGCGGTTTTGGGGTTATCAGCAATAATTTTAGCATTGAAATGTTTAGAACTCAATACATTTTGGGAGTGTTTGCAAATACGCATTTTTTTATTTTTAGCAACATTGCTCAACCTCGAAATATTTAGGCTATACGGTATGCATAGCCACCTGCTCTACTGTGTAATAAGGTCACCTGTCTAAACAGCCAACTTGGTAATCTCAAAATGAGTCATTTGTGTACCTGCCACCTGTCAATACATAGGAGTGGCTCATAAATGATCATATTGACATATTAGCTAGAGCAGGCGTCATTACGAATATTAAACATCATGTACTTCTTACCAGAGGTGGAATGATATTAGAATCTCATAGTGACTCCACTAATGTCATCTTACAAGTTTCACCTATGGATGAAGTTACACACTCAGTACATTTCCTTTCTTATGCGGTACAAATGTGTGCACTGTATTAATAACAAGTAGTACAATATCGGTACTGTAGTGCTATGGCTGAAATGATTTTGATAAATGTGGGGTCCGGCCTGACCACGAAACATATGTGGAAGCATAACCAGTGTCGTACAGAGTATCTTTTGTGTAAAGGAGGTAAAGATTTCAGTTATTCTCGCAAACTGGGTCCTATAGTCACGTGTGTAAACACCATGGGTTTGGTTTTTCAATAAACTAATCTTTCAGCATTCAGGGGTCATATCAGTTTATTGTGCTCAGAATACTCACCATACTCTCTCCGAGACTCTCGGCAACCTAAGACACTGATCTCACCGTCTTACTAGTAGTCTTGTTAATAAAGCCGCCAGGTTCCTTCCGGTTCCTTCAGAAACGCGTACAGCAGAAGTCGAGGCAGAAACTCGGTCAGAAGCTATTATGTTGGTGCGCTTTATTAAGAATTGCATTTTATACCGGTAAACGCTTCTTATTTAAATTAAAATTGCGGGCGCTTTTTTGGCTTGGATTCTGGACAGATTCTGGATGTTCCGGCCGGATCCAGAAAAGGAGGAGGTATGACTGCAAGATATAGATCATCAGCGTAAGCGTCAAAATAAGCATTGATTTAATTTTCAGGTGGTGCTCTATTTTATGTGACTGCTCTATTAGAGTATTTATTTATTTATTTAATTTGTCTAAATGACAGGGTGGCATCAAAAGGCATAGCCTATACAAGGGTGCTTCCCTCAACATACATACATAACAAGACACAGAACAGGAACAGTATCTCAATTCCTTTGCCTATTTGCTCCCTATGCCTCCAAGTATGCCTGCCTAGTAGTAGTTCATGGAATTCTTTTCCACCAACTGTGACTGAGGCACCCAGGGCTTGTCATCATTTAAAAAAATAATATGATTCAAGTGTTTTCACTGATTTATCACCTGTTGAAGCATTGCAGTTGCAACTGATTACACGGTACACTTGTACTAGCCATGCATAAAATCAAGGTATAAATCAGAAAGAAGAGATTGTTCAGTACAGCTCCATACTGGATCCTTGATTGCATGCAATGAGTGTTGTCAGTAGCTAGTGAGGTCAGTTCAAACAAGATCAGTACTCCATTCCTGAGCACCTATTTAGCTACACAATCTGTTGCAACTCTAATCCCTACTGTCAGAACTGATTACCACTATCACAATTCAATGGCCATTAGCACTGAGTACTGACTGTTGTTATCATTATTCAATCGACCTGCATATTAAGGACACCTTGGGACTAACTGTACGTGTCCTGATTATCCAAATAATCCAGGTCAGTTTACATGCTAAAGGATACTTTGGGACCATTACTAAGTGTCTATAGTATGTACAAGTTGAGCTGGATCCTGAAAAATAGCTAAAAATTAAAAGTGGATTTTTTTCTCAAGAGAGTAAACATTTCAGCCAACTAGATGATTAGTGCTGACAGCCAAGGTGTCAACGTGCAATTTGGCTCCATTACAGGTTTGGGAAAGAGCTGCAACGAACACTGCAGTTTATGGCTTCCCCATATGAAATGTACGGTGAAAATTTTGAATATTATGTCAGACATCAGTTTGTTGCAAGATATTAGAACTTATTATATATCACCACACTGTAGAACATTTAAATACCAACAGCATATTAATCGGCAATGAGCAATTTGGCTTCAGGGCAGAACATTTGAACAAAAAGATTTTGAAATCATTTTAGTGGGTCAAGCAGCACTAAAAATGAGCCAAATTTCAAGATCATGTGTAATTGCATTCATGAGTTATTAAATGTTTTTGAGGATTCAGCTCAAACGCATACATACTATAGATTATACAGGTATCCACATTTGATTAACGGGCTCCATTGTAATAATCTTCTGGATAGATCTTTTACATGTAAACACTGATGGTGTAGTGGAAACCAGTATTTGTCAGTGGGAAAGATCCTTATATGGTAATAAATAAACATATGATTTACTCTTTGCTTTATTTACATGCATAATGTACAACTCACAGGGGCATAGTTAGGGTGGTTTCCCTGGGGTTCTGGAAACCCCCTCTAAAATTTTAACTTTTGCACTTACAGCAGGAAGGCTATCTTATTTTAGCAGCACAAATATACAAAATAAAAGGGAACAAGGTAAGGAAGTGTATACGTAGCTACTATCATTGTAATGTTAAATCCTAAAAGTACATTAAGACATAACAAGGGTAAGCATTTTAATGTCCATAGTCTGTCAGAGGCTGCATGGGAGCTGCACTCCCAGCTATAACTCACTACAAAATCAGGTAACCACCTTGAAAAAATCTTAAATACAGTTTGTATTGTATATATATGTATATGCTCCCAAACTTCATACTGTTTTTGTTATAAGAAATTATCCTAGATGGACACTGAGAATTAATTCTCTGTCCCAGTATACTTTTTTTTGGCGGAATTAAATGCCATGCACAAGAACAGAAATTTTTAAGTTGCATTACATGCTGTTTATTAAGTGTAGCTTTTATCTATTGACTATTGGCTGAGAGAGAATTTATATACCCTCATTATAGGATACAAACTGTAATTCACTTTATTTTCATGCAAAAAGTTTGTGATAAAATTTTTCGTGTAAAAATATTTTAATATGATTTATGTTAATGACTGCTCTATTAGAGTAGTTCATTCTTAAGAAAAAAATTTAATTTTGTACAAGTTTTGCATACGAAAATTATTTTACAAGGAAAAAAAGTGAATTGCGGTAGTAATTTATAGACAGGTTTAACAAAAGGCGTGGCACATTTTTTATGTTACACAATCCGGATTTGTGTAGGGCAAAAAGATCGGGAAAATCAATGTAGGGCAAAGGTTTTCAAAGTGTCTCTGAGCACTGTAATACTGCATCAAGTAATCACTACCCGAAATACAAACCCTTGTGTTCATACTTTATCAATACTCAGGATTTGTTGAATAAGAATAATGGGGTGACTTTTCTGTATAGCTGGTTTATAAACTCGAAATTTAAATTATCTCCTAAAAACTTTAACATCTGAAAGGCGACTTATTTCACCATGCCTGAGTTTTTAATGGTTTTAGTCCTCAAACTAGGTCTACACATTTTTATCATTGCTTGATTGATAAGTTCCAGTTAACACTGCATTTCTTTTGCCCTACTAAAATGGCTGATAATTTGTGCATGTGGCGCATTTTTATGACCACACCTCTTCGTTAAACGTATCTATAGCATATTATTGCTGCTTGTAAATAATAATTATTGTGGGCAGCTAAAACATATGCAAACAATCAAATTGAAGGGAACATGATATACTCTAATCAGAATATGGATCCTTCCACTACATGGTATTATTCTATATGAAGAACAGTTGCAGCTTCTCACATCAATGTCTTTATTATAATTATGCAAGTCTGTCATCCACACATGCTAGTAGTTTAATGCCTATGAAACCACAGCATGCCAACTTGAGAATGGCATCCATTACCATGCAGAATCACAACCAGCACTGTCCCATATAGAGTCTGCATGACATACAATTCACATGCTTCCATATTAAATATTATGATGACATAATGATTGTGTAAACTGAGTAACACAAACATAGTACACACATATTATGGGTTATATAACACTCTTGTTTACAAATGTACACAATGTACAGAGAGTTTATGTAACTAACTAACATGTCACTTAACAACGTGTCTTATAGATCTACTTGATGTAAATTTCTAACTTTTCCACAGCTATATCTTCATCCTGATGAACATCATTTTTACAGATACGAACTTCAAAATCCTCAGCTACACACACTGGTAGTTTCCTATAGAACCATGGCATCCCAATTTGAGCACAACATCCATTGCCAGTACCACAGCCAGTACCATCCCATAAAGGATCTGATAGGTAGTATAATGCAGCTGCACTTCCCACATCTCCAGACTCGCAGTAGTAGTGATTTCTCACAAAGTCAGGTGGAGGGGGACCAGGATGAGCAGCACACGGACAGTTACAGCAACCTCCACGATTATAATCATCACTTAAACCAACAGCATAGGTCCACACATGTTTACGTGGTGATCCTAAAGTGATGGAAATGCCATCAACATATGCATCATCAATGGATTGTATTTTTGCATCAAAGGCATCTGTTCCTCCTTTCTGGTAACCTTTAGTTTGTCCACAGATGTGTTGATATTCAACTCCCTTCACAAAGAATTGTGCAGAAGCACATCCAACTACATATCCTAAACACAGTCTCCTGGGAGTGGTGATCTTGTGCCATGTTCCTGGACAATTATCATCTCGATTCATGTCTACATCAACAACTTGCATCCATCCTCCTTCAATACCATCACACTTTAGCTTCATGTTGCAAGTGACCTCAAACAGTCCTTCACTAGTTTTTATCCAGTATTGCCCAACACTTCCCCTACTAGTAGGATTACGTTGGTATATCTCATTACAAGAAGCAGCAGAATTGGCCTTGCTTTTACCAAGTAAGATGTCTTCATTGTTAGCTGAGGCAGAAACAAACAACAGTAGTAGGATAAGGCACTTCTCCATGGTTACTGGTACTGACTACAGAAGTTTAATTTGCACTTCACTAGCTGCATCGTGCTGCATTTATAGGTTTGCTAACAGGATGTTTTTCACTTAGTGGACAGTGCAACAACAACATAGTGGATTTCCCGCACTCACCTCATGTGTTCATAGTAATTCAAACACTAACTTGACAACAAACTTGATTCAAACACATAATATTTAATATATTTTTATGTATACACAGCTGCCATGCACGTAACCATTATAACAGGATGTTATCAGATATAGAGTAAACTAAAAATTCCCATGTTTACCACCTCTCAAACGTGGGAATATCCTTCAGTTGAATAAAAATTTTGTTTTAATCTCTAAAGAATACTTCACTTCCACAGCACATAAGTCACATGTTATGTAGTTATGAAATGTCAGAAGTTGAAGGGATTTCTTTATAGGCCTATTTTCTGTTTCACCTTATTACTAGTATAGCTAGTTGTCTTAAGTCTCCAATTTCTGTCTATTAGGTTAGGTAATCCAAACACTGCAGCACAAGTTGCTGTAAGAGCAACAGTATAGGATAAGGATACTTCATTATCTCCACTTGTCTTGATCAGTTTTTAAATTACTGTAACAATGTATAGCAAGTCCACTCCAGTTCATAATTACACTATGTGATGATAATTCTACACATGGTGGTGTGCCATGTGGCCCAAGCCAGCACGCTGCACCATGGGTATAATATTGGTAGGAAGAAAGAAAACATGATAATTATCATGCATGCATGCATACATATTATTTACATAGTTCCATAATCTCTTATCTAAATGGAACACTATAAATTAATAGACTGAAGCAGGGATTAAATGTCTACTATGACTTCCCTTGTTTCATTATTTTTTTGTAATCCTTAAAATTTTTATTTTCCTTATGTTACTTTCTGGAGCATAATTATGACTGGTAAGCCTGCACATACTGCATTGAAAGAAAGAATGGTGCCAGACATATCGTAATTAATTAATTTTACATCTGAATACACCCCAACTATTATGCTTTGTTTTCTGCTGTGCATGTTCAGCCTGTTACATGTGCACAGCACAAAGAACTGAACAAGAAGTGCCTCTGCAATCAATCCAATCACTACAGAAAATAAAGACAATTCACAGGGAAGCCACAATGCGCAAACAAGAATTGACACCTTACACAAAAGAAATGGGACACAAATTAAGACTGATTTCTAAAGGGGGTGGAGGTCTGATGGCATACTCCCCTAGGAAAATTTTGAAACAGCTGTGACTATATTGAATTTGAAAGAAATGACTGCAACCTAGAAGTAATTTAAGGAAATAGCAAGCTGAAAAGACTACGAACTAGTGAACTATGTACGTATGTAGTAGTTATGTACAAGCCGATTTTTTAGAGTAAACTGTTGTTTTATATTATTATTAGGTTTTAAGGCAATTTTATTTTAATAGTGAACGGTTAAAAAAATTAAAGCCATAACTATAAGTTGCCAGAAGGTTACATGCAAGCACATTTAGCTTAGTCATTTGTAAACCCAGGATTGTAAGACAACAAAAGTGGACTGCAAAATCGAAAATATTTGAACTGAAACAACTATCTCAATGTTGAAATTTTGGTCAATCCCTAAACTGAAAGAGAGGTAAGATTCATAACACATAGTATATGTATAACTTTGACTTTATACTTTTCTTTGCTATTTTAGCCTGGCTTTTACAACTATCCCAATCATCATTTACAACCAGCCAGTAGTCTAGCTAACTAGTCCCCCTTTTAGCCTCTGTCCCCTGTACTGGTGCTTTACCACACCAATCCTCTCTTTACTTTAGGACAATCATGACATTATAGAGGCTATAATCAGACTTAATTATTTATTAAGGGTGATTTGTGGTCCAACTATATAATTATATAGTTAACTCCTTAATGTCATTATGTGTAAATTGTTGGGATATCAGGCAAGCATAACACAATAATTATAATAGAATGTAGCATTCAGTGTATTCACTTCAAAAATATTATACTTGTATAGATGATTATATGTAGGCTGCTTGCTTGGCTATATCAATGCACATGCGTGCACTAGTCAAAGTTCAGATTTTGTTATAGTTTGAATTTTTAATATAGCTGTATATGCAGGAGTGCATTAAAATGCCATGTTGTGCAGCTCAGGTTGTGGTACTTACACATTCCTGACTGTATAATTATTACATGTACGTAAAGTTGCATCATTAATCATTGCAGTAAAAAATTTAATTTCTTACCACAATATGCAAATATCAGGCAAGTAAACTGTTAAGATATTTTTGTGGTTGCTTGTGGTTAGTGGTGTGCTGTCTACTCATTATTCCAAGAACCAAATTAGGAACTTTTTGCATGCCTTTGCAATTCCCCTGAGACACTAAACATGTGATTATGACCTTGCATCTCACAGGAAGAATGTTAGGCAACTCTATTAGCATGTGTAGATACCATAATAATAATAATAAACAATTATGCAGGCTTTTCACCTTGATTCTATATATCTCTATCAGTAGCAAATAGTATGCCTCTCACAGCTGTTACATTTACTATGTAGCAAGAAAAATGCTTGTGTGGATTATGCATTAACTGATAAGAACCTTCATACAAACTGTTGAAGCTGTCGTGCATATAAAATTGTATTGTTATTAGTCAGTCATGTGATTATTATTCCAAGTAGTGGAATGCATTGTAAACATCTTAAGAGAAGGATGGCTGGATTCTTGGAAGACACAGTTTCCCTTCAAGTGTATTTACAATAATTGTTCATATTTGGTGAAATTTATTGCACTAATGATATGTGGTTCCAAGGATCATCATCATCATCTCTGTGAGTACTTGGACAACTGTTAGCCCTGCTTATTTTAAGAAAACTGGATTAGCACTACGGTTTGAATAAGTAATCACTGTGCATATTATCATTATTATTATAACACTATGGTTCCAGTTTCTGTTTATATCAAGCAGTGATAATGATAACACACTACTATATGTAACATTTATAAGTGCTATAGTGCAAGGAGTTTACCTGAATTATATATAGTACCATTCATATTCTATATGTATAGCTAATATTAGCTATAGCTATATGTACTGGTAACTATGCTATTATATATAGAACTTCTTGCATGTATACAGTACATAATTATACACATGACACTAGCATTACTACAGTTCACCACGCATGTGCATCACTTGAATAGAAAACACAGGACTAGGAAATGATTGCAGTAGCACTTATATTTACCTGCTGTGTACACACTTATTCACCTCTCAGCCATCTTTGCAATGAGAACTTATACTTCATACAGTAATCCACTTATCTAATTAATCTTATGTACTGTAGTTACATTACAGTTACATATTCTATTGTGTGTGGACAGGATTATAAAGACAAAAGCATATAATCCATCATACATGCTGGACACTTGTCTAACAAAGTCAAATTATAGCTGATTAAACTTACAATCATGCCTTTCTGAGTTTAGCATCCTGAAATATGTATACTTACTTACATGGAGCATCATGGACACAGAACTCAGACTTGCATTATTTGTGCAGAAATAGTGCTAAGTTCTCTGCCCATCCTAGAAATACTCCTGTTACATTAATATTATGTCTACAACTACTATATGTGACCGAATTTTGGAAAATCACCCTTATGGTCGCGCCTGAAACAATTAGAATTTTTGGAACTAGTATGGTGCTGTTAATAGCAGAAAGCACTTTTTAAATGTTTCTAAAACTTTTCTTGTAATTCAGGGTATCTATGGTTTATTCCACCCTTAATTGGGTAGGAATTTAACTTATAATGCTGTGTTTCAGAACTAAATATTTAAAGTGTCAAATGCGCCCATAAGGATGATTTTCCAAAATTTGGTCACATGCTGTGATTCAATGGTTGCAAAACTTTCTGGATTGATGCCCTGCATGACAACATATATGCATCTTGATTATTATTCTGGGTAAATTGGTAGGTCATGCAAGTATACATGATGCAATAATCAATCTATTACGTTATTTTTAATGATGTCAGGCATGACCACTATAAAAGTAACTGTTGACATTGTAAAACCATCATTTACCAAAATACCTTTGAACTTGTTTGTCACTACTGCTAACAATAAAACATACACTATTCCAATACTTGACAGAGAAGTAAGTCAAAGCCTCTTAGTTGTACTATGCTATACTCTCTTCTTTATTACTACTAGCTGCAAACGCTGACTGTGTTAGGGTTAAAGAAGAAAATAGAAGACAAAACTGGTGTTCCTCCAGAAGAGCAGAGACTGGTAGTTGGTGACGAACAATTAATACATGAAGGCAAACTTATCAAAGATTATCCAGCAATTAAACCCCAGTGTACAATTCACTTGATTATCCGCTTGCCAGGTGGACAGGACTGCGTAGGATGCTTTGGACCATCAAACCTTGTTTCACCATGCAGATGTCATACTCCATACTGCAATGAATGATTGTATTATGCGGCACTGCCAAAGTATGGCTGATAAAAAACAAAGCACAATGACTTGCTCAACCTGCCATGAGAAATGGGACTTGATTAAAATTCAACGACTATCAGGTATCAGTGATACACAGTTTAATAAAATTGCCAAGCAGATGTCCCAAAATTTTGTCAACACGCAACCAGGTATTCAAGAGTGTCCAGGCTGCCAGAACTATTGTGAACGTCAAGATAAAACAAAGAGCAGAGTTTACTGCCGTTTGTGTTCCAGAGCAGGCAAGCCAGCAGAGTATTGTTTCCAGTGCTCCCTCCCATGGAGAAATTCAAGCAGCAACACATACTGTGGAAACCCAAACTGCAAATCATCCAATCCACTTTCTTTGCTTCCTTTGGCAGAGTATAAAAAAAATTGGTACAATAGACAATTGCCCTTCATTGAGGTTGTGCCCAAAATGTGGAATTCCAATTGAACACACAAGACACTGCAAGCGTATGGAATGCGCAATATGTGCCAAAGAATTCTGTTTTATTTGTCTCATTGACTGGAAAAGCGATACTAATAATCATTATTTTGTTGAATGCAGACCAGCTCCAATACAGACATTTGTTCCTGGAGGAAAATGAATAAAATTGCAAATAAGAACACTTTAACTATGTAGTACAAATGTTGATGTGGTTGTTAAATTGTGTACAATTAGTAGCATGTCTTACACTGTACTGGTTTATTCATGCATGCACACATGTATATAAAATTTTGTGAACTTTATAACTACAGTGTGTATTATATATTATAATGTTTATTATTACAATATTATTGGAAGATACAATAAATGGCACACACATGTGTATTATATTTTTAAATGCAATTGTACAAAGGACAATATATATATATATATATATATATATATATCACATGCCAGGTGAGGTAAGAAATGATATGGGAAGATAGAATTGTTAGCCTAAATAGAAACTTCCTGAAGGTTGCACTACGGCAGACTGTCATAGTGGATTTGGAAGCTACTGTGCATATATTTTGCCAAATTTCTAAAAATGATCAATGATTATCATTCATAGAAAGATCCTCCTACAACAACTATACTCAAATATGGTAAAGATCATAGGTCATGTTGACTCAAGGCCGTTCTTTACACTGGGGGGTCACGGGTAATATTTGGGTATTAGGATTGTTAATGAGAATGTATACTATACAAAGAAACCAGTGCCCTCAAAAAGTATGGCCATCAAACAAAACACTATATAAGGCAACAAGTATATTAATCAGCATGTGACATTGAAGGTCATGATATAATGCAACTGTATAGATCAGATGATTCTAGCATCATGCATCTTTTGGCAAATAACACAACTCTATTAAATCTCTTACTTAATTCTCTGAATGATGATGTAATAGTTGAGTAGATTAGTATAAAGTGTTTGACTATAGAACCATTCAAAATGGCTATGACCTTGTTTGTACAGAGCAATAGTACCACCCAGACCATCACTTACAGCCAGCAGGTATATACTACTTCATAGCAGAACTTAGGACACCTTATAGACCTCAACAGTGTTAGAACTTAAGGATTCGGTGGCATCAACTCTACCTGAGTTTGGTGTTACTATGCATGGCAAGGCGTTTTACAGCATCCTTGGCAAATGACCATGGTGATGTTGGCTTCTTTTTGGGGGTCTCACCGATGTTGTCAGCAAAAACATCCAGGAGACTGCTATCCATATCGTCATTAATTTAATGCTACTTGTGTGGTGGAGAAAAAATGTAAATAATAAAAATAATTTTAATACTGTAGTAACTAGTGGTAACTATTATGATATGTGTTTAGAGGTAAATGGTGAGAGAGAAGATGGTAGACGGAACTCTGTGACATTGTTCAGAATTCCAGGAGACTCTGACAATAGTATTGTCAATAGTCAGGTAACTAAGAACTTAATACTAGTCACTAACATGACAAGCATTAATGACGATATGGATAGCAGTCTCCTGGATGTTTCTGCTGACATCATCGGTGAGACCCCCAAAAAGAAGCCAACATCACCACGGTCATTTGCCAAGGACGTTGTAAAATGCCTTACCATGGTAACACCAAACTCAGATAGAGTTGATGTCGCCGAATCCTTAAGTCTCATTTAAAAAGCATAATCTATTATGCTGTTATGAACTTATTCCCTAACACATGGAGATACCACAATGCGTTTACTACAATACATTACTATACGGTGTATGTATTTCACAGTGGCAGGTCATCATTTTACTATAGCTTTATAGATCACATGCAGCATTCTTCAAAGCATCAAATGTTTATACTGCTAATGAAACCACTGAGCTAATTCCCAGAATGATGATGTAATATTAGTTGAACAGATAAATATAGCAACTGGCAACTTATAAAATCATTTCTTTCAAAATGGCTATGACCTTGTTTGTACAGAGCAATAGTACCAAGAGTTTCACCCAGATCATCACTTACAGCCAAGTTAGCTACAGGTACATACTAGCTACTTTATAGCAGAACTTCTCTATTGAGGACACCTTAGGCCTCAAAACAGAGGGATGGTCTAATCTAATGTAAAAGTATTGCAGGCATGACCGTTTAAATGTTACTTAAAATAGAGACAATCCTTGTCCATATTGGGACTGAAGCAGTTACTTGAGAAGAGAATTGGTGTCTCTGCCAACCAGATGAGACTGATAGTAACTGGTGAGACAATAACAGAAGAGAATGATCACAGAATGGTTAAGAGTTATGAAATCATTAAAGACCGGGCTACTGTCCTTATACTATTCTGACTACCAGGAGGAAATGGTAATGAAAACATTTAACATTAATTTTGCATCAGATTGTGTTGTAACAGTATACACATGTAGCTTAGTCCATGTAACACATGCGACATGTCATACAATAATTCCCACCGTATCATAGTGTTGTTATGTTTCGATACAGATACGAAAACTTGTTTATTATTCATTGAGCATGCATATAATTCAATTCAACGTCTAGTTAACTTATGAGAGCATTTGTGATATTCCATGCATGCATTAGTGTATGTTATAGCGGATGCTGTTCTTGAAGTATCCAGCCAAACAAACTTGCATGAGTTTCTACATATGCAGCAAACCACATATGGTCACACAAAACTATTAGTACTACTGCATCTAATATTATGTCCCTGCATGTCATTTAAATTAAACTGTATACCAACATACAACAAGGAATTGTTTTGAAGTGTACATGGAAGCACTTTCTTTTGTAATTTAGCTATAGAAAGACAATATACAGTAGTATACACACTCTTGTAACACAAATGTTATACACTATCAGCAGAACTTCAGTTACATACCTAAACCTCTTATATGAACGTTAGTCAAATTAGTGAACTTTAAGTAACTGAAATCGATTCAGATGTGGTTAACGATCAATCAAATACCCTGATAGAACATAATATATTTTACACAGGATGCAGTAAATCCTGAATCCTGATAACCACAAAGTTTGAGGAATACATTTTCCCAGAATGACAACTGAGAAGATATGCAATGCTAAAAATGACACTACTCTTATTATGAGTATTAGTTAATACAGTCTATACTACTGACATTAACTGTACAAGAGATATATTATGTTACATCATGAAGGATATAGTTCATTTTATGGTCAATAGCATGTCACACATTCTACTCCTTTCACTGCCTTGGAAACAAGCAGGGTCAGGTGACCAAATAGATTGTGTAAATCTCAACTACTCTAACGCAACAACCCCCTCTCATACCAACACTCCTGTATCATTCACTCAAAATACACCACAGGATTTCTGTCTTGTACATAATCCTCCCTTAGTTTGTAATGATCCTTGATGAATCACCACCTAATTGACATCATAATAGTACAAGTAAAATAAATAGTGCAATAACATTGATGAAAATAATGTATTGAAAATTGAACATGTGAAAGTAACCTAGCTCAAAAGAAAAGATTTTCTATGTGAGCATTTGCATATAAAGTAGGGCGATTACTCTCACTGACCTATCCCTTTTCCTTAAGTTCCACCCTTTCTCAAATTGTGAACAATGTGCTGTTACACATATAACTGGTCCTAATTCACACACAAACACCTAAACTGGTTTACCTTGTGTGAGCATGCAAAGAATGCATCTCAACTCTGGGAGTGACAGACAGCTCTATGCACCATTGCCTCACATAAGACTTACATTGTGAGTGGACCACACTTTTTGAACAGTCTACCTGATCAGTGGCAGCTTCACTCACTCACCATCTATAGTGATAGCATACAACTACTGTAAACATCTTCAATATGTGACCTGGCCTACGAAAATAGGGCATGTGGGAACAAACTACACCCCACTACATACCATCTCATATCTCAGTACTGGGATAGACTATTTTTGTTCTGTAATATGTATTTTAAAGCCAACGAAATGTTTGATAAGTGCTGAGAATTTCATGGCAAAACAATAATGGAATACAAAGTTATGATGCATCAAAATTTGAAAAAGTAGGCAATTTTTATGTGCCAACATGCCCTATTTTCGCAGGCCCAGTCACATATATGGTTAGTTCTTAAGTAACTATATACATGCAGTAGTCTCTATGCCTTTAACTTTGCTAGCCACAAGCCTCATGAATAATGCATTTGTTCTTGCCTGTAACAAGCTGTGCCTTTAACTAAACAGTTCTAGCAATAACAGAGCAATCACAGCCTTGCCAAGTGATTTGTATAACTGAAGTTATTAAGGGCTCAGGTGTACATAAACCATGAAATACAACAACGTGATCATGGCAAACAAATTCAGTGAATAACTCAGACTAGGTGATTGGTGGTGCCTGGAAGTTAGTATATTATATAGTTATACAACGGCCACAAGTGCTCTGCCTGATATAAACGCACGAGCCTGAGGGCCGTCAGGCCCGAAGGCAAGTGCGTTTATACAGGCAGAGCATGAGTGCACGTTGTTATGAACCACTCACCTAATAGGTGGGGAGAGTCTCACAAGACAGCTGTAGCACTTATAAAGGCCAGGTTTCTAACATCGATTGTGGGTAACCAAGCCAGACGTTGCGATGACGTTCCCCCTGCAGTACTGCAGCCACCTGAGATATTGAAAGCTAGTACGCTATGGGTTATATCACTAACCTGCATTCGCTGTTTGACTCTCATCATGTAGTGCTCAGCATGCCAGTGTGCCATATAGACTAAGCACCAGACTGATCACCAGTGATTCTCTCGAGTGAAAAAAAACAGCTAAATAGACGGTTTAAGTAAACAAAACCTAACTACTAAACGATACTAGTCTAATTCTTACTATTCAAATTGACACTAGCCTAGAGGGCTATGTGTGTAATAGTGCACACTTGCCACATTCCAAACAGAACACACTAAAAAAATCCCCAGCACTTTTTAGTAGTAAACAACCCAAAATACATGACAGTTTTGTAAGGCTTTCATGATGCCAGCACAGCAACAACAATCAACAACACTTTACAAATTGAACACTTCACAAATTTATACTTACCGGTATTGTAAGTATTACTAACTAAATTTACTGTAAGAATTAACAGTTTACTGTAAGAATTAACATATAGTGGCAGACCATTTATCGAAGAAAAAGACACATGTTCTTCTCTATCAACTATATGCACTTTCAAGCAAATATTTAAAATCAAACATGATGACAATTTAGTGGTTGAAGTCCAGCAAATTTTCCTTCCCACATAAACAGTATAATATACGTAGATGATAAGATCTGGTAAGAGTTTAAGTAAAGTGCCACCTGTAATCCCATGATACCATGCAGTGCTAAAACCAAATGAACTGTTCAGCTTCCTGTTGGGGATATTAATTATATGGTTTCTGCCCCTATACAGGTGCGTACGCAGGAATTTTGAAAAGGGGTTTCCACTACAGCCAAGTGACTGTTATATTAGAGTAGTTTATATTGCCTGACTGCTTTAATAGAGTATCTCGATTTTTTCACCAAAATCATAAGCTATAAGTGTTGCTATTGTGTGAGAAACTATTATTTAACTAAGATAAAAGTTTGCAATGTGTCCTGTTCCATGATAGATTCCAGATTCTGGAAACCTGAAGCTTCAATTTCTTAATGTTTTAAGTAGTGTGTAAAATCCAAAGGGGTTTCCTGAAACCCCTGGAAACCCCCCTAGGTACGCCCCTGCTATATAAGATATTGTGTGGAAAGTTCACATTATTTTTTGTCTTCCCAAGATGTACACGACGATGTTCGTACACTCTGAGGCTAGTAAAACTTTCAGTATTTTAATAAGTAAAAATGAGGTGAGCTAAAGATGTTATAAGTAGTCAGTGATGGTGTCACTGTTTGTTTAATAGCTAATGGAATTAAATGTGTTTGAACTAAAACAGAAATTGGTTGTTTAGGCCACTTTTTGCCAGAAACAATTGCTCAAATGGCTACTGCTTGTGAAGTGCCAAAGAAAACCATAAGATCCTTGTTTGAGCAGGCAGCTCGCATTGCTGTGTCCTGTTCTTACAGAATTTTTAATTCTAGAGCCTCCCCGGGCTGGGATCTTTTAGACCACCTTAGGTAAACTTTAAGTATTACATATATGTAGATATAGTTTTTTTTGTTTTGTTTTTTTGTGTATTGTAATTTAATTTACCTTTAGTTAATGTAAGTCTTGCCAGGGCTCCTGTACTGATCCATCAGCACATGGTACCCCTGTGTCTAGGCCCCTGTATGCTTGTAATGTATATTTTGTCTTAATCATTAAGACGTTTATTTTCTTTCTCTCAAAACTACAACAAAGAATTGGAATTCCATCAGACAAGCAGACAGTATCATTTGCTGGCAAACCATTAATAGATGATGATGAAAAAGTGGAAAATCTTATCACAACAAGCAATTGGTACACAATCGACGTGAATCACATGCTGAAAGGTGGAGGAAAGTGTAGATTTTGTCTTGATGATACAACAACATTTTCAGCACCCTGCAAGTGTCAATTCTGCTCCAACTGTTTTTTCTACTATTGTGACCATATAGCCAGTAAGGGGAACACCACTATAACATGTCCTAGATGTGCAGAGGAGTGGGATTTGAATGCTATTCAAAACACTTCCATCATCAGTGACACTCAGTTTAGACAGCTATCAGAGAAACTGTCACAAAACCATATCAAGTCACATGTGGCTGATCAGGAGTGTGATTACACACAGCTGCTTGATTTGCTGTCTAAAGCAAAGAAGACAACGATTGATGGGATACCCAATTGTCCCTCAATAAGATTGTGCCCATCTTGTGGTACAGGAATACAACATCATGAGGGCAGTTGTAAACGCATGATGTGCCAAACATGTCATAAACAATCCTGCTTTGTCTGTCTAACTGATTGGAGGTACCATACTAATTGCACATGCACACCTGCTCCAATACAGACTTCTGTTCCTCGTAGAAAATAAAAGACTTGATTTATCATTTATACAGTTTGCAAGAATGTTATCTCCACACTATACACAACACTGTTTCTCATATCCTGTTTGCGTATGTATAATAAATTTTTTTAAGGATGCAGTCAAGCGGATAATAGGCTGTATTATTAGAAACCTTACAACTGTTATTATGTTGATAATAACTTGTAAATGTGTATGCATAGATTAGGCACGCCAATACCTGGCACTGCTGTGAATTGTTGCTGGGGGGATTTTCACATGTAGAGAATACATTGTAACAACACCTCCATACAAGTTCTTGTAGAATACTCTCACAGAACACTGTACTGAACATGCCAATTTTAAAGACCAAATTGGTTATACAACTCATACATTTGAGTGTGTGTTCAACCACTGTACCTGTTGAGCAAGTTTTTCTAGAACTGCTCATCATAATACACCAAAATTTTGAATACTGGTAACAGATGGCTTAATTATTGTCCAGCAAATTATCATATTGTAAGTAAGTGATGTAGCAGTAGAGCTGCAGTTTTTTTACAAAATTTATGCAAGATTTGTGTATGCTCTATAGTGGCTCTTATGGTACTGGTTATCATATAGAGATATAAGACTTCTAGTTTGTACTTAATTTATTCAAACAAAATTTTTGAATCACCTTGTACATGCATGTTAGTACAGGAGCAGTGCCTCTTTGTTATTACGTAGCTCTCATAGCCTTCCCCTGAAAGAGTCATACAGCTTTAAAATATACAATGTGGGTGACCACTTGATCGTCACAGTAATGGACCAAATTTTGATGATAGGACAATCTTCGAAAGATTAGATAAGAAGTGCTCCGATAACACATGTGTGTGTGCGTCGTCTACAAAAGGATAATTGGAAGTGAGCTTTTGCAACTTAACCAAATGAGAATACATTCTGTACAATATGCTTCGACTGTTGGCATAAATAAAGTGGACAGCTAATGTACAACACACCACCTGACTGTAAACATAGCAAAAGTTGAGCAACCCAAAACCACATAATTTTTATAGTAATTCTTCATCCTGTAAAATAAGAATTTGTCATCTAAGAGGAGTTCATAAGTGCCGTGCAATGCTCCACAAGATGTGAGCTCCTAGCAATGAAGTATGTACATAAATTCATTTCGCTAGTAGTCTTACTACATATATATGTAATAGATTAAGAAGTTCTTCTTACGTGGTGTGTTTGTACTACAGACTAGCTCGCTTGGTACAAACACTGCAAAAAAATCTGTTCACAAACTCATTTTTATGCAGACATTACTGAAATCATCCAAAGGTGTTGAAGTACAGCTAATCAATTGATATACAGTATTCACTTTAAGACCATCACAAACAACCTTACTTAACAACTTATCACTTTGCAAAAATGCTTTAAAAATGAAACCAAGCATGAAAACTACCTTGTAGTAAACACTTCTTAGAAATTGCTTTTCTAAGGAAGCTAACGTTCCTAGAAGACAAGTATTACTCCTAAGAAACATCACACATATGATGACAGGTAATATGGCTTCCTTACTCCTACAAACACGGCTATGCACACACCTAACCAAAAATGGCAAGATATCTAAGCTTAAGCTAACGACATATGAATTCATATATACTCCCAGTTGATGTTGTAAAACACAAAGAATGATTATTGTGGCCAGGATCCTGTAACCTCCTTGTGGCTTATATAAGTTCCTGGTGGCAGATGGCACAGAACTAACAGAATAGCCAACAAAATTAATGTTGTTTACAGATATAAAAGTCGCACCTTTAAATTTCATTGTTCACGCAGATCCACAGAGGACAGTGGGTTTGAAAAAACCTGCAACATGTATTGTTATAACAAACTGAAAGATTAAAATACTCTATTATTGCACAATACATGTCTGAAATTCACAAGAAACAAATAATGACCTTAAATTCTCATTATTAATTTCAACAAGTTTATAAACACATGCAATGTAGTTACAGACACAAACTAGTTCTCACAAACTAAGAAAATGAAGCTATGTTTCACAAAACAATTTGCACGCATACAACATACTATAGCATCAAGTTGGCTGACTACTGGCTACACCTTTGCTGGCAAGGCTTGCAAGCTAATTTGTTCAAGCACACTAAGTGCAGATCATTCAATCGGTTCAAGTCACAAACAACCTTTACCCATCTGAATGTGTTATCACATAACCATATACATGCAGAGCTTTGATTGGACACTGTACCTTCAACAACATGCTAGCTACATATGTATATAGTTGGTACAGTACGTCTGTAACAAATACAACACAAAACAGGTTAATTATTACTATTACAAGTTTACATAAAAGTCTCTTCAGCTTAATTGCCGCTGGGAATACTGGTCTGTACTGGAGCTGCATGGATTGCATCTGACATATGTGACCAGATTTGCGAAAAGGGGTCTTCCGCACACATCCAAATCTATGATCTTGGAAGACCATAACTAGGTGCTCAAGATACCTATTAGCCTGACAATTTGTCCATCAATTAAGCTATGTTGGTGCTCACTACTGACCAAATTTCAGGTGAGTATCCTTTTCCAATGTGAAGTTATGAGTCATCAAAGTTGGTACATTGTATGTGTGTGGAAGACCCCTTTTCGCAAATCCAGTCACATATTGGTGAGTGGATTTCCAGTCTACCAGGCAAATAAAACAAAATTGTTTAGCACAGATTTCACATTCCATGTGCTTGCACCTTGATTCATGTTCAATCAACATATCACACTTTATGCACAACTACCTCAGAGAGGGACAACCTTGATAAAGTCTATTGTTTGTGGGTGCTGATTGGTGAAGCCATTCACTACTGAGCAACATACTTTGTAATACAATCGTCATAGCGCCCTAAAGTGTAAGAAGAAAATAGTTTCACCAATCAGCACCCACTGTAGAGCTGGTGGAATGCTAAACAGAAATTCTATTGGAAGTGCACCAGACCACTTTTTCCCCATCCACACACAAAAGAAAAAAATTGGTCTGATCTATGCGAGACTAAATGAGAGCTACTTTTAAGCGCTAATTAGTATGATGTCACTGTTAACAGGAAGTTTGCACTTACATAGGGATAATCTGTAGCATTGGTTTATAATAGTAGAGCTGCACTATAGTTAATGATGGGATGAGCCACTCACATTTTCTGAGAATGGGAGGATGTTCTGAGAGTGGAGGATGGTATAAGTATAATGTAGCACCCTATGAAGTGTTCACACTATAGACATACCAAATTCACATTTTCAAGTGTGGTTTTAAACTGTTCAACCAGCAACATGAAAAAAAATGTAGATCTCTAAAATTCTGTTTCTGCATCTACTTATTTATCATATCATTCTATCACAAGCCAGAAAGCCTAAGACAAAAAATATCCCCAGACAATCGTCACAATACAAAGACCAACATACACAGGCTGATAGTAAGATTACTGGAAATAGAATACTGCTATTACTGACACTACAGTAAACTATGGAAAGCTAACCTTACATAAAATTATCCCACCAGGGACCGGTGAGAAGGCTAAGCTACTGTAATTCAGCCTGAAAACATAGGGACTCAGAAATCTTTGCATCTAATGCAAAAAAAAAAGAAATTTAAATCTACCTTATACAGGATTATATGTACTCTAACAATATCATTCAAGGTTATTTTGTTGTCAAGAACCAGTCTGAGTGACTCGACCATAGGGTGATACAGTAAGTTTGTTATCGTTGGATAACTAACTTAGCACAAAGTAGCAGAGCCACTCTGTCTAGCTATATGATTGTATGGTAGCAATCACCCAGTATGGAACTTCAACACTCCCATGCACTGGGACATAAGATCCAGAAAGTGATCAAGTATTTTAAAGGTATAACAGGCACTGTGAAAAAAGAGGGATATAAGATGGTATTTCCAGTGGCTTATTGAATACAAAAAAGCTTGGTATAACCTGTATTATACTAACAATCTCTTGTAAGACTTCAGTTAATGTGTTAAATAAACTGAAACCATATATGCAATAGTATAGTATGGATTATACTAAAGTATAAGATGAGTATAATACAGGATTTATATTAAGGCTTATTTGTATTCAATAAGCCACTGGAAATACCATCTTATATCCCACTTTTTGCACAGTGAGGTTCTGATCAAGAAACCAACCTAATAGAACAGTCACTTATATATCTCTGTAAGTAAATAGCTACTTAATTTCTCCATAGCAATACAGTAAAAATAGTCTAAATCATCCTGGAGGCATGGCATCCATGTCTGTTCTGTTCTATGCTTTGAACTTTCACATTGACACAGATGGCACATTTAGGGATCATCAAGTTGGCAGCTGACCTTATTAAGTAACTGTTATATCATTTATGTCGGCTGTCTTAAGTGTTCATGATATGAAACCAGCCAGCATGGACTGAGAGAAAGCTACTTTTGTTTGACTCACATTACCATACGCAGCTTTGGTTGGGCAAATGTATTTTCCCAGAGTGCTTAGTATGAAGCTATCATTTATATGTGACCTTTGTGATAGTCTTTCCATAAGATCTGTGACCATGATATCAAAGTCTTAACACCAGCTGAATTTCCCTCTTTATCTGTGCCTTAACTATGCAACTGTGTCAAATAAATCAATGGCAGGTTTCAAATTTTTGTTGATTGCTGCATGAATTTAGTAAGGCCACTATTTGGTGATTTCTGTTTCTCATCAGCACCTGCTTTTTTCACCCCCACATGTATTTCTCCATTATTAAAGATGTAGGCATTGTTTTGTCAATAGCAAAATATCAAACATGTGCAAAGTCAGTTTTCAAGATTACCATGCTTGTGCAGAAATAACTCATGCAAGAAAGCTGACTAGCTCTATACGTGTGTCAAACAGATAATTATCTTGAGTGTCACAGTATATGTCAGTGGAGCTGACTGTACACCAGAAATGGACACCAATAATCTTGTAAATATTGGACACAGCCTAGCCGTTATGGAAACTAGTAGGATAATGGCAATGACCTGCCCACCTGCACTCTGCTTTCAAAATTTTCTGATGAAATCACCAAATAGTAGCCGTACCTGACCATTGACATGCTTAAAACACATCACCGATCTCACAGCAGTCACCACACTAGTATTTTGTGCAATGAAGCTTATAAGCAAGGTTCCTCAATTACATGCATGAATGATAAAATTTCTTTTAGCATGTCTAGCTAGCACACAATATCTACTGAAGCAGTGTAGCATAGCCGACAGAACCTCTCCACTGAAGGTGCCATAGACCTCTGTATTGATTTGAGATTAGTTTCAATTATGTAGATACTTGGCATAACAGTTGATAGCTGCATACAATGAAATCCATGCAAAAATCTACGACATTTTCTTAAAACAGTGCATGCAACATATATACAGTTTTAGTATGAAACTTAGATAACTGACAGTTTACCCATTACAAGTGATATTATGCCATAGAGGATATCATTATTGGTAGTTTATCTTATGGCTAGTAGCATGTATTGGAGTCATCCAGTGGAACACTGTCACACATCCTAGTCCTCCTAGTAGAAACACTGCCATGGCAATCAGCAGAGTCAGGCGACCAAAGTAAATTGTGTCAATCTCCTGTAATAACACATGATAACACACAATAGGACTGATATGGGTATTACTGTTTTACTGCATGTTAGAGAAGCACAAACAGTTTAGCTAGAATAAACTTGACATCATCAGCACCATGATATTGAGGAACCAATATACAGGTGTCCATGAAGTTACAGTGAGCCTTTCTTATCCAAACACCAATAGAGTCTCAAGTAATGGTAAAAGTGTTTAGATAAGTGAAGTGCTTTGAACCCATACATTTATATACAAAGCTCTGTAGAAATACTCTAATAGAACATACACCTGTACTTAAAATACTCTAATAGAACAGTCATCTCCTATACAGTCGAAACGCAACCGTCAAAAAATACACTTTATTACGCGTATTTAGTTGTTTTCCCGCGAAGAAACAAGCGATTCTTCCGGTAGAACACCGTCTGACTACAAGCGCTTGTAGCTGCCAGATGCAACGTTCGTTCCTGTTTGCACTGGGGGTCACGCAACAACAAGTCACTGGTCTCTCCCACAGCAACCAAATTCGACAGGTGCAGTAAGTTAGCAACGAGCTACAAAGCACTGAACAAAGTTGGTGAGTAATGACAAGGTGGTTTTGAGGTGTGGGTACAATTTGTTTCAAGCCATATTAGTGTTGCTAATTGATTTGCACAACTAGACAAAAGCCCAAACTTGATAATTATGCTGTAAAAAGTTGTGCACTTTGGCTGCTGTTTACACATACAGTAAGATGACAAATAGCATTTTTACACACTTTTTAAAATCAACAATTTCTAAAACAGTTATCTGGTGGAGACTTCTTGTGCCAGAATACTGCTGCCACTACTCCGAGTTGACCACAGAGATGAAAGTTTGTACCATCAAATTCAGCAATAACTTGAAACTGCTTGGGGTACAGCCATCTTCAAGGACTCCATTCTTACTGTGTCCAGGGTAAATCCCACATAATACTGCTCCTGTGGTGGAGATACACAGAGGCCTGGTCATCCATTACAGTCCAAATCCTGTAATAGTTTCAAAGTACATCAAAGATACAACTGGATGTACTAGCCGTTAGAATGTAGTATTACTAAATGCGAGGTAAATTGATCAAAAAAAAAAAAATCACACTAACACCGACCAACTTACCAAGGCCACTTTCACCTATCCAAGTCATTGTTACTTCAGAAGGGCCTTTTAATTCCAAAACTAAGTTATCATGGTACGATACTGCATCTGGTACAATCAGTTTGTTCTGGCAGCTTTTACAAACCAAGGTTACCTGTACAATACAAACGTCACAAGTACACATGAGTACAATACAGTTTGTTACACTACAGCAGCAATGAAAAAACTTCCGTGACATTTCCCACATACATACATACATGCTACAAAAGTACATTTTACACCATCAGAATCCAACAAATACAATTCTCAGCGAATTCAGAGTTTAGAAGACAACAATGCCCATCATACTAAATCAGGGGGTGCTAACAGGAACAAAAATTTGTAAAGCAGAGACTCCTAAAAGAGATACCGTATGACAAGAAAAATTGATGAATCTACATTTCAGCAGCTTTGGTAAATTAAATGTCCTCAAAAATCAAGAAATTATATATCTAAACATACTTTTAAAGGTATTTATAATTTAAAATTTCTTATGGTAATTATCCATTTCAAGTAACTATCATTATTTCCAGCAGTGATTACAAACTTCAAGGAGTTATTTGTATTATTATATTATATATACAGTGGAACCTCAACGCCCCAAATTAAGGACACAATAAAAAAACCTCCCTAATAAGGACAAAAAATTTGGTCCCAACAGGTCTGGTTAATACATTTTTACCTCTGTTTTAACCTCTAAAAGAGGAAAACCTCTATATTACAGCAAAAAAGTGGCCAAAAATTCTGGGTCCCAAAATGTCCGTAATAGAGAGGTTCCACTGTAGTAGCTCCGTGCAATTATGTACTGGTAAAGCACCATTGTGAAACACATTTAAAATGCAACTACAGCTAGTCTAAATAAAGATTGTAAAAAAATTCAGGTTACCGTGGGACAATATTTAAGTCCACATAACATACAGCAATGTTCTAACTTGCCAATATTTGCTGTGAGCAATGGGAAGCCCTTACCATTGGATGTGAAATCACAAGTTGCTGAATCCAGCTGCACTGCAAGAGTCTGACCTAGTAGAAGAGGTGGTAACTGATGATTTATTTTTAATATGTACACCACTGTGTGAAACTAACATAGCAGTAACGATTATTATTTTGAAACTACTGTAACACAAGAAATTTTTGTGGGATAAAAAGATTGTATGGATTTTGCAGGCATCTTATCTACAAAATTTTATCATAGATAATGTAGGGAGATGTCTTTCTCATAGTTTTATGCTTGTTACGAGTCCAGACTATCTCACTAACTCAACTTTGTTTCTTCATGTATTATCTTGTTAGTTTCCTTATCACTTTTACATTGGGCGAGTGTTATCAAATCATGGTGGCATGCAGCCAGTTTGTTTCAAACTTCATCGTTGTGCATGGTTCCGCAGGTATAGCACCAATATTTTTTTGTGGCACTATTTCTAAGCACCAAGACAAGGTATAAGAATTTTTTCAGTATTAACTAAATGATTAAAGATTATATTTGTGTAAACTGAGGCTGATACAGTTGACTACTGAACCAGTAACGAAGATTGTCCATAATGATGTCACTGTTGCGAATCTTTACTTGTACTTGATTTTACAGTCCATGTTCAAAAGGTGTGGAACAACTGAGACATTTTCACAATTGAGAGATCTATATCTGAGCCACAAAAATTTCTTTCAAAAAAGTTACTTTTACATTTTGGCAATCCACAAAAGTTGTTTAACACCTTATGGCACTGTGGTGTATGGTTTATTGTGTATAACATGATACTGAATAACAACCTCTTCTATATTAACGGAGTACAAATTCGTTTCACAAATGTGTACAGTTTCATACAACTACTACACGTGCTCCATACAAACCTTATCACTTTCGTTGACTCAGATTTTGTGCACTCTTTTTCGTTTGTCCACAGCAAAGTGAAATCGGGAGCAGTAAAATTCTTGTTCAATTCTAACACTGAAATACTCCCAACTCACACGCTTAAAGATTAAATAAACAGGATAATTATCTTCATAAATCATCTCTTCAAGTGTTTTTATTCGAAAATACGCCAGAAATTTACTGGTTGAACGCCATTTCTCTCGTCCGCGTGACCTGTCGAAAACGCCATTTTGAACTTCTTGTAAATTGCGCGTGCAACTAAAATCGCCCGTTTTTTGACGGTTGCGTTTCGACTGTATAAAGGTTATGGATATATGAGGGTTGGATAAGGGGGGTCTGCTATAGTATCCATACACTATAAAAATTGTTCAAAATCTGGTTATTGCACTGTAATTGTAATGTTACATGTTTAAAATATATCTCTTGTATAATAGTCCCCCGGACATTGTGGCCATATTGTGTTTGTGACATCGTTGTGGAAAAAGGCCAATCTTCTAGTTCTACTATTTTGGTTAGAGAAGAGCTGCACTAAGACAATGGTGCTTGCACAGTAAAACTTATCTGATAACTGAAACTCTTAAAATTGCCATACCGCTCAAAACCTTAGTTAAATGCTCTATTACCATTATAGTAGGCCAGCTGTTACCCAAACCATAGTGATCCCAAGGCAATAATAATAGTGTGCAGACAAGTGAATTACTTGGATAACTTAAACCCATTCATTATATACAATGCCCTGTTCAAAGTTCAAATACTCTAATAGAGCACGATTAACTTACACCAACACTCAAAATGCTCCAATAGAAAATTTTGAGGGTACGGAAATGCAATGTTTATGGGCCTACTGTATTGACTGTTGCACTAGAACATTCCAACTTTTTCGGTGATAGATGTATTACCTCAGGATGTACACTACACATACAACCAGTACCATATAGCCTAAATATTTCGAGGGGCAAATATTTTGAGGTTGGGCAATGTTGCTAAAATAAAATTTTTGCAGATTTACAAACACTCCCAAAATGTATTAGACTATATGAAGGTCTAAATATTTCAAGGCTAAAATTTTCGCTAATAATCCCCAAAACCGCAAAATCAGCAAAAATTTCCCCCCTCAAAATATTTAGGTGATACGGTATAAGGATCACTTTTATCATATATACATGTTCAAGCACTGGTAGTATTGGGTGATAAATGAAGATTGATCATTTGTGTAATTCGAGAAGGTATTGAGCTACAACTAACAGATATGGGTATAAGGCAATGAAATTAAATCATTTATGTGAGTTATGAAAATTTCATCTGGTGTTGTAAGTTGAGGAGAAATAACATTCTTTGTTTTTGTTATAACCATACCTAGTTGCTTTGTCTTTAATGTCACCTTTATAACAGTTAAATTACTCATGAAAAATTTGATGTCATAGGAAACAACACTTGAAAATATAAGAGTCCCCCAAATAGAGAATCTGTGTGACATCATTATGGAAAACACTCATTGATAATGTATGGTCACTATGGTGATTACCATTTGTCAACCTGTTCTACCAACTACAGAATCTTTGCAGTACAGAAGTCACTAGAAACGTGACCTATCAAAATGGTTGATGACGTAGTTTGGTACATTTTAAAGTTAATGGATTATGTTTTTCTGTTGGTGCTTTACAGTTACCTCTACTAGTGTAAATGATGCTTGAATACACAACAGTGAAAGCACTGACTTTGCTTATTTATAAAAAATAAGCTATTCAAAATATCATCACATGGCGAGAGGAACAAAATGTTCCGTCTTCACACAAAAATTTCTACTGAATCATTTAGTGGGCAATATATACCCTGTCTGTTCTCACATCGTCATTATAGCAAGATGAACACAATAAACCTGTTTTAGCTAGAAAGATCACCTCTCTATAAAGGCCAATTTTAAATTTCCCAAGTGAGAAAAGTCATACACTGATTCAGCTGTACAAAGTATCTACCTTCATATTAAGGCAAAGAATTCTGGGCTGAAGCTGACCAGTTTCACTGTACAATAGTAACACGAGTTCATAAACTAGTAGAGAGGGAGAGGTGTATACAAGCACTAAACACCTACAATCCCACAGATAAGCACCATCATCTGTTGTAACACACGCCTCTTATAAAGATGATATCGATACCCAAATGGACACAAAACTAACATGAAAGCACGAGGGACAGTTATCTTGATAGTAATGGAAGTTAAACATGAACAAACTACTGTAGCTGAGGAGAAAGAGACATACACAAAGATTGTGAAACTGTATCCTGCTAAGCCCTCTCTACTATATTATGAACTCTTGATAGTAATCACGGTATTTATATTTATAATCCAACAAGTGAATGTGTTACAGTATAATACTCTCAATAGCACCTTGACGTATTATTTTGAAATATGTTGAACGATTAGCCAATAGACCTAATTCACTGAATTAATTTCATAGTGCTTATAACCCGTTGTGAAGGAGTTGTCCGCCAATATTCGCCATTTGCAGTACCAAAACCATAGTAACATCACAATTCTCCGCCAAGTTCGCCATTTGCAGTACCATAACTATGGTAACATGATAGCAACCGTTGTGCTCGCCCAATTTCAGAACTCAAAATGGCATCCGAAAAGCAATCACCATGGTAAATAGGGATCCTTGTATGGCTTCGTACGACATCAGAGGGTGCTTACTGTTCTAAATGAGTAAGGTCTATAGAATTAGTATTACACTTGTTTGTCAAGGTCCCTTTAGGGGGTAGCGCCTGTTTGAAGCCACACAAATGCTGTTGTTTTATTTTTGATACAAGCAAAAAGGAAGCTACAGGAATCTAAGCTACTACTTCGAAGATTGATCTAACTTTCTACTATACAGAGACCAAGGTATAAGATTGTACCTTGTTTCATTCACACGCTATAGTCCCTGAAAGTTAACCCATACATTTTTCTTATTCCGAGATACTGGCTGCTTGCACAGGCATCAAATTTGCTGTGAAGATTCTTCAATAAACTTGTGGAAACTTAGTGCATGGATTTGTCTTTGCACTTCTTCAAAACAAAGAGCAAGTTCCCGTGAGCGAACTTCGACTTCCAGGCCTTGTAACTTCACGCTGGATCACAACAATTATAATTCCATGCGCTAGAAGTTTACACTGATGGTCCACCAAAAGTTTGGTAGAGATCCGACTATCGTGTATTCCAGAATATCGCCTTTTACAATGCAGTGTAGAACATGCGCACGTCGACCAGTTATTACAACAAATTCCAATAAACCACAAATGCCAACTTTATCAAATAACAAGTTATAAATGAAGTTCTGAACAAAAGAAAAGCTCTTGTTCCTTTTCTTTACACACTGGGACACCTTCCTGTTACTTGTGGAGTTGCCAAGCCTGTTCTTCAATAGTTCACTCTATTGTCACTCTTGGGCACCCAGATGATCTTTTTCGTGACCATTTTCAAATGAAACAAGCTGTTTCTTGGCTAATTTCTTTGGCGCAAAACACAGCCGCCTAACATGGATACTTTGAGTATGTGAGTATGCATAATATTGCCAATTATGTTGTAACAGCCGCATGTGGTTATATGGGTTGTCCCTTGAATGGCTTCAAAAACCTGCTAGCACCCTTAACAAAAACTTGTAATACTAATTTGATTGACTAAAATAGTGTGGTGTGTTTCTATTATAATCCAACAACTGAATGTGTTACTGTATAATACTCTCAATAGCAGCTTGATGTATTATATTGATATACGTCAAGCGATTAGCCAATAGGATTAGTATTACACTTGTTTGTCAAGGTCCCTTGACAAAAATCTATAATACTAATTTGATTGGCTAGAATAGTGTGGTGTGTTTCTATTAGAAGTAAATGTCCGACTTGAAAACTATTGCTACCATAGTGATAGATGCCCCAAGGTATGACACAACACATGGTTGCTTAGCAACGGTTGCTAAGTAACCGTTGTAAGGCAAAACTCATTTTGAGACCATAGCAACGGTTGCCAGGCAACGGTTGCTAAGTGTGATTGGTCTTTTGCAGTGGTTATTTTTGAATTTCTGTTGCCTAGTAACAGTTGCTATGGTTGTCAGATTAATTTGCAATAGGACGGATGGATGTGGTATTCGGGATTAATAGTTCTCGCATTGTAAACAGGAAGGAAATAGTGCTCGGCTTCGCCTTGCACTATTTTACTCCTTCCTGTTTACAATGCTCGCACTATTAATCCCAAATACCACAACCATCCATCCTATTACATATACGTATATGTAATAGGATGGATGGCTGTGGTATTCGAGATTAATAGTGCGAGCATTGTAAACAGGAAGGAGTAAAATAGTGCGAGGCGAAGCCGAGCACTATTTCCTTCCTGTTTACAATGCGAGAACTATTAATCCCGAATACCAGAGCCATCTGTCCTATTGCAAATTAATCCGACAACCATAGCAACTGTTACTAGGCAACAGAAATTCAATAAATAACCACCACAAAGGATCAATCACACTTAGCAACCGTTGCCTAGCAACTGTTGCTATTGTCTCAAAATGACTTTTACCTTAGCAACGGTTACCTAGCAACCGTTGCTAGGCAACCATATTGTTGTTATGCCTTGGGCATGTATCACTGTGGTAACAATAGTTGTCAAGTAGGACACTTACTTCTAATATAAACACACCACACTATTTTAGCCAATCAAATTAGTATTATAGATTTTTGTCAAGCGACATTGACAAACAATTGTAATACTAATTCTATTGGCTAATCGCTTGACGTATTTCAATATAATACGTCAAGGTGCCATTGAGAGTATTATACAGTAACACATTCAGATGTTGGATTAGAAGTAGATATCCGACTTGACAAATAGTGTTACATAGTGATAGATGCCCCATGGGATAGAAAAAATACGGTTGTTTAGCAACGGTTGCTAAGTAACCGTTGCTAGGGTAAACGTCACTTTTATAGTTTATTATTGTGATTGTACATATGTATATAATTAAGTAACTTGTCGTAATTGCACATACTTATATAGTTAAGTAACTAATTGAAATTGTACACATGAAATTGCACATCAGCATTATACCCCTGGAGGGTCCTGCTGATTAACAATAAATAAATAAATATCATTCTTCTTTGGCATCTTGGAAACTGTTAGTACTCTAACAAAGCTTCTCTGTCATGCCAATATCTGCTGCTCATGCTGCTGCTATGCTGGTACATGCGAGGTACTTTTATGCACGTGCAGCTTATTTAAAAGTCAACTTATCACACAAAGTAGGCAATTACACCCAATTATTTATGCAATGACCAAATGTAACTATGACAACGGAGATCACAGTAGCACAATAGTCTTGGGTAGCCAGACCACTTTTTCTCCGCCACGGCACTTAGATAGTATAAGTGCATGCCGGGCCCGCGCTAATTAGGCTTCTTTGTCTTTCATAAAGATGAATATTTTGTCTTGTTTGGCAATCTCAGTTGCTATTGATTTTACCTCAATATCAGTGAATAGTTATTTAGGTCTGCCAGCATTGTGAGTAGACTGCAACCTTTTTTGCTCTTCAGTTCCCTACCAACACACAGATCCACCTATTTATAATGCGTGGGCTTGGTACATGCTGTTTTCAGAGAGTGACCATTGAATTTGGAGCAATCATTTGGCAACTCTGCTTCTTCACTCCCTGGACTAACGGCCCCATGCAACTGCCCAGCAAATCACCCTTGCTGCTCTCTAGTAAGATCAGCCAATGTGTTTGAGGGGTCATTGTTCTACTGTATGTCATCCTACATTTGCCAGCATCGATCAGGCCTATTCTGAGGGCAGGCTTATGTTATTGCCCTCAGATAGCTTGTTCCTAATATATAGTCACTGGTGTTATCCAGCTTTCCAGTATTTGACAACCAGTTCCGGGGGTGGTGGCATGCAAGGGTTAGCCCTGGAATAAATTGTGCATTTTTAGTACACTCAGTTGTCAACTCAATATGTTAATTAACTGAATGGACATAAATTGGAGAAGATTTTGCAAGACTGGTCTTGGAATTTCGTGGTCAGAAGTTTACCCTGCTGACTAGCTCAGGGGAAGATAACCAGGAGGGTTTCTGACATTTACAGAAGTTGGTCAAGTACGTTCAGGGAAATTAGCATTGATTTACAAGAGCAGTCAACTACTGTAATAGAACAGTCACATTTTGTAGTCAGTTTCTGTTCACATGACCAGGGCCGCCCACAGGGGGGGGGGGGGGGGGTAACTGGGGCATTTTACCCCGGGCCCCAGCCTGAAAGGAGCCCCAGGAGGCCCCATGAAGGGCCCCCTGAATACCTGTTTAAAAGATCGATATACTCTAATAGAGCAGTCAGATCTAAATACTCTAATAGAGCAGTCACAGTATTCTTCAGAGGAGCAGTGTAGCAAGCTTATAGATAAGGAGATATGGTTGGTGATGGGTAGTTATTGTCATTGCCAGCAGGTTGTGACCTTTTTTTTTTTTTTTGGTCTTCACCTTACAACTTGGGTCAAGGGCCCCACTTTAACTCTTTGCCCTGGGCCCCTTAATTTCTCTGGGCGGCCCTGCACATGACCTACATGTACCAACACAGTAAAATCATATCTTAGAGTGTACAGACCTGAAATTTCCCTGGTGCATATATGCCCCCAAACCCTCAGAATGATATCCATGTCTACTGATCTTTCAAAACCTTTTCTAATGTTTGGTAAATATTGCTTCCAAATTCAATCCAGTGATATAGATCAATTTTTATGGAATTTTTCTTTTCAACAGATAAAAATGGTTAAAATTCTGGATTTTTACTGTTTTTTTACAGTCCAATAGTTGCATCCGGATCCAAAATTAGCTATTTTAGAATTTCTCATTGTAGTGATGGGGGAGGGTATTCCCCAGATTCCCCTAGCCAGCATGGTGTGTGCACTGATGGAAAAAACTCCCTCAATCACCTTGTCTAATTGTATCAATCAAACTGAATTACTAAATTACATGTCTGGTCCCTTAACATTTAATAAGCTCCCCTGTGATGTACTAAACATTGGTTAGCACACTATTCCAGAATGTCAATTACCACATAATGCTCTGTAGTTATAATACATGTAGTGGATGTGCATTCCTTAGTATAGAATTAAATACAGGTGTGTGCTTCGCTAACATTTTGCCAAATAAAATTATTCTGCTTGATTTCCAAAGTTTCCCTCCATATGGTATTGTACAAAGCTGATAGTGAAATTTTGTGATGGTGGTGGTGGTGGTGGTGGTGGTGAAACAACTGGTAGTGAAACGACTGGTAGTGAAACCAACAGTGGTGAAGCTGGTGGTGAAGCTGGTGGTGAAATACCCTCCCCCACCACTACAAAGCTGGTGGTGAAACGGACAGTGTATATTTTGTGTATATTCTAGTGCTCTATATTTTGTCATTGGTTTGTTTATGTTATAGTACAGTAAGGGTTCAACATTTTACAAGTGTGCAGAGAATACTCTTATCCCCTACCTTCTACCTAAAAGATAATGTTTTGCATTTCCAGATCATACGTGTTAGCTGCTTATCAATATACTGGTTATAAGCACTGGCTATAATTGGGCTAATGATATTATGACCCATTACCATTTCTACTGGAATATAGTAGCAGTAGCATGTGCAGTATGACCATGGTGGCAGCTGTTTCCATAGATACCTCATATTTTATTATGGTAGTGTTGGGATTATACTACAGTATGAAGTGCAACTGGCCATGGCACAAGTACACTCATTGCTCAGTGCTATTGTACTTAGCAACAATGGCTGATTGTCACCAAACAGAGTTAAAACCACAAATACACATGACATTTATACGTTTATACCACACACACTGTATGCTGTGGTACTGAACTGGTTATGTGTTGTAATGTCACTAGACCAATTACAGCCAGTGTAATAATCACAATATCGATAAGCACCTGGTGTATATTGGTCTGAGACTACCCAAAAATGTACTACAAAATGTCATTGTGAATATCTTATTTATTAACACTCTCCTCAGAACAATTGCTTTTGTTGTGATATAACTATCTAATCCAAAACAGCCAAGCTGTAAAAAAAGAGTGCGGCCCTAAGAAAGGCTATGGTGAAAAAAGATGTGAAATTCAAGGTGGCGGCCAAGAAATGGCTGTGATGGTAGGGTAATGGTAAAAATTTTAATAACAATTCTTGGTGCCGCTTGGTCTTGGCACAAAATTCACCTGAATTGTCGTTATTAAAATTTTTACCATTAACCTACCATCACAGCCATTTCTTGGCTGCCACCTTGGATTTCACATCTTTTTTCACCATAGCCTTTCTCAGGGCCACACTCTTTTTTTACAGCTTGGCTGTTTTAGATTAGATTTCACTTCTTTTTGTATTTGTATACCCCAAAGCCGGCCTATGGCCAGCTTTAGGGCTTTTTAACCTATCATTTTTTTCTTTACCACAGGAAGAAGAAAAGATGAAGCAGGGTGATTTCTTTGTAGCTGAACTGTCTACAAGGTGATCCTTCTAGCTGATCTCTCTACCGGATGACTTGTTTGTAGCTGAACTCTCTACAGGGTGATTTGTTTGTAGCTGAACTCTCTACAAGGTAACTTCATCTTTCTACAGGGCGATTTGTTTGTAGCTGAATTCTCTACAGGGTGATTTGTTTGCAGCTGAACTCTCTACATGGTAGTTTCTTTGTAGCTGAACTCTCTACAATGTAACTTCTTCTAGCTGAACTCTCTACAGGGTGACCTGTTTCTAGCTGATCTCTCAACAGGGTGACTTGTTTGTAGTTGAATTCCCTACAGAATAACTTGCAATGTAATATAATTGAGTAAATTATAAACGTAGCTGAATGCTTTATTAGGGTGACTGTTCTATTAGAGTATCTCGGTATCTCGATCTCGCATTTGCTACACGTAGTTGCCTTTCAACTCATAACTCAGTGGTTTGTAATCCGATTCTTCTGTACTACTGCAAGGACTTTCTATTATGATTATTCCAGCTATATTCTGATTTCCAGCTCGTTGCTTTAAGCGGTTTGCCTGGTAGACACGAAAACTAACAGTTTTTTATTCATAAAAATCGATCGCGTAATTTTGACACAGGTTGGCTTTTGTGTCATATCTCCATGGTCTTTATCCCGATTCCTTTCAAACCACAAAAAAGCACTCCTACGATGGTTGCTCCATCTACATATCAATTTTCAACTGATTCCTCCAGGGGGTTTACCCTGTAGGCGTGACAGACCTTCGACTTTATTTTACACAAATAATCGGTCATAACTCCGTGAATGTTCATCGGAGTCCTACCAAAGTTGGTATGGAGATCCGCCTTAACGAGCCCTTTAAGTGTGCCAAATTTCAGCCCAATCCGAGCACGAATTCGTGTTTTATGGCGAATTTTGCGAAGTGTGCGAAATGAAGAAGAAAAAAACAAAGAAATTAAAACGAAATTTTGGTCGCTAGTATCTCGGAAATGGCAGAAGCGATTTTCTTCAAATTTGGTATGTAGATTCAGGGAGTGATATACATCTGTACAGTTCCATGACCTATTGCGGGATGAGGGAAGGGAACCACAATTGAACAGTCCACCTGATCAGTAGCAATATTTGGTAACTTCATTTACCACCTGCAGTGATAATATACAGCATTATATACAGCTCCAACATGTAGCTGTGCATTTTTTGCGCTACCACTTGGTAGCTGACTATTTGGGACCATACACAAGTACACAATACATACGTACAAGCCTCATATTGCAACAATCTTTACTGAAAAAATTAACAGCCTAGCTAAAGGTGTACAGAAGCTGTTCAAGATGTCCAGTGTTTGGGCTACAACAAAAACAGTTAGAAAGAAATTTGCTAACATGTTCTATGTACCGCACATATATTAAATAGTGATACGGATTCCATCAGACAAGCAAAAGTGTCATTTGCAGGTCAACCATTAACAAATGACAATGAAATGATGCGTTCGACAAGCAGACATTATCCAGACAATACACGTAATGTCTGAGTAAGTTTCTATTTAGCTATCCGGACAAATTGTCCAGAGAGATCTAGAGAGCCAATGAAGATACTGCTAGCAATGGTTGCGGAAGCACTAAGAAGAGTGTTGTAGCAAAGAAATGGGTGTCTGAAAATGATATAAGTCTTCAGATGATACAATGGTGTATAGTTTGAAACAGCGTCTGGTGATCGGGAGTATGTGACCATGCTAAAATGTGAAGTTTGACGTAAGTTTACTGATAAGCTCTACTCAATACGAAACTATAGGGCAGCCTTTAATGAAGGTACAGACAATATTTGACCTTCAAGGATCATGCGGCAACTGATATGCACCAGCAAGCAATGGCATTGGAGGCCAAATAGACAGCCAGTAGCTTGATGGAATATGCACCAATTGTAAGGGTAACGGCTCAACCAACCTTAGTGAGGCTACCAAGTTGAAGATTAAAAGAAATATGGATATTGCTTACACAATCACTAAAGAAAACCTTGCTTTTGCTAAGATGAGAGTCATTTGTGCATGAGCTTGAAATTATTGACTTAGCTATAGCCTGTAATATGACCATATCACTTACTGTAATTATTAGTTAAAGCAGTATAATACAGTGTAATACATTCAATAATTGTAACATTGTATTGTGATATTACACAGTGGTGGATACAGGGGGGTTGCAATGGTTTCAGCTAAACCCTTCTGAAAATAGCGCGTGCCCCAAATTTATTGACGAGTCGTCATGTCAGTGATAAAATCACCACGTGTGCTATAGAAGGATTCTCTACTGGCAAAAATCTTCATAGTTTAGCTTTCGAAATCACAACTATAACGTTGTACAGCGGGTTGTGACCTTTTTTTTTTTTGGTCTTTGACTTACAGCTAGGCTGAAGTTGAGTGGAATCTGAAACCCCTCTAAAAATTTCTAGATCCGCCACTGTTACATATAAGATACAACTGTCATTGCTACAACTGATATCTTGTTTTCTGTCAATAAGACAAATTAATCACATCTGTAATATTATGGTAAAAAAATTTGTAAGTGATTCACAGATTAAACTTACCCTTTCAAAATGCTTCCAGATGTGATCTCAGAAGTTGTAATTTTAAAATAAATAAAATTTTACTGGGAAGCATGCCCCCAGACTTCCCAGAGTGAGCATGCTTAAGTACATTTTGAATGTGACTGGACAACCATAATTAATAACAGGTCATTGGTGGCTTAGTCCAGACAATGTGACAGTGCAATATTTTCACACTATTTCGGGCACTGCACACACACACCCAATGTTGGGCCGCTACTTTTAAAAATATATATATTACTTATTACACAATGTATAAAGGTACTTTGTTAGGTAATAATATTATATTAATGTGCTAGTTAAATAACACATTAGTACTTTGTTAGGTAATAATATTACAGTAACGAATAGTAATGCACTACTTTAATAACGCATTGCTTATGTAAAGTAACTATCCGTTAGATATCACTGGCTTTGTTACTGCATTACGTAATAATATTATGTAACGCGTTAAAAAAGTAGACTCCAGTTATTAGACGCACATGGTCATTAAGTACATATTGCCTGTTAAGTGCATGTGGTATACTTGTACTAGACACCTGTTTGTTAAGCGCATATGGTTGAAATCCCTTGTTGAAATCGCCTCTGCATCCTTAATGTGTACTACATACAAAATTGTCAGAACGAATCAAACATGTCACAGCACACTCGATGCCTCACCAGGTTCATCGTGCAAGCCGTCATGTCTAGCCGATACTGCCGTCTGTAATAAAGTCTGCCATCATTAAATCAAACTGCTACCAGAACCCATCATGATCAGAAATTTAATCATATACAGTCTTCAGTAAACACGTATCTCTATTCATTCCTACCCAGAACTATTCCCCATTGGAACGATCTATGTATCCCTAATCTATCTACCATTGATCTTGAAACATTTAAACAATCAACTACTCCTACTTTGTAACTGTAACTTAGCACTTATTGTATTTATTGTAACTTAGCCCTCACTGTAATTTAGTATTCATTGTAATTCTAGCACTTATTGTAACTTACCACTTACTGTAATTTAGCACTAGTTGTAACCTAGCACCTATTGTAACTTAGCACTTATTGTAACTTAGTACTAATCATTATTGTAACCTAAATTATAGGCACTTATGTTATTGTAACTTAAACTAGGCACTTATGTGTACGTACCTTGTACATTAGCGTAAAAACCCTGTTGGGTGTTTGCTAATCAATAAATAAATAAATAAAGTAGCTACCTCACTTCTAAGGATTTCTGTTTTCATTACTGAAGCAAACTATTTACTGGTGTTCAGGTCGCTTAAAAACTGTAGTGGGCACAACTAATTCCCTCCTAGCAGAAATTCCTTACCGTAATTTATAGGCCGTTGCTATTCGTACGACGATACGTATGAATAGCTCACGTGCTATTCGTACGACGATACGTATGAATAGCTCACGTGCTATTCGTACGACGATACGTATGAATAGCTCACGTGCTATTCGTACGACGATACGTATGAATAGCTCACGTGCTATTCGTACGACGATACGTATGAATAGCTCACGTGCTATTCGTACGACGATACGTATGAATAGCTCACGTACTATTCGTACGGTAACGCACTAAAAAACAACAAAAACTAATGGCAGAAAAGCTATATATTCGTACGACGATGGGGTACACATAGCTATCAGGTACAGCTACAACTTGAATAATCCAGTAAAATGTTCAATATATATAAGACCACCTAGCATTCAGTGACATGCACATTAAATAATTCTGACTACACTGAAATTTTAGTTTAGAACAGCTTTGATGTAATTTGATAGCAACACCTCAACACAGCTATACTGTATTGTTCAGTATATCAGTAGGTATGATGATAATTATGTTGACAGTGTACACAAAAAGACACACATACAAAGCAAAGCAAACAATTATAAACAAATGTTCAATCAGAAACATGATCAAGTATTATTCAGAGTCAGAATCAAATAGATATCCAAAGTACTCTTCGCATTCTTTGTAGTTACAGAACCACATTTCCTTTTCTGAATTTATCTTCTTTGCTTGTTTTATTGTGATATTCACACATGTGTGATGGTATAAGTTATCACAAATATAACATTTCACCATACAGGGCACTTCTTCTGCAAACGGCTTCCTTGACATGTGCTCTGAGACATTTGGCAGTCTGCACTGGTAATAAACATTCAACTTTTTAAGCATAGCCCTTTTCTCCTTGGTTTTTGTACATGGGAAGGGAGTAATCTTGCCAGCTTCAAAGCAATTAATAAGATGACTGCGGATTTTCTTGTGGTCATAAAGGCATGATGCTGGATTTCTGCCAAAACAAAGATCAGTCAAAAAAGCAATAGCGTACACCCCACAATCATCAGGGCTAACTTGCATTTGCACCTTCTCTAGATGGACTTTGATTTGTGCTGATCGTGTATTGCAAATGGCAGCAATTTGTTTCAAAACATGATATGTTGGTTCAGTGAAGATGCTGTCATATACGTAAACTTCATTATCTGACACAGCTTTGATTGCCACCCAGTGATCACAGCCAGTGTGCAACACTTGACAGTAAGCAAATCCTGCGTAACCTATCATCCAGTCAAACTTTTCAAACATAAAACATTCTCCAATGGCTGGAGTTGATAGCCCCTGCAAATCAGGGAATTGGTCACGTAAGAGTTGACTAGCAGCATTAATGTGATCATCGTCAAGCTTGTCACCTTGCTTAATACTGCCAATAAGCCTTGTAAATCTTTCAATAACATCATGCTGACAACGATTACGATTATTCACTTTTCTCCTTTTGCGATGATGTACTTCAGGGCAGTGCTTGGATTGCTGTTTATCTTCAATTGGTGACTGTGCAGTGGGCTGCTGTTTTTCTTGAAGTGGTGACTGAACAGTAGGTTGCTGTTTATCTTTAAGTGATGACAGTATGACCTATTAAAAAAGATGATGCAAATGAATTAGTATTACCATGGTCCACACTTGTTGAGCCCTTTGTGTGTTTAGATAATTTAAAATTTGGATAAATGAAACCAATTCATCTATTTCAGAGCCCTGCTCAAGCACTCCAATAAAATGCACATCATGTTGACAACAATGACAATTACTTACTTTTCTCCTTTTGCGACGATGTACTTTGGGGCAGTAGTTGGATTGTTGCTTATCTTGAAGTTGTGGCTGTACAGTGGGCTGCTGTTTATCTTCAAGTGGCGACTGTACAGTGGGCTGCTGTTTATCTTCAGGTGGCGATTGTACAGTGGGCTGTTGTTTATTTTCAAGTGGCGACTGTACAGTGGGCTGCTGTTTATCTTCAAGTGGTGAATGTGCAATCTATAAAAAAGACAATTTGTAATACAGTGATCCTCTATTATCCAAACTTGCTGGGCCCTCATGGGTGTGTTTAGACAATTGAAAATTTCATTCATTTATATCAGACCTACTAAATCACTCTAATAAAATACACAACAGTTACACTTGTCTGAAGGAACAATATTTTTGTGGGAAACTGTAAACCTCCATTATTAAGTTTTAGTGCTAGATATGGTATCAGTAGCACCAAGATTCCTTTGTAAGGTTGTGTAACATGGTTTTTAAAGGTGGGTGCCCTTCATTTTCAGCACCACTGTATTGTTTGATACAACACTACTGAACTGTACCATGCTTACTCATTTTATAACTACATATATGCAAATAAGTTCACCAAACTTTACTTACATATCCTACTTTATTCACAATGTCATTACCTTGGTATCAGTGTTGTTCATCCTTGCTTGAACTCCATAACACAGACGACAAAACCACACTGCTTTCTTGGGTGCAGAGGTCAATCCCACACAATTCAGATGATACCAGTTCAGACACGATTCACAAGCAACAGAAGTTGAAAGTGAAAGATCTCTGCTGCACGTGTAAAAATTCCATTTCGGGGCATTTTCCAATTCCATCATTGCATCAGTGACCTTACTCCATGCACCATCAGTAAAAAAATCTTCAACCAAGACCCAGTTGACGTTTTCATCCAACAAGTTGGACTTGAGATGCAAACTATTACCTATTTCATTAGATTCAAGCCTTTCACCACGCAGAGCCTTTTCAATTAAGTGGTCCGGTAACATCCAACTAAGTATTTGTCTTTGCCTTTCTGCATTAGGTTTTAGTAAAAACTTCACTGGACGTTCAATACATTTTTTCTTCTTGGGCAATCCTATGACAGTTAAATTAGCCCCCTTAGGTCTACCTCTTTTTTTAGTTTTGGGTGGAAGCGCTATTGATGTTAGGTCAATAAAATCAGGGGTTGGTTTGTTATTCATTAGATCTACATCAATTGGATTGCCACTGTCAGAAGATATAACTGGTAGGTTGATACTGTCAGTGGGTATAGTAGGTGGATTGTCACTGTCAGCGGGTATAGCAGGTGGATTGTCACTGTCAGCAGGTATAGCAGGTAGACTGTCACTGTCAGCAGGTATAGCAGGTGGATCGTCACTGTCAGTGGGTACAACAGATGGATTATCAACAGGAAAAACAAAAGCATTGCTACGGTCAGCAGATATGGCTGGAATGCCACTGTCAGAACGCATGACATATGGAATATCAGGAAGTATGTCACCTGAATTCTCACTGAGATCAGCTTGGCAGTCACTGTCATCATGTATGCAGTCAAGTGTTATTGGATTGGCTATCAATAGAAGGTATATCAGATATATGATAAGGGAAACCCGAGAAGTCATCTTTGTCAAGGAGATCATCAGACATATGGTCAACCTTATTGTCTTGTTGATGGTCAACCTCCAAGTCCTCAATGCATGATTCTTCAACAACTACAACCTTCACATGCTTGCCTTGCTCCCATGATCTCACAATCTTCTCCAGGCAATCAACAGCATATGAAAATTCTCTCGTAGATATATCAGAGGCAATTGAAGCTAATCTCTGTGATAAATCAAATACTTTACGATATTTTTCATGCTGTGACAACACCCTGACCACTGGCAATCTATCAACAGCACAGACCTCAACATTTGCTGAACAATCATTGGTGGTTGAAAAAACACGATGACTACTTCTATAGTAATCACGGGTCCATCTTACTGCACATAGTTTTGCTTCAAAAATGTCTAGCTTGGCTTGTGCTCGTAATGCGAAAATGTGTTTACAAGGCAACTCCATTGCTGTATAAAACCCACAATTACACCCACAGTCTGTTGTGAACAATTTCTTTCCATTAGAATAAACATCAATAGAAGAATGATCTCCATTATTAACAGCAATTTTCACCCTGTCAGATGACCCAAATTGTTTTACCACAAATGAGTATGCATATGGTGTCAAAAATTGCTGGTATTGGGAAAGGCAGTTGTTAGCAGGAAATACATTCACAGCACACTTTTCAAATACTGTAACAGCCCGATGATCTCTTTCCAATGATAACGAATCAAAGCATTTCATTAAATCTCGGAAAAAGGTGAGTAGAGAAGAGTGCTTTGTGACAACGCTTTTTATCTTTTGATTGATACTCTCAATTCTGTTGTTTGTACTGTTTAGATAGTGACATGTTTCTCGTTTAAGACCTTCAACCCACTGTTCCCTGATTCCATGCCAATTATCATTAAAATACTGAATTACTTGGTTTAGCTTTGTGTCCTTCAATTTCTGATAAAATTTTGAATATTCTTCTTCATCTCGAGCATACACAAGCTTGTTTATTATTTCCAAAACAGCAACCTTTTGTGCAGCATTGATACCAACTTTTTCAGGGGTAATTTCATGTCTGAATGTTCTTAAAGTGTGGAATAAGCATATCATCAGTTCAGCACCGGGGATCTTCTGTGCAAATACATCTCTTTCTGTAAAATCTTTGTCTGCCATAATGCATCTTGTATTGGACGTATCATTGTGCTTAATGAATACATCCATTAAATGACTGATGGTCACCTTGTCCTCATGCACCACCAGCAATAAAGCTATCACTTCACTCTCTCCATTTCCATCCACAACCATCATTATGTACAGTGGCATTCGAAGATTGTTCAATTTATAAGTTGCATCAATAAGAACTAATTCAGGATACCGTGCATATGTGTTCTTCCATCCCTGAGTTTGAAAATACACACTGGATAAAGTATCACTTTCATCTTTTGACACTTCCACAATTGCACCTGTATAAAAATAGACCAATGAATTAATTTCAGCAGACGACACACATTTTACTTGTAATTACTTACCATTAACCTTCTTCATTTCTTCTACTAGTGTGCTAACATTAATAACTTCGGTCTTCTTGTTCTTGGAAGCCAAGTTATGCAGATCTTTAAGGATGACCACCTTTCCCGTTTGCTTAAAGAAGTGCTGCTGTACCATCTTCTTGTTAGCCTTGACTCCAAGCATATTGTCAGCCTCTTTTTCACTGGGCTCACTTAGCCTTCGTTGTCTAGGATGATGCTTGAAAGCCTTCTACACGACAATATTACAGTGTGTTAATGTATTCAATCAAAACATACCCCACTAATCTCGTGGTTGTGGCTATTCTCAATGGCTTTTATAAACAAAACTTGGCCATTTCGATTACACCTAACTTTCACACGAAACGGGCACCCCATTTGAAAAGTCCTACAAGAAAAACACAGAGACCAATGTCACCACTGAAATTCTAGAAACTCCTACTCGCACCATAGGCGGGTCGCACTTACTTCTGGTTTGGCCTTTTCCCGGTAGAAGTCGTCTTGAAATCTTTTCCACCGTGGTGACACGCAAAATCTATATCAGAATAAACCAAGTCTTCATTAAACTTCTTCTTTGGTGCCCGTGTAGCCAACGCTGATTCAATGGTTCTTGAATGTCTAACGTACAGTTGCACAAATTCAGCTTGCTGAAATGCAGATATTGCATCGCAGAGATCCTCATAACTTTTAAACTCATCCCCACACCGAAGCATTCCTAGTCAGATGAACCATAGATTCTATGGATGAACCAAACGTAGAGCAGACGTTCAAAACGTACGCGCCAAAAGCCACGTGTAGTTACCGGAAAGCAAAATTCGTATAACTATTCCGTTTATTTGGAATCGCGTGATCTCCGTACAAATAGTTCATCGACTATTCATACGTGACTGGCGTACGAATAGCCGCTCCGTAATTTATAAGCACATGCTCTTAAGGTTACGGTATAGTCACGGGCAATCATTCAAAATTTTGAATGCCTATCGATTCTTTTTGAGGAGATCATAAAACCAGTCTAGCAGCGTGAAAAGTTTCAAATGAAGGTGAAGCCCTTCATATTTAATGTTTTATGTAGCTACAGTTTAGTTTGAGGCAGGTGGAACACTACAATTGTTGTAGTAACACAAGTAAGCCAGCCCGTACATCGCTCAGTTCCAGCTGTCACTACCATGTTTTTCCGCCGCAAAATACAGCAAAAGCTGTAGGCTGTATTGGCATTTCTGGGGCATAGTGATACTGTATATTAAATTTATTAGGTCCTGTGGAAGCGTTTTTGGCGTGTTTCTTCCCAGTGACTCAGATACAAGCCTTCAAAGAGTTTGTTTCACTCGAAAAAGTACTAAAACTTCAATAAAACGTCTATACAACCAGTAACTTAAAAAATCGCTTCCACAGGACCTAGATATTTTAATTGTTTAATCACTTGTGTTGAAATTATAAGGATTCAGTAATCTGTTAGTCTGGTTTTTGACGGCACGTTTTTATAAAACATTGCTCTATTGTAGACCACACACCCAAGAACAGTCGTTATTCTGTAGTAAAAACAAACAAACACAATTAGTTGCATTGCTAACACAACACAGTTGTTGAAATTATTTATCCCTGCTTGGGTTAAAGCAGGTTTTGTAATTTGTTCCGCCCACGCATTTTAAAACTATTCCGTAACCTTAACAAGCATAGTAAATTTCACAAATAATTCCTCTGAAAGTTATAAGCGCATGCGCCTAATAACCAGAGTCTATGGTAGCACGTTACGCCCAACACTGCACACACCCTGCATACTAAGGTGGAGGAGAATACCCGTATAGTGATGAAGTGACACTTTCATCACTCATGATTGTCATGCACCAGACAGCTCCTACTGTTTAATCCAATAAATATGCCCTGATTGCACAAAAGAGTGGGACCTGGACACAATCAAAGACTGACATGAATGACACTCAGTTTTCTGAGATATTATCAGAGTCATGTACAACTTTGATTTTGATGACGAATATGCATACTACATCAGCACTCAAGCAGAGATGAATGACTGCACCCTATTGTGGCACAGCACTAAAGTACCAAAGGAACAACTGCAAGTATGTTCGAGGTGTAATAAACACTTCTGTTTAGTTTGTTTTTGTGTTGTCTGTCCAACTGATCTGAACTATCCCGTTCACGACTTCACGGAATGTACACATACTCCCAAACAGACTATATACTGTCCCTTACAGAAAGTAAAGGTGCTCTGGACTGAAAGTAAAGGTGCTCTGGACTCAAATTCACATAATGAAGTGTGAATTTTGTTAGCTCTGTACTGACATTATAACTGACAATAGTCTGACAACAAATCAAATGATGCATACTCTGGTAATCTCTACATTAAACACTTGGAAGCTGTACATATTACAGATACCATTGGATAAGCAGCCGGCAGCCTCAGCCCCATCATTGCTAGGAGTTATTTCCAATCTCCCGATAAGGTTATGGCCGAAAGTGTTAGAGGTTTCAAGGGTGCTTGTAGAGAGTTCAATTACAAACAAATAACCCTGCAGAGAGTTCAGCTAGAAACAATCATCAGAATCTGGTAGAGAGTTCATCTATAAGCAAATAACCCTGTAGAGAGCTCAGCTACATTTCCAGTCACCCAGTAGAGAGATCAGCTGCAAACAAGTTATTTGTAGGGAGTAATTGACATGTAATAATTGTATGTATTATATATATAATTTGTACATTTACTGATAAAATCTGAATTAATTAATGTATTTAAAATCTGCTTCATCCTTTTCTTCTTCTGGTGGTAAAGAAAAAAAGATGGGTTTAAAAAGCCCTAAAGCTGGCCATAGGCTGGCTTTAGCGTATACAAATACAAAAAGAAGTGAAATCTAATCCAAAACAGCCATACTGTAAAAAAAGAGTGTGGCCCTCAGAAAAACTAAGGTGAAAAAAGATATTAAATCCAAGGTGGCGGCCAAGAAATGTTTGTGATAGTAGGCTAATGGTAGAAATTTTAATAACGACAATTCAGGTGAATTTTGAGCCACTTGAATTGTTGTTATTAAAATTTGACCATTAACCTACCGTCACAGCCATTTTTTGGCCGCCACCTTGGATTTCATATCTTTTTTCACCATAGCTTTTCTGAGGGCCACACTATTTTTTACAGCTTGGCTGTTTTGGATTAGATAATATTATCACTGTAAGCTTGTCAGCTCCCAACATCTATACAGTGCTACAACTGAAAGATATCAATTAAGATTTGATGCTCTGAGATTACTAGTGCTGTTGGTCCTAAAGCAAGAAAGTTACACTTTAGCTTTCTGAGCAATGAAAACTTATGATTTTATTATATACAGGGTACAGTTTTAAAAAATAATTAAAGTGATTTTTTTGTTATAATATGACTTATGTATACTCATGATCATGGCCATCATATAGTGAACATACATAATATGTCGCATCATTAAATGAAATGATTGTGATAAAATTAACCACAGTATGCAATTGTCAGCAGAAAAAGTAAACATCGTGGTTTCTTGTGGATTTTGTTGTGCTGTTCTCATTGATTTTGGTTGTTGTATAAAGTGAGTCAGCTTGATGGGCTATATATAGTTGCTGAGTGTAGCTGATGCAATTGCTGTGTGGTTTGTGTTGTTGCTTTTGATTCTTGGAATAATGAGAACAGCACCACAAAAACCACAAGCAGAAAAACAACCAATTTTATCACAATGATTTCATTTAATGATGGACATATTATGTATGTTCACTATATGGTGGCCATGATCATAAAATTAACGACAGTGTGTAATTGTCAGCAGAAAAAGTAAACATTGTGATTTCTTGTGGATTTTGTTGTGCTGTTCTCATTGATTTTGGTTGTTGTATAAAGTGAGTCAGCTTGATGGGCTATTATATAATTGCTGAGTGTAGCTGATGCAATTGCTGTGTGGTTTGTGTTGTTGCTTTTGATTCTTGGAATAATGAGAACAGCACCACAAAAACCACAAGCAGAAAAACAACCAATTTTATCACAATGTTTTCATTTAATGATGGACATATTATGTATGCTCACTATATGGTGGCCATGATCATAAAATTAACGACAGTATGTAATTGTCAGCAGAAAAAGTAAACATTGTGGTTTCTTGTGGATTTTGTTGTGCTGTTCTCATTGATTTTGGTTGCTGTACAAAGTGAGTCAGCTTGATGGGCTATATATAGTTGCTGAGTGTAGCTGATGCAATTTGTGTGGTTTGTGTTGTTGCTTTTGATTCTTGGAATAATGAGAACAGCACCACAAAAACCACAAGCTGCCAAACAACCAATTTTATCACAATGTTTTCATTTAATGATGCGACATATTATGTATGTTCACTATATGGTGGCGATGATCCTGAGTATACATACGTCATATTATAACAGAAAAATCGCTTTAATAATGGCTGTTTTTAACTGTATCCTGTATATAAAATCACAAGTTTTTATTGTTCGGAAACTGCACTGACTCCTAGCATCTGAGGTCTCCTAGTGCTGGTTCACTGGGTAGGCATGGCCACTGCAGCTGGGCATGGCCACTGCAGCTGGGCATGGCCACTGCAGCTGGGCATGGCCATTGCAGCTGAAGGCCATGTGCATGTGCGTATGATGGATAGCTGCAAGCTACCTGCCCTGCAAACAGGCTACGGAGAAAGATTAATCATTTTATATATAAATACACACCATATTTTGTACTACAGTTAGACACTACCTATGTAGAGCCATAAGTATAGTTTATTGTGGTTGCCAGTTACTGCTTAATAAATCAGCAATAGTGATGGTACGTTACTGATCTCGAATACAGAACAGTTATGTGCTTAATTGGACAAATACAGTACACTTGGGCAAATACAGTACAGTTATGCGGAGAATTCATTTGAGGAATGTTATGTAAACAACACACTGTAAATCGTTAAAACCAGCCAAACTAATCCTACGAGTTCGTTCTACGGCTAGGTCGTATAAACACTTACTGATCGTCTCAGTGATCACGAAGCTTTTTAAACACGACTCCACTAAGACAGCACGACTGATCACGTGCGTGACACTGTAAATCGCTAAAACTAGCCAAACTAAGCCTATTAGTTCGTTCTACGACTAGAATCATGGCTGTCTCCCTCTATAGTTTCAAGTGAAATTTTCCCCCAACAATATCAGGTATACCGTAAAGACAGATTCGATGGTTACGGGGGTGTATTCATTGCTTGTCACAATTCATTGTTGTCTACTGCACTTGAATACCATAGCACATCTCTATGTGAATTGATAGTATGTAAAATCCAGTTAGCCACAGGCCCTCCACTTATTATTTGCTCTGTGTATCGCCCACCAAATGTAGATATACCATATTTAGAAAATCTTTGCACTGTCCTACGTGATATAACAGATCACAATCCTGATTCTGTTGTGTGGATTGCAGGTGATGCAAATTTCCCAAATATAGATTGGGACTCCTACTCAGTTAGTGGTAACAATTATCATGTACATCTGTGTGAAACTTTTCTCAACTTCATTGAGGATTGTGGCCTAACACAAACTGTCAACTTTCCAACTAGATATGCAAATACTCTTGATATTTTCCTAACAAATCAACCATCATTAGTACTTTGTTGTAAACCATTGTCAGGGATTAGTGATCATGATATCATGTATGTGAAGTCTACTGTATAAGTCAAACAACAAAGCAATCCCTCAGTGCGATCTTATAAACTCTGGAACAGGGCAAACAACGATATCATCAGTGAATACATTACAAGATCTAGTGAACAGTTTTTAGAGGAACATGATATGGATACACAAGTTGATGTCTTATGGAAAGTGTTCAAGGAAATGTGTTAAAAGTGTCTAGATATGATTCCATCCAGAACTTATGAACCTGGCCATAGTCCCCCTTGGATGAATCCCGCCATTAAAAGTCTATCTCACAGGAAGCAAAGACTATATAATTTGGCCCGACATTCCAAGTCTAGTGATGCCTGGCAAAAATATAGACAGATAAAGAAAGAAGTTCAAAGGGCATGTCGGCAATCCCACAACTCCTATATTCAACACTTAGTCACCCCTGGAACACATTCTACAACTAAGAGGTTATGGAGTTACATTAAGAGTCAAAAGAAGGACTACTGTGGTATACCACCATTACTAGAAGGAGACACTCTGATCTCTGATACAGCAACCAGAGCAAGCTTATTGAATGACTATTTCTCTTCTGTCTTTGTTAAAGAAGATTTTAAGTTCTGTACCACATATTGAAAATTTACCTATCCCACTAATGGAACCTATCAGTATTAATCCAGAAGGTGTTAAAAAGTTATTAGAAAACCTGGAGGTAAACAAAGCTCCAGGTCCAGACCAAATTCCACCCCGATTTTTAAAAACCTTTGCAAGCTACATTACGCCATTTCTTGTGCTGATCTTTAGGGCCTCTTTGCATCAAGGTCACCTTCCATCTGAATGGAAACATGCTACTATTGTGCCTGTTTTTAAAAAGGGAGATCGTAAATTACCATCTAACTACCGCCCAATATCCTTAACATCAATCTGTTATAAAGTTCTAGAACACATCATCTATTCTTCCATCAGCTCTCATTTGAAAAATCATCAACTTATTCGAGAAGAACAGCATGGTTTTCAGAAAAATAAGTCTTGTGAAACACAACTGATCTACACAATTCATGAATTTGAAACAATACTTAATGACAGTGGAGAAGTGGATGCTTTATTTCTTGACTTTAGCAAAGCTTTCGATAAAGTTCCACATGTAAGACTTCTTCAGAAACTTGAGCATTACAGAATTTGTCCACAACTTGTCAATTGGATAAAAGATTTTCTTGGACAAAGACAACAGCAAGTAGTTCTGAATGGTGTAACTAGTGAGCAGTGTGAAGTTATCTCGGGCGTACCGCAAGGTACAGTACTTGGCCCTTTACTATTTACTTGTTTTATTAATGACCTACCAGCTCTAGTGAACTCTCAGATACGACTCTACGCTGATGATATACTTATTTTTAGACCGATTTATTCAAATGAAGACACTTTAGTATTGCAGAGAGACCTTGATGCCATAGTGAGGTGGAGTGAAGACTGGCAAATGTTTTTCAACCTTAGCAAATGTGTACACCTCAAGATCACTAACAGGATATTAACAACTAACTCAACATATTTTCTGAAACAACATCAAATTTGTAGATCTAACAGTGCCACTTACCTGGGAGTAACAATAGATGAACACCTGAAATGGACAAACCATATCCAACATGTTACCTGTAAAGCAAACTCAGCCAATGCCTATTTGCGACGTAATATTAGCTCTTGCACTCAACAAACTAAGAAGCTGTGTTACCTAGCAATGGTACGTCCTATCTTAGAGTATGCATCAACTGTCTGGTCTCCATACACTAACAGTAACATCTACAAGTTAGAAATGGTCCAACGAAGAGCTGCAAGGTTTATTACAAACAATTATTCACCCTGGGCTAGTGTACCTGAGATACTAGATCACCTGAATCTACCAACTCTTGAACAGTGACGGAACAATTTGAAGCTAGTTATGATGTATAAAATGGTGCATAGACAAGTTCACATCGATAATGGAACCTATTTAATCCCAACAGCAAGCCAAACACGAGGTCACGATCAACGATTTTTGCAGCAACACTCCAGAATTGATTCTTACCTTTACTCTTATTACCCCTCTACAATTAAATTATGGAATAACCTATCTAGCAGTACTGTGGAATCACCTACCTTAAGCACATTTAAACAATGTATTAATTATAGCTAAGTACAATCACTACAATTTATTCTTAATTTAATCTGTTGTACTATATACTCCATATGGAGGTTTCTGTACAGTAAGCAAATAATAATAATAGAATAGTTAAACTCTTACTGATATCCTTATCACCGAAAATCGCAGCAGCTTGAGTACTAGAGAAAATCGTTCCGAGCCAGACACGACCTATGTCCTCGCAGACCCATTCTCCGGGGTGGCGCTTATCGATTAGAGATTATAAGCGCCCCCTCCAAAAGGGTCTGGTGAAATTCCCATACCATTTTTGTCCGAGAAATCGCCAACTCTGGCGAGTGATAATTGGTGGTTAATACTACATAAGATTTTACAAAAGGTAACGATTAAGCAGTATTTTGTAATTTTATGGCTGCGCAGTAGACTTTACAAAAGCAAACTTTTTCCCCCTCCTTTTTTGTACGTTTAGCTAATGGATGAATTTCATAACAAAAGTTGCCCCTAGCAACCTGAATTTTACAATATTTGTAGGGGTAAATGTCTATAGTAACGTCTCCAAATTTTAAAAGGATAGCATTTGTAGGTCATGAGATACCGGTATAACATTTTAAAGTTTGTCATTTTCCCATACATTGTCTATGAGAGGGGGCAACAGTTGCCCCTTCTGGGCAATCACATAAATAATGTGTGGGAAAACAACAAATTCAATTAATGTAATTTCTCAATTTAACAATACTTCAAGTGTAGGTGTGAATCTCACAATTAACCTCTCCAAATTTTAAATTATAGGGTATATAAATCATGAGTTATGACACTTTGAAATTTGTGGTTTTCCCATACACTATCCATGTGATTGCCCAGAAGGGGCAACTGTTACCCCCTCCCATAGATAATGTATGGGAGAACTACAAACTTTAAAATGTCATATCTCATCACCTATATATGCTATCCTATTAAAAATTGGAGATGTTACTTTTGACATTCACACCTACAAAATAATGTAAAATCAGGTTGCTAGGGGCAACGGTTTAAAATTCCTTATTCATCTATTTGTTGTTTCTTGTAAAAACAATAAAAGCAAAGCTTACCTCAAATCGTAACCTCTTGTGTAGTTATTAAACGCCAATTATCACTTGCCAGAGTTGGCGATTTCTCGGACAAAAATGGTATGGGCATTTCACCAGACCCTTTCGGAGAGAGGGTGCTTACAATCTCTAATCGATAAGCGCCACCCCGGAGAATGGGTCTGCGAGGACGAGACTATAGACATGACCAGGAAGTACAATGTAACACTTAAAGCACCGCCTTGCTTGTGTGTACGAAAAATACAGTACTCGGGGATGTCTCGAAGCAAATACAGCACTCGGCTTCGCCTTGTCGTTCTGTATTAGCCCCTCGACACACCCCCTCGTACTGTATTTCCGTACACACGGTGGCGGTGCTTTAATTCTAACATAAGGGATGCTATGAAAATAACCCCACACAGACAGCATGGTTGATCATGTAGTGACATTGTAAACCGCTAAAACTAGCCAAACTAAATCCTACCAGTTTGTTCTGAAATGCACTACCAGTCTGATAAACAAGTAGCTAATCCACAATTGGGTACTCCTGTTGAACATTCCCCAGCAAGATGACTAGGAAGATACAAAATACCACCCCCTAAAGCACTATACCTATGCTTGAAAAATACAGCACTCAGGGAATCAGGGTAGCTAATACAGTAGTTATATATTCAGATTTACCTGGTGCTGTATTACCCTCTCGATACACCCCTATTTTCCATATAATATATGTAAGAACAACGCTTGAAATAATAAAATAAAATTTCATGCTCCAAATTGTGGTTGCTAAAAACTGTGAGTGCATGATGTGTGAATTTTGTTATTATGTAGTCTTGGTATAGCACATAGTACCTGTTAAGCACATACCCACTTAATCGTGGTTGATAAGCACATGCGGACACTAACATAAGACAAAGCTATACAAGAGAAGAAATGCTAGAGGTTTAGCTAGTAGTGCATAGCATGAAATTTCATGAAGTACAAAGCCAAAATACGCATGTGCCTTTACTACACTTTAAATAACAAGTGAAGCAGTCTTCTGTATAGTGTGCTCTACACGAAGGATTCAGTGCAACTCAAAATATTAGTACATGCAATGACTGCCCCCAAGAGAGTGAATCCATCAATAATCACAACAAGGTTTATTTATTAGGCGCATAATTATGCTTAACAACTATTATAACTATTATTGTGGCTGCTTGTGGTTTTTGTTATGCTCCTTTCTGATTATTCCAAGAATCAAAAGTTTGCATACCTTAGTAGGCTTGTCTGAATTTTATATGGTCAAAGACTAACATTACTGCTAACAAGAATAGTAAATTCCACAAATAATTCCTCTGAAAATTATAATTGTATACATCTAATAAGCAGACTGGTGCTGGTGACTTATGATGTTGAGGGGCTTTCACTGAATAGTACATGCTTTCATAATCTTATATGTACTGTAAAAACTAAATTTAATCGAGCTGATTGCTCTATGACTAGAAATACATATGGACACTAACTGCATGGACTAATGGCCAAAATTTGAAGCAATGTATGTACTTACTTATTAAAGTACTGCCTCACAGTGTATATGCATGTGTGTGTGTGAGTGTGTTAGCATACATGTATGTACATGAATACATGTGAAAAATTCTACATTCTCAAAATTAATACATTCTCCTCTCTATATATATATATATATTATATATATATATGCTGTGTTAATCTTTAGACACAGTCTCTCATGCTGCATGTATTTTTGTACATGTAGCAGTGCTTGAAGTCATACATGTACAGTGTTAAAAAAATGATGGCTGGATTCTTGGAAATATGATTTACAGATTTGCATTTAATTATTAGGTGATAATTATTGCACAATGTATTGTAACTTTCCAAGAATCACCTTGTCATCACTTTTGCAGTATAAATACATTACACAGTACTACCACTCCACTTGTCCATGAAATAGTGGCTCGATCACTCTATAAACCCATTCGTCAAAATGGGAGACGTAGGCTTAAACATCTTTGTTATGTCTTCAGCAAATGGAAAATCCATTTGTATCCCAATCTTCAAAAGCCAGGTTTGGTAAATACTGTCACTAGTGCTGCTATGTTATATTCTGTTATCACTGTTTAGCTTGACACTTACACATGGAAAGACTTGAAAAAAGAGATACATAAAAGACTTGGAATGGATCCAAAAATGCAAACACTAAAAGTTGGAATTAAAGATATCAAAGGAGAAAGTGACAACGAGATAGTGACTGATGATCCCTACATAACAGACAATTTCACTATAGTTCTAAAAACAGGTTTGCATGGAGGTCAGAGTTGCCTGGTGTGCTCTGATTACACTACTTTTTTACCACCATGTGGATGCGAAACTGCTTACTGTAGTCAGTGTCTAGTGGACAGCTGTAGCAGCATGGTTGATCACATAAGATCAATTTTGGCATGCCCTAATTCTGATTGCAAACAAGAATGGGATCCTCTTGAAATTCGACGAAGAGCAAAATTTAATGATTCACAATTCAATGAATTCTGTAAAACACTGGCCATTACTTTAGTCAACAGAGATCCATATATTAGTGATTGCCCTGGCTGTGGACGTTACTATGAGCGTAAAGATCAAGCAAAGAGTAGTGTCTACTGTATCATGTGCGCTAAGGAGGGGAGGCCAGCACGATATTGCATTCAATGCAATTTAACATGGAAGACTTCAAGTAGCAGCACCAACTGTGGAAATCCTAATTGCAACTCCACTAGTGTGCTCAGTTTGCTTCCACTAGCAAAGCCAAAACAGATTAGTTGGATAAACAACTGTCCTTCAATAAGGTTGTGTACTTCGTGTGGTACAGTGATAGAACATGAAGAAAAATGCAAAGAAATTAAATGCATCGCATGTGGCAAAATTTTCTGCTTTGTTTGCCTTATTGATTGGCGCAGTGGTCATCTATCTGACCAATGTAAACCAGCCCCAACGCAGACCACAGTTCCTCATAAAAAGTAACTCTGGATTAGGACATTTTGATTACACGCAGACTTGTATGTGTATTAAAATATACATATACAGCATTGTTTTGTTCTATATATAGCTACGTATACATGCATGCATATAAGTACATTCACAAAAATTTATAAGTATGTCTGTTGCTACACCTGTTATTGCATCTGATTTGTAAAAACAATACCAGATGGCCACAAGCACAAGGGCAAAGTATTTGGGGCGAGCCTGAGCGAGCCCCACACTAGCTGGGAAACGGTACGTGCGAGCGGAACGTTTACAGACATATACAAGAAAAAACGATCAAATTCCATATTAGGTCTTTTCTCCATTTCAGAGTATTTAATAAGTAATAATACAGTTACAATACAAATTACTCTACAACTAAACTACAAACACAATTAATTACAACAGGGGTTCGGGGAAAGGAAAATCAGAGTCCTCACACTGCAAAGCCCAGTACCGTAAAATCATACGGGCATTGTTCGTCCATAAAGAAACTGAGGTTGATGCGTGTGAGCGGACATCATGAAACGATAAGCTGGAAACGGTACGTGCGAGCGGCACGTTTACAGACATACACGAGAAAAAAGATCAAATTCCATATTAGGTTGATACGTGTGAGCGGACATCATGAAACGATAAGCTGGAAACGGTACGTTTACAAACATATACGAGAAAAAACGATCAAATTCCATATTAGGTTGGTACGGAACGAGCGTGCGACCTGTCAACGAACCAATGGTCAGGGGCGTAGCCAGCCAATATTTGATGGTTGGGCATAACATCAACTTAATTACACACACAAGAAACACGCTCACTTTCATGTGAGACATTATCATAGAATATAAAAAGTGTATGCACACAAGGCCTACAGCTACCACTATAGTGTAAATAAATGCTGCTTGCATGCATGCATACATTTACTAGCTATATGCTATCTATTAAACTTGTAGGGCAGGCATCCACCGACGATCGCCGTAGCTGAGCATCACGTGACATCAAACTGCTGAACCTACAAGAACCAACAATGTAAACAGTTCACCACATATTTACCACAATCAACTAGCAGTATAGTTTACAGACTAACCACCACAGCGATATGAAATGCTTTTTCAATTAAACGCCACATGGTCCCAAATGAAGGCCGGGGCGCTAATTTATGAACTATAACACAAATATCAGCATGCCAAGAAAGCTTCGTCCCAGACTTATAGTAGCCAATGTACATTTTGCATGAATCTGGTGTAAACCACAACTCGGTTAATCAGTACAATTTGTGCACGTGACGCTTTATAATGACTTGACCTTTTCTCCATTTCCAGCTCCATTTACATATGCTATTATTGTTATCTAGAAGAGTCACGTTTTTCTGTTTTCTTTCATCAGCAGTAAGGTAGGCTATACGGTACTTTCCTTATCAAAAAAAATACGCTTGACAAATCCACTGAAACGAAATCTTTTGCTGCCAGCACCATCCACACTGAATCCTACTGACGATTATCACTCACTGTGACTCAGAGATACAGTACCACGACTGTAGTGTACCACGCTTTGACTCCATTTTAAATTTCGAATTTAATCCGCGCCAAGGAGCGTGGCACGTGCGTCTTTTATAGGGACTTCCCAAGGGAAATCCGCGTAATGGATCACGTGATATACCATCTATCTCGATCCCTTCTGAAGTCATGGTTCAAGAAATGAGGTACATGTTTACGCTTTACAGTATCAAAGTAGGGTGGTTTTGTGTGCTGCTGTGAATCCTCGCGTGAATCTTAAGCTACTTGTGATGGTTGGGCAAAAGTTTGTGATGGTTGGGCAAGAAACTGTGATGGTTGGGCAAATTCCCGCCCATGCCCACCCTTGGCTACGCCACTGCCAATGGTCCGGGCATATAAGGTCCGGGCGGACCATTTATGCTGTCACAAATGGTCCCGCCGGACCACCCATGCCAGTGCATAAATGGTCCGGGCTGAACATAAACGGTCCGCCTCCAGTCTGCCATGCATTCACCCGATGATTGTGCTGGCGTGAATTTTGCAGCGTAAGTTTCGGATATTAGATGTATTTTTATATGACCGCCGGTTTGATTTTATTTAGATGTACTTGAGATTGGTTTTTATAAGACTTTGTCTTCCTTATACCAATTAACAAATAATAATTATAAGCAATATATGGTCGATACTACAACCATAGATAATATATACCTTACCCGGGATTGGAAACGGAGGCAATCAACACCTATCAACAAGTTCACTCAGCGTTGTAGTATCGCGAGTTTAGTGTAACGTAATTCCGTAATTCAGTCCGTGTTTTATAAAATGGCGAATGCTGGAACTCGTAAAAGAACTCGTGCTAGAAAGAAGAGCTCGAAGCGGAAGAGCGGAGAATCCGATGGAAATGACGATGCTGGTTCGTTGTCATTATAGCTAACAATAAACAACCAGCGCTGGTAGCAAAATTTGGGCATTTTTACAGCTTAAACATTCAATCACTGATGTGCCTGGCCTGGCCTTGTTTGTGTGCAAGTTATGTTGATGTAGCCATTCATTAGCTATACCCATAGATAATATATACCTTACTATGCTATACCATACCTGTCTTTTTCTTTCAATGCAGGTCCCAAAGCAAAAGATGCTTTTGTGGAAGCACTCAGAAGCGTATTGAATGATGATTCATTTAAAATAATGTCCTCAGAAGCAATTGAAGCAAGAAAAGCGGCACAGATTCTGTTGGACTGGTGTCTTGATGCTGCCAACAATAACTGTTTTACAACATTTGTTTTGAAATTGTCAAGACCTGAAACAGGCAATGAGCTCTTGTAAAAAGAAATCATGCAATCGTGAGAAACTTTGGAGAAACTTTTTTCTGTTTCGCTCTTCAGAGAAATTTCGAGAGGACTGGGTAAATTTTTTGGACTCCGCTAATGTGGCTGCTACACCTATCCTGTATCAGCATTTAACTGATATTTTGTTCAGGGGATACATTGGTGATCATGTGACAGGGTGTACAGCTGAAACCAAGGTTGATCCAGCACCAGCTGTAACAAAACGCGAAGGCAATGCTCTTCGTTATGCTGCCGGCTATGTTTGTAGACATTTACGTAAGAAAATCGAACGCAGTAAACATGAGCTTAAGGAAGAGATGGTATTGTGCCTGATGACTTTAACAAAGGACACACCCAAAGAACATAGTGAATGTGGCAGTTCTGAAGAATGGACATTAGCACTAGATAGAGGTGGGCTATGGTATGTTAAAGAAACAACATTTATATTGTTTATTGCAATAGAAGAAGTGAGAGAATGCCTAAAAATGTTACTTGGTAGCGACCCAGCAGCTGAAAAAAAGAGGAGATTGTTGAAAAAGTTATCTCCAGTGATGATGTTGAATTTTATTGGTTGATTTCCACTGCAGATTTCGAGATTGGTGAGAAGGAGGTACATAGTGCACTTCTTAAGGAAATAGTGCAGCTTTATGTGACTATCCGTGGATTTTCATATGCAAGCTTTTGGATGGAGAAATTTAAGCAGTCAGCAAAAAAGAGTACACAGCGGTCAAAAAACTTACGTAGAGACTTGTATGATAGCAGCTTATAGTATATTATATTATTAACATTTGCAATGCTATGCATGACACAACTTTATTTTGTGATTACCCAAAATAACCCAGTTGGAATATTCTCAATTCTGCATTTTGGATTGTATCAATCCACCCTGTAAAAGGAATGATTTAGCTAAGCATCTGCACACACTGTGTCACTATACCTGAAGGAATGCCATTACACTGTTTCAGTCTACTGTGCAAAATATCCAAAGACCTGACTGGTGCATCAACAAAGGCAGAGACACTTGAAATGACAGTGGCAGAGACACCTTCAGCACTGACACATCTCTCAAAGGAATTGAAACCGGTAGCCTCTTAGGTTTAGGCTGCCAGTGTTTGTTACTATGAAGTCTAAGCTTTCTGTGACCTCTCCTATCATTCATCTGCAAAAAAATCCAGTGCAAACTATAGCTATATGCATAATAATAAAGCAACAGTTCTGAAAAGGAAATACTTGCATTCACTTGAAGATTCAAGGATTTCGCCTACATCAGTACAAGTCAGCAGCCTTGAAACTATCCTATTTTGTTTGTATACATATGAATTACAGGAAATACTTAAGAAAGAAAGTTAGTAGCCTTTAGAAAATGACCTGTAGGCCTCAAAACTTAATACCTCAAAATCACTTGTTTCGCAGTTGCGCTGCAATTTGATGGCATAAACGGTAAAACTAAGGGTTTTAAGTTGCATGATTTTGTCCGCTAATGTCTCAGCTTTCAAACAGTGTAGTTTACATCGAAAAATGTCGCTCCCACACTGCTCTACGAACCCCAAAAGTCGAGGGTACGACTAAAAAGCCATTTTTTGCGTAAACCGCGTCAAACACTATTTGTTCAAATTTTTGACGATTGTATGCAAGTAATACAACAGTATTGTTCTTACCACCACGGTAAATCCTCTTCATGTTCACAACTAGTAGCTTATCTACCCGTTCTTTTCCTTTCTTCCATCGGCGAGGTGAAACCTTACATATCAAAGCGAAAGTGTTAATTATTACAATGCTGACGGCTCGCGATTTTTGTATTGAAGTGTGTCCGGTTTCCAATCCCGGGTAAGGTATATATTATCTATGCTACAACGTAAATATTAAATCCTTGCTCACGACGTAGTTCCTGGAAATGCATGCCGGCATACAGGGGGTCAAAGAGGTTTAGTATACCAAGATCAAGATACTCTATAGCAACGTTGAAACCGGGTCACTACTGCTGACCCGGATGACCCACTGACCCGGATAGCAATCCGGGTCAGACCCGGATGTGACCCGGATTAATTAAAGCCGAGACGTGTTTTGGCTAGTCTCGGGTGAGCGAACGAGTCTACATTTTGAGTGTTCGATTCGTGTTGAGTAAATATTGCAACTTCAGCCTAGCTGCAGGTTGAAGACCAAAAAAAAATTGTCTTCACCTACTGACAATAGCTACCCCTCACCATCAGTTTCGTGCTACATACTGCACTTACTAACAAATAGGCGTGGCTGAGCATATGTTGGTAATGCGATAAAGTGGACGTGGCTCACGAAAGAGCTACGCGATAGCGTTTATAAGTTCCACGTCGTCAAACGAACAATTTCGTTTCTCACGTGATCCAATCCGGGTCAGACCCGGATAAATTGTAAACCGGGTCAGACCCGGATAAATTGTAAACCGGATCAGACCCGGATGACCCGACCCGGTTTCAACTCTGCTCTATACCCCTCACATAAATTCAGTGTGCAATAAAGCTAATCGTCTACTGGGATTTTTGCGAAGAACTCTCCACCATTGTCCACCTCACTTAAAAGAACATGCATATAAACAGATTGTCTTGCCATCTATTGAATACTGCTCTTCTATCTGGGATCCACATCAACAATCACTCATTCACAAGTTAGAGATGATACAACATCGTGCTGCACGTTTCGTGTTAAATAGACCTTGGAGAAGGAATCATAGGGACAGTATAACTGAAATGTTAGTGGAATTAAAATGGCCAACACTGGAAGATCGTAGGAAACAGGCACGTCTGATGCTGTTGTTTAAGTTTGTAAACAAATTAATTTATGTTCCAAATCAGTATCTGCCAGTGTTATCTCCTGCAACAAGTACCAGGGCAAACCATCCCTTGAAGCTATTACAGTTGTATGCCAGAACAAATCGATATAGTAACTCTTTCTTACCAAGATCAATACCAGACTGGAACAATTTAGATATGGAAGATCTTGACAATATAGACTTACTTACTTTCAAAAACCATTTGCAAAATGCATAGACACTAAAATTTTGTTTTTGTACATTAGCGATTTACCCAATGGGTTTTGCTAATCAATAATAATAAATAAATAAATAAATAAATAGACCTATATACCGCTTTCTTGATTTAATGCAATAATTGATGCCACCTGGCCTGGGACCCAAATAGCCCCTGTTCTGGCTACACCTCTGTACGTCAAAGAGACGTGACTGAAACCGTGTACAGTAATAGCTATATATAGCTATAGCAATTATAGTTTGGTATAGGCGCCAACTTCTTCAGCAACTATCTGTAACTTTGTGGAAGTACAATGCGAAGATAGTAGCTACTCCGCCAGCATATTCGCTAACTGCTGAGTGTCTCCAGACTTTGACTTTGGTTAAGTATAGGTTAGGTATAATTTTTGTCACTTAGTATAGTTAGTCACAGCAAGTAGTGACGAGTGGCTTAATTAGCTTTAGCATTGACATTTATAACCCGGTGTCACAGTGATATCTATGTGTTTCCCGAGTTTCGTGTTTCCCGGCACACATATCACTAGGGATCCGTGTTTCCCCGCACACATAACACTAGGGATGCGTGTTTCCCCGACAAAGACACTAGTGATATTATTATTATTATTATTTACCTATACTGTACAACTTCAGAAATGAAGAAAAATGTACAGACGAATCACAAAAAAATTTAATACAGTAAGTAAATTATAATTTAATTATAGATTTAAATACTTCAAGTGAATTAGAGTCTTTAGCTAGGTTAGGTAAATCATTCCAAAGTGAAATTGTTGTTGGAAAAAATGAGGACTGATATGAGGTATTTGATGCTTGCAATGATAGGAGGTTAAAAAGATGGTAATTTCTTGTACTGGAATATGTTGCAAAGTTGGTATACAAATCAAATGGGATATTAATTTCATTGTGGATAATTTTGTACATCATGGATAATCTTAATTTTAATCGTCTGCTTTCAAGTGATTCCCAGTCCAGCTGGTCCATAAGGTTAGTTACGCTAACAGTAGGGTCACGTGTGTATGTAATTCCGTAGCACGTGACCGTGGCGGCGTCACTTTATCTCCTCTCCGACCTTCTCGTTCCTGGGACACAAATCTACAAGCTGTGGTACCGTGGTGATTCTCGAAACGGTACCCGAGAAGGTTTTACCACTTAGTTGCTGATCTGTTCTTGTGTGCTTCGTTTATGACAGACAGTACGCGTCAATTGGAACTAGCATTGAAACGATGGCTGATGGTGGAAGTAAAAGAAAGCTAAACGCAGATTCAGTGTCTCCTGAGGCTAATCAAGCAAAGAAGCACCAAGGAGGTTCGCCCCCAATCAATGGTGGTGATGCTTTTGCGTCCCTTCCTGGCGCGCAATGTCCACACTGTGGTGAGGCTTGTCTCTCAGAAAGTAAGGCTGTCCAATGTGACTTGTGTGGAATATGGGTTCACGCTGTATGTGAGGGTATTTCAAATGAATTATGATAAGTTCAATGATGTGTGTGCAAATGTTAGCAGCTTGTCATATTATTGTGAGGCTAATCATTGCAACAGCCGTATTAAACAACTTGTTCATGCCCACTACGCCAACGTTGACCAGCAGGTCGACCTCCCTTCTTTAAGAACATTACAAGCTGAACAAACTAATTTACACCAGTTAATTTCTGAAGTGTCCACGAAAGTTGACAACTTAAAGTCTAGAAATGATGTTCTATATAGTGAAGTCGAGACAGCTTCAGAATTAGTCAGTCCACCTATCATACAAACTGAGTCACCAGCATCAACGTTCCTTACGGTTGCTAAAGAGTTAGATGACAGAGAACGCAGAAGGAATAATGTGATAATTTACAACCTACCCGAAACAAGTCCATCACAGGATGAGAAATGGTTTGTGGACCTCTGCAAAACTGTCTTTGATATTGGCATAAAAGTTACCAAGATCCTGCGATTGGGCAAGCCTGCTGAAGAAAAGGCTAGACCACTACTTATTGTTTTGGATAATTTGTCTCACAAAGAATTTATAGTTTCCCACTCCTACTACCTCCGACGTCACTCCCAGTATACGAATATCTATGTCTCTACTGACATGACCAAATTTCAGCGTGAGAAGCACAAGAAACTAGTACAAGAGCTAAAGCAAAGGAGAGAAAGGGGTGAGAAATATTTAACAATATTTAATGGTGAAATTGTGCTTAGAAGAGATCGTAACCCAAAACACGGAACTCAGCCAATGTTACAACCAGTTCTACAGCAATCGGTAACCCCAATCATGCTTGATCTTAATGAGGAGTGTACCTGACAGAGGTCAAATTAGAGAGGATATTTTTGATAACCCTAATTTAAGCCAAATTTTTGTTAGCAACTTTCTTAATCAAACTGATAATTGTCTACTTTCAGATGATGACACTATTATTAGTGACTTGGATACTCAGTTTAGTAATCCTGATACATTGTATAGTGAACTTAGTAATACTTCTTTAGAAGATAACAGTGACCTTGACTCGTCTGACCTAGTGGATTCTGACCATCAAAGTAACTTAAACTCTAACAATTCCTTGAATCTTTTGCTGATTAATTTACAAAGTATTTTGAGTAAAAAAAAAAAAAGTTTTTGGGAGACGCTAGACGATCACACCCCTGACATTGTGATTGGTTGCGAGACCTGGCTCAATTCATCAATCCTTGATAATGAAATTATGCCCGAGAGCTATAAACTGTACCAAAAAGATCGTGAAGATGGATATGGTGGAGTGCTGATTGGCATTAGCACTACCTTATCCAGGAAACCTGTTGATATTGGTACACCTTGTGAAGTGTGTGCTGTCAGTTTGCAGCTGTCTCATGGTCAGGAACTTATTATAATTGGTGCGGACTGCCTAGCAGAGATGTTGAATATCAGCAAAATCTATGTAAAAGTATTTGTGACATTACAGCATCACGACCCAACTCGTTTATTTTCTGTGCTGGTGACTTTAATGTACCAGACATAGAATGGACCAGTCATTCTATCGTTTCGCACTGATACCCATTGGATATTAATCAACAAACTCTCAAAATGGTAGATGACTGTTATTTTACCCAACTAGTGAGTACTCCCACTAGAAATGAAAACATTCTTGATATCGTTTTCACTAATAGACCATCTCTTATTAACTATTGTAAAGTTATACCTGGCATTAGTGACCATGAAGCTGTCTTGACCTCTTTTATGACACAGGTAGTTTACCACAAAGGAAGTGAGCGTAAGCGTTATTTATGGAACAGGGTCGATTTCCAAGAGATGAGTATTGAGATGACAAGGTTCACTGCATGGTTCACTGATCATTTTTGTATTGATACTCCAATTGAACACTTATGGTTTCATATTAAATCTATGCTCTTAAACCTGCTAGATAAGTACGTCCCATCAAAAATGGTGACAAATAGTAACAGACAGCCTTGGGTTAATCGCCATATTAAGCAACTTGGTAGACGGAAGAAAAAGTGCTACAAAAGAGCTAAAGTAAGTAATTCACCATCAGACTGGCTACATTATAAATCATTTAAAAAGGAGATGCAGAGAGAATGCAGAAATGCACGTAATTCTTACATGACTCGATCACTGTTTAACCCATTTAGAAGTGGAAGAAAGAAGAATTTTTTCCGTTACATTAAATCTCTCCGTAAAGATAATTGTGGTGTGCCTATGTTACAGAACGAAGGGGTTACATATACTGATAATTTGGATAAAGCAGAAGTATTAAATAAACATTTTTCCTCAGTGTTTACTCATGATAATGATTCACCAGCTCCACACCTGGGTCCTAGCCCATACCCTGATCTTCCATTATTTGAAACATCTATTGAAGAAGTATATACCCTATTGACACAAGTCGATCCTTTCAAGGCTACAGGTCCAGATGGTATCCCTCCCAAGCTATTGAAAGAGATGGCATTTGAATTATCTCCTAGTTTAACATTGCTGTTTAATTCATCATTGAAATAAGGAGAGGTTCCACACGACTGGAAAATAGCCTCTGTGACCCCTATATTTAAGAAGGGCAATCGTAGTAACCCTACAAACTATAGGCCAGTTTCATTAACATCTGTGTGTTGCAAAACTCTGGAACGAATAGTACACACTAATATTATGGAACATCTGAATAGTCTGAATATACTCTCAAAGTGTCAATACGGTTTTCGTGCCAAACACTCTACTGAGCTACAATTGTTACACACAGTTCATGACTTAGTGTCAAACCTTAACCAGAAAACTCAAACTGATGCCATCTTACTTGACCTATCTAAGGCATTTGATAAGGTGTTACATCGTTATCTCTTACATAAGCTGCAGCATTATGGAATACGTCATGAGATCTTAGAATGGACTTCATCCTTTTTGAGCAGCCGCACTCAATATGTTACTTGTAATGGTTCTCAATCATCACCCATCGATGTTATTAGTGGAGTGCCCCAGGGCACTGTCCTCGGACCCTTGTTATTCTTAGTTTACATTAATGACTTACCTGATTGTGTATCATCTTCTTGTGGCTTGTTTGCTGATGATTGTCTGCTCTATAGACCGATACATACTACAGATGATAGTCGTTTCTTACAGGAGGATTTGTTACGAATTGAAGAGTGGGCTAATAAATGGATGATGACATTTAACACAGATAAATGTGAAGTATTACAAGTTACTTTAAGTAATCCAAAACCCACAAGCTATTTCCTGTACAATAATCAACTAAGAATGGTTAGTCATGCAAAATACCTTGGTGTGATATTGGACTCTAAGATGAACTTTAACAAACATATTACCACTATTTGCAGAAAAGCTAATAGTGTATTGGCGCTTCTTAAGCGTAATCTGTATCATTGTAATTCTCAAATACGAAGCCAAGCCTATTTCTTGTATGTGAGACCAATACTAGAATACACATCAATAGTTTGGGCACCATATACTAAGACTAACATTGAGAAGCTTGAAAGTGTTCAGCGACGTGCTGCCAGATTTGTGGTGTCTGATTATTATTTTTCAAGTAGTGTTACCAGTATCTTGAATGAGCTTAAATGGTGTAGCTTGGAGGTTAGAAGACAAGTAAGTAGACTGATGATGTTTTATAAGATATTGCAAGGTTCTGTCGCACTAGAACTACCCTATGAGATATCTCTCATCGACACTGTTACTAGAGGGCACAATAGAAGATATCAAACACCTTTTTCAAGAATTGATATACACAAATTCAGTTTCTTCCCAGCTACTGTCAGATTGTGGAATAGTTCACCTGACTCAGTTGTTAATTTGGATTCCCTTGAAGCATTCCGTAGATCTGCTACTGATTTCTTAAACAATTTATAATTTATAATTCTTTTTATACTTAATTAACTACTTAACTTAACTACATACTATATTGCACGTATACTCTTTCAGAGTCCTGCAATTATTATAATATTATATTATTATTATTATTATTGGTCACAATCCGGGCTGATATATGTTTCCCTGCCAGTTTCTCAGTTTTTATAGCTACCACGCCCAATACCCGCGTTTAAATTCTGCTTCTACGAGTCGACTAGCTAGCTACTGCTGCTCTATAGCACGCGTCACAGTACTAACTACTGCTAGTACTACACTATAGCTGCATGCTACTGCTACTACACTGTTACTGCACTGCAGTCACTGCTTAGGCCACTTCAACTAAATCTTTTGTTTCTCGGGCCCGACCGACCCTGTATTTTTCAGCATAAAATAATTATGTTAATCACGTGATCACCTTGCAAAGAGTGATAACGCCACGAAGGAGTTGCAAATTTATCTTTAAGCTCTCAAAAAGTAAAAATCTCAACATATAGCTGCCTACTCACAAGTGATACAGCAACCATAATGTAGCTTAGCCACCGTTTGACTCGCAATATCACTCTTCAGCTAGCAAAATAGCCTATTTTTATTTTTATTTTACCGACCTACCGACTTTTATTTGGCTGAATTTCGCCCGAGAAACAAAAGATTTAGTTGAAGTGGCCTTACTGCCTCTACTAGATCTATTCTATATACTCATGCTATTTTTATAGCTACTATATAGTACTACCTATACTGCTACTAACTACTGTTTATACATCTAGATGCTACTGCTACTACTACACTAGCTATACATGTTTGCTGTTACTGCAGTTGCTACTGCATGTTGCTATATTGCTTGCTACTATACTACATGGTGTTTTGTTTATATTGTATAGCTGAAATCGAAAGTCATTGACATTTGTTTATAACTATGTCAATTGATTGTAAAATTTACATTCTTGATGAAGCAATTGAACTTTTTACTTTACAGTGTCCAACATGAAGATCTGAAAACCGCGGTAAAGATCGAGATACTCTAATAGAGCAGTCACTCTAATAAACTAGTCACAGTCTTAGAGCGAGCTATGTAAGGATTTTATGTAGTTTATCAGCTATAAATGCGTAGCTGGTGAGGTGGGGAGTTATTGTCAGCTGGTTGTGACCTTTATTTTTTTTTTTTAGTCTTACCTTACTAAACCAGAGACAATGTAGATCGTTTCTATAAGTATGGGTCAGCCCAGCCCCCCCTCATATCAACTACTTCCTCCGCCCCTGCTCATACATAATATTTATTTGTCTTCACTTCAGTACTAGTAGCAACAAGCAGTAACAAGTATGGTATATTATTATTATTATTGGTAATACTGTGCAGACCTCTATTAGAGTATAGTGCACAGGTCACAACATACATACAAGTATACAAATTAAATAATTGCTAGTTTTTGTTTGAACTGATCAATATCATTGGAGTCAATCACATTTTGGGGTAGATCATTCCAGATTTTGATTGCCGAAGGGAAAAAGGAGTACACTGTTAAAAATAGGGTGTAATCCAATCACCTTTGGGGGAGTTCTAACTGCTGTTTAAATTAAACTCCTTTGAAGGGAGTTGTAGTACTCCCCAGGGGTGCTCTAGGAGCAACTAAAAGGTGTTGCAAGGGCATTGCAACACTCCCTAAGGGTGTTCTAGGAATAGCTATAAAGGTTTTCTAGTGCTCTCCATGGTGGCATTTTGTTGAAAAGAAATGTAGGCTTGCTATAGCATTCCAGTAACCTTCATGTTGATTTCAATTTATACTCAATGACTACCAACAACAAAGCACATTAGCAGTACGCAATAATATATTTGCAACATCTTATACTTACCACATAGGTGTTTCCAAGTCACTCTTATAGAAGTTAGCAAACTGTACTTATAACCTAATTTTCAATAGAAGCATCCAATTGTGGGTTTCAATATACCTAGGTGTAGGCAAACACCCTTACAGTGGCTTAGCTATTATTGGGGAGTAAAATGACATTTGTGGTGTTCAACAACACCCCAAGTGCTACAATACTCCCCTAGGGTGTTGTAAATACCATGGGTGTACATGAACACCTTTACGATGGGTGTACCTGTAACACCTCGTTTTAACAGTGTACATATAAGAATCAATCCGTGTCATTGGTTGCATAAATCTCATATTATGATCTCTGGTACTATGTACAGTGGATATGGATGTCAGAAACGGATTTACTGGGATGTCAACAAGGTGGTTAATTATTTTAAACATCATTATGGCTTTCAGTTCATCTCTGCATCGTGCAAGTGTAGGCCAATTAAGGTCTGTAAGCATTTGCGTGACACTATAGCGTAACGGGAGTAGTTGCTGGTCACAAATCTAGCTGCTTGTCGTTGTGTTCTCTCAATCATATCAATATCCCTCTTAGTATGAGGTGCCCAGACAACAGCTGCATACTCTATAATTGGCTTAACCATTGCTTTGTACAACCTGTCCTTAATTGTTGGTGTACAATTGTGGAGGTTACGCTGAAGAAAACCTTTAGTTCTGTTAGCCTTGGAAGTTATTTGTTTTATGTGTTCTGACCAGGATAGATTTTGGCTTATTGTTACACCCAAGTATTTATAGTTGTACTAGCAAGTGTTAGCTATAGTAGCACCAAGCAAAGTATAGCAGCGAATAGTAGCTGGTAGTATACTGGCAAGTAGTATAGCAATGGCGGATCCAGGATGGGGCATTTGGGGCAAATGCCCCCCCCCCTCCCCCTTCAAGAAATTGCATACAAGATCGAGATACTCTAATAGAGCAGTCAGTTACTCTAATAAAGCAGTCACAATGTTCATGAGGCAGTGTAGCTTACCTATGAAGCTATAAATAGGATTTTATTTTACATAACAGACGTGATATATTTGGTAAAGGATCACTAGCTATTATTGTTGTGACCTTTTTTTTTTTTTTTGGTCTTCAACTATTTTTCAGCAAGGTGCGCCCCCTCTTTCCAAACTCTGGATCCGCCCCTGTATAGCTATAGTGCAAGTATAGGAGCAGTATAAGCAGTAGCTATAGCAGTAGTAGCGATTCCCGAATTTCGTAAATTTTGCATAAAATTTTCTCCGTGAATCTTCCATTGGAGAGTTGGCACAATCATTTCGCTGCCATACGAGCAATTGATCAAACAATTGGATCGTTTCTAGGGTTTCTAGGGGCAAGGAATACGATGGTGCAGTTAGTTTTCTACTACAGCAATGGCGGATCCAGGATGGGGCATTTGGGGCAAATGCCCCCCCCCCCCCCCCCCACCTTGTAGAGTAGCCATAGCTAGCTAGTAGTACAGTTTTGATTAAAATACTGAACTTTATGTTAGGTCAAGATCAATAACTCGTGAAAATATGCACATAACATTAATTTATTGTTACAAATTCACAGCGAATTAGTCAAACTAGCCATAAAATTGTCAGTCAGCACCTTCATACGTACTAAGCGCCTCTAAAAATAATTATCGTCTTGTTGCCTTTAAAGACATTAATGACCTTTTAAACAGCTTTTAAGACTTCACAACCATCTGCAAAGGCCAAAATGGCAAAGTCAACACTGAGATACTACTAAGAGGTGATTTTTTGCTGCTTCAAAAATGCAGCAATTAACAAGAGAATCTGGGTCTCCCCAACCACTTACCACTTAACCTGTTTGTGCCCCTCCCCTTGCCAGCTGCTGGATCCGCCTCTGTACAGATATGTTTGTGTGGAGTTTTATGCCAATTATAAGTAGGGTTCCACCGATACAGAAAAATACCTACCGATCCGATACCGATACCTAGCAATAAATTTTCACCGATACAGATACCGATACCGATAATTGCCATACAATTTACACACCTCTCAAGTTAGTTATGTGTGACTGCTATATTAGAATATTTATTGTGCAGTGACTGTTCTATTAGAGTATTTCGATCTTTTTCATGCAAAAATAGTAAGTAGCAGTTGCTCAATGTTTAACAAAGCAATCCCTGCACCTTTTATGCTAGAATAATGCTCAACACTATTTCCAACTTGTTATACCTCACGTTTTGCTATCATAGCATTTATGATGATAGTTATGATTATGACGATTGGCGCGAGTGGTTATTAATCGGTATCGGAGTACCTAAATACCGATACCGATCTGTACCAAAAAATAAAAATAAAAAATCTACCAAAAGCCCAATATCGGCTCCAATACGATACCGATCCGATTATCGGTGGATCACTAATTATAAGATTATTTTGTAATATTTCCACCACAATGTTATGTTTTCTTTGCAAGAAACGACCCAGCACATGTTAGTTACACCAAGGTAAGCATTTTTGTCCATGTATAGTTTTCAACATTACTATGCTAAAAGTCAGCAAATTTGCACCACAGATACACTGTTAAAACTTAGGTGCTACCATGACACCTATGATTTTCTAAAAATCAAGGGGGTGTTGTTGCAACACCCCTGAAAATAATAACCACCATAAGAGGTTTATAGTCACACTTGTTGGGTGTTACCATTTTGTAAACACCCTTAATTGTTCATTGGAAACCCTAAACAGAGATCTAACACCTCATGATAGGGTGTAATGTACATGTAATCGCATACAGTTACTAACACTGTTAGAAGTATGGCAGAAACACTTGACTGCAATTTATTTATGGGCCAAGTGATTTATCGGCCCCCATGACAACAGCACCTGCCCTGAATTATCATGCAAGATAAACACCTGCAGTTTCAAGTGAAATATAATAGTAGCTATTAATAGTATCAGATTTTACAAAACTGATACAAATTGCACATCAGACAAAATCAAATACCACCAGAGCGTATAGCCATACTACCATACTAGTTCATGGTTTTAAGCTCAAACTACTTGATGCTGGCTTTAATGGTGCAGGTGGTGTGAAAAGTTTAATGGAAATTTCTGGCCTTGGTAAGGTTGACTGTCTTGGGTTGACAGGAATTGGTGGATGGCCTATTTTAGATTCCCAACATATTATTCTGTGTTGATAATTGATTTTGCTGCATATATACCAGGCACTTAGGAGCCAGCACAGCTCTGTAACCTCATGCATGTCTGGATTTCAATTGCAGTCTTTATTTCCCACTCCTCTACAGCCCACCTTCCACTCCTTTGTGAGCAGCTGTGATTCTACTTCCACTACACAAAAAGTGTCATGTGTATGCGATATGCTCCAAACATGTTGTACATAGCGTGAACTCCTGTGGTGTATGTGATGTATAGGAGATGATAGTTCAAAATTTGCCTCATTAAACAGCAAATGTGAACTATTATCTCCTACATATTACTTACCCCACCTAAGTACATTTCATGCATATCACTGACTGCACTTGTGGACTGTGCTGTAAACAGCCCCTGAACACCAATCAAGACATTATCTAATTCATCATATACTGTATGCACAAATATGCATTTTACTGTAGTGAGCTAGCTAGCTCACTCATTAAAGTTATCTGATTTTCTTTCTTATTTGGCAGGAATACTACAAGTATCTGAAAGGTAATAAATTGATGCATCTCTGGTGTAATTTCATATGTGTGCTTTGGCAATTTTAAATCTAAACCATTTATCTCAAACTTCTAAAATAAATATGTGACCGGATTTGACAAAACAAGGCTTCTACACACATCCAATTTTCTGACTTTAACCAGCTGTAACTTGACTACTCAGCAAGCTATTGGCCTAAAATTTGCACAAAGTACTTTCATAGCATAGTAAAATACCAGTTCAAAATTGGAAACTAATGGCATACTCCTACATAATGAATGAGTTATGGTACTTCAAAGTCATAAAGTGGATGTGCATGTAAGCCTTATTTTGTCAAATTCGGTCATATGTGGATTGGTTTTCCAAACAATAGCTGCATAAATGCTTTTACATTGTGCTAAAGGAAATTTGTTTACTATGCATGAAATGCTGCACTTCTATATAACTATGATAATCAATACAACTATATTTCATTGATGAGGTGTAATGGGAACACCCTTTGCACCTACAAAGGTGTTTCCGTGAATGAAATCCCACAATTAAAAGTTTCTTTGGTAGTTACGTTATAAGTACAAATTGCAACTTACATATAAAGTGTAGAAAGACAAGGAAGTAAGTGTACTTGTAATCATGTTGAATTACTGTATTTCACAGGTCATAATATGTGTTTCCTAAATATATCATCAATGAAAATGAAGGTATAGGAGGAGATCCACCCCCATGAAAGTGTTGGAAATTAACAGTGCACCCCACCACACACCCTGGATTTACACCTCTTGTAGCACCTTTACACTCTGGTGTTATATTTCTTGCAGCACCTAAGCACTCTTCTTTCACACCCTCTAAGTGTCACCACAGCACCCTTTTCTAACACCAGAAGGGAGTTGTTTTTAAACATGCAACTGGACACCCCTAAAGGTGCTTTTGGTACACCTGAATTTTAACAGTGTAGCTCATCTCTTTGATGTTTTTTTTGTTTTTTCCGGCCCTAATGGCACTCCCTTCCACCCACACGTCTCTATGGAAAACAAGCTAGAAGAACAACATAAAAAGGGAAAAAGAAAGAATTTACCTACAGAAAAGACACCTAAAAGAACCTACAGAAGCCCAGGGAATGTTAGTGAACTGGTAGATGCCCCTCTGCGATGGCAAGATCTACTGCATGCCCGGGGCACACCAGGACGCTTAGAGCGTGATCGAGAACCACGGATGCACATAATGGAGGAGCGAAGCAAGGAGAACCCCAAACTGCAACGGAGCCAGCCCATTACCACTGAATATGGGGAACTCCACTTCTCACTGAGTAATTGAGCCAAATGCTTATAGGTGGTAGTGGCTGCTTTCCCCATTCCACCGGAGGAGGAAAAAACTAAAGGGGTAAAACTGCCATGCTCTACTTCGCGTATACGCTCCTCATAAGCACGACACTTCTCAGCCTCATGCCGGTGGGGACTATTCTACGGAACGGAACGGAACGGAACGGAACGGAATGATGGACTAAACCACGGAACGGAACGCTTTCTCAAACTGAAGCTTGCAACTTACCATTGCTGAAACTTCCCTTATAAGTTAGCAGTGGCATCTCCAGTGGGTGGTTAAACATAAGATAAAAAGAATTAACGGATCGATTGTGGGTTTTTGTTGGTTGTCATTAGTAACGAAGTATTATTGTGGGATGAGCTGTATCAGTGATGTTCATCCATACGGAAGGGAACTTTATGTGAGCTGTTTTTCTTATTTAGACTTTACAAAACAGTCTGGGCCGGTCTTTCAAGTCATAAGTCAGTGTATAAATAAAGCAAGCAGGAAGATACTGCATGGTAACAGGAAAGAGCCAGCTGAATTAAAACTTGAAGAATTTTGTGCAGTGTGTGAAGAGCAAATATTTTGGCAGACCGCAAGGAGGGTATATTCTGCAAACATCACTGAAGTGTATGCATGGAATTATTTATATATTAACAGCTGGTGCAGTGGACTAATGCCATATTCAATAGTGAGCTGATTTTATCTGTTGCACAATTCAAGGATGTGTCTGACTGCTAGCCTTGAATCAGGCTAAATGTCAAAACTCCAAGATCAGCCAAATCTCTATTATAAGCTGCATGTGAAACCATGCCCGTAGCCACCAGGCAAATGTGATTTGGACCAGGATGTGTGTGTAATTTTAATGTATCTAGTCAGACCTGAAATGAAACACTTACATTAATTACATACCACCTAAGAATCCTAGGATTTCTAAAGTGTAACATTTCACATGCTTCACTTCAAACAAAACAGGTTAAATTTGTTCGTCTATTTTCAAGTGATTCCCAGTCCAGCTGGTCCATGAAATTACAATGGGATCACATGTATTTGTTACAGTGCGGGCTGCCCTGTGTTGGATCTACTCTAGAGTTGAGATTTCAAGGTAGACTCACTGCCAATTTACTGACACTAGTACTGTTGTAGCATGTTTAAGTGGAGGACAAATGAAATAGTAATGCTAGATTATTTATGTATACAAATTTTTCATAATGAAATTGATATCCCATTTTGATTTGTACTTCCACTTTGCAACATATTCAAGAGCAAGAAGCTACCACACTTAATCTCCAACCACTGTCATTAATTAACCAAGATCTCACTAGTCTGTAATTCACCTTACTGTAGTGATTTTATTGATTCATCTGTATGCTTTCTTCATTTCCTTTGAAGTTGTACCAAGAGTTCATAATAAGGTGGGGAGTGTCTAACTTGAATGCATTCACCAAACACCCTGCTTAAAGTAACACCTCGGCCTTATTTCAGAACAAAGGCTTTACCTTCTTCAGCAACTCTAATCAACAGTTTTCTATCCCCCAGTAAAGGTGTTGATTTGATGAAAGGTGAACTTTACACAGGGTGTTTGTACAGGCCATACTGAGAGTTAGACACTCTCCCCCATACAAATCAGTATTACGAACTCTTGGTTGTACAGTATAGGTAAACAAAGATAAGTTTCTCTCCCATCTTATTCTAGGATCAAGACACACGGTAGTGTGTAGTGCGGCCCAAGAAGCCGGCGCGCAACCCCGTGAGTATATTGACAGGAAGAAAGAAAACGCAATTTTCGCACCTCCGTAGCTCTGTGCTGCCTTGATGAAACAAGACACATTTTGCTGTGTACATTCCCTCTAACTTCAGTACTCCACATTCCAAATTTGAGCGAAATCGCTTCAGGCATTCCTGAGATATGCGACTTCAAAAATTGGCTTAGTTTCTTCGTTTTTTTTCTTCTTATTTTTCTTCCTCTTTTCGCACACTTACAAAAACTGCCATAAAACGCGAACGCGTTATCCGATTGCCTTGAAATTTGGCACACAGACGGGGGGTATAAAGGCGCATCTCGGTACCAACTTTGGCTGGAATACCATAAACAGGCAAAGAGTTATGAGCGATTATGCACGAAAAATAACACCAATATGTTGTCACGCCTACAGGGTAAACCGCGTATGGGAAGAAGCTGAAAATCGGTGGGTGAATAGGTTAACTATTGAACCTCAAACCTTTTGTGGTTTGAAAGAAATCGAGCTAAAAACCAGGAAGATACAGCGAAAAAATCAACAGTGTGTAACAATTACGCAATCGAGATTAGCTAATTTTTAATTTATTTTATTTTATTATTATTATTATTATTATGCTTGCCACGCCTACCAGATAAACCACTTGGGGTAATGCTTTGAAAATCGCTGTACAGATGGAGTTATCATCTTAGAAAGGCTCTTCAATGGTGTAGAAGAATCAGACTTAAAGCCACGGAGTTATAACACGAAATCCAACTTGGTGTAGCAAGTGCGAGATCGAGATACTCTAATAGAGCAGTCATCCTAATAGAGCAGTCACCCTGAACAGAATTCAAGAGATCAGTTAGAAATAAGTAACCTGTATAGAGATCAGCTACAAACAAATCACCCTGTAGAGAGTTCAGCTACAAACAATTCACCCTGTTCAGACATCAGTTAGAAGAAGTTTTCTTGTAGAGAGTTCAGTTACAAACAAATCACCCTGTTGAAAGATCAGCTAGAAGATGTCACCTTGTAGATAGTTCAGTTACAAATAAACCACCATGTAGAGAATTCAGCTACAAACTAGTGACCCTGTAGATACATCAGCTAGAAGAAGTTACCTTGTAGAGAGTTCAGCTACAAAGAAACCATTCTGTAAAGAACTCAGCTGCAAACAAATCACCTATACAGAATTCAGCTACAAACAAATCACCCTGTAGAGAGATCAGCTAGAAGAAGTTACCTTGTAGATAGTTCAGCTACAAACAAATCATCCTGTAGAGAGATCAGCTAGAAGAAGTTACCTTGTAGATAGTTCAGCTACAAACAATTCACCCTGTACAGAGCTCAGTTAAAAGAGGTTTCCTTGTAGAAAGTTCAGCTACAAACAAATCACCATGTAGAGAGATAAGTAAGAAGAAGTTACCTTGTAGATCGTTCAGCTACAAACAATTCACCCTGTAAAGAGATCAGCTAGAAGAAGTTACCTTGTAGAGAGTTCAGCTACAAAGAAACCATCATGTAGAGAATTCAGCCGTAAACAAATCATGTATAGAGAGTTCAGCTACAAACAAATCACCCTGTAGAAAGATCAGCTATAATAGAAGAAATCACCTTGTAGAGAGTTCAGCTACAAAGAATCTATCATGTAGAGAGTTCAACTACAAACAAATCACCCTGTAGAAAGATCAGCTATAGAAGAAATCACCTTGTAGAGAGTTCAGCTACAAAGAAACCATCATGTAGAGAGTTCAGCTACAAACAAATCGGCCTGTAGAGAGATCAGCTAGAAGAAATTACCTTGTAGAGAGTTCAGCTACAAAGAAACCATCATGTAGAGAGTTCAGCTGCAAACAAATCACCTGTAGAGAGTTAAGCTACAAACAAATCTCCCTGTAGAGAGATCAGCTAGAAGAAGTCACCTTGCAGGGAGTTCAGTTACAAAGAAATAAACCATGTAGAGAGTTCAGCTGCAAACAAATCACCTGTAGAGAGTTCAGCTAGAAACAAGTCACCCTGTAGAGAGATCAGCTAGAAACAAGTCACCTTGTAGAGAGTTAGCTACAAAGAAACTACCATGTAGAGTTCAGCTGCAAACAAATCACCCTGTAGAGAACTCAGCTACAAACAAATCGCCCTGTAGAAAGATTAGCTAGAAGAAGTTACCTTATAGGGAGTTCAGCTATGAACAGATCACCCTGTAGAGAGTTCAGCTACAAACAAATCACCCTGTAGAGAGTTAAGTTACAAAGAAACCACCATGTAGAGAGTTCAGCTGCAAAAAAAATCAATCACTCTGTAGAGAGTTCAGCTAGAAGAAGTCACCTTGTAGATAGTTCAGCTACAAACAAATCACCTGTACAGAATTCAACTACGAACAAATCACCCTGTAGAGAGATCAGCTATAAGAAGTTACCTTGTAGATAGTTCAGCTACAAACAAATCTCCCTGTAGAGAGATCAGCTAGAAGAAATTACCTTGTAGAGAGTTCAGCTACAAACAAACCACCATGTAGAGAGTTCAGCTGCAAAGAAATCACCCTGTAGAAAATTCTGCCAGAAACAAATTGCCCTGTAGAAAGATCAGTTAGAAGAAGTTACCTTTTAGAGAGTTCAGCTACAAAGAAACCATTCTGTAAAGAGCTCAGCTGCAAACAAATCACCTATACAAAATTCAGCTACAAACACATCACCCTGTAGAGAGATCAGCTAGAAGAAGTTACCTTGTTGATCGTTCAGCTACAAACAATTCACCCTGTAGAGAGAGCAATTAGAAGAAGTCACCTTGTAGAGTGTTCAGTTACAAAGAAACCACCATGGAGATTTCTGTAATCAATATATGTGACCGGATTTGCAAAAAGGGGTCTTCCACACACATCCAATTCCGTAAATGTTGGAGACCATAACTCAGTGTTCAAGTAACATATTAACCTGAAAATTTCACCATGTATTCAGCTATAGTGGTGCTCACCACTGCCCAAATATCAAGGCAATAGCTCTTTCCAATCTGAAGTTATCAATTGTCAAAGTTGGCAAATTGGATGTGTGTGGAAGACCCCTTTTCGCAAATCCGGTCACATATGTATTATACAGTATATATAATTTGTACATTTACTGATAAAATATTTAAAGTACATCTACTTCATCTTTTCTTCTTCCTGTAGTAAAGAAAAAAACATAGGTTAAAAAAGTCCCAAAGCTGGCCATAGGCCGGCTTTGGGGTATACAAATACAAAAGAAATGAAATCTAATCCAAAACAGCCAAGCTGTAAAAAAAGTGTGCGGCCCTCAGAAAGGCTATGGTGAAAAAAGATGTGAAATCCAAGGTGGCGGCCAAGAAATGGCTGTGATGGTAGGTTAATGGTAAAAATTTTAATAACGACAATTCAGGTGAATTTTTGTGCTGCTTCACAAAATTTACCTAAATTGTCATTATTAAAATTTTTACCATTAACCTACCATCACAGCCATTTCTTGGCCGCCACCTTGGATTTCACATCTTTTTTCACCATAGCCTTTCTGAGGGCCGCACACTTTTTTTACAGCTTGGCTGTTTTGGATTAGATTTCTATTGACAAGGAAAATTCAATTATTTGTATACAGGCTCAAAATTGAGAAAATATAAAGAAAGTGAATTAATATTATACAGTCAGTTTGCTTTTGGATATTTAATGTCTCCACCACAACAAAAATTCGATGAATCCATGCATCTCATCACTGGTCGTCTGAACATTCTGAAAGTGATACCTCACTCAATCAACCATATATTCTGTTTATTAGACTGAATAAAGTCATGATTACCTAAACAATCACTTAATTTAATGTTTTATAATTATCCTATTCCATTTTCCTGGAGGTTCCACTAATAAAATGCAGCTAGCCAAGCTGCAAGTTGATTCAGAAAGCACTCCATTCTGTAAAATAGACCCCATCCAGAATTCAACTCAGTACTCAGGCTGAGATATCTGACAATAGTCCACTACTCTGTTAATGAATCATTGATGTTCACACAATATAGCCTCCTTGAGGTATCTGAATGTTTGCTCCTCACACACTGCACAAAATTCCTTTAGATTCTACTTAGACTGAGTTGATTCAGCTTGTCACCATACTTGTTTCCTTTGTAGTGTAGCTATACACATACTGATTTATGCCGATTAGAAAGGCTGGGCCTCAGACTGTACATTCTGAAGTCAAGTAAGTAAAAATAACTCACATACTAGTAAAAAAAAGTCATGCATTAAGTTCCCTACTTGATATATCCGAAGATGAAATCACTGAGTCAGCTATTCCCACAATTAGTACTTCGTTACTAATGACAACCAACAAGAACCCACAATCGATCCTTAAATTCGTTTTATCTTTCTTGGGGTACGTTTGATTACCTGCTGGAAGTGCCACTGATAACTTGTACAGCAATGGTAAGCTGCAAGCTTCAATCTGAGAAAGCATTCCGTTCCGCAGTTTAGTCCATCATTCCGTTCCGTTCCGTTCCGTTCCGTAGAATAGTCCCCACCCCTCATGCCTACGAAAAGTGGCAGCCAAGGTGGTAGACCGATTGGAGGCTGCAAAAGAATTAAAAACGCGAACAACAAAAAAGGTGCGATGATGTAAGCACCTCCAAAAACAGATGCTCTGATATCCACTCTGGCATTATCATCAAGCACAGCTGAACGGTGATGCATAACCTCACCAGACAGGGCATGTAAGTGAGGCTCTACCTGGACATCATGGCACACTTCTGTCATCAAACTAGCAGTCAAATCTCGTACTTCATTATGCCGGATAATTGGAAAGGCACCATGTGGGCAGCTAAGGGCGTGAGGCAAGGTAAAATGATGTACCATTTTGGTAGCTGTCAAGGAGCTGTACATTAGGAGACAAAATAATTATATAAGCAGCTATAAATCAACAATACAACTCCTTGCTTTGCATGCACATTGTCCTTTTGAGTGGAGGTGACTGGCAAGGCTGCCCACAGGGGGGCAACTGGGGAATCTTGCCCCGGGCCCCAGTCTGAAAGGGGCCCCAGGAGGCCCCATGAAGGGTCCCCTGAATACCTGCTTAAAAGATCGATATACTCTAATAGAGCAGTCACAATATTCTTCAGAGGAGCAGTGTAGCAAGCTTATAGATAAGGAGATATGGTTGGTGATGGGTGGTAATTGTCAATGTCAGCAGGTTGTGACCTTTCTTTTTGGTCTCCAACTTACAGCTTATGATTCGGAATGGAAACCTCCTTGCCTCTGGGGCCCCACTTTAACTCTTTGCCCTGGGCCCCTTAATTTCTCTGGGCGGCTCTGGTGACATTACAGAGTGGTTGCACTTCACCATGTGTATGCTGTTTTGCCATCCGCAAGATGCTAAATGCATGCAACTATTTAGTGGCTTTCTATGGAGGTGACCTTTATTCAGAGGGTCTTACAAGTAAGGTTACACTGTGGTCCATCTATTAAGGTATTTATAGCAGAAAATAGAAGTTCAAAATGTTATTGCAAAGCTTAGTTATAAGCATTTGTTCAATTGTGCCATTTTTGGGACTTTTTCAATGAAAATTAAGATATATGGAGAAAATTTTGCCTATTTTAAGGACAAAATTGTTTATAACTCCACCATCCTATATTGGATTTTTAAAAACTAAGTGTTTGTGAGATCCTCTGGGAGTACTGCACAAGGCTATGCTAAATAAAAAAATTTCCATTAATTTTAAAATTCTCCCAGAATCGCTAGCAGTAGCAACTACAAATAGTAGTCTAAGTAGAGCAGCAAAATGAGCTCAGATCCTGCATACAGTAGCTGGCGCAAGTAGTAGACAAGTAGTATAGCAGCAGGAAAAGAGGCAGCAGTGGCTATAGTAGCGGTAGTAGAAGCAGCAAAGCATAAACAGTATATAGGTACATGCACTTCGAAACTGAACGTCAGGGAAACACGCATCCCTAGGGATATGTGTGCGGGGAACGCTTTACCTGTGGAACATAATACCAGGGGAAACATATAGAGTACATGCTGGTATTATGGGACAGCAGGAGTTAAGGGACACCTTGACGAATCACCACAATTTTTGCATCAGTTACCCTCCATGATGAAGTAAACATACCATGTAAATATGGGCTAAATTAAGTTGCCTGGTTTTGCAGTACATATGATTTATCGCAAAATTTAGCCTAACTGCAATCAGGTAAATTCTGAACGCTGCACATTTTCGCGCTACTATGTATACTAATACTAGCTAGCTCCATTTTCTGCTAGAATGAGTACTCTAAGAACCTTCAGATGTGAGAAACTCCAAAATTTTACCGCTGTGGCTATTGACACCGATCGTCAGTGTCAATAAGGGCCACAACGAACTATTGACACCGGCAGTAAATCACGTGATGTGTACAGACGTGAATTATCTCGCCAACACTTGATTGTTGGCAGTTCAGCAATAACCTGTAATGTCTTCGTCGGTGGATTCTGAGGACGACCCAGAGGATTCAGGAAATGATGTTGAAGAAATAGTGGACAGCAATGGTGACTTGATGAATGGTGTTCAGGTTGGCAGAAAGTTCAACTCGTTTGAAGAAGAGCAGGAACTACTTGGGAAGTTAAGAGCGTATAATCACCCTATGCACGTGTTTAATAGTCAAAGCGTAGATAATTACAACAAGAGACGTGCAAAGGCCAGGGCACCTTTAGAACCCATTGATAGTAAATGGAAATTCTCCTACTATCTAATTGCATGTGTCCACTTCGGCCAGCCCAGGAAAAGAAACAAAGGAATCACATGCAACCAGCGCCATTTAGCCATAAGCACTACAACAGGAGTTCCCACAAGCAACAGTACTTTCCTGCCAGTTTCATGTCATTAAGTATTTTTTTAAGCAGATTGTTGATCTTGATGTGGCCAAAGAAAGTCGGGAGCAGGCCAGAGAAACCATCAGGAGGATTGTTAATGCTGACAGTGAAGAATCATATACTGCATTGAAGCAAGACCTCTTTGACAACACCAACACTGCATTTAAAGAATATTTTATCAAAAACTGGGATGTTTGCAGAGAAAAATGGGTTACTTTTCTTCGCGACAATCAGTTTTGCCAATACAACAAATAATGGGCTTGAATGCCATACTTACAAGTTAAAAGGTGTTTACTGAAGAATTTTCTACATGTAGTACAGCCAATGATGGTATTAGTGATGTGTCAACAATTAATGCAACTTGCACAGCGTATTCAGCTGAGAGGATTGTTGAACAGTTAAAGCTATCACGTTCTGTGATGTATACTATTTCAAGTGGAGATTGGTGATGGTGTTTTTAAGGCAGTTTACAAATCCCGGGAGCATTGTGTGTCTCTCATTGCTAATAACTGCTCTTGTGGTTTTTCAAAGGTGATGGGACTCCCCTGTCGACATATATTTGCGGTGAGAGCCTCTCAAAATTTACCAGTATTTGAAGTGCAACTTGTAGCAAGAAGGTGGCACAAAGATTTTCAGTTATTGATGGATCCATCTGAAGTATCAGATGATCGTGATGAAGAAGACAAAAGTGGTGCATTACAAGTGTCTTCACTTATCACTAATTTTCCATTGAAGAGCACACTTTCTAAAAATCAGAAGTATAAGAAAGCTCTGGGGTTAGGTCAGAAGTTGGCAGCACTCAGTTCAGAGTGTGGCATGGCTGAATTTAGAAGAAAGGTTGTTGTTCTAGAGTCATTGTTAAGTTACTGGGAGAGAAATTGTGATGTAAAAATAGTCCCTGTTCAGGAGGATGAGGCGGTGGTTCTAGTAAGTAAATATTTTATTTGCATTGCATATTTATTCATACATTTAATACCACAGGAGAATGCAGTGCCACAGGAGAGTGAGAACATTTTGATACCCCAGGAGACTGAGAGTACTGCTATTCCACAGGAAGATGGGAGCACCTCCATGCCTGAGATCATTCCATAGGAGGCTGAAAACACCCCAATGCCACAGAAAACTGAGAGTAGGACTATTCTTCAGGATGCTGAGAACACCTTGATGCCCCAGGAAACTGAGAGTACAGTTTCACAAGAGACCGAGAACACTTGTATACCACAGGATATTGAGAAGACAATGCATCATTTGCAAGAGCTACAGAATGCCACCAGTGTTAGCAATTCATCAGTACATAATGATGCTCAACTTCTTAAATCCACTGAAGGACATGCAAGTTTAACTACTAAACTTTACATTTGCCTAACTACTATTATATCTCTATGATAAGATACATGGGTATGTATTAATCGTGATTGTATGTAGTTCTTTAATGTATAGTGCTTAACTATGTTCTCTCTTTGCATGGCTGTTTGCAACTCTCTGTTCTGTGTGAGAATATTAAGATGAAAGAATATATAAAGCCAAAAGGTCGACCTAAGCAAGGCAGCAAGCTGTGGCCTTCCAAGAACAAAAAATGGCCTTTAATGTATAGTGCTTAACTATGTTCTCTCTTTGCATGGCTGTTTGCAACTCTCTGTTCTGCGTGAGAATATTAAGATGAAAGAATATATAAAGCCAAAAAGTCGACCTAAGCAAAGCAGCAAGCTGTGGCCTTCCAAGAACAAAAAATGGCAGAGAGAAAAGGAGAACCAACCATGCGGTAATGCTCAGCCAGTAATACCAAGGCCAAAGAGACGGAAAATATGTCAATCTGGAATGGCTGCTAATCGAATGAGAATTAAGAGGGAGTTAAAATGAAAAGAATCTGACAAGAGTGGTGAATCACTGAGTGATGTTTGCATTGCACTAAGTTCAGATGATGAAGAAGCAGACAGCAGCAAAGAAGTCTTTCCTAATGTAAAGGTTTTTCCTTTAGATTTTGAGACATTGAAGTCTTCAACTGGCTGGATGAATGAATGCTAGACTGTCTCTACTCAAGCAAAAGTTTCCGAACATAGTTGGATTAAAGAATGTGGTAAGTGTTCGGACTTGTGGGTTTTCTGATGAGTCTGGTGAAGATGAATTTGTACAGATATTAAATTGTTTTGGCAACCACTGGATTTGCATCACCAAAAAAAATTGTAAGCAAAATGAGGTGAAGGTTTATGACAGTATGTACACAGGTGACCTCTGGAAAAGAAATCATTACTTTACTAGTGAAGACATCAAGAAAATACTTATCATTGACTTTTCCAGATGTTCAGCAACAGCAAGGAGGATCAGATTGTGGCCTATATGCCCTTGCATTCAGTTTCTCCTTGTGCTCTGGTACAGATCCAGCAAAGTTATTATATCACCAGGATTACACTATCTCCGTTGTCTAAAGAGCAAAGAAATTACCGACTTTCCACATGATAAAATTATGAAAAACCCTGGGAAATCACTATTGCGTAGAGTAAAGGTATATTGTACTTGTCGCCTGCCAGATACTGGGGATAGCATGGTTCAGTGCTCAAAATGTCTGGAATGGTTTCACCAAACATGCTTAGAAAATGAATGGGAAGATGACAAACCTTTGCCTAAACTGTGGTATTGTCTAGACTGTAGGTAACTATGGACTGCAAGTCATATACATCTTTCATTGCCTCAATATTGTATTAAGTTCATTATTGTAAGCTGTCACATTATCATGACAAACTTCTTTAGCGCATAGTACATGTAGCTAGTATGTACACATGTATGTGGTATGCTTGAAACGTGTGTGTGTGTGCAGATGAAGTATTCATCCATGTACATATATTATGATAGTCTGCTGACCAGTGGCACTCAGGATGTACTGTCAGCACTTAGCTAGCTAGGAGTTTAAGCTGATGACATGCATGAATGCATGCAGTGGCCGTTATTCTACATTTGTATATAGAAATGTAGACTATGAATAACGGTACACCGATCGTCGATGACAATGCATATTGCAAGTGTCGATACAGTATTAAACTAGTTGATGGTCTTTATTGATCAGTGTCGATAGTCATTGGTGGCTTCTTATTGCCACTTGTCGGTGTCAATAGTCATCTGTGGCTTTTTAATGCCACTTGATCATTTATTGGCTTCTTAACACTAGTCGGTGTCAGCAGTCTTTCGTGGCTTCTTATTTCCACCGATCGGTGTCAATAGTCATATGTGGCTTTTCATTGCCACCGACGATCGGTGTCAATAGCCGACGATCGGTGTCAATAGCCACGGCCAAATTTTAGTTTGGTTGGTTAAAATTCACCTCACTAACCTCTGTTAGTAGCATAGATTGCAGAATAAAGGGGGCGTGGCTTAAAACTTTTCCAATGTTCAACATCATAAGTGATCATGAGTTGAAACTGATATTAGAATATGTTTCACTAGTGAATAACAATAATTATGGACATAACACACGTACATACTGAAAACTACACCATACTACTACTTATTACCTAACTATATACTTATTACTACCTACATACTTAACTTAACCAATGTCAAAGTCAGGAAATTCGTCCTCAGCAGTAAGCGAATACTGGCGGAGTATCATTTTCGCATTGTACCTCCACAAAGTCACAGATAGTTGCTGGAGAAGTTGGCGCCTAGCAAACTTTCTAGGTAAACCGTTTCTAACAGTTGTTCTGTCAGCTATGGATCCTAACATTGATAGGGCATATGGTGACCAAACACCAAAGGTCTCACATACAAGAGGGATAAAATCTCCTCCATTATCATACACAATATCCTGGTATTGGTTGTCCTTAGCTATCTCACCAACAGCAGCGGCCACCCCAGCCTGAGAAGAAGCAGAAGATATGACAGCAGACTGAGTGGTACTCCTGACGGAGAGATCAAAATAGGCAGGACGACCAAGATGAAAGTCAGGGTGGTATATGTCGCCAGTACGAGATTGGTCAGATGAAATGCCTTGCTCCCTAAGAACTAGGGCTGCACCGATTCCACTTTTTACCGATACTTCAAATACCAAGTACTCAGCTGGGAAGTATCTGTAAGTACAAGTACCGATACCAAGTACCTTAAAGTAGCTACTTCATAGTACACACATTTATTATATAGTGCATTTCATGGTATTCTTGTATACGTTTTCAGTATGGTTCATGTTTATAATGAAGTAGCCAATCAAGATTCACAAAGAAAGAAGTCACTGAAATGCATACCAGTGGATATTCCAGTATTCTTCTGGAGAGGTGTAGATAATATCATAATGGTGCTTACAAAAACACAAAATTAATATTCTAATACTGAAACAGTCACTTCTACCTGATTGCTCTATTAGAGTTATTGACTGTTCTATTAGAGTATATTGATCTTTTTCTCAGTAAAGCGTTTTCACACGTAGGTTTCAGCATAGATCAGTAATTTTGCTGGTAGTTAGCTATTAATGTTATACTTGATGCTTTTAGGCATCCACTGTGCGAGTAAAATAAGCAAGTACAAACGATAGGGACCCGCCGATTATGCTCATAATTTTACCTATTATGCTATGCTGCACTGCTCAAAAATTTACCTATTATGCTTAAATTTATGCTCAATACTTACCTATTATGCTCAAATTATGCCCAATTATTTATGCCTCAGTTCTCATGCTCTGCTAATAATTCCCAATTTATGGATAAATAATAAGTGGCTGAAGCACAAACTTACTTGTCAAAATGCATATCACAGAAAAGATCGATATACTCTAATAGAACAGTCAGCTATATGATTGTTCTATTAGAATTACTGACTGTTCTATTAGAGTATATCGATCTTTCTGTGATGGTAAGTAAGAATTCATACTATTACACAAATATTCTACCTATTATGCTAGCATTATGCTCAATGCTTTCATACACCTATCATGCTCATAATTATGCCAGCATAATCGGCGGGTCCCTAACAAACGAACGTTATTTTATATTCTCGCACGTGATAAGAATCGGTATCTGCAACTAGTCTCGAGAAATAGTGGTCTGGCTGCGCGAGACTAATCTGCAACAATATAATGGCCGATTCCGATACTTCATGAAAACAGCAGTATCGGCCCTATACCGATACCGATACTAGAATCGGTGCAGCCCTACTAAGAACACCAGGGTGATCTTGGAGCAAGACATGGTGTACAACAGACACTAAAGCATTATGACGCTGGATCCTCAAGGGACCATGAGAGCACCCCAGCAGATGATCACCAAACTGGTCAATGACAGATAGACAAGTACAGAGTGGTAAGGAAGGGAACAAAGGAATGCCAAGCCACAAACGTAAAGCTATCATATGGAAACAATTTTGCGACATCAGTGAATGTTCTATTAGAGTATGTAAATACAGTCTTCATGGATTTCATTGATATACATAACACCTTCAGAATGTTTGTGTGTATAGACACTTAGTAAAGTGCTATATACATCATATGGACCAATGAATTTGCTTTAATAATGAATAACATTAAAGAAACCAAATATGTCATACCTGTCTCATTGAGTGGTATGAATATACTTAACAGTTGTAAGAATTTCATTACCTGAATAAGTAAGTAGCTGACCACTAAAGAAGGCAATACAGAGCAACTGACTTTAAGTACAATTGTTTCTGATATACAATAACAATTATTTTGAAGTTCTCTAATAAAGCAATCAGCCAGGTTTGGATTTAATTTGTTTACAGTAAACAGTGATCACTTGAAGAAAAATTGAAGGGTTTGCCTCGAAGACAATTATTATGTGCACTGTATGAGCTAATGAATTCCCTTCAATAATGAATCATGTTAAAGAAAATTAATGCGACATAGAAAAGGCTTACTGTTGCATATTGCCATATGAATATAATTTGCACTTGTAGGGATTTCATTGGTTAGATAGACAACTGATCAACAACTAAAGATGTTTGTATACATCAATCATCTCTCAGTATGGCTATCTCTGTTATATGACAGAAAGATTTTCAAACACTCTAATAAAGCAGTCTGTCATTTTTTTTATATTGAATTCTTCCATATGTAGTAAAATCGTGAGGAGGAATAGCTAGACCCAAAGCAGGCTGTGGAAGTGCTTTAAGCCAACCACTGCTGGTGCCAGAAGAATGTGATAAGGCACGCAGACGTGCTTGATCACGAATAGTGGAACTGCTTACAAGCTGTTTAAAAGTGAATCATCTAAAATGCATGTAATGATGCAGTTAAGTTGCCAAATTAATGGTAAAAATTTTAATAACGACAATTCAGGTGAATTCAAATTCACCTGAATTGTCGTTATTAAAATTTTTACCGTTCACCTACCATCACAGCCATTTCTTGGCCGCCACCTTGGATTTCACATCTTTCTTCACCATGGCCTTTTAGGGGGCTGCACCTTTTTTTATAGCTTGGCTGTTTTTGGTTAAGATTTCACTTCTTTTTGTATTTGTATATTTATTTATTTATTTATTTATGATTACTGGGCAGTCAGCACAGCTGGTGTGCCCAGGAAAAAAAGGGAATCACAGTATTAGGTACAATTATATACTAACTAATGTGGTGTTGATTGTTTGTAAAGTGTGATATCAAGTTAGTTGTAAACTCATCATAGTTTGTCATCTCTATAATAAATACAGGCAGTTCATTCCATTCTTTGATTGATCTTGAGTAAAATGATTGTTGATAAGATGTTGTTGATGGTGTGGGCAGGATAAAATGCAAGGGATGATAGTGTCTTGTTTGTCTCTCTACAGATTGATAATATGGGGGAATTGATAGGGATATGTCTTGATGGAGGATTTTGTGGTCTTTCGTCGTGTCCGTAGGGTAGGCCAGGATAGTTGATTTAATATTTGTGTCACGGAGCTAGTTCTGTTGTAATCACTGATGACCCACCTGACTGCTCTACGCTGGATTTTTTCCAATTTGTCTACATCAACATTATAACAGGGGTCCCAAACAACTGATGCAAACTCCATTTGGGGTCTTACCATGGTAAGATATGCTTGTGCTTTTATTTCTCTTGAACAATCACTCAGATTACGCTTTATAAAATTTAAAGTATTAGATGCTTTCTTAGCTATGTTTGATATGTGTGACGACCATGACAATGTCTTATTCAACATGATCCCCAGGTAGAGATGCTGGTCAGCTTCTTTTAGGAAAGAATTATTAAGTGTATAGTGATGAACTATTGGTGTTAGGGATCTGCTACATCGAATTAGTGCATATTTTGTAACATTTAGTCTAAGCTGCCATATTTTGACCCAATGTGAGATTTGATCTAGGTCTTGTTGGAGAATGATGGTGTCTTCTGGAGAGTTAATAACTCTGTACAAAAGACAGTCATCTGCAAATATTCGTAAAGGCGACTTTATGTTGGTGGTGATGTCATTTATGTACAACAGGAACATAAGAGGACCGAGGACTGTGCCCTGAGGGACACCAGATGTTACAGCTACTGAGCTAGATGTTATACCATCAAGAAGGATTTGCTTGGTGCGGTTGGATAGCCATGCCTTAATCAGTTATAAGTGTCATTCTGAATTCCATAAAAATGAAGTTTGGTAAGGAGTCGTTGATGGGGAACAGTATCGAAAGCTTTAGCAAAGTCGAGAAGGATTACATCAACTTGCTTCCGGTGATCGAGGGCATATGATATGTCTTCTGTTAGTGTTAGTAACTGGGTGACACAGGAATGATTTGCTCGGAACCCATGTTGATTCTCTATGAGAATATTGTTATTGTTTAAGTGATTCATGATGTTGTGATATATGATGTGCTCAAGCACTTTGGAGCAAATAGATGTCAGAGAGATGGGCCTATAGTTAGAAGCATCATCACGTCTTCCTTTTTTGTGAACTGGACATATGTTAGCTGTAAGCCAGTCTTTAGGTAAAATACCTGTTGTGAATGATTTGGTGAATATCACTTTTAGCACTGGAGAGATTTCTTCAGCACAGTTTTTAAGAATATAGGGAGGAATACGATCAGGACCACTTGCTTTATTTACTTGAAGATTACAGAGTGCTTGCTGTATTCCATTTAAGGAGAATGTGATATCAGACATGATGGGAAATGAATTTCCAGTATCAGAAGATGTGACCATTGTTGGAATATTGTCGATATCTTCATGAGTAAAAACTGACTTAAACTGTTTGTTGAGTGCTTCAGCCTTGCTTAAGGTATCTGTGTGGGGACTCTGGGGAGACCCATCAATCATGATTGTGGAGATTGCATTAGTGTCTTTTCTTTTTGCTTATATACTTCCAGAATTGTCTTTTGTTCCCACCAAAGGAGTTGTCAAATAGTCTTCTATAGTAATTATTGTGGGCATCTTTTAACTTTACATTAATCAAATTCTTCATTCTTTTATAAGCATTCCAGTCATCTTGCCTATTATTATTCTTAGCAGCGTTATATAGACGTTTTCTAGTTTTCATATCCTTTTTAATCTCATGGTTAATCCAAGGTAGACTCTTGTTAGATCGAACTGTTCTATGTGGTAAATGTTTGTCTATGCATTCATGAATAGCGTCTTTAAATTCCGACCACATTGTATCAACGGATTTGGAAGTTGAGTCACTTTGTAGGAAATAGTTCGCAAAATCCTGTAGGTCCCTTTTAATAATGGTGAGATCACATCTATGGTATAATGCTACCTTGTGTGGAGGCTTGTGTATGACTGATTTATGTGTTACTGAGAGTTGAAACTGAATAGCATCATGATCAGAGATTCCTGGAACTACATTTAAATTATGAATATTGTTATTGTTAGATAAGACCAAGTCTAATATGTTGTCCTGGTGGGTGGGTTCAGTGACATACTGCTCTAAACTAGCATCATTCATGGTCTCAAAAAATACATTATTAAGTTCACTGCCATAAGTTGGATTAGGGTTTAGTAGACCATAACCATCTGACCACACAATACTAGGAAAATTAAAGTCTCCCATAAGTAAAATTGATGGTATGTTGAGTGACTTTTCTACTAATTTGTTTAGAGATATCTGAAGTTGTAAAATAGGATTTAAATTGTTGTCAGGTGAACGATAATATGAACAAACATAGATAGGTTGTGTGTTAGGAATTGATACCTTAGCCCAAACTAGCTCTGCATTAGTATTTAGTTCACATTCTTCTGAAACATTAAATTGCCTTTCACAGCAATGAAGACCCCCCCAGCTCCCTCAACCCGATCCTTTCTTATTACGAATCAGGAAAAATTTCTGAGGAGTAATAGGACTGGTTAAGGTGGGATTCACAGCCACAGATGATGTCTGGGTTGGATTCGTCAATCAGTGCTAGAAGGCAAGCCTTCTTACTTGAGCTTCTGAGGTTGCAACAGTTTAAACTAAGACACTTAAGATTATTACATAGAGTTTTAGTGGGTATTGAGACACGATGACTAATGGAATTGTAATTGTTGTCATTATTGTTAGGTGAATGCTGGTCTTGAGATGCATTTAGTATGACATTATTATCAAGTGAGATATTTTGTTGATCTAGGTGAAAATTTTCATTATCAAAACTATCATTACCTAATCTATACTCTAGTCAATTTTGAGCATCTGAGGAGTTTGCTTGGAGTGGAGGGTTGTAGTTGGTTCTAGCAAACTCCGAGCCCTTGAAACTGCCATATAGATGATTGTCAACAAACAAGGCTTTGTTTCTCAGTTTGATTCGTTTTCTTTCTGCTCCCTTCTGGATCAATGACCAGCGTTCTTTAAGAAGAACAGATTCTTGAGCTCTTTCCTCAGGTGATAGGTCAGGTTTGATACGGATTGGGCTTTTGAATTCACTGATTTTAGATAAAGCCATTGAGGCATCAATAGATCTAAGACAACTTACAAGAATTGGTCTTGGTTTAGTGGCATTGCTGTTAAATTTGCCCAACCTGCGACAATCTTTAATTGATTGTCTTTCCAGTGGGAGATTTGTCTGGGAAAAGGCATGAGTAATATTGGATAGATCTTGATCTAGCCTGGTTGATCGGTTAGTGTTAGCAGGGGATACTTTGACTCCGTACATGACGATGTTAAATCTTCTGTCAGATGTGTTTTCCTTTTGTTTTTCAGAACTTGGCTTGGGCTCATCAGAAGCTATTACAGTAGTAGTTTTATTTATTGTTTGTTGATTGGTGTTTGGTTTTGTTGACATTTCAGATTTCTCATTAATGCCAGAGATACTCTTGGTTAAAGACTCAATAGCTTCCTTAAGCTTAATTAGCTATTTCTAAAGTATGATCTTGTAGTTTACAGTGTGGGCAGTAAAAGGGCTTTTCAGACTTAGTCCAACTTTCAAAAAGAGATTTAGATAAGCCAGCACACTGTCTATGTAACCAGGCTGAGCATTGGCTATCACAGAAAATAGAATCTTGACCTTTTCGCTTGGATTTAGCATCAACAATGGGGTCTAGACATATGGGACAGATACACTCACCGGTTTTGGTCTTCTTGTCACAGTTGTGGACTGTTTAGTAGATGTTGGCGAGTCTTGTGGTAGAGGTCGCTTTATAGAGAGGAGCTCAAGTCCATGTCGGCTTGCTCAGTAGGAAGCTCTGAGTTAGTAGACATCGCTTATTTCAGTGTTACACTGACTGGAGGGCACTATAGGGCGCGAATTAACGAGTAGCAACCTTTAAAATACACAAAGAAAACAACGGATTCAACGAAAAAATGTGCTCGCCTTTGAAAGTACCGTTAGTTTGTTAGAGCCACGGTACCACAACTTGATTAGCTTCAAGAAGAGAGCGCCGTACGATGAACGCTTGGACACACAGGTCAGCACTTCTGCACTAGCGAGGCTACTTCAACGAAAATACACTTCTCTGTGACCCAGGACGACGTCTGTTAAAGAATAGTAAGTAGCACAAAGGGTCCAAACTGAGTGAAAACGAAGAGTGTAAAACAACACAACCATCACTTCAATTATAGCTACCTCAAAGCCGGCCTTTGGGCCTGGCTTTTTTAAGGCCACTCCAAGTCATACCTTAGTTTCTGGTCACTCCCAAGCCTACAAATGGATGCGGGCGGGCGGATGATCAGGACTATAGACTCTACTGTGACAATATACTGTATGGTATTATTATTTGCTCAATTTAGCAAATTCATGTTGATTTTGTTTTTAGTCAAACTTAACCAACAACATAAGTAGTTGTGCTTCGGCAAAAAATGCACTAGGAAAGTTGTTGATGGATCATGGCTAGCTATACACTGATGTATAGCATTTAAGTATATTTATTTATTTATTTAGAATATACTATAGGAAATGTTTTGCTCATGTAGCTACTTATGCTTTCCAAGTGAAATAAATGTCTCGTTAGCTATGTCAGGAAAGTATTACTATGACTTATAGCTAAGTTGTTCAAATGATCATGATCCAATTTTTAACTTCTATTTTCACATCAGAAATTCTTCATTCAAATGTGAAGTCTTAGCCCACTAGCTATGTGTTTCCAGCCTTCTATTCAGTAACCTTGAGAAAAGTAACTGTCAAAGTTTTGAGTCATTGAGTGCTCCAGACTAGTGTTTTTTAGTGATCATCTGGGAATGTTTAAACTATAAGGGTTTCTACTTGCCAATCTAATTTTAGTTATGGAAAAGTTTAAGTTTAAGCTCACCGAATGTTGCCAGCTTTCCATACCCCTGTAGTGTTCAGTGATAAGGAATTTAAAGTTACTAGACTAATCATTAGAGGATTACATTTGAATTATAAAGTTAAAGCTATGGCCCATCTGCATGGACTAGTAGTTGCTACTGTTGGTTACAGAAGCATTGGTAACAATTATAATCTGAACAGCTATATAATCAAGGACAAAACTAGCTATAGTTAGAAACATTTTATTAGTGTGGCATATATACCTAATATTAGAGTTAAGAGTAGTGTGACTGCTCTATTGGAATCCCTGACTGCTCTATTAGAGTATATCGATCTTTTGCAGTAAAAAAATAAGTGTCTTGCTGGGTCACGTGCACTTAAGCACCTGTAATATTAATAATAGTCCTCATAAACTAGGGTTCCAGGTTTACCATGCGGGCGGGTGACCAGAAACTAAGGTTTGACTTGGTGTGGCCTAACCTATCGCCGGTTTTTTCTTTACCACACAAAGATGAAGCAGATGTTAAATACTTTAAATATTTCTGAAGTTATCAGTAAATGTACAAGTTATACGTATATATAATACATATTATTATTATTTACCTATACTGTACAGGGGCGGATCCAGGGGGGAGGGGGGACTTTGGGGGCTGAACCCCCCCCCCCCTTCATATTTAGGCTTTACTTGATCAATATGCTGAGTATTATAATGAAATTTTGTCTTAGCATAATTATATGATCACTAATAATACAAATACTCATAAAACCACCTTATAAACATCTTTCCAAGATATTATCAGTGGATTTATGCTGAAGTTTATGCAACAAGGATCCGGATCAGCATTGGAGGTGTACAAGATCGAGATACTCTAATAGAGCAGTCAGCTAACTACTCTAATAGAACATTCACTGGAAACACGTAGTTGGTTCTGTTATGGAATCTTTCCAAATCTGCCTGCACCTATACATACAATGAAGTGTATTAGTCTGTTTAAAGGGCTTCATTCATCTACTTGTGTAGTTAATATGTATGGCAATACTTAATTCAGGTACACAATTTCCATTGAAAATGCTCTCAGATTCAATCTTGTATTGTTCAAATTTAAAAATTTTCCACTTTCAACATTATTATTCTAGCATGCACCTATTCAGTGTTGTGCAATTGTGAGAGGGGTGCATCATGTACTTGGTTGTCTGTACCTACCCAAGCTTTTCCATGAGCAAAATGCTTCAGAGAGCCATAGCTATAATCTAAAGGCAGTATATAAAATATCTACAGGAAGAAAATATTATGAATTTTATGTGGAAATGTCTCCAAATTGCAGTATTTTAGCAACTATTTTTCAAAATTTTCCTGGGGGGGCATGCCCCCAGACCCCCCTAGTTCCAGCATGCTTTGCACACCTCTACCCAAGAGATTAGACCTTGAGGTAGCCCCCCCCCCCCCCCCCCTTTTATAAATCCTAGATCCACCCCTGCTGTACAACTTCAGAAATGAAGAAAAATGTACAGACGAATCACAAAAATAATAATTCAATACAATAAGTAAATTATAATTTAATTATAGATTTAAATACTTCAAGTGAATTAGAGTCTTTAGCTAGGTTAGGTAAATCATTCCAAAGTGAAATTGTTGCTGGAAAAAATGAGGACTGATATGAGGTCCTTGATGCTTGCAATGATAGGAGGTTAAAAGGATGATAATTTCTTGTACTGGAATATGTTGCAAAGTTAGTATACAAATCAAATGGGATATCAATTTTATTGTGGATAATTTTGTACATCATGGATAATCTTAATTTTAATCATCTCCTTTCAAGTGATTCCCAGTCCAGCTGGTCCATAAGGTTAGTTACGCTAACAGTAGGGTCATGTGTGTATGTATTGGTCACAAACCGGGCTGCTCTTCGTTGTATCTGCTCTAACTGGGATATTAAGATAAACTTCCAGGGTGCCCATGCTGTTGCAGCATATTCGAGTTGGGAACGAATAAATATTGTGTATGCTAATTTCTTAGCATGGATTGAGGCCCATGAGATATTACATTTGAGAAATCCCAAGGTTTTGTTGGCTTTAGCTGTTATGTAGTTGACATGCATGTTCCATTTTAGGTCTTATTGGATGATGACATACAGAACTCTCTGCATGGTGGTTTCTTTGCAACTTAACACTCTACGTACAAGGTGACTTCTTCTAGTTGATCCCTCTACAGGGTGAATCGTTTGCAGCTGAACTGTAACTCATCTTCTAGCTGATCTCTCTACAGGGTAATTTGTTTGTAGCTGAATTCTGTACAGGTGATTTGTTTGCAGCTGAGCTCTTTACAGGATGGTTTCTTTGTAGCTGAACTCTCTACAAGAAAACTGCTTCTAACTGATCTCTGTACAGGGTGAATTGTTTGTAGCTGAACTGTCTACAACGTAACTTCTTCTAGCTGATCTTTCTACAGGGTGACTTGTTTGCAGCTGAACTCTCTACATGGTGGTTTCTTTGTAGCTGAAATCTCTACAAGGTGAATTAATCTGGCTGATCTTTCTACAGGGTGATTTGTTTGTAGCTGAACTCTCTACAAGAAAACTGCTTCTAACTGATCTCTGTACAGGGTGAATTGTTTGTAGCTGAACTGTCTACAACGTAACTTCTTCTAGCTGATCTTTCTACAGGGTGACTTGTTTGCAGCTGAACTCTCTACATGGTGGTTTCTTTGTAGCTGAAATCTCTACAAGGTGAATTAATCTAGCTGATCTTTCTACAGGGTGATTTGTTTGTAGCTGAACTCTCTACAAGAAAACTGATCTCTGTACAGGGTGAATTGTTTGTAGCTGCACTGTCTACAACGTAACTTCTTCTAGCTGATCTCTCTACAGGGTGATTTGTTTGTAGCTGAATTCTGTACAGGTGATTTGTTTGCAGCTGAACTCTTTACAAAATGGTTTCTTTGTAGCTGAACTATCTACAAGGTAACTTCTTCTAGCTGATCTTTCTACTGGGTGATTTGTTTGTAACTGAATTTTCTACAGGGTGATTTGTTTGCAGCTGAACTCTCTACATGGTGGTTTCTTTGTTGCTGAACTCTCTACAAGGTGAATTCTTCTAGCTGATCTCTCTACAGGGTAATTTGTTTGTAACTGAACAGTGCTTTTTGTAGGTGATCTCACTGCAGGTTGATTTGTTTGTATATAGCTGAACTCACTAAAGGGTGAATTGCTTGTAGCTGAACTCCTTACATTTTGTCTAGTTTCTAGCTGACCTCTCTACAGGGTGATTTGTTTGTAGCTGATCTCTCTACAAGTTGATTCGTGTGTAGCTGATCTCTCTGCAGGTTGATTTGTTTGTAGCCAATCTCTCTACAAGGTAATTTGTTTGTAGCTGAACTATCTATAAGGTGATTTGTTTGTAGCTGATCTCTCTGCAGGTTGATTTGTTTTAGCTTAACTCTCTACAGGGTGATTTGTTTCTAGCTTATCTCTCTACTCTTTTCTGATCCATCTCCAATCAGTAGTGCTTGGTGCATGTGCCAGGTTTGATGAGTATTAAATGGAAGTGTCATGTGTTCATTGACCAGCATCAAAGCTCATTTTTGCTCATCATTGGTCAGAATCCCAGTGAGTTTCATAATACCCTGTAGATATAGCATACATTAGTTCATATGACATAACCTCAACCACATTTGTATTATTCTTTGACACAGTCCTATAATAACAACCAGTACTAAGAATAATAAAAAAATGCAGCACATCTAGACTACCATTGCTTTTCCTCCAGGAAAAAACTTTTTTGCAAATTATTCTCACATAAGGATAAAAATTGACAGAGTTATACACATACAAATCCTGTCATGACTGCTTGACTCTATTAGAGTATATACACAAGAACCCCTGGTAGGACACTCGGCCCACCTATGGGTACTCCATTGCATGTATTGTACAACAGGGCAGTTTTGACAGTATAGACAGGTTGCCTAATAGAGGAGTGGCAATAAATACACAACAGATAAATTACGTATTCGTTTCAGATTGAAGCTGTCCACCATTTTGCTGGTCAACACCTGTTGAGCTGTTGCTGTGTTGGGCAATTTTGAGAACAAAATCCATCAAGCGGTGGATATAGTGAGTCTACACTGGATTATGATGCAAAGAAGAGATATAAAGAAAAACTGATCCTGAAAAGTGAGCAGATACCCGACCCGTATGCTGTACCAGACAAAGAGCGGAGAGACGATGTTACAGAGTAGCCAACAGTATTGTATGGACATGTCTACAACTACTTCATAGTCGAAGGGTTGTTACACACAAGAATCATTAAATCTTCAGAAGCATTCAGCTATTTTATTAGTGGACATGTCAGAACTGTCCTTTTTTATGAGCCATCTAGGCAGAGTAAGTTCTGTGTTTTAATGGCTGAAGTAAACCCTAGCCAAAAGTCACCAAGTGAAACTCACAAAGCCTGGATTATTGTTCAAAAGGAGGATGGCCAAGTGATGACAGGTCACCGTACTTGCAAAGCTGGGTAAGCTTGCACAAACCTTATTGTAGCTACTGCTTTTCTTATAATATTTTAGGAGGGTAGAGGTTTGTAGTCATGTGGCAGCAATACTGTTTAAAGTGGAGACAGCATGCCAACTGGGGTACAATCCAACATGTACTTCCATGCCGTGTCAATGAAATCAGTCTTTTGCTACAAAAGTAAGTCTCCATGCATGACATACTAAGTTCTTTCATGTGCTGCATATTAATATAGGTTGACCCTTCATTAGTTGTTGATATCAACTTCATAAAACCTGACCACAACAAGCAAAATGAATCAGTACCTTGTAGTTCACCAGCAACCAGTTAGTCAAGTGGGTTACAAATCCTTCAACAGCCAGAAGCTGATGTTCGTAGCTTGTATCAGGCACTACAGGAAGTTGTACCAGGTGCTTGTATTTTCACATCAACATCAGAAAAGTCTGATATAGATGTCAATAGTATCAAGAGTACAGCTGTGACATGCAGACCACAACCAGACAATGGATGCACCTGTTATAACAGCTACAGTTAGTAGCTGTTACAACAGCTACAGTCACTGATAGACAATGTGACCATATCGATGGTGTATCAAATGGCACAACAGACGATAAATCTGTTCCAGTTTTGATGGTAAATAGTACAGGCAATGAGGTTGCTGAAGATCAAGCTGAGGATATTGGTAATTCTGGATCAAGCAATGAAGACCTTATGCCAGCACCACTGACTGCATTACATCAAACAGAGTATGAACAATGGATGATGAAGAACTGTTGAAAAAGCAGAAAGGCTATTTTGTGAAATGAGTATTTCTAATATTGAGGCTGATGCAGTCAGAGATGCTACTGTTTCTCAGCACAATTGTGCTGTATGGACACAGCACCAAAATGGGCAATTGACCACATCACTATTTCATGATGTCTTTGTGAGAAAACCAACAACCAATCCTGAGCCACTAATAAAGAAGATCATGGGATATGAGCAAAACTATCTCAGTAATGTTCCAGCCATAAGGTAGGGGGTTCAAAACGAGAGTGTTGCAAGGGTGCAGTATATCATGTCTGCAGAAAATAACAATTTTACTTGTAATTTGACAGGTCTCTGGATAAACCCACTCTATCCACATTTAGGAGTTAGTCCAGATGGAGTGACTTCTTGTAGCTGTCATGGGCAGGGTCTCTTAGAGATAAAATGTCCATACTCTGCCAGAAATGCTGAGTTTCTGACAAGTGAAACATGCTGTTTTATGACAGATGCTGGGTATCTGAACAAGAAGCATCGCTACTACTCGCAAATTTAGGGCAACTCATGATTAGTGGAAAGTATCTAAATATAAATCAGAAAGAAGAGATTGTTCAGTACAGCTCCATACTGGATCCTTGATTGCATGCAACGAGTGTTGTCAGTAGCTAGTAAGGTCAGTTTGAACAAGATCAGTACCATTCCTGAGCACCTATTTAGCTACACAATCTGTTGCAACTCTAATCCCTACTGTCAGAACTGATTACTACTATCACAATTCAATGGCCATTAGCACTGAGTACTGACCGTTGTTATCATTATTCAATCAACCTGCATATTAAGGACACCTTGGGACTAACTGTACGTGTCCTGATTATCCAAATAATCCAGGTCAGTTTACATGCTAAAGGATACTTTGGGACCATTACTAAGTGTCTATAGTATGTACAAGTTGAGCTGGATCCTGAAAAATAGCTAAAAATTAAAAGTGGATTTTTTTTCTCAAGAGAGTAAACATTTCAGCCAACTAGATGATCAGTGGTGACAGCCAAGGTGTCAACGTGCAATTTGGCTCCATTACAAGTTTGGAAAAGGGCTGTAACGAACGCTGCAGTTTTTTGGTTTCCCCATAGGAAATGTATGGTGAAAATTTTGAATAATTATAGGTCAGTGAGCCCCTCTTTGTATCTGTATGATAGGGAGCAAATGCTCATATTTGAGCTATAGACCACTTTCACATGTTCAATTTTCAATACATCATTTTCAATTTTATATATTGCTGGTATACTATTATGACATCAATTAGGTGGTGACAAGGACCATTACAAGCTAAAAGAGGACTATGTACAAGACAGCAATCCTGTGGTGTACTTTGAGTGAATGATACAATACAGGAGTGCCGGTATGAGAGGAGATTGTTGTGTTAGAGCAGTTGAGATTTACGCAATCTATTTGGTCACCTGACCCTGCTTATTACCAAGGCAGTGAGAGGAGTAGGATGTGTGACATGCTATTGACCATAAAATGAACTATGTAATTATGTAGTGTAACACATCTCTTGTACAGTTAATGTCAGTAGTAGACTAATACTCATAATAAGAGTAATGTCACTTTTTAGCATTGCATATCAATTCGTGAACGTTGTGGCTATTAGGATTCAGGATTTACTGCATCCTGTGTAAAATATGCTATGTTCTATTAGGGTATTTGATTGATCGATCACCACATCTGAATGGATTTTGAAGTTCACTAATTTGACTAACATACATTTAAGGGATTTAGGTATGTAACTGAAGGTCTACTGTATAGTGTATAACATTACAAGAGTATGTATATTTATATTGTCTGTCTATAGAAAAGAAAGTGCTTCTGTGTAAACTTCAAAATGATTCCTTGTTGCTTGTTGATATACAGGTTAATTTAAATGACGTGCAGGGACATATTAGATGTAGTAGTACATAGTACGTAGTTTTGTGTGACCGTATGTGATTTGCTGCATATACAGAGACTCATGCAAGTTTGTTTGACTGGATACTTTAAGAACAGCCTCTGTTATAACATACACTATATATTGCTTGGAATATCACAAAATTTAATGCTCTCATGTGTAACTAGTTGCTGAGTTGAATTATATATACATGCTTGCTGGATAATGAAAACAAGTTTTCATATCTGTATCGAACCATAACAACACATTGATAAGGTGGGAACTATAGTATGACATGTCGCGTGTGTTGCATGGACTAAGCTACATGTGTATACTGTTACAATACTACCTGGTACAAAATTAATGTTAAATGTTATCCATATACCAATTCCTCTTGGTAGTCGGAATAGTATAAGGACAGTGGCCCGGTCTTTAATGATTTCATAACTCTTAACCATTCTGTGATCATTCTCTTCTGTTATTGTCTCACCAGCTACTATCAGTCTCATCTGGTTGGCAGAGACACCAATTCTCTTCTCAAGTAACTGCTTCAGTCCCAATATGGACAAGGATTGTCTCTATTTTAAGTAACATGTAAACGGTCTTGCCTGCAATACCTTTAAATTAAATTAGACCACCCCTCTAGATCTGTTTTGAGGCCTAAGGTGTCCTCAATAGAGAAGTTATGCTATGAAGTAGCTAGTATGTACTTGTAGCTAACCTGGCTGTAAGTGATGATCTGGGTGAAACTCTTGGTACTATTGCTCTGTACAAACAAGGTCATAGCCATTTTGAAAAATGATTTTATAAGTTGCCAGTTGCTATATTTATCTGCTCAACTGATATTACATCATCATTCTGGGAATTATCCCAGTGGTTTAATTAGCAGTATAATCATTTCAGTGATGCTTTAAAGAATGCTCATGTGATCTATATAGCAGTAGTAACATGATGACCTGCCACTTTGAAATACATACAGCATTTAGTAATGTGTTGTAATAAATGTATTGTAGCATCTCCATATGTTAGGAAGTTCATAACAGAATATTATAGATGATGCTTCTCTTTAAATAAGACGGAATAGCAAATTTATTATGTGTCATGTTTACAAATGCAGTTATTTTTGGCTTTGGGACTTATTCATGCTCTAACATTGTGGGTAAGGTTATCTATATGTACATTATATCAAAGCAATATATGCCTCTTGGAAAATTCTTGCAGAGATCAGTCATAATCAGTCTTACTAGCTAGCTACTGATGGTCACTACAGAAGTAGTGAATGTCACAACTAGAAAGTGAGTCAGTATTGTGGGTATTAGTGAAATTCACTGCTTTCTTTTATGTGGAGTCACTTGAGTGTAATTTGTATGCTGGTAATTGATGGTAATTGGACACTCCAAATTAAGAGAAAATATTTGCATGTCCTGTTATACTGATACATTTCAGTTGTGTTGAATTTTAAGGATTATAATATTTACTACAATTTATGATCCAATGTACACCATGATAGTATTTTCCATGTCTTGCCTTTATATAAAGGTTGACTATGTAACAAGGCTAAGTGTATAGCTTGCTAGCAAGTTATAAAACATGGGATTTTATGACACTAGCTAAACGGTATCCAGGATGAATCACATGTTAATCGATTTATGGTAGTGTTTATTGAAGACACTGGATTCCCCGGATAGTGTGCATACTGACTGAACTATTTTGTACCTCCACTAACACCTGTCTTAAGTCAGCATGACCTGTGATTTTCATATTTGGATATGGTTATTGTAGGTGGCCAAGGATCTTTTCTATGAAATGAAACGTTCACATAATAATTTAATAATTTTGAAAAGGTTGAGGTCAATTTTGTTGCACATCATAAGCTTTTAATTGAATTGATTTACAGGCAGTGCGGTCCTAAAAGTTTCTGAGACCCTACCTTGCAAGCTAGTTCATATATACAGTGCAGTAGAAAATCAAACCGTTTTATAGTTGCGCTTCATTGCTAATGTATGCATGTAAATAACACCGCCCATTGCACTACAAGCATGCATAAATCATGTGTTTGTACTTTTATGTAAATTTGTGCAGCATGCATGCACACTTCAATGCAGTCAAACTGATTTGTCGTTATGTGGATCTATTCATTTGTTTCTCCAACTTTATCTGACTTCTAAACTAAAAAGCACAATACTTTGAACCTAAACTATACATGCATATAGATTGTAGGTCTTCCATGTACAGTGTATAACAGTACCAGTCTTACAGTAATAGTACATATAAAATTTGCATTGTTAGATGTCAGATTATAGCAACTGCTGAAATCGCCTAATAAAGCCTGGGTTAATGTGGTGGTCTTGTATTACACGTAGTGCATAGTTATGTTAAAAAGTAAGAAAGTCGTACTTAGGCAATATTGTGTAAATTTGTTTAAAGTGTACTATGGTTGCATGTCAGTTCTTGGAGTTGTAAGTCTTGGCTTTTTTTTTTTTTTTGCTTGCAGAAAATGGCTGCATCTGCTATATTATATGGGTCATGCATGCAAGGCTGACAGATCATATGGAAGTACATACAGAGTTTCATGGCTTCAGTATACTTTTTATGTACTGAAATAAACAAAAATTATCTTGCACAATGCACATATGTAATAGCTATACACTTCTATAATATAGTATGTGTGTTTATACTCTCTGATAGATTTAATTACTAATACAGTTGTGTTGTGAGGTCAAATCAGTAGCTTTATGGTGTATGATGTTACAAGTATGTACGTGCATACCCACAACAATACAGTATTAAAAAATGTGTAAAAGAAAAAAAAATTAAAGCTGCTTAATATATGTTCATCCAGGAACAGAAGTCTGCACTGGAGCTGGTTTGCATGTTTTAGTACAATAATGGCTATGTCACTGCTCCAGTCAGCAAGGCAAATGAAACAGAACACTTTGGCACATATTGCACATTCCATACGCTTGCAGTCTCTTGTGTGCTCAATTGGAATTCCACATTTTGGGCACAGCCTTAATGAAGGGCAGTTGGTAATTGAACCAATGGTTTTATAATCAGCTAAAGGAAGCAAGGAAAGTGGACCAGAAGATTTGCAGTTTGAGTTCCACAGTATGTGTTGCTGCTTGAATTTCTCCATGGGAGGGAGCACTGAAAGCAATACTCCGCTGGCTTGCCTGCTCTGGAACACAAGCGGCAGTACACTCTAAACTTTGTTTTATCTTGACGTTCACAATAGTTCTGGCAGCCTGGACACTCTTGAATACCTGGTTGCACATTAACAAATTTTTGAGACATCTGCTTGGCAATTTTATTAAACTCTGTATTACTAATGCCTATTAGTCGTTGAATTGTTCATTTCTCATTGCAGGATGAGCAAGTCATTGTGCTTTTTCTGTTACCAGCCATGCTTTGACAGTTCCGCAGCATACATTCCTTGCAGTATGGAGCACGACATCTGCATGGTGAAACAAAGGTTGACCTTCCATAACATCCTACACAGTCTTGTCCACCTGGTAAGTGGACAATCAAGTGAATTGTACACTGGGGTTTAATTGCTGGATAATCTTTGATAAGTTTGCCATCGTGTATTAATTGTTCATCACCGACCACCAGTCTCTGTTCTTCAGAAGGAACACCAGTTTTGTCTTCTATTTTCTTCTTTAACCCTAACACAGTCAGCGTTTGCAGCTACAATAAGAGATTAGCATACAAACTATAACTAAGAGGCTGTGACTTACTTCTCTGTCAAGTATAGGAGTAGTGTATGTCTTATTGTTAGCAGTGGTGACAAACAAGTTAAAAGGCATTTTGATAAATGATGGTTTTACAATGTAGTTACTTTTATAGTGGTCACACTTGCATGACATCATTAAGAATAACATAATAAATTGATGATTGTATCATGCATACTTGCACACATGACCTATCATTTACGTACCCACAATAATGTGTGGTTAAATCAAGATGTTGTCATGCAGGGCCTCAATCCAGAAAGTTGCAACCATTGCATTGTGCATGGTTGTAGACACAAGATTAATTTAACAGGAGAATGGACAGAGAACTTAGCACTACTATTTATGCAAATGTACAAATCTGAGTTCTCTGTCCATGGCATAGAATCATGGCATAGAATACAGTTCCATGTGAGTGTACAGCAGCTAAAAGGCATGATTATAAGTTTAATCAGTAATAATTTGGCTTTGATAGGCAGCAGGTGTCTAGTCTTAATTGTATAGCCATAATACCATTCTTTAGTATGTGGTCTTTTCCATGAAATAGAATAACTATAGATTAATATGTAGGTAATTTGACAAGTAGATTATTGTATGAAGTGAAGTTCTAATTGCAAATATGGCTATTAGTCATCTCCTGTGTTGGTGAACTATATTTTGATGCACATATGCAAGCACAATGTATGTGATTAAACTGTATAGTAGCTAATGCTAGTATCACATGTATCTGTATAGCTACATATAAATAAGTACAATAACTAATGCAAGAAAAGTCCTTTGAATAACAATTATAGTTATACATAGAATGATTGATAACGGTATAATATAGTAATGTGTTATCAATGTCACTGCTTGTCATAAGCAAAAACTGCATGGAACCACAGTATGTAACAATGTTAAATAGGTTGTAGGACCAGGTGTCCTACAGACCTTCAGCACTTGTATATGGGCTGTAAGCCTTAATAAATAAATATATGCACTACCATATATAGGTATTAATTGTTCAAACTATATATATACACGTAGTGCTAAAGTGCTAATCCAGTTTGCTTAAAATAAACAATCTTTCTGGCTGCATAGCCTATTTGCAGGTATAGATAACAGTTGTTCAACTGTTCACATGCAGAGATGATGATGATGATGATGCTTCTTGGAAAGCAATTAACCACATTATTATTATAGTGTAATAAATTTCACCAAATATGTAAATACACTTTAAAGCAAGCCATGTTTTCCAAGAATCCAGCCATCATTCTCTCAAGATGTTTACAATGTATTGCACTACTTGGAATAATAATAATAATCACATGACCAATAACATTACAACTAATATGCACAACAACTTCAACTGTTTGTATGAAGGTTCCTACTACATAATGTATAACCATACAAGCATTTTCTTGCTATAGTATACATACTACATAGCAACTGAAATGTAACAGATGTGAGAGGCATACCATACTACCAACAGTAAATAATGGTTACCATTGGTACTACTGATTGAGATAGATAATATATCAATCAAAGCAAATGCCTGCACAATGGCTATGATATCTGTTACATACCTATAATTTTCCCGTAACATAAGATGCAAGGTCGTAATCACAGTACTCAGTGGAATTGCGAAGGCATGCAAAATTGTTCTGGATTGGTTCTTGGAATAATGAGTAGACAGCACACCATTAACCACAAGCAACCACAAAAACATCTTAACAGTTTACTTGTCTGATAATTGTATATTGTGGTAAGAAATTTAAATAAGTACCACAATAATTTCACTTAATGATGCAACTTTTTTATGTACATGTAATAATTTATACATGCAGCTAGAAATGTGTAAGTGCCACAACCTGAGCTGCACAACATGGCATTTTAAAAATATAGCTATATTACAATTAATTTGATAGAAGCCAAGTATAATAGTATGTAGTGCTCTGTATTCACTCCTATACTCATAACCAGCTTAATATGCTGCCTGCCCAGTATCCCAACAATGTACACAGAATGACATTGAAGAGTTAACTATAATAGTGGGGGGTTACCCTTATTAATAATAATTCAGTCTGATATATATTGTCATGATGTAAAGAGTGGTCAAGAAGGGAAGGCTGAAGGGAATTCTCACCAACTATGCATGGACAGTCTATTGGCATACTCCCCTAGAAAATTAAGAATATAGATCCTATATATGTATGTTTGGTAGAGCAGTGAGTGCTGCAATGATGACAGTGGTATGTAATACCTAGTGCAACCGTCATGCACATGCACCTCATGTACATATGCAAAATCATAAAGCACAGTACATTCGAGATCACATCATGATGGAGGTTAGGTTTGCATTTTCACACAGAAAATATGGACCAGAAACCATGCAGCCCCACAATACCTTCATGGTGCAGTGCAGCCAGTATTGGTTTGGGCGGGTATGCATATATACGTATTATAAAGCCCAAAAGTGCCTTCAGTATGACCTGAAAATGCAGAATTTTCTGCTGATTGACTGCATGGCTGATACTTTCAGTATCATACTTAAGGATACAAGCTTGAGTTTGATGTCGCCTTCAGCACAACAGGTGCTAATTTTGGCATACTGCAGTACATACATTGCACACTTACCTTTGTGTCCCATTTTTTTGTGTAAGATGTCAATTTTTGTTAGCGCATTGTGGCTTTCCTGTGAATTGTCTTATTTTCTGTAGTGATTGGATTGATTGCAGAGGCACTTCTTGTTCAGTTCTTTGTACTGTGCACATGTAACAGACTGAATACAGCAGAAAACAAAGCATAATAATCACTTCACTTTTAGTATATAATTAATAGTTGGGGTGTATTCAGTTACTTTTATGACACATCTGGCACCATTCTTTCTTTTGATGCAGTATGTGCAAGCTTACCAATCATAATTATGTTCCAGAAAGTAAACAATTTTAATATATAAGCACAAGGAAAATTAAAATTTTAAGGATTACAAAAAAATAATGAAACAAGAGAAGTCATAGCAGACATTTAATCCCTGCTTCAGTCTATTAATTTGTTCCATTTAGATAAGAGATTATGGAGCTATGTAAATAATATGTATGCATGTATGATTATTATCATGTTTTCTTTCTTCCTATATACCAATATTATACCCATGATGCAGCGTGCTGGCTTGGGCTACACAGCACACCACTATGTGTAGAATTATCATCACGTAGTGTAATTGTAAATTGCAGTGGACTTGCTATACATTGTCACAGTAATTTAAAAAGTGATCAAGACTAGTGGAGATAATGAAGTACCCTCATCCTATACCGTTGCTCTTACAACAACTTGTGCTGCAGCGTTTGGATTGCCTAACCTAATAGACAGAAACTAGTAATAAGGTGAACAGAAAATAGGCCTATAAAGAAATCCCTTCAACTTCTGACATTTCATAACTACATAGCATGTGACTTATGTGCTGTGGAAGTGAAGTATTCTTAGAGATTAAAAACAAAATTTTTATTCAACTGAAGAATATTCCCATGTTTGAGAGGTGGTAAACATGGGAATTTTTAGTTTACTCTATATCTGATAACATCCTGTTATAATGGTTATGTGCATGGCAGCTTTGTGTACATATTAAAATTATGTGTTTTTGTTGTAAAGTTAGTGTTTGAATTACTATGAACACATGAGTTGAGTGCGGGAAATCTACTATAATGTTTTTGCACTGTCCACTAAGTGAAAAACATCCTGTTAGCAAACCTATAAATGCAGCACGATGCAACTAGTGAGCATGAGGTGTAAATTAAACTTCTGTAGTCAGTACCAGTAACCATGGAGAAGTGCCTTATCCTACTACTGCTGTTTGTTACTGCCTCAGCTAACAATGAAGACATCTTACTTGGTAAAAGCAAGGTCAATCCTGCTTCTTCTTGTAATGAGATATACCAACGTAATCCTACTAGTAGGGGAAGTGTTGGGCAATACTGGATAAAGACTAGTGAAGGACTGTTTGAGGTCACTTGTAACATGAAGCTAAAGTGTGATGGTATTGAAGGAGGATGGATGCAAGTTGTTGATGTAGACATGAATCGAGATGATAATTGTCCAGGAACATGGCACAAGATCACCACTCCCAGGAGACTGTGTTTAGGATATGTAGTGGGATGTGCTTCTGCACAATTCTTTGTGAAGGGAGTTGAATATCAACACATCTGTGGACAAACTAAAGGTTACCAGAAAGGAGGAACAGATGCCTTTGATGCAAAAATACAATCTATTGATGGTGCGTATGTTGATGGTATTTCCATCACCTTAGGATCACCACGTAAACATGTGTGGACCTATGCTGTTGGTTTAAGTGATGATCATGACAATAGAGATTGTTGTAACTGTCCATCTGCCACTCATCCTGGTCCCCCTCCACCTGCCTTTGTGGGAAATCACTACTACTGCGAGTCTGGAGATGTAGGAAGTTCAGCAGTTGCATTATACTACCTATCAGACCCTTTATGGGATGGTGCTGGCTGTGGTACTGGCAATGGGTGTTGTGCTCAAATTGGGATGCCGTGGTTCTATAGGAAACTACCAGTGTGTGTAGCTGAGGATTTTGAAGTTCGTATCTGTAAGAATGATGTTCATCAGGATGAAGATATAGCTGTGGAAAAGTTAGAAATTTACATCAAGTAGAACTATAAGACACGTTGTTAAGTGACATGTTAGTTAGTTACATAAACTCTAAACAAATTGTGTACATTTGTAAACAAGAGTGTTATATAACCCATAATATGTGTGTACTATGTTTGTATTACTCAGTTTACATAATCATGATGTCATTATAATATTTAATATGGAAGCATGGGAATTTGGTCCACACTGTATGTCATGCAGATTCTATATGGGACATTGCTGGTTGTGATTCTGGTAATGGATGCCATTCTCAAGTTGGAATGTTGTGGTTTTATAGGCATTAAACTACTAGCATGTGTGGATGACAGACTTGCATAATTATAAATAAAGACGTTGATGTTGAGAAGCTGCAACTGTTCTTCGTATAGAATGATACCATGTAGAGGAAGGATCCGTATTCTGATTGGAGTATCATGTTCCCTCCAATTTGAATATTTGCATATGACTTTTAGCTGCCTGCAATGATTTTTTTACAAGCAGCAATAATATGCTATAGACATGTTTAACGAAGAGGTGTGGTCATAAAAATGTGCCTCATGCATAAATTATCAGCCATTTTAGTAGGGCAAAAGAAATAATGTTAACCAGAACTTATCAATCAAGCAATATGATAAAAATGGGTAGGCCTAGTTTGAAGACTAAAACCATTAATAAACTCAGGCATGGTGACATAAGTTACCTCTCAGACGTTAAAGTTAGTTGTTAGAAGGTAATTTAAATTTCACTTGATAAACCAGCTGTACAGAAAGTCACCCCTTTATTCTTATTCAGCAAATTCCGAGTATTGATAAAGTATGACTACAAGGTTTGTATTTCAGGTAATGATTACTTGATGCAGTATTACAGTGCTCAGAAACACTTTGAAAACCTTTGCCCTACATTGATTTTCCCGATCTTTTTGCCCTACACAAATCCGGATTGTGTAATGTAAAAATGTGCCATGCCTTTTTGTTAAACCTGTCTATAAATTACTACCGCAATTCACTTTTTTCCTTGTAAAATAATTTTTGTATGCAAAACTTGTACAAAAATTAAATTTTTCTTAGGTTTGAACTGCTCTAATAGAGCAGTCATTCACATAAATCATATGAAAATATTTTTACACGAAAAACTTTATCACAAAAAAAGTTTTTTTGCATGAAAATAAAGCAAATTACAGTAGCTACTTCAATAGTGAGGATATATAAATTCTCTCTAAGCTAATAGCAGATTAGGTAAATAGGTAAAAGCTACACTTAATAAACAGCATGTAATGTAATCTTGTACAAGGCATTTAGCTAATTCCGTAAAAACAAAGTATACAGAGACAGAGAATTAATTCTCGGTGTCCATCTAGGATATTTTCTCAAAACAAAAACAGTATGGAGTTTGGGAGCATATACATATACATACACACTGTATTCAAGATTTTTTCAAGGTGGTTCAGTCGAAACGCAACCGTCAAAAAATACACTTTATTACGCGTATTTAGTTGCACCATAGATACTAAATACATAATAGATTGGAAACGCAATACATTTTACGGTTACGGGCTCGATACGGTCACGTGATTTATGGCAACGTTACCAAGTGTACAAACTGCAGTTGTTCTTAACACTGAGACTACTATTACAGGTTTTATAAAGCGTTAAATCATTGCTAAAGGATTCAGCTATTTATTGGTTTGTGACTGAAGGTTAGTCGTTTCGTACAACCGAAGGTGTGAAGAAAGGAACGCGAAATTTGTGTTCAAAAACTAGTGTGGGGGTTTTAGTGCATAGGGCGTATTACATACGAAGTTTTAGAAGTGCTGAACAGTTTCGCCACATCGTAATGAATACAAAATAATTGTTTTTAGCACTGTACAGCAGTTACTTTCCGTAAGCGAAGCGAAAGAATGGCTACATGACGGTAGTGGCTGTGGGGGTTTTCCTGGCTTTGTGAAAACGAGTCTAGCGATACATGCTATACTAAAGAAAAGTTCATACCTTCGAGAGTGCTAAAAAAAGTATGAACGAATTGAACAAGCCACCTGTTTTCGAGAAAACTCTGGGCGAATTCGACAAAAATGCATTGTGCCTATTGAAAATGCTGCTGTGCCCCCGTATATGTCATCACGTGACCGTATCGAGCCCGTAACCGTAAAATGTATTGCGTTTCCAATCCATTATGGGCCGTCACTAAAATGCGGACTGGACTGGACTAGCGGACTGGACTGGCGACCAAGTCCATTCGGGCCTGCGGACTGATCATCAGGATGACTTGATGGCTCAGAGGACTTTTCGGCTGGTTTACACGCCTGGCACAGCTATAGGAATCGGCCATTCAGGCTACTAATCGAGATGCCTACACATCTATAGTCTTGTGTGCTACATGAATCAATTGCATGGTCTGTCATCATAGCAAGTTATTTCGGCTAGCTGTAGTCATCAAGACCCATCTGGGAAGTAAAAACCATAGATATTAAAGAATCCCAACTGCATCGGTAGCTATACTTTCAACTATGTAATAGAAAGTTCTGAAACTTTTTCAGAATGAAACCACATACATTAGAGCCTTTATGGTCCTGTAGGCTCTAATATCTATGATGGAACATGTTAGCTACGTATATGTCAGTCTTAGCTAGCTGGTTGTTTATGTGTTCTTTTTGTCATATAACTATACATGCAATTATTATAATATAATACTGTATTTCCTTATTTGTTTAACTTGAAAAACGACAATCTTACAATGTATAAGGGAGAGTGTACTATCACAAGTCAAATAACATGGCATCCACTAGAGACGGGCGCAGGTACAACAGAGGAAGTTGTCAGATATGGCTTCATTTACACATTCAGTGTGTTGCCAGCATTGGCATTGTGTACACTTGACCTGTAAGTGGTTTACACATGTACAAATTAAGAATGTGATATTACATTTGACCTACCCAATTATCATACAAATCGGCAGACCCACACATCACACACAGGTCAGAAAGATCCACTAAAAAAACAAATATATTTGTGACTGGGCCTGCAAAAATAGGGCATGTGGACACATGAATTTTGCCTACGTTTTCAAACTTCCAACACTCTTCATGCCACCATTCTATGGCAATGCAATTTTCAGCTCTTAGAGTAAGCATTTAATTGGCTTTATGATACAAGTTGCAGAATGAAAATATTCTGTTCCAGTACTACAATATTACTTGTTGTGTGACAGGGTGTAGTTTGTGCCCACATTCCCTGTTTTCGCAGGCCAGGTCACATTTTGACACCACAAGCGCACCATAAACTGGCTATACATGGAACACTATGAAGTGAATATATTCTAACCTGACTGTTGAAGCAACTCTATTCCAATTTCACTACGGATCTCCTTCAAATTCAGTTTCTTTAATAAAGATTCATTGATTGTGTTGGTAAAGCATAACTGTTCTGCTAACTAGAGAAAATACAGGTATATAATAGTTATACCATGGCTGTGAGAGATTTTGCTGATATATACATCCAAAGCATGAAGGCCTGTGGCCCTCATGCTTTGCAAATGACCAAACCTAAATATAAATCTTTCATTGCTTTGACTTTTATCAAGTTATAAATGTTGTTTATTTATACATTAAGTAGCAACTAGGAACTTTACTTGTTCACTTCCTATCAATGTATTACTACATGCGTTATGCCTATACTGACCACTTTGGTGTGGGCGTTCAAAGGCACCGCTTAGGGTTTAACTCACTTATTACCTGGGTAATATCATGCAGGAATGTGGCTTGCTCTTGGCTTTGATGCCTGCTTTGTTTACCACAAAATAATATATATCACTTATACCATGACTGCGTCAGGTAAGCACTGTTTCTTTGCAGTATGTGTAGCATGTATACCTTCAGTGAAAGAACTCCACAATTATAATCATCATATTGTATCCTGGACTTGATCTGAATTATCTTGTAATCATCAAGGAGCAAGCTATCATCAATTCCCTTTTCTTGGCGCAAAACAAAATAATCTCTGCAGGTTATACATACACAAACATTTATAATAAAAGCCGGTGACAATAAGCTATGGTAACACCACTTCTCACCTAAAGCTAGCAAGTGCGTTACTTGCTAAATCAGAATGTTTCAAAGGATCCAGAAAGTAAAACATCTTATTTGGTATATCAATTGCCTACATAACAAATCATGTATATCCTTATATAATATAAATCTGCGAAAACAGGGCATGCATGTGGGCACAAACTCCACCCCATATACACAACAGGACAGTACCGAAACACACCATTTGTATTCTGTAACGTTTACGTATCATGTAGTCTATTAAATGCTTAATTATTTGTGAACTTGCATGACTATACGTAGCACAGTGGCATAAAAAGTTATGAGTCATGAAAGTTTGAAAAATTTGTCAAATTTTGTGTGCTCATATGCCCTGTTTCGCAGGTCTTGTCTCAAATGACTGCTTTGTTTACCACAAATATCCAGTGCTCGAAGTGTACAACCTGATTGTACATTCCAATAAGTAAACTTTGAGAGGCAAATTTAACCTGCAATCACTAGATTTCATTACACATGATGATCATGAAAATTATTACTTTGCAGAAGAGATTTCTTGGGACTCGATCTGTTCTGTCAATGATGGCTGTTGTGGGTTGGGATGATATGACAAACGTGTCATGCCTTGTTTTGTTCCTAGTTTCTGCTAGGACACTTAAGAATCCATTAACAATCTATAAACATATATGAAGGTAACAGCAAACAAATAACCAGATAGATATACGTAGCTGTACTCCACTTACTTCATCATTCAGATACTGAACTCCCTTCAACGTATGGAAACTGCTTTCATGTATCTTATATTTCCCAATGATTGCAGCAAACTTATAGCAAGGTTTTGAATTCCAAATTTTGTAAAGGCGTATCTGTGAGCACACATAAAAGTAACTTTCATAGTTTCTTTCATTATACAGTATTATATTACAGATAACAAAAAGTTTTGCCAGTTTCATGACTTCAAGGGGATTTATACATGTAATGCTTGAAAACATGAAAAGGTATATACATGACTAGATAGTTTACTCTGGAGTCACGCATGTATTTCCTAACTGCTGTTTCCAGTCTTTTCACCATTACAAGAGACAAATAAACTAAAATACAGATCATTGATGTCAGTGCTTACTGAATACTGATTCTTGTCTTGACATCCACCACTGCTAGCATCCACAGAAAATGTTTCAGCGACTTTATTACCTAGAAAAAACTAATGGTTATATGCAGGGCACAATGCATATTATCATAGCTATAGGTATATATAGTGCAAACATTGTAAACAGAAAGGAGTACAATAGTACAAGGCAAAGCTAAGCACTGTTTCATTCCCATTAATGCAAGCAATGCAACTATTGTTAAGTGACCGTATTGTTGCTAGCATTGATCACTATGGTACACTAGTTGTAGAATTGGACATGTACTTCCAATAGAAACACTCACACTATTTTAGCTAATCACAAACTTTTGTTGACAAACATGTGTAATACTATTACAATTCTATTAGCTAATCGCTTTCAAAATAATACAAGGTGCTATTGAGAGTATTATATTGTAACACATTCACTTGTAGGATTATAGACATGTAATAGATAGTCATGTAGCTATTTGTTACTAAAGTAATATTATATACTGTAGTTACTGGTTCTGGACAGATATTTATTTTCCAGAACAGTAAATTGAAACTTGAAGTTAATGTTGTTGGTGCATATTACAATTCGCTGAGTAGCAATTAATACTTATATATATATAGTACAATATGAACCTTCTGATTGAAGATCATCACCAGTGATCTCACACTTGCATCTTTTAGGTGAAGGGATGTCTTCAGTTACATCTATATGATATGGAATAGCACGCAGTTCTATTTTCTTTTTGTATGCCCTATAATTATGTATTACACACATGCGTGTATAATAGTAATGTATTTTATAGCACGTGTACTTTATTTAAATTGAAATGCACATACCGTGCCTAAGTACCTGATGAAATAGTTTCTTCTAATATCTTAATGCACTTTCTGTTAATACAGCACTGCTTCAATTTCCCAGGACCTCCGAACTTGACTTTATCCCTACATTCTATGCACTTTCCACAGTCTTTGGCCAGACAACCATTGCATGACTTGCATCTCTGTCTCCTCGGTTTATTTCCTGTATTGATAATTTAAAACATGTGTAATTATCACAAAGCACCTCAAACAATATTCAATGCATTGTTATGATATGACATAAAGAAATTATACCAAAAATCACTGTACAGTGTAAAATCAATATGCATCATCATAATGATGATTATGTGCTACAATTGCAACCCATATCATAACTATAGATTTATTCATTAATACACTATAGACTGTCACTTACTTTTAGAAGATGTACTTGCATCTGTGTTTTCTTTAACTTTCACAGCACCAGATTCTGCAATGCAAATAATTAAGGACCATGTAGTAAACTTAGAACTACCTTTAAACCAATCTCCATTTATTTTTCTCACACTTATATACATACAGAAGCATTAATAACTACATTTAGAACATGGCATGCATAGTACGCTTTGATCTTTGATAATCAATGGGATTTCTTATATCACTAAGAAACCTCCTGGCATAATAATTATTATTAGTAACCTCCTTGAGTAATTTATTTAAGCTCATTCACTTAACCTAGCTATGACATTTGTTTTGATTATGGGTTTCAAAAACATAATGTGGTTAAAATTAAATACTGAGCCATGTTCTACGTAAGTCAGTCAGGAACCATGCCCTTCATGATTTTAGAAACTTCAGCTTCACTATGAAGAACATTGGGCTATAGGTTCCTATCCTACTGTATATGCAGTAAGCTTCTAACCTTCTGCTGTCGACTTGTTCATTTCTTTTCTAGCCCATTTGCACAAATGATCAAAGTAACGACTTTCCAATGGCATAGATGTGACATACACATTGCCAAACTCCCTAATCATTCTGATGGGAATCCCTTCTTGCTTCATGTATTTCAAAAGTAATGGAGTGGCAATTAGTGGAGACTTTGAATAAAATGCTGTATCCCTGAAATTATCAAAATTCCTTCGGTCTTCAGAAGTGGCTATAACATAGTCTCCATCCTGTCGTAACTCTCGCATATTGTTGAATTTTCTATACTGAAGCCATATAAATACTGCCATGTTAATGTGGATTAAAATTTCTCCTGTATCTCGCTACATGATGAAATGCATGCGTACTATAATATATAATGTATAATCAGGTTTACCTCAATGTTTTCATGGGACGTGTCCTCTCTGTAATTTGTTCGATATTTGGCTGACAAATCATCCCATAGTCTCAGCATTTCTACATCAGGAACTGTGGAAGAAAGGATACGATACGTGCATAAATCAAAAGACTTACTTTCATTAAGTGAATTGATACCTGTGCATGCAGATGAATCTTCCATTTCATTCTCAGCCAATGGACTGCATACTTCACTGCATGTCTCAAACTCAGTCCTGTTTTCTTTGATTGGATTATCAGGCTCATCAGTGTCAATGGAAGTCGGATTTTGTGTGTCCTTAGAGGCAGCCTGTGCACTGTACAGAGAATCTGGCGCTGGGATAATTGTGCAGTCTTCTAGGTTAGGTTTCTTCCGGCCTAGCTTCTTTCCTTTCCTAGAACGTGTATTCTTTCTCAGTTGTGACAGATTGATTGTTGTAGGACTGTTTGAACAGGGTAGGTTGAGGCTTAGCTTAGCTGCAAGTATGTGATAACACTCACTTGTAGATGGACAAGTACAAGATTGTTTAGGGAACAATGTGACAGCATTAGGCTTTTCTTGACTGTTTTTCACAACAAATACTCCTAATTTTGGGTCATGGGATATTCTGTTCTCAGCAATCACCAGCTTTGCTCGGGCTAATTGACTAACTGCACCAACCCTAGAATTACAAGCACTGGGTGTAACACTTGGTGTTTCTTGATGAATATCTGATTCTTGAGATTGAGCCCTTGCTACTATATCCTCTGGTAGAATACAGTTTGTCAATTGAACACTCTCTGGTGGCTGTGCAAAGCAGATAAAATCTGGACACAGAACATATTCTCCAGTCTGACAAAAGCCTCTTTGAATTTCATTGTAATAGAAATTCTGGAGCTGGTAAAAGCAGAGTAAAATGGTATCAACTGGAGCTTCTTTCCACTTTGTGAGACGTTTAATAACAGTGTTGAACCCTTCACTTTGATTTGTAGTTATCCCACTGTATCTGTTGTAAACCCCAAGAGGTTCAACAATCCATCGTCCAGCACATGTGATAACATCTGGGTGAATAAATTCCATGTAGTAGTCAAGAAACGGCTGACTCCACCGCACCTATAAAAGTAAGTATATACATGGATAGGTCAATAGAAACAATTATTTATCATGTTAAGTACCTTGACTTCTTCCAAGCCGGTTTCATAGTCACTTAAACTGGTAGTCTGAAGTAGGCATCTAACATCTTCTTTGTATACAGGTTTCTCTACAGATGGAGTTTTGTGTTCCCTCAGCCAATGCCTAACAGCAGCAAATGTATGATTCCAGCAACGCAGACGAACCACACCTGGAAGCCACTTATCAATTGAAGAGCAGAGAGCACTTTCTTCATCAGTGACAATTGGAATTTTTCTCTTGCTTTTTGGATTTGCTAGAATTGGGCATTTGGTTGCTACATATTTCATTAATTCCTCATGAGCGGATTTCAGCTTACGTTCATGCAAAAGAAAACAAACTGGAATGACTGGGGCACCTCGAAAGAGTGTGTGGCGCATTACCAGGACAGACGCGTAGATATCACCTAGTTCAAAAGTTGTGTCATACGAGAGTAATTGTGGAGATGAAAAGTCTGTATGCATTAAGCTCTCTACTTCATCAAACATCTTGGGGTTACCACAGACAATTATTAAATCAGGATAGGTAATAATCTTGCCCACAAATCCTGAAAGATCATACGCCATCTCATGAATGTTGTACAGCTCATCATGAGAAACTCTAAATTTTTGTCGCTCAATTGATTTATGGTTAGCTACTTGTTTAACATTGCGTGGATTTAAAACAGGATTAAGGGTGGAATGACATTTTGATGTTGATATTTTTTTCTTATAAAATGATGACGGGCACTCTGCTTGACTGCTTGATTTAATTTCCTGGAGAACAGATGGACAAGTGCGGATGTAGTTTCTTGTGGCAGAATCAATAGCATTTCCATGAGGATAATCTTCCACATCAGTGTCATCTCCTGTATATTGAATTAGATACCTGTCCAAGTTATCTGGTAAGTAAACTACTGTTTTCTTGAAATTGGTCCTGGCACCAGTTGCTGTTGTGGATGAAAAATAGTATTTTTTAACTTTAGAGTTTTTCAATGGTATGTCTTTGTGGCCATACTGTCTCCATCTGTGCTGATCACATCTCCAATCTTCTATAAATAACATAGCAGTAATTTACAATGACCAACTTATCTTCAGTGACACATTCATTAAATTGCATATTCCAATTTTCAAGTCTTCGACCAATTCTTTAACACAATCAACAGTTTACCCTTCCCCACGTGATCAACGCCTGATAAATCAGCAGACTTGATCATACTCTAATAGTACAGTCACCCTAATAGACATTTAATAAGCTACTATATTCAGTATTCAGTTGAACATTCAACTAAGGCAGGCTGGCAAATGAGAGCACAGGTATACTGGGCCCTTCGCTATAGTTAGCTAACTTGAGTAAAGTCAATTTATATGACTTAAGCTCTGGGTGGATCGATATACTCTAATATAACAGTCACGCAATCAGTGCACCGCTAACTCACTTCTTCTCTTTGTGTCTAAAGCACGATACAAGAACACTTCCCCAGAGCAGGGTTTCACTGGTGGTACGGTCGATTCCACATATTTTTCATCTTGCGCTGTAAGAATGTCGTAGGGGGGCTGCTTCCCACGTTAATTCCTCTGCTTGGTTCAGTATGATAGGATGAGCTGTTAAGGACATTCTCGCCTAGCTATAGCTGCAGCTGCTATCCATAGTAACGAAATTAGGCATCATGCATCGTAATTTCTCCGTGTTTCGGCCTTCCCCAGCAATGTAAGGAGAAACAATAACAAAAACTTCTAATTACAGGCTTCACAGGTTAGCCTGCCTAAATGTTAATTAAGAAATCAATGGCGATATATCAGTCGCGCTGTGGTTAGTCCGCAAATTAGTCACAAGCTTCTAAAATGCGGACTGGACTCCGTGGAGTGCGCTGGAGTATTGGTCCACTGGTCCAGTCCAGTCCGCAAATTAGTGACTACCCCATTATGTATTTAGTATCTGGTTGCACAGCTTGTTTTCCCGCGAAGAAACAAGCGCTTCTTCCGGTAGAACACCGTCTGACTACAAGCGCTTGTAGCTGCCAGATGCAACGCTCGTTCCTGTTTGCACTGGGGGTCACGCAACAACAAGTCACTGGTCTCTCCCACAGCAACCAAATTCGATAGGTGCAGTAAGTTAGCAACGAGCTACAAAGCACTGAACAAAGTTGGTGAGTAATGACAAGGTGGTTTTGAGGTGTGGGTACAATTTGTTTCAAGCCATATTAGTGTTGCTAATTGATTTGCACAACTAGACAAAAGCCCAAACTTGATAATTATGTTGTAAAAAGTTGTGCACTTTGGCTGCTGTCTACACATACAGTAAGATGACAAATAGCATTTTTGCACACTTTAAATCAACAATTTCTAAAACAGTTATCTGGTGGAGACTTCTTGTGCCAGAATACTGCTGCCACTACTCCGAGTTGACCACAGAGATGAAAGTTTGTACCATCAAATTCAGCAATAACTTGAAACTGCTTGGGGTACAGCCATCTTCAAGGACTCCATTCTTACTGTGTCCAGGGTAAATCCCACATAATACTGCTCCTGTGGTGGAGATACACAGAGGCCTGGTCATCCATTACAGTCCAAATCCTGTAATAGTTTCAAAGTACATCAAAGATACAACTGGATGTACTAGCCGTTAGAATGTAGTATTACTAAATGCGAGGTAAATTGATCAAAAAAAAAAATCACACTAACACCGACCAACTTACCAAGGCCACTTTCACCTATCCAAGTCATTGTTACTTCAGAAGGGCCTTTTAATTCCAAAACTAAGTTATCATGGTACGACACTGCATCTGGTACAATCAGTTTGTTCTGGCAGCTTTTACAAACCAAGGTTACCTGTACAGTACAAATGTCACAAGTACACATGAGTACAATACAGTTTATTACACTACAGCAGCAATGAAAAAACTTCCGTGACATTTCCCACATACATACATACATGCTACAAAAGTACATTTTACACCATCAGAATCCAGCAAATACAATTCTCAGCGAATTCAGAGTTTAGAAGACAACAATGCCCATCATACTAAATCAGGGGGTGCTAACAGGAACAAAAATTTGTAAAGCAGAGACTCATAAAAGAGATACCGTACGACAAGAAAAATTGATGAATCTACATTTCAGCAGCTTTGGTAAATTAAATGTCCTCAAAAATCAAGAAATTATATATCTAAACATACTTTTAAAGGTATTTATAATTTAAAATTTCTTATGGTAATCATCCATTTCAAGTAACTATCATTATTTCCAGCAGTGATTACAAACTTCAAGGAGTTATTTGTATTATTATATTATATATACAGTGGAACTTCAACGCCCCAAATTAAGGACACAATAAAAAAACCTCCCTAATAAGGACAAAAAATTTGGTCCCAACAGGTCTGGTTAATACATTTTTTACCTCTGTTTTAACCTCTGAAAGAGGAAAACCTCTATATTACAGCAAAAAAGTGGCCAAAAATTCTGGGTCCCAAAACGTCCGTAATAGAGAGGTTCCACTGTAGTAGCTCCGTGCAATTATGTACTGGTAAAGCACCATTGTGAAACACATTAAAAATGCAACTACAGCTGGTCTAAATAAAGATTGTAAAAAAATTCAGGTTACCGTGGGACAATATTTAAGTCCACATAACATACAGCAATGTTCTAACTTGCCAATATTTGCTGTCAGCAATGGGAAGCCCTTACCATTGGATGTGAAATCACAAGTTGCCGAATCCAGCTGCACTGCAAGAGTCTGACCTAGTAGAAGAGGTCGTAACTGATGATTTATTTTTAATATGTACACCACTGTGTGAAACTAACATAGCAGTAACGATTATTATTTTGAAACTACTGTAACACAAGAAATTTTTGTGGGATAAAAAGATTGTATGGATTTTGCAGGCATCTTATCTACAAAATTTTATCATAGATAATGTAGGGAGATGTCTTTCTCATAGTTTTATGCTTGTTACGAGTCCAGACTATCTCACTAACTCAACTTTGTTTCTTCATGAATTATCTTGTTAGTTTCCTTATCACTTTTACATTGGGCGAGTGTTATCAAATCATGGTGGCATGCAGCCAGTTTGTTTCAAACTTCATCGTTGTGCATGGTTCCGCAGGTATAGCACCAATATTTTTTTGTGGCACTATTTCTAAGCACCAAGACAAGGTATAAGAATTTTTTCAGTATTAACTAAATGATTAAAGATTATATTTGTGTAAACTGAGGCTGATACAGTTGACTACTGAACCAGTAACGAAGATTGTCCATAATGATGTCACTGTTGCAAATCTTTACTTGTACTTGATTTTACAGTCCATGTTCAAAAGGTGTGGAACAACTGAGACATTTTCACAATTGAGAGATCTATATCTGAGCCACAAAAATTTCTTTCAAAAGTTACTTTTACATTTTGGCAATCCACAAAAGTTGTTTAACACCTTATGGCACTGTGGTGTATGGTTTATTGTGTATAACAAGATACTGAATAACAACCTCTTCTATATTAACGGAGTACAAATTCGTTTCACAAATGTGTACAGTTTCATACAACTACTACACGTGCTCCATACAAACCTTATCACTTTCGTTGACTCAGATTTTGTGCACTCTTTTTCGTTTGTCCACAGCAAAGTGAAATCAGGAGCAGTAAAATTCTTGTTCAATTCTAACACTGAAATACTCCCAACTCACACGCTTAAAGATTAAATAAACGGGATAATTATCTTCATAAATCATCTCTTCAAGTGTTTTTATTCGAAAATACGACAGAAATTTACTAGTTGAACGCCATTTCTCTCGTCCGCGTGACCTGTCGAAAACGCCATTTTGAACTTCTTGTAAATTGCGCGTGCAACTAAAATCGCCCGTTTTTTGACGGTTGCGTTTCGACTGGGTTACCAGATTTTGTAGTGAGTTATGGCTGGGAGTACAGCTCCCATGCAGCCACTGACAGACTATGGACATTAAAATGCTTACCCTTGTTATGTCTTAATCTACTTTTTAGGATTTAACATTACAACGACAGTAGCTACGTATACACTTCCCGGCTTGCCCAGTTCCCATTTAGCTAATTTGTATATTTGTGCTGCTAAAATAAGATAGCCTTCCTGCTGCAAGTGCAAAAGTTAAAAATTTTAGAGGGGGTTTCCAGAACCCCAGAGAAACCACCCTAACTATTCCCCTGTGAGTTGTACATTATGCATGTAAATAAAGCAAAGAGTAAATCATATGTTTATTTATTACCATACTAGACAGATGCAAACAGCATCGTGGGGCGAGCCTGATGACTGAAGTATTGATGGCAGTGCAAACTACTATAGACCCTACGAGTTGTATGAATAGTTCATCTTCAGGGGTTTCTCTATCTCTTCTGCGCCTGTACTGCTCTCTCCTGCGTCGAAGGCGTTCATCTGCATCCATTGCACGTGGCTGGGCAGTAACGAGGGCAGTAATCTACGCCGGTAAATGCCGTGATATGGTCCATTACACATCGCCAAATATGGGAAAGCAGTAATCTAGGCTGGTAAATCCCGTGATATGGTCCATTACACATCGCCAAATATGGGAAAGCAGTAATCTAGGCCGGTAAATCCCGTGATATGGTCCATTACACATCACCAAATATGGGAAAGCAGTAATCTATGCCGGTAAATCCCGTTATATGGTCCATTACACATCGCCAAATATGGGAAAGCAGTAATCTAGGCCGGTAATTCTCGTGATGTGGTCCATTACACATCGCCAAATATGGGAAGGCAGTAATCTACGCCGTTGATTTATCGTGATATGAATCATTACGCTGGAGCAAGTGTAAGGTATCCGCTTTATATCGTAATTTATTGTCGTATTACGGGTCCATTACACATTGACTCCGTTTCTTATCGTAATTTTTTGTAAACGGGTCCATTACACCGTTGACTCGCTAGTGTGGGGCTTGCTCAGGCTCGCCCCAATAAGGATCTTTGCCACTGATACAATGATTTCAAAATCTTTTTGTTCAAATGCTCTGCCCTGAAACGAAATTGCTCATTGCCGATTATGTTGTTGGTATTTAGATGTTCTACAGTGTGGTGATATTATATAATAAGTTCTAATATCTTGCAACAAACTGATGTCTGACATAATTATATCCTTTTTGTCTTGAGCACAGCCATTGTGAGCAATATGCATATGAGAGTAAACTGGTCCTAATTCACACACAAACACCAACACTGCTTTACCTCAATGCCAGAGCTGTGAGCATGCAAAGAATGCCTCTTAACTCTGGTAATGACTGACAGCTCATGGACCATTGCCTCACATGGGACTTAAATTGTAAGGGGACCATCTTTTTTGAACAGTCCACCTGATCAGTAGAAATATTTGGCAACTACATCCATACACCAGCCTCAATTTTCAAGCCTCATGCATAAAACATTTGTTCTCAAATTGTGCTTTAAACTAAACAGTTCTAGCATTAACAGAGCAATTACAGCCTTGTCAAGTGATTTGTGTAACAAAATATTGAGAGCTCAGGTGTACATAACTATGAAATACAATGATGTAGCCATGGCTACTATACTTTATACTCAAATACATTTTCCCAGTGAATAATTAAGTAAAGACTAGCTGACTGGTACCTGGAAGTTATTTTTCACATATACATACAAGTACATCAAACCAAATAATACCATAAAATATTTACGGGAAATATATAGCTATATGATGTCCCAAATTGACACTATCCTAGAAAGCTATGTATGCAATAGTGCACATTCCAAACAGAATACACTAAATAACAGTAATAAAATCCCCAGCACTTTTTAGTAGTAAACAACACACATTTCAGTACCAAATTAGCTACATATGGGTTCAATACCAGTTTTGTAAGGCTTTCACAATGCCAGCACAGCAACCATCAGCAACATTTTGCAAGTTGGACACTTCATAAATTTGTACTTGCTGGTCTCCTGGAATTCATAAGTACGTATTGCTAACTAAATTTACTGTAAACTGTGCATTAACAGTGACAGACTATTCATAGGAGAAAAGACTTAAAATTGCACTTCTCTATCAACTACACTAACTATCAAGCAAATATTTACAAACACTATGAGAGTTTAGCTCTTAAGTCTAGCAAATTTCCTTCATATATTACACAACATAATATTACAGATTGTGAGGTGTCTATAATATATAGCCTGTTATCCATTTGACTGCATCCTATTATACATACATAGCACATAGGTTATGAGAAACAGTGTTGTGTACAGTGTGAAGATAACAGTCTTTCCAACTATGCAAATGATAAATCAAGTCTTTTATTTTCTACAAGCAGTAGTCTTAATTGGAGCAGGTATGCAGTTATAGTGTGGTACTTCCAATTGGTTAGACAGACAAAACAGAATTGTTTAGGACATGTTTGGTGCATTGCGCATTTGCAACAGCCCTCAAGATGCTGTATTATACTATATACCACAAGATGGGCACAGTTTTACTGAGGGACAATTGGTATCCCGTCGATTGTTGCCTTCTTTGTTTTAGACAGCAAATCAAGCAGCTGGGAGTAATCACGCTCCTGATCAGCCACATGTGAGTTGATATGGTTTTGTGACAGTTTCTCTGGTAGCTGTCTAAACTGAGTGTGTCACTGATGATGGAAGTTCTTTCAAATCCCACTCCTCTGTACATCTAGGACATGTTATAATGGTGTTCCCTATTATGGTCACAATAGTGGAAGAAACAATTGAAGCAGAATTGACATTTGCAGGGTGATAAAAATGTTGTTGTGTCATCAAGACAAAGTCTATACTTTCCTTCACCTTTCAGCATGTGATTCACATCAATTGTATACCAATTGCTTGTTGTGATAAGATTTTCCACCTTTTCATCATCATCTGTTAATGGTTTGCCAGCAAAAGATACTGTCTGCTTGTCTGATGAAATTCCAATTCTTTGTTGTAGTTTTTATTTCAGTTCATACACATTTAATTTCAGTAGCTATTAAACAAACAGCAACACCATCACTGACTACTTGTAACATCTTTAGCTCACCTCATTTTCACTTATTAGAATACTTAAAGTTTTACTATCCCAAGAGTGTACGAACAGTGTTGTGTACATCTTGGGAAGACAAAAACTAATGCCACACTACCATATCTTTTGTAGGGCTTGAAACCATGCAATCAATACCCCCAAACAGAAAGCTGAACAGATCATGCGGTTTTAGCACTGGTATTATGGGACCATAGGTGACACTTCGCTTAAAGTGTTACCAAATCTACTGTATATGCATAGATTAGCTATACAGGCATGCCATGGCCTAACACTATTGCCACAGTGCTGTGAATTATTGCTGGGGGGTTCACATGTAGAAAATACATTGTGATAACACCTCCACACAAGCTCTTGTATCAAGAGTTCACCCTATAATATTATGAACTCTTGCTTGAACATGCCAATTTTAAAAGTCCACATCAATTATGCAACTGATGCATTTGAGTGCGTGTTCAACCACTGTACCTTTTGAGTTTTTTTCCAGAACTGCACTTCATAATGCACCAAAATTTTGAACATCAGTCACAGATGGCTTAGCTAATTATTGCCCGGTTAACTATCATACTGTAGGAAAGTGATTTAGCAGTAAAGCTGCTTTTTTTTTACAAAAATTGTGCAAGATTTGTGCATGTCCTAGTGCCTTACTTAAGGTCCTGGTAACCAAATGCGGGTAAGAATACCTTTGTTATTTAAACAATATTTTGAACTGGCCATCTTGTAATGTATATAACACTGAAACACTTTGTTAATACAGGAGCAACCATCACAAACCTTACTTAGCAATTTATCACTTGCAAAGATGCTTTAAAATGAAGCCAACTACCTTGTAGTAAACACTTCATAGTAACTGCTGCTAGCATTCCTAGAAAACAGTATTACTCCTAAGAAACATCACACATATGATGGTAGGTATATGGCTTCCTTACTCCTACAAACACAGCTATGCACATACCTAGCTAAAAATGCCAAGTTAGCTAAGCTTTAAGCTAACAACATATGAATTCATATTTCCAGTTGGTGTTGTAAACACAAAGTATGATATTGTGGCCAGGAGCCTGTAACCTCCTTGTGGCTTATATAAGTTCATGGCAGATGGCATAGAACTAACAGAATAGCCAACAAAATAATGTTGTTTACAGATATAAAAGTCACACCTTTAAATTTCATTGTTCATTATTCGCACACAGATCCACAGAGGACAGTGGGTATGAAAAAATGCACAACATTTATTGTTATAGCAAACTGAAAGATTAAAATACTCTACTATTGTGCAACACATTAAAAAGTTGTCTGAAATTTGCAAGAAACAAAAATTCTCATTATTAATGTCAACAAGTCCATAAACACAATGTAGCTACAGGCACAAACTAGTTCTCACAAACTAAGAAAATGCATGAAGCTATGTTTCCAAGTCAGAGATACAAAACAATAATGCGCATACTTATTACATTACGCTTGCTACTATAGTATCATGTTGGCTGACGATTGGCTATATGCTGTGCCTTTGCTGGCAAAGCCTGCAGGCTAACTGCAGTTGCTTTCATTCAAGCTCACTAAATGTAGATCAATTCATTGGTTCAAGTCACATGCAACTTTTTAGTGTTATTTGCTTCCATATACGTGCAGAGCTTTGATTGTACATTGTACCTTCAAGTTACAGCATGCTAGCTACTTATGTATATAATTGGTATGTCTGTAACAAAATAGGTTAATTACTATTACATGTCTGGTTGCTGCTGGGAATGCTGGTCTGTACTGGAACCACTCACGAACACCAGAAATTTAGGGACTTGTTAAATTTCTTATCATTCATGCCAGTTACTCGTTGGATGGAGGTCAACTTCCACTTCTCCTTGCATTCTGGGCATGTCAATTTGGTGTTTCAACTGTTGGCCATGCTGTCGCAGTGATCAATGACACATTTAAAACAATATGGAGTATGGCATTTACATGGGGAGAAAAGTGTTACACTATCTTGACATATTTCACAGTACTCCCCTCCTATCATGCGCATAACCATGATAATGTTAGTTGTTTTAAATATCATCATAGTCCTTAAGTAGTTTATGGTCATCGCTTAATTCCTGAATACCTACTATCAGCCTCTGGTCATTTGGAGCAATGCCAGTTTTGTCTTGTATTCGCTGCTTTAATTTTAACACCGTAAATTGTGGGTACTAGAACAGGAACCAAGTAGCAGTACAATAGTTAATAAAACAAAATTCTTACCTCTGAGTCATGCACTATGATGTTGTATTTTTTACTTCCAGAAATTGTCAGAAACAAGTTCATGGCCATCTCAACAACTGATTCTTAGCAAATAACCATTGTGCTAATGAGAGCTGTTTTTAAGCAATAGTATGTCACTGTTAACAGGAAGTTCTGTGATGACATACAGTAGCAGGAAGTTGGTATAGGTTTAAGGCTAATCTGTAGCATTGGATGTTCTATTAGTTTTACCAATAGCAGAACTACACTATAGTTAAATGATGGGGTGAGCCACTCACATTTTCTGAGAGTGAGAGGATGTTCTGTGAGTGGAGGATAGTATGAGGTAGCACCCTGTGAAGTGTTCACACTAGACATACCAAATTCACATTTTCAAGTGTGGTTTTTAAACTGTTCAACCAGCAACACGAAAAGAGAATGTAGATCTCTAAAATTCTATTTCTGCATCACTTATCCAGGAAGCCTAAGACCAAAATGTCCCTAGACAACAGTCACAATACAAATACCAACATACACAGGCTGATAGTAAGATTAGAATACCGCTATTATTGACACTACAGTAAACTATGGAAAGCTGATCTTACATGATATTATCCCACCAGGGACCTGTAAGAAGGCTAAGCTACTGTAATTCAGCCTGAAAACATGCAAGGGACTCAGAAATCTTTGCATTTAATTGAGCTATTGAAAGAAAGAAAAAACAGATCAGCACTACATGTAAATCAAATCTCGTAATTATAGCGTGTAATCTAGCAATGGAGCCACACATTCACACAGTCAAGATCTGGAATCCTTCCGGCATTCAATTTACACTTAAACAATCTCATGTCAATTTCAATGGCATTTTAATCTACCCTCAACTTATGTACATGTGAACACATGTACATAAGTTCTTTATTGCAGTTGCCATTTATAGTCTGAAATCCCATCTTAGAGTGTTTAAAGTCTGAAAATTGTCCTGAAGACATGTCATCCATGTCTGTTCTACTGTATGCTTTGAACTTTCACATCGACGGCACAGATGACAGGGTCATCAAGTTGGCTGGTGACCTTATGGCAACCATTGTATCATTTATGTCAGCTGTCTAAAGTGTTCATGATATTATGAAACCAGCCAGCATGGACTAAGAGAAAACTACCTTTGTTCGACTAACATTACCATACACAGCTTTGGTTGGGCAAATGTATTTTCCCAGAGTGCTTAGTGACGAAGCTTTCATCTATATGTGACCTTTGTGACAATCTTTTCATATGACCCTAAATGCTAAAAATCATGTCTCAGTATAAAAACTGAACATAATAGCTAAATTAGCCGTAAAAGTATGTGATAATTTTGATAAAACAGTGATAACTGCTGCAGCAAGCAGTCTTTATTTGAAACATATACCGATACAGACGGTTGAAACTGGGTCAGTCATCTGGGTAACATTTGTCTGGGTTATCCGAGTTGAACCTGCTTTATAGAATATCCAGGTCTGACCAGGATTGCCTTTGGATCATGTATGGAATTAAATGGTTTGAAGATGTGAAAGTATATTAATGTGCCATGGTCTAGCCCAGCCTCTTTCATGAGCCATGCCCACTTGTCAGGCTTGCTTCTTACTGTCTGTAGGGATACATAAAGCCATGCCCAATTATAAGTAGGTCAGTGCTGCTAACTTGGATTGGAATCTGGATTTGATCCTGGATTAAGACATGTGCCAAGAGCTATAAATTGTTGGGAACTTCAGGTAGCTTTATAACAACCAAATAGTTAGTTGTACATTTAAAGTCAACTATCAGTTGGTGGGCATAGTTTCACAGTAGTTCGCAGACAACACAACTTATTTTCTATAAGTGAGTGTGGCTTTGTACATACCTACAATCTGCAACACACCGTACTGATAAACAGCTTGGCTTGGTGACATAGGCCTAAACACAGTATCACATATTCCTGATAAGTGGGTATGGCTCACGAAAGAAGCTGCAAGACAAGGCTATGACTGGGTATGGCTCCACATTAGGGAACTTTAAGCTCTATACATGTGTCCAACAGATATTTTGAGTGTCACAGTATATGTCAGCAGAACTGACTGTACACCAAAAATGGACACTACCAATCTTGTAAATATTGGACACAGCCTAGCTGTTATGGCAAATAGTTGAATAATGGTAATGATCTGTGCACCTGCACTCTGCTTTCAAAATTTTCTAATGAAATCACCAAATAGTAACGATACCTAGATACCATTGATATACTAAAAACACTTCACTGGTCTCACAGCAGTCACCACATTAGTATGTTGTGCAATGAAGCTTATAAGTACATTAGTATGTTGTGCAATGAAGCTTATAAGCACATTAGTATGTTGTGCAATGAAGCTTATAAGCAAAGTTCCTCGATTACATGCATGATAAAATTCTTTAGTATGTCTAGCTGGCACACAATGCCTACTGAAGCAGTGTAGCATAGCTGACAGAACCTCTCCACTGAAGATGCCATAGACCTCTGTATCAAAGTTTGTTTGAGATTAGTTTCATACTTGGCAAAACAGTTGACAGCTGCACATTATTCAATGAAATCCGTGAAAAAATTTTATGACATTTTCTCAAAACAGTGCATGCAACATATATAGAGTTTTAGTATGAGATTTAGATAACTGACAGTCTACCCATTACAAGTGATATTATGCCATACAGGATATCATTATTGGTAGTTTATCTTATGGCTAGTAGCATGTATTGGAGTCATCCAGTGGAACACTGTCACACATCCTAGTCCTCCTAGTAGAAACACTGCCATGGCAATCAGCAGAGTCAGGCGACCAAAGTAAATTGTGTCAATCTCCTGTAATAACACAATGATAACACATAATAGGATTGACATGGGTTTTACTGTATGTTAGAGAAGCACAAACAGATTAGCTAGAATAAACTTGACATCATCAGCACCATGATATTGAGGGACTAATATACAGGTGTCCATGAAGTTACAGTGAGCCTTTCTTATCCAAACCCTAATAGAGTCTCAAGTAATGGTAAAAGTGTTTAGATAAGTGAAGTGCTTTGAGCCCATACATTTATATACAGAGCTCTGTTGAAATACTCTAATAGGACATACACCCGTACTCAAAATACTCTAATAGAACAGTCATTTCCTATATCGGATAAACAAGGTTATGGATATATGAGGGTTGGATAAGTGGGGGTCTGCTATAGTATCCATTCACTATAAAAATTGTTCAAAATCTGGTTATTGTACTGAAATTGTAATGTTACATGTTTAAAATATATCTCTTGTATAATAGTCCCCCGAACATTGTGGCCATATTGTGTTTGTGACATTGTTGTGGAAAAAGGCCAATCTTCTGGTTCTACTATTTTGGTTAGAGAAGAGCTACACTAAGACAATGGTGCTTGCACAGTAAAACTGAAACTCTTAAAACAGCCAGACCATTCAAAACCTTAAATGCTCTATTACCATTACAGTAGACCAGCTGTTACCCAAACCATAGTGATCCCAGGCAATAATAGTGTGCAGATAATTGAATTGCTTGGATAATTTAAACCCATATATACAATGCGCTGTTCAAAGTTCAAATACTCTAATAGAACATTCATTTGCAAAATACTCTAATAGAAGAGCCTTTTTTAAAAATTTTGAGGGTATGGAAACGCGATGTTTAAGGGCCTACTGTGTTGACTGTTACACTACAGCATTCCAACTTATCTATTGCCTCAGGATGAAGTTCCAGCATAGAAAAGGATTCTGCCTACCACGCTAGAATTATGTTGAACACTTTGTATTATGCCAGTAAAATACCCAGGTACAAATGGAGGCCATCGTACATGTACTTTCACAATATTATCACCAACTCTAATACTAAAATCAATGCACACAGCCAACAATATCATCAACCTTGCGTACCTATCCTTAATATTAATATTTACATTACCAGTATAAGGATCACTTTTATCGTTTACACATATAACTGTAGAAATTTTTGTGTGAAGACTGAACATTTTGTTCCTCTTGCCATATGATATTTTGAGTGACTTATTATTTTATAAACAAGCCTATTCAGTGCTTTCACTGTTGTGTATTCAAGCATCATATACACTAATAGAGGTAACCGTAAAGCACTAACAGAGAAACATAATCCATCAACTTTGAAATGTACCAAATTACGTCACCACCATTTTGATAGATCACGTTTCTGGTGACAGAACAGGTTGACAAATGGTAATCACCATAGTGGCCATACATTATCAATGAGAATTTCCATAATGATGTCACACAGATGCTCTAATTGGGGGACTCCTATATTTTCAAGTGTTGTTTCCTATGACGTCAAATTTTCATGAGTATTTAAACTGTTGATAGAAAGCAAAGCAACTAGATATGGTTATGACATAAATAAAGGAATGTTAATTTTCCTCAACTTACAACACCAGCTGAAATTTTCACAACTCACATAAATGATTTAATTTCATTGCCTTATACCTTTAGTTGTAGCTCGATATTTTCTCCTCGGATTACACAAATGATCAATCTTCATTTATCACCCAATACTACCAGTACTTGAAAACATCCCAAATAGAGGTCGCCATTTTTGTAGTGATGTTTTAATGGAAAGGCTTTTTAACAGAATGATGTGTTCCTTTCTATTACAACTAAACTTCTATTATGTGGGAAGTCTATGGACACCAGAGGAGTAGGCACAATATTCCCTGCCTGTTTTAACATCATCATTGCAGTAAGATGAATACAATAAACCTGTTTTAGCAGTATAGAAAGACCACCTCTCTATAAAGGCCAATGTCAAATTTCCAAGTGAGAAAGTCATATGCTGATTCAGCTCATATTAAGGCAAAGAATTCTGGGCTGAAGGTGACCAGTTTCACCGTATAATACTAAGTGACATGTGTTCATAAAATAGTAGACAGGGAGAGATGTATACAAGCACCAACCACCTACAATCCCACAGACAAGCACCACCATCTGTTGTGACACACGGCTCTTATAAAGATGTTATCGATACCCAGATGGACATGAAACTACTGTAACATGAAAGCACGAGGGACAGTTATCTTGATAGTAATGGAAGTTAAACATGAACGAACTACCGCTAAGCTGAGGAGAAAGAGACATACACAAATAGATTGTGAAACTGCATCCTGCTAAGCCCTCTCTACTATAATGAACTTTTGAGATTAGGCAATGTAAAATTTTTGCGGATTTGCAAACACTTCCAAAATGTATGTAGGTCTAAGGCTACAATTTTCGCTGATAACCCCCAAAACCACAAAAATTTCCCCCCTCAAAATATTTAGGCTATACAGTATGAGACCATTAACAGATTAGTCAATTCCAGCCATTTTCTACGTGACACTTGTCAGTTAGAAATTACAGTACGTGGCCCAGGAATTTGGTGCTTATGCCTTTGTCTGAGAAATCCCAAATCTTGCAGTGGTAATCAGTATCCGATAGATAAGTACATAAGATATGATACTTCGATTCACTTCAAACTTTTCCCCCGACAACCTTTAAGCCTCCATGAATTGTATTAAATTTTACCTCTTGAATGTAGTTGGACAAAATGCAAGCTACCAGTACAAGTCACAGGTAGACCCTGTTAGTCAGCCACCCCACACTTTAATTGCAGTTTTGTACATGATTTTATAAAGTGATTAAATTAAATGTATGGGGTGACACACAGGCACACACTGAACATTCTGTGACCACAATCAACTCAAACTTTAAGTCACTAAATTGATGACAAGTCAATGGTCATTTGAAACCTATGCAATCAAAAGAATAAAGTCATCACTAACTCTCAAGTCAAATACTGGGAAAGGCTCTATAAGTTAATTCAGTGAAGTCAGGACTTTGACTGAAGCCACAGATCTACAGGTATGTGATTCTCTCTTGAAAATATACACTGAAAATACTGTAGGCACACTAGACCCTTTTGGAAACGTTTAATCAAACCATATACCATATTTGACTGGTTAATAACTGCAGTATCAGCAAGGAAAACCCTGTGGTTACTATGCGAAGGTGGCTACTGTGGACTTGTAAGGTAGCAACCAGCAGCATTTATATGGATTCACAAGTGAATGGCCTTGCTTAATCAATCGTCAATACTATCACTTTGCCTGGATTCTGTTTAAAACATGTCATAACAGCAATTGCATCAGTATAATCATTATTATCATTCAGATACAAGCTGTGGCTCTTATGACAATAATTCTAGGCTGTGGAGTGGCTACTATCTGAGCCATAGATAATAACCAGTCAAATACGGTATCTTGGGGCAGACAGTGTAAATCAAATGGTTACCTCTTGGGTCTCAGGATTTTCACCTCGAGGGTACACCAACAACACCACGGTGACAATGACACTGACCAGTACCACCAGAGGGGAAGCATACCTGTAACAAGGCGTATGTTCTATTAGAGTGTTTTGTGATAGCTCCACCTCTCACCTTGCCTTTGGTATGGCTAGCAGTAGTAGAGTCACTATTATAGTGATCAGCCATATTACTATCAGTATGATCACTCCTGTACCGATAGCCGCCATTACATGGTCTACTCAGCTACATCACTTAATTCACTAGTGATGAGAAACCGAGGAAGAATTAGCACACATTACATATATCAAATTTACAACATGAAGTCGTTGATACATAGATAGATGAAATTCTGAGCACAGGGCTGCAGTCTACGTGAGACTGCTGCGGAGACGCAACTGGTCTCGCGGCGCCTAGGATGCAACGTAAGCCTAACAGCATATATTACGCTAGCAATCACGACATCTTTTGACACGCTTAAACAAACAAATGACTTACCACCAAATTCGCTGCCTTGATCACTGGAACGAAGGTGAGCGTTAAATGAAATATATCAAATACTCTAATTGAGTAATCACTGTTTCCCCGGCTAGATGGACTGCCCTTGCCACCACCCCCAGCACTAGGTGGTAAAGTGCTGGACAGCTGGAAATACCAGCAATCAAACAAGGCCACCAGACTCCAAGCAACCCTCGGAGTAGGCCAGATCAATATTAATTTTGATGTTGATTGACTGTAGTCATTACTACTTTAAATTTATACTTTCATAAAAGTATCAAAACATAAACAATAAATTGATTACGATACAAGTTTTGGAGTGACTGATCTAGGCTTGCTCAAGTCCCATACAAAAATACGAATGCTAGAATACACACTACAGCAAGTACCCCCAGCACAGCTAGCACAACGAGCAGCATTTCCTATATAGGAAGAGAAACAATGTAACATTATCACCTAGAACATGTTATGTACCTATCAATGTCATGCCCCACCCCCCACCCTTGGGTAGGGCGAGGGAATACAGGGAATTTGACAAAGTCTAGTGTCAAATTCTCCAGTACTGGGGCTAAGAAGCTTGTCAAGACCCCACTATATAGGTCCCCACCTCAATAATTTCTATAGGGGGTTTGATTTACCTATTAATTTTGGTTCAGCAAACTGCTGCCGTCAAAAGCCCAAGGGGTGGGACAAGTGTAGATGTCAAATCTCAGTAGGTGCATGGGGACCCCCCCAAGAGTGGGAGGAGGGGGTTGACATTGAGCAAGGAAGAACGGCTGTAGCCGATTGTTTGGAGGTTAAATATATAAATCAAATCAAATCAAATCAGCAAAGCATGCAGTCACTTCTGTACTGTTACACCATAGATTTATAAACCTCAGATTTATAAACCTATGGCTCGATCTATCTAGCTTCAACCTCAAGCTTCAACTGTGATCAATAAATTTGGCCTACAAAAGTTTCACCTATAAAGCTGTCTTGATCAATTAATGTCTAATATAAAGCCTTTAATTTTGAACCCAGTCACAAGTGCCTCAACATACAAGCAATACAAAAGTGACTATCTCTTGATACAATCATTCAAGCATTGTTATCTGGACATGCATGGTCTATGCATTGATCACATTTCACATGTTTTTACACAAAAGGAAGAAGTGATGCACAAAAGGAGAACACAACAGTTAAGATCTACATGAACAATACAATACTAGTAAAACAATTCTTAACAAATTTTGAGAACAGAGGTCTTTCAAAAATCCAAGAACGTGTATCTTTTCAGATTATCGTTACGTAATGTGATAGTCATAATAATTTATGGACTACTAAGCGTGTTGAGAGTTCTATTAACATTTCAAAAACTACCTGTACAAAATGGCTAATGAACAGACAATACAGTTCAGGATCATGTAGGGAGTCTGATGGCTCCAGCTTATAAACTGTGGCTTGTAGAGTGAATCATGCATTCAGCCTAAAACATCTTAGCAAAAAAACAACAAACAAACAACTTAATTTTTCGACTTTTTTATTCAAAATATACCACTAGATAGCCCTACTAAATAACTTCTAATCTTTGCTTCAGCTTTAAACAGCCTCTAGGCTGTACAGCAAACTAGTATTTTCACACAATTTCTGTTATGCCTTATAAATTCTCGTGGCAATCCACATGACCCATAAATATGTGCGTCTTGGATGATTTTGAAAGAACTCTATACACAACGCTACTTCCGAAAGAGGAGAATGTCATGTAACACACTGTAATTATCAAATATCATGTCGTATGTACTGACCCGATATGAGGACGATTCTGCAATTTCTTTACGTCGTTTCTCAGCCTTCATGTGTGACTTGTTCCGTTTAGCTTCATTCTTCCCTACACCATATTGCCATAACAACATCACCTAGTAACTACAGCTGACACACACCTAATCTCTTCCTATAGTGATCAATTTCACTTGCACCATGTATATCATTCTTCCTTGGCATCTTGGAAACTGTAGGTAGTCTAACAAAACTTCTTTGTCATGCCAATATCTGCTGCTGCTCGTACTGCTGCTATGCCGGTACATGCGAGGTACTTTTATGCACGTGCAGCTTATTTAAAAATCAACTTACCACACAAAGTAGGCACAATTATTGCAACAAGCAAATGTAACGATCACAACGGAGATCACAGTAGCACAATAGTCCTCGCAATAGTCTTGGGTAGCCAGACCACTTTTTCTCCGCCACGGCGCTTAGATAGTATAAGCGCATGCCGGGCCCGCGCTAATGGATGAATTTCATAATAACAAAAATTGCCCCTAGCAACCTGGATTTTACATTATTTGTAGGGATAAATGTCTATAATAACATCTCCAAATTTTAAAAGAATAGCATATATAGATCATGAAATATAATTTAAAGTTTGTCGTTTTTCCATACATTGTCTATGAGAGGGAGTAACAGTTGCCCCTTCTGGGCAATCTCACAAATATTAAATGTGTGGGAAAACAGCAAATCCAATTAATGTCATTTCTCAATTTAGCGTTATTTGTAGGTATGAATCTCACAATTAACCTCTCCAAATTTTAAAATAATAGAGTATATAGATCGTGAGATACGACATTTTGAAATTTGTGGTTTTCCCATGCATTATCCATGTGATTGCCCAGAAGGGGCAACTGTTACCCCCTACCATAGATAATGTATGGGAAAACTGCAAACTTTAAAATGTCATATCTCATCACCTATATATGCTATCCTTTCAAAAATTGGAGGCGTTACTTTTGACATTCACACCTACAAAATAATGTAAAATTCAGGTTGCTAGGGGCAACAGTTTAAAATTCCTTATTATGAAATTCATTAAATATTTTGTCTTGTTTGGCAATCTCAGTTGCTATAGTGATTTTACCTTGATTTTACCACAATATCAGTGAATAGCTATTGAGGTCTACCAGCGTTGTGAGCAGACTACAACCTTTTTTTTGCTCTTCAGTTCCCTACCAACACACAGATCCACCTATTTATAATGTGTGGGCTTGGTACATGCTGTTTTCAGAGAGTGACCATTGAATTTATGAACATATTTTTTTTTACATTTGGAGCAATCATTTGGCAACTCTGTTTCTTCACTCCCTGGACTAACTGCCCCATACAACTGCCCAGCAAATCACTCTTGCTTCTCTCTAGTAAGATCAGCCATTATGTGTTTGAGGGGTCATCGTTCTACTGCACATCGCCCTACATTTGCTAGCATCGATCTGGCCTATTCTGAGGACAGGCTTAATGTTATTGCCCTCCTAATAATAATATAGTCACAGGTATTATCCAGCTTTCCAGCACTTGACAACCAGTGCTGGGGGTGGTGGTATGCAAGGGTTAGCCGTGGAAAAAAAAGTGCATTTTAGTACACTCAGTTGTCAACTCAATATGTGAATCAACTGAATGGACATGAATTGGAGAAGATTTTGCAAAACTGGTCTTGGAATTTCGTGGTCAGAAGTTTACCCTGCCAACTAGCTAAGGGGAAGATATCCAGGGGGTTTCTGAGGCTTACAAAAATTGGTCAAGTACGTTCAGGGAAATTTGCATTGATTTACAAGAGCAGTCAACTACCCTAATAGAACAGTCACATTTTGTAGTCAGTTTCTGTTCACATGATCTACATGTACCAACACAGTAAAATCATACCTTAGAGTGTACAGACCTGAAATTTTCCTGGGTGCATATATGCCCCCAAACCCCCAGAATGATATCCATGTCTACCAATCTTTCAAAAACTTTTCTAATGTTTGATACATATTGCTTCCAAATTCAATCCTGTGATATTTGACATTTTACGGTTACAGTTAACTCTTAAGCCTTGATTAAAATGAAGGCTTAAGAGTTGACTGAGATCAATTTTTATAGAATTTTTCATAAAAATTGGTAAAATTGTCTCTGGATCTAATCTGTTTTTTACAGTCCAATAGTTGCCTCCAGATCCAAACTTAGCTATTTTAGAATTTTTCAATTGTAGTGATGGGGGAGGGTATTCCCCAGACTCCCCTAACCAGCATGGTGTGTGCACTGATGGAAAAAAAACTCCCTTAATCACCTTATCTAATTGTGTCAATCAAATTGAATTACTAAATTACATGCCTAGTCCCTTAAAATTTAATAAGCTCCCCTGTGATGTACTAAAAATTGGTTAGTACACTATTCCAGAATGTCAATTACCACATAATGCTCTGTAGTTATAATACATGTAGTGGGTGTGTATGCCTTAGTATAGAATTAAATACAGGCACGTGCTTTGCTAACATTTTGCCAAATAAAATTATTCTGCTTGATTTCCAAAGTTTCCCTCCATATGGTATTGTACAAAGCTGGTGGTGAAATTTTGTGGTGGTGGTGGTGGTGAAATGAACTGGTGGTGAATCTGGTAGTGAAATACCCTCCCCCACTACTACAAAGTTGGTGGTGAAACGGACAGTGTATATTTTGTGTATATTCTAGTGCTCTATATTTTGTCATTGGTTTGTTTGTGTTATAGTACAGTAAGGGTTCAGCATTTTACAAGTGTGCAGAGAATACTCTTACTTATCCCCTACGTACCTTCTACCTAAAAGATAATGTTTTGCATTGCCAGATCATACATGTTAGCTGCTTGGTTAAAAGCACTGGCTATAATCAGTCTAGTGATATTATGACCCATTACCATTTCTACTGGAATGTAGTAGTAGCATGTGCAGTATGACCATGGTGGCAGCTGTTTCCATAGATACTCATACTTTATTATGGTAGTGTTGGGATTATACTACAGTACGTATGAAGTGCAACTGGCTATGGCACAGGTACACTCACTGCTCAGTGCTATTGTCCTTAGCAACAATGGCTGATTGTCACCAAACAGAGTTAAAACCATGATGTTTATACTACGGACACTGTATGCTGTGCTACTGAACAGGTTATGTGTTGTAATTTCACTAGACCAATTACAGCCAGTGAATATCAATAAGCACCTGGTGCATATTGTCTGAGTATACCTACTTGGTTACTATATACCAAATTTGTGCCAATGGAAATTGCCTGAAGGAAGCACATGGCTTTGTGGACATGCCAGTATCCATGGTGATGAAGCTTTAAGTAGCAACTGTGACCTTTGTTCAGGCCCTGGTGTATCACACAGAATCATTCTTGACACTGTCATAATGTACCATATAGCTCTTAACAGGTTGGCTACCGGTTGATCTTGAGTTATTGTCAATTTTGCAACCACTATACATCTAAACTGATATTGGAGCCATGTGGACACAACAGTTGTACAACATGTTTAAACAACACCACGGAATCTGATTGATTGTGTCTGTCATGTAGATGCATATGGTATGTAATTGCTGTCTATCCCATCAATTTGCAATACTGTAATATCATTACAACTCAATCTGACGACAAGTTTGTATACAAATCAAAATTATCACTTATTGTGCATATTTGTCAGTATCACTCAGTCACAAGTAAATTATTTTTGTAATCTTTTTCTAGTTATAGTCTCCTTTGTATGTACTCTATGTCAGTTTTTTAAAAGTATTTTGTTGGGAATTCACAAATGAGCTGTCAGGCTGTCTGCACGGAACTCAGTACTGCATTGCTATGTCTGTATATACGTGAATTTTGGTTTTGTTGAATTCATGTGGTGACTGTTCAGTGTTCACAGTACATTCATTATCTTGATCTTGTATGAGTTTTAATTGATCCAAAAGGGAGAGGACATTATAGTTGGCAATTGTCACACCACATACACTTTCATGGGTGAAACAAAAATTTACATACTTCAGTACAAATTTTGCAATGCTACAGACACACTTCACATCTACATGCTTGTACTATTCATGTGGGAATACTACTTAACTCAAAAAATAAATTAACAAAACTGTAACAATGTATCTATGGACTTGAGGGTCCACCATATTGTTATCATCCACTCTGACCACTTGAACATCTTTGTCATCCCATATTTCTTGAAGTTGCTCTCTGCTCCACTGCTGGCTGAAGTAATTGTAATGGTTGGAGCCTCATTTTTGTCTGAGGCCTGCACTGGATGTGTGTCTGTAGAATAAAGTGCGGATATTATAAATAGTTCTACAATTTATAAATGCGTGTACGTGTAAGTATGGCATGTGTGTGTACATGTGTACATGTTGTATTTCCCCCTGTCTGTCTGTCTGTCTGCATTAATGTGAATAATAGTGGTGACCACAATGAGTAGTTGATTTACCTTCAGTAATGACATTGAGCTCCATCGTCACTTCTTGACATGTCTCCAGTTGACATACACAACAGTATAATATTGCTCCTCTACACTCATCTGTGACTGATGATATTCTCAATGCTGCCTGTGTAGTATACACTGTTGTGTTAGTGATGAAGATTGAGTGTGGACAATGTTCTGTGTTCAGTGAAGCATTCACTATTGGCCTGGGATCACCAGCTGCATCACATGTCCCTATGTAAGGTTTGTTAAGAACTGCTGGAGGGAACTTGATCTTTACTTCTGCTATCACTGGTATTACTAGGAATATATGTACATAGATACACACACTACCATTGTACCATATAAGGAAATGTATTGGAGAATCCATTACCTTGTATAGTGAAGTAACAATATTTTTGGTCAGTTGTGTTGCATCTCTGCCAGCATCTATGGCTTTCCTCATCATTGTAACCAATCAGGTGGTGAGGTCCATCATTGATGATGTCATATTTCTGTGTTGTCATGTTGTAGTGTTCCAACACTTGTTCCCCATTACAATGATGTAGAGGACATGGGAGGGACAGTGGTCTACCAACAACTCTCTGGAATACTCGAGCACTTTGAATATCTGGAGCACAACTTGTTGCTGCAAATTAATTTACAGTTTTCTATATAATACATAATAATTATATAAATTGTTGACTACTCTAATAGAGCAGTCATTTACAGTGTTCAGTTATATAAGTTAAAGTTGAGATGGTATACTGATACTGTAATGGTATACTCTATGTGGGTGAACGGCTTATCAAATGTGTGTTACAAAATGCTTAATAACTGTTGCATGTGAGAGCAGAAGGCGAAGGCTATAGCCATTCTCAATGGATAAATATATATTATATATAGAACTAGAAGGACATGTAGTTAGATGTTTTACTAGGTTAGTTGCTTGTATGTCAAAAGACTTAAAATTCATGACTAATCCACCAAAACTTAATACTGTGCTTGCTTACTCATTTCCAATAATTATTTCTTTTAAACCTAATCATAGTGACAACTTTAGGTATATAGCAAACCAGGAGTATTTGTCCTATTGTGTACTATTGAAATCTGTCATGTAAGGCTGACTAGCAACAGTTGTAATTTGTAATGCACATAAATTATTTCATATGTGAGCTGTCTATAGCCACACATCACACTAACATAGGAATGCTATTACCAAGAATGTAATGGTGTGAAATATACGTATGTGCATAGTTTAATACAAATTGTAATACCCTATTGGTGTAGCACTGTAGTATATACAGATAACATAATACATAATGAACTTAACCTACACTGCTTCACTGTCAGTTTCTCACCTTCAGTGATGGTAGCTTGTAAAGCTAATAATATAATAATGACAATGAGAAGCATCATCTCTCCTAGTCTTAGAGCATTTTCATAGTAGACAACTTGCGTAATTCAATTCTCCTAACAATATTTCAGCTAGTGTATTCGCTTCTAATCTCAGAGGTGTTTTGTGTTCTAGACAACTCAGTTCAGCACTGTACAACAGTGTAATCTCTTACTGGCACAGTGCAGCCTTTATATTCTGACATAGTGATTAAGTTATTGGATATGTGGTAGGGTCTCTCCGCATTGTATTCCACTTAATAATTGCCAATAACGTCTGATGCTAACATGTTTATACAAGTATGGTATAGTGTTGTTGATTGTTCCCCTTCTCTTCACTACCACACCATACACAACTTTACTACTAATATGTTACACTGACCTTCATGATGAAAAAGAGGATTACATAAGAATGCCATCAAATGTTTATTGAGATTCACTCAATCACACTGTACCATTGGGACAGGGTGGATGAGTTGTTATAATTCCAACAGTCCCAACCAAGGTAGAACCAATCCTAACCCCCATACCATTGTACCACTGGAGCAAGATGGACAGTGGGATGAGATGGATAGTGATACTGAGGATTGGTTCTTCCTTGGTGAGACTTGTTAGGATAGTTCCTCCACCAGGTCCCAGTGGTACAATGGTATGGGATGGACACAGTTAGGATTGGCTTAGATGGCTTCACCTAGTTTGAGAAAGTTGGGATTATCACACTTCGTCCACCCTGTCCCAATGTTACATTGGGAAGGAGACAATCCCAATGAACATCTGATGGCATTCTTGGAAGGAAAGGAGGATGAGACTTGGCTTAGTTCAAGCAACTATACTATAACAACAAATGATGCTGATAAGTTGAATGGACAGCTATCTGCAGTCAGAATGACAAAAGATTGTCAGAGTTGTTCAAAGTAAGTTGTAACATTACAGAACAATGGCAGATCCAGGATGGGGCATTTGGGGCAAATGCCCCCTTCAAGAAATTGCATACAAGATCGAGATACTCTAATAGAGCAGTCAATTACTCTAATAAAGCAGTCACAATGTTCATGAGGCAGTGTAGCTTACCTATGAAGCTATAAATAGGATTTTATTTTACATAACAGACATGATATATTTGGTAAAGGATCACTAGCTATTATTGTTGTGACCTTTTTTTTTTTTCTTTTTGGTCTTCAACTGTTTTTCAGCAAGGTGCCCCCCGTCTTTCCAAACTCTGGATCCGCCCCTGCAGAGGATGGATCTCTACCATCTGTTGCACATCGATGATCTGATTATGCAAGGAAAAGAGGTGCTAACATTTTATCTGCAGTGAGTAGAACATAATGCTGATGCTGAAGATGTGGAGAAAACTATTTAATTTTGACATGGTTACCATATTATCATGTTACGTGCATAAAATTCTGTTACATGTACCTATATAAGTGTTTGAAAAATGTACATAAAGTGCTATCAATGCAAGGCTGCTACAGGAATGTTTGGGTTCTAAATATCTACATAGTTGGGTGATGCATGTTAAACAAATCTTACTGCTTGGGCAGTGTCAATATCTGGTTTGTTGACAATGGAAAACAACTGCACAGCCAAGTGGAAATCAACTGTATGAAGTACTGGTGGTCTACTGGGACAAAACCATTGTAATTACTAGCATTAATATATCTGGTAACAAAACATACTTACTATTGCAGTGACTTAGCAAAGAGAAATGATGACAACAATCACTTACAAAGCATGCAACTTGTTGTGTACACACGTAATCGATATAATCAAATTACGTACATACTCCTTCACTACTTTTGGTAGTTACAGGGTAGCTCCAGTGTGTTCTTTTCCCTTGCATTTAAATGTAGGTCATGGCTAACAGAGCTGGCAACTGAAAGGTGAACTCCTACATGCAAGACATTAAAAACTCCAGAAGCCACATAAAATCTCATTCAAAAATTTGTTAGTAGATATATAGTCCTGTGCACCTCTGTTTGAAGAGATGAGCATTTAGTTTATCATTTTTCTGTTGTCAGTGTAGGTATGCTACTTAAAAACGATAATTTGATGCACGGTAGTAATATGTACAAACTTGTTGTATATATTATTATAATATAATAACGTTAAAATCTATGTACAGTACTTATAGTACCTACGTACACCAACACAGCTTGTATTTGCTGTAACAATATGTTACGTGTATGAGCATTTCAATGAGTCCGCTCATCAGTATGAGGTCGTACAAGAATACCTCAAACAGGCTCTGCCTTCTGTGTACACCCTCCAGTGCTTAATTGGTAAAGTAGATAATAATAATAATAACAAGAAGGATTGTATCATTTTCAAATTTCAGCACTTGAACTTCATGATGCTGGGAGTTATCATTGCTGGTGAAGGTGCAACAATACTGAGCAGTCTCCGCACTGTTGCTTCGGAGTGAAAAATTGTAACTTGCTACCTTTGTCACCCTTGGCTACTATTTTAATATTTTCTGGCACGGTTGAAATGTATTTCCCTCCAGCTTCTCTCAGCACAAGTTATTCTGGAATTTGTCATATCACCGCAAATCCACAACCAGAACTGCTTGCTCAGATAAATGCACAAAACTGTACCTAAGCTGTAAGCTCTGCTAATATCAGTAAATATACGTACTGCAGAAATGATGGTCACTATCCCACATGTCACAACACAATGTAAGGATGCCATTATAAGCTATCACGCCTGTCATGTAACTGAGATAATAACACTAAATGTTAGAGAAAGTAAGCCTGTAGTTCTGTAACTTATCTTAATGCCATTCCTTTACAGACATCAGTAATTCCAACACAGACTATAACAACTGAACCATCACTAACTACTACTGCTACTACTACTACTACTACTACTACTGCTGCTACTGCTACTGCTACTACTACTACTACTACTACTACTGCTGCTACTACTACTACTACTACTACTACTACTACTACTACTACTACTACTGCTGCTACTGCTACTGCTACTGCTACTGCTACTGCTACTGCTACTGCTACTGCTACTGCTACTGCTACTGCTACTGCTACTGCTACTGCTACTACTGCTGCTACTGCTACTGCTACTGCTACTGCTACTGCTACTACTGCTGCTACTACTACTACTACTGCTACTACTACTGCTGCTACTGCTACTGCTACTGCTACTGCTACTGCTACTGCTACTGCTACTGCTACTGCTACTGCTGCTACTACTACTACTGCTACTGCTACTGCTACTGCTACTGCTACTGCTACTGCTACTGCTACTGCTACTGCTACTGCTACTGCTACTGCTACTGCTACTGCTACTGCTACTGCTACTGCTACTGCTACTGCTACTGCTACTGCTACTGCTACTGCTACTGCTACTGCTACTGCTACTGCTGCTACTACTACTACTACTACTACTACTACTACTACTACTACTACTACTGCTGCTACTGCTACTGCTACTGCTACTGCTACTGCTACTGCTACTGCTACTGCTGCTACTACTACTACTACTACTACTACTACTACTACTACTACTACTACTACTACTGCTGCTACTGCTACTGCTACTGCTACTGCTACTGCTACTGCTACTGCTACTGCTACTGCTACTGCTACTGCTACTGCTACTGCTACTGCTACTGCTACTGCTACTGCTACTGCTACTGCTACTGCTACTGCTACTACTACTACTGCTACTGCTACTGCTACTGCTACTGCTACTGCTACTACTACTACTACTACTACTACTACTATTACTACTACTAATTATACAGGAACTACCACTTCTACTACAGGACATACACTAATGTTCCACCGAAGCCAACAGCATTTATTACTGATTTAGTCTGATTACACACTAACCAACGGTTCTAATGGAGGTGATAAAGAGAGTGCAGCAGGCAGTACTAGAAGCACCATTCTTGTGAAGTTGGCCTTCATTGCAATATTACTGATATACTTCAGCAATTGTTGATTTTTGGGGAGAGGATGTCTTAGCTGCAAGAGTAACACTACCATTAAGAAAAGTATGTAACTTCATCACTTCATGCTAGACAAAGATATTTGCATCTGGTTGTACTATTTTACATTGTTGGCGCATGTTGTTGAACAGTTTGTTGAGTAATAAATGTTTTGTACATGTTTGATCTGTTGTAAATTTCCAGAGAATTTTGTACATTATTACATGTACTCAACAATTCAAAAACACCTTACTCAGCATGCAGGGAGTAAACAACCGACAGACACACACAAAAGCAGAGCAGGTTGCATCAACAGGAAAAAGGGATGATGAAACTTTATAAACAGATTACACCAGGGGTTTTCCATGGATATTACCCTAAAAGTAAACATAAACACTCTCACTATCACATTTACATTGGCTGGTATCCTAATTTGAACAATTAATAACACGTTCCACTGTATGCAGACACTTCAATGGTCCATTCAACAGACACTACTCTTGGAGTGTAGAAGGTAACACTTACATGGGTACATTGGTTAAACAAAATCATTGGCCTGTATTAAATGCAATTCAATACAAACTTAATGTAACTAGAAATGTGAAGTGAAGTTTGCATTGTGTGAAATTCACCATGATAGACATATATATAGACAGGAGCCTGTTTATGAGGCCCTATATGGAAACCCAGGGAAAATAAAATTCCACCAGCAACAGGTTAAGGCCAAACATGTTGAACATTCTTGATATACTGGAAGCTCTTTGCAACTAGTATCCAGCACATGTGCAGGTAATTATGGTGGAGGAAACACTAGAGCATGTGTGAGAACATCAATTTCCCTCCAGCAGTTCTTATCAAACCTTACACAGGGACATGTGATGCAGCTGGTGATCTCAGGCCGATAGTAAATGCTTCATTGAACACAGAACATTATCCACACTTAATCTTCATCACTAACACAACAATGCTTACTGCACAAGCAGCATTGAGAATACTCTCAGTCACAGATGAGTGTAGTGGAGCAATATTCTACTGTTGTGTATGTCAACTGAGAACTGACATGTCAAGAAGCAATGTTATAGGTGAGTTGAGTTTACCATTGAAAGAGCTTTGGAGGTCACCATTTCACATATGGTGTGATCAGAGATATACATTTATAAGTTGCACGTTGAGATTGTCCCAGAGTTTAATACTACTAGGTTCTACTACAGACGCAAGGCAGAACACATCACCAGAGACTTCATGCACCCAATACTCACAATGGAAGGAATGGTGTAGTCAACACTAACAATATAGAACAAGTAGCAACAAGGGTTCCCTCATTGTACTACTATTAGTTAGTAATAGGCTGTATGCTATAGCAGTGACCCAGCCTTGTGTACTATGAAATTTAAAATCTACTGCAATAGCACATGATCTGTTGAATGGAATGCATAATAGCTACATGACTTCTGTGGTGAGAAGCAAATTACATACCAAAAAGTCCATAATTTAGTAGCAGTTGAAAACTGAAACAAAGCCAGCTAGAAATTTCTATTCTAAAGGATCCCAGGAAAATCTCATGTGTACTAAATTAAGAAGTCAAGTAATGCCACACCTTGTATAAAACTGAACTTTGCACCTAGAGCATTCTTAGTATTACTGGTATGTACTTTAAATTTTCCACACAGCCTGTACTGTTAATGAAGAAAATTCTTTGTGGACAATAATTATTTACCTACCTTGCACTACAACTAACAAATTCACTACTTTCCAAAAAACAATATGAAGCAGCAGAACTCCTTATAAGTACCTGTTTTGGTGTGTGTGTGTGTGTGTGTGTGTGTGTGTGTGTGTGTGTGTGTGTGTGTGTGTGTGTGTGTGTGTGTGTGTGTGTGTGTGTGTGTGTGTGTGTGTGTGTGTGTGTGTGTGTGTGTGTGTGCGCGTGGGTGTGCATATATAGCAAGCATACAGCTATAGCTTAACATTGCAGGATATGGGCAATCTGCATTATGGTTGTGAGGAAATATTAATCTCTCTTAACAACACGTCCCTAGTTGATTGTTGTGCATGTCTCAATAGTTTCAGTTCCTACTAGTCCAGCCTGGAGAGCATATTAGAAACCTACACAACAGTGTTAGCTTACCTTTGTCACAGTGGTGTTTGGTGTGATTGTTTCTCTCAGAATTTTCATAGTCATCATATTCTGACAATATTGAATACCTTAATTTGCTTTGCAGTATGCAGTGGCACTTCTACGATCTATTGTGATTATTTTAATCAGTGTTAATCCTAGTAGTATTATTCCTAGTGTTATTATTGACCAAAATGTACTGCAACAGCAATCATCAAACATTGCAGTAGTGTAGTTACACTGTATTTGTTTGCTTAATTGATTCATTACTGGGATGGGCAGCTATGCAGTGGATATTATCCGGTTGTGAAAAGACATAGTATTAGACGCAGTTGTCATTGAGAAAACCTTCCGAGTCAGTGGATATCACTAAAAATAGTAATAATGAAATCACCATGTATGTACATATAATGTTTATTATTATCTACTTTACCTTCAAACCTCAGATTAATCAGATAACAATATGGTGACTGATCATCATCATCATCACAATTCTTCCAACACCTGTATATACCTGGTGTAGTGACTGTAGTGTGATGTGTTCCTTCTTGTATCAGCTCATATTGTTGAACTGTTGGGTTGAGGTGTTTAACATCACAGTTGATGGCAGTAATATTCTTGAATTGGTATAGTAACTCATCTCGGTGTAGGTAGAGTGAACTGACATTTTGTTGTTGGTGTGAAGAGTAGCTTCACACATTGTGAACTGTTTGTAGCTACACAAAATAGTGATTAGATAGTATTCTGGGACAACAGTACTACTGGTCATGCGATTGGCTATATTATGTTTACACTGTATAATATGATTATACATGTGCTCAACTGCTAGGGGTTAGATATGTATAGCCAAATGTACACTCTACCTTCATGTACAGTTAGCTGAGTGCCTAGGTGTCTTAATTTTCATGTGCTCTGCTTATTGTGCAAACTACACAACATTGTGCAGTAAACATGGGAACTTGACCATACCAGTACTAACAGTAACTTTGCATTAAGTTTGGATAGTTTACGTATGCTGCATATTATAGTAATAACTTCAAATTGCTTACTTGTAACATTGGCATGTAGCATACTTGAAGAACAGACTTTCATTCTGCTACTCATTAATTCAACTTCGATGTTTCTACAATAAGCAATACCTTCTACTTACTTAGCTGAATGTTTCATTTATATAATTTTGAGTCTTACTCATGACATAATGATGAATACCCTGGAAGTATGAAGAGACCTTACAAGAGACCTATTAATGTTATTGTATTATTGACAGCAACACGCTCTGCATTATGTCACAAATTAAATTTTGTACATGTCTTCTTCATCAGTATCATGTACACACATTTCAAGCAGCTTTCACTTCTTTAAGTATACGGTTGATGATGCTTGAAGCAGAATACAATACCTTTTTTAAAAAAGTAAGACCATGGGTATTTCAATTAGCTACGATACAGTCTACAGAACATGATGTAGACATTTACTTGCTTTCTTGGTAAATAAAAATTCCCTGAAATGAATGACATTACATTTTCTTTTGTATAATATTATGTTTGTCATCATTAGAAGAATGAGACCAGTTGAGTTGTCGATGTCAGTATGCCATGTGTTTAGAGTTCCTTCCCTGGCTGAAATATGAATACTCAAACATATCCCTATACTATGCACCTTCTTAGTCTCTCTAATATAACTTACATAGTAGGAATCTGTGATACCGTCTACAGAAATGTGGTGGAGTAAAAAAAAAACGAAGAAACTAAGCCAATTTTTGAAGTCGCATATCTCGGGAACGCTTGAAGCGATTTCGCTCAAATTTGGAATGTGGAGTGCTGAAGGTGGAGGGAGTGTCCACAGCAAAAATCGTCTTGTTTCATCACGGCAGCACAGAGCTACGCAGGTGCGAAAATTGCGTTTTCTTTCTTCCTGTCAATATACTCACGGGTGTTACGCGCCGGCTTCTTGGGCCGCACGACACACTACCGTGTGTCTTGATAATTATATACAGTACATATAATTCAGTAGCTCACTCACACAATACAGCAATAAGTGAAGGTTACCAGCAGAGTTATTTTTATTAGTTTGATTGTTGTACACCTACTGACCTACAAGTCACAATTGTCAATACAGGTAAGAGGTATATAGCAGGGGCGGATCTAGGGGGGGGGGGGGGGGGGGGGCTTTGGGGGCTGAAGCCCCCCCCCCCCTTCATATTTAGGCTTTACTTGATCAATATGCTGAGTATTATAATGAAATTTTGTTTTAGCATAATTATATGATAACTAATAATACAAATACTCATAAAACTACCTTATAAACATCTTTTCAAGGTATCATCAGTAGATTTATGCTAAAGTCTATGCATCAAGGACCCGGATCAACAGTGGAGGTGTACAAGATCGAGATACTCTAATAGAGCAGTCAGCTAACTATTCTAATAGAACATTCACTGGAAACATGTAGTTGGTTCTGTTATGGAATTTTTCCAAATCTGCCTGCACTTATACATACAATGAAGTGCATTGGTCTGTTTAAAGGACTTCATTCATGCATCTACTTGTGTAGTTAATATGTATGGCAATACTTAATTCAGGTACACAATTTCCATTGAAAATGCTCTCAGATTCAACCTTGTATTGTTCAAATTTCAAAATTTTCCACTTTCAACATTCTTATTCTAACATGAACCTATTCAGTGTTTTGCTATTGTGAAAGGGGTGCATCATGTACTTGGTTGTCTGTACCTTTTCCATTAGCAAAATGCTTCAGAGAGCCATACCTATAAAATATCTACAGGTATGAATTTTATGTGGAAATGTCTCCAAATTGCAGTATTTTAGCATATATTTTTCAAAATTTTCCTGGGGGGGCATGCCCCCAGACCCCCCCTAGTTCCAGCATGCTTTGCATGCTGGGAAGTGTGCTTCGCACATCTCTACCTAAGAGATTAGTACCTTGAGTTAGCCCCCCCCTTTTATAAATCCTAGATCCGCCCCTGTATAGATATATGGTATAAGAGCAAATCAGTGAGCGAATTAGAAGTCCAATTAAAAACCACACAACTGCATATATGTAGCACATGAACAGTAGAAAAATACTGACAGGTATTCATTTAACATGTTATTACTTCTGTATATGATCATAAGTCAGTGTCCTTATTGTGTCAAGGATACAGCTGTCCAGGAAAGTACATGTTTGAACAACCCAACAATATGAGGTGATACAAGAAGGAACACATCACACTACAGTCACCACACCAGGTATATACAGGTGTTGGAAGAATTGCGATGATGATGATGATGATGATGATGATGATGATGATGATTGGTCACCATATTGTTATAGGTAATGGATTGACAATATACGTAGATTTTATCATCATTAATATTTTTAGTGATCCCAACCAATGTGACATTGACGATGCACTTCCCACCAGCTCCTCTCAACACTACACTGGTTCATGTAGTACTAGTGGTAACCCTGTACCACCAGTACATGTTACACTGGGTGTCAGAATGAAAACCCTTGCACCTTCGATTCAAGCATGCAACATAAGGAAAGGTCCAGATGGCAATACCTATATAGCTCCTACGTATATGTTCTGTGAAGTGGAGGTGTCCTGGGGTGTAGAGGAATGGAGGTGTCCTGCTAAAAAAAGCAAATGCTAACCAGATTTTTTCTCTTGAAATAGCTATAAGAATCCAATGCACAAAAGAAGGTGTATCGATATGTATAGAATGTGAGTGAATCAATGTATGTAGATGGGCAGTATAACTGCATTGGTTATTGGTTTCACTTACAATTCACAATCAGATGGACAAATTTTGATTTACTCTCACACCTTAAAGCTATAAATTTCCTATAAAAGAGCAACAACTTTACTACATAATAAGGTTTGGTGTAGCTGAACTCTCTACATGATGGTTTCTTTATAGCTGAACTCTCTACAAGGTAACTTCTTCTAGCTGATCTCTCAACAGGGAGATTTCTTTGTAGCTGAACTCTCTACAGGTGATTTGTTTGCAGCTGAACTCTCCACATGATGGTTTCTTTGTAGCTGAACTCTCTACAAGTTAACTTCTTCTAGCTGATCTCTCTACAGGGAGATTTGTTTGTAGCTGAACTCTCTACAAGGTATCTTCTTCTAGTTGATATTTCTACAGGGTGATTTGTTTGTAGCTGAACTCTCTACAAGGTAAGCTGATCTCTCTACATGGAGATTTGTTTGTAGCTGAACTCTCTACAGGTGATTTACTTGAAGCTGAACTCTCTAAATGATGGTTTCTTTGTAGCTGAACTCTCTACAAGTTAACGTTTTCTAGCTGATCTCTCTACAGGGTGATTTGTTTGTAGCTGAACTATCTAAAGGTGATTTGCTTGAAGCTGAACTCTCTAAATGATGGTTTCTTTGTAGCTGAACTCTCTACAAGATAACTTCTTCTAGCTGATCTCTCCACAGGGAGATTTGTTTGTAGCTGAATTCTGTACAGGTGATTTGTTTGCAGCTAAACTCTTTACAGAATGGTTTCTTTGTAGCTGAGCTCTCTACAAGGTAACTTCTTCTAGTTGATGTCTCTACAGGGTCACTAGTTTGTAGCTGAATTCTCTACATGGTGGTTTCTTTGTAACTGAACTCTCTACAAGGTGGCTTCTTCTAGCTGATCTTTCTACAGGGTGATTTGTTTGAAGCTGAACTCTCTACAAGGAAACTTCTTCTAGCTGATCTCTCTACAGGGAGATTTGTTTGTAGCTGAACTCTCTACAGGTGATTTGTTTGCAGCTGAACTCTCTACATGATGGTTTCTTTGTAGCTGAACTCTCTACAAGGTAACTTCTTCTAGTTGATCTCTCTACAGGGAGATTTGTTTGTAGCTGAACTCTCTACATGATGGTTTCTTTGTAGCTGAACTCTCTACAAGGTAACTTCTTCTGTTGATCTCTCTACAGGGCGATTTATTTGTAGCTGAACTCTCTACACGGTGGTTTCTTTGTAGCTGAACTCTCTACAAAGTGAGCTGAACTCTCTACAAAGTGACTTCTTCTAGCTAATCTATCTACAGGATGACTTGTTTCTAACCGAACTCTCTACAGTGTGATCTGTTCATAGTGGAACTTTCTACTGGGTGATTTGTTTGCAGCTACAGTGGCGTAGCCAAGGGTGGGCATGGGCGGGCATTTGCCCAACCATCACAGTTTCTTGCCCAACCATCACAAACTTTTGCCCAACCATCACAAGTAGCTTAAGATTCACGCGAGGATTCACAGCAGCACACAAAACAACCCTACTTTAATACTGTAAAGCGTAAACGTGTACCTCATGTTGAACCATTGACTTCGAAGAAGGGATCGAGATAGATGGTGTATTACGTGATCCATTGTGTGGAAAATCCCTTGGAAAGTCCCTATAATTACACTTCATGTAGACGCACGTGCCACGCTCCTTGGCCCGGTTTAAATTCGAAATTTAAAATGGAGTCGAAGCGTGGTACTGTAGCTACCTCTAAGTCACAGTTAGTGATAATCGTCAGTAGGATTCAGTGCGGATGGTGCTGGCAACAAAAGATTTCGTTTCAGTGGACTTGTCAAGCGTATTTTTTGATAAGGAAAATACCATATAGCCTAACTTACTGCTGATGAAAAAAAAATGAGAAAGCGTACTCTTCTAGATAACAATAATGGCAGATGGAGCTGGAAATGGAGAAAAGGTCAAGTCCTTATAAACGTGCACAATTTGTACTAATTAACCGAGTTGTGGTTTACACCAGATACATGCAAAATGTACATTGGCTGCTATAAGTCTGGTACGAAGCTTTCTTGGCATGCTGATATTTGTGATTATCTATGGGCTCATTATAGTTCATAAATTAGCGCCCCCCGGCCTTCATTTGGGGCTAGGTGGCGTTTACTTGAAAAGCATTGCATATCGCTGTGGTGGTTGGTCTGTAAGCTATACTGCCAGTTGATTGTAGTAAATATGTGATGAACTATTTACGTTGTAGGTTCAGCAGTTTGATGTCACGTGATGCTCAGCTACGACGATCGTCAGCGGATGCATACCCTACAAGTAATAGAGTAAAGTATCAATTATCGGACAATATGATGTTCGGACAGCTGCCATTCACTTCCTGGGAATCCTGCAGCTTTGGTTATTGTACCAAAAGGTAGGCTACACCAAGCAATAATTATCCTCCAATAATCAGCTTTGCATGATTAAAAGCTTAAGAGTTACAGCCAATAGTATGCTTAGTCCGATAAAATCTATGCTCGGATAAAACTATCAGTTGTCGGACTTTGATTTTTACTACCAGTAAACAATGTCCAATTTATTTCAAATTTGTATGCAATATACCTGTACTCATTAGCTATTAATGGCCAAAAAATGGTTTCGTTATCTTTAGCATAGAGGGAGTACGAGCTTCCCAATTTTTAGTGGTATTGTCGGACGCCCTCCGCTTTAATTTAGCCATGCCCACCAACAGAGTTCATGCTTTTTGCAACAAATGTACCAGTGCTAAACCACAGAAGAAGGTAAATAAATATCTTTCGAGAGTAGAGGTGTGTTTTAAAGTCGATATTCAGGATATTTCTATTGGAACGCAGTATTTTTGGCTTCTAAATGAAGGAGATGCACGCTAGGTGGAAAAATGAAATTACGAGGCACAACTTTCTGACCAACCACATTTGTTAGTCTTGGTGTCTCAATCACGAATACCACCTAGAAATGAAAAGATGTTCCATTTTCTACCTTCTATGGATGTACAAAGCAACATTTTCGTCTTTTGTTTCACCCATATAAGGTAGAGAAAGAAAAGCCTTTCAATTTCCGGGACAGTATTTGTGATAGGACACCAAGACTAGCATATGTAGGTGGTCAGAAGGTGGTTTTGCATAACTTCATATTTCCACCTTGCGAGCATCTCCTTCATTTAGGAGCCAAAAATACTGCGTTCCAATGGAAATATCCTGAATATCAACTTTAAAGCACGCCTCTACTCTTGAGAGATATTTATTTACCTTCTTCTGTGGTTTAGCACTGTGCATTTGTTGCAAAAACATACAAACGCTGTTGGTGGGCATGGCTAAATTAAAGCGGAGGGCGTCCGACAATACCGCTAAAAATTGGGAAGCTCGTACTCCCTCTATGCTAAAGATAACGAAACCATTTTTTGGCCATTAATAGCTAATGAGTACAGGTATATTGCATACAAATTTGAAATAAATTGGACATAGTTTACTGGTAGTAAAAATCAAAGTCCGACAACTAATAGTTTTATCCGAGCATAGATTTTATCAGACTATGCATACTATTGGATGTAACTCTTAAGCTTTTAATCACACAAAGCTGATTGTTGGAGGATAATTATTGCTTATTGTAGCCTACCTTTTGGTACAATAACCTAAGCTGCAGGATTTCCAGGAAGTAAGTGGCAGCTGTCCGAACATCATATTATCCGATAATTGATACTTTACTCTAGAATAGCTAGCTAGTAAAATGTTTGCATGCAAGCAATATTTGTTTACACTATAGCATAGGTAGCTGTAGGCCTTGTGTGCATACACTTTTCATATTTTTCTTTGATAAAGTCTCACATGAAAGTGAGCGTGTTTCTTGTGTGTATAGTTAAGTTGATGTTATGCCCAACCATCAAATATTGGCTGGCTACGCCCCTGTGCAGCTAAACTCTTTGCATGATTGTTTCTTTGTAGCTAACTGAACTCTCTACAAGGTGACTTCTTTTAGCTGATCTCTCTACAGGATGACTTGTTTCTAACTGAACTCTCTACAGTGTGATCTGTTCATAGCAGAACTTTCTACTGGGTGATTTATTTGCAGCTAAACTCTTTGCATGATTGTTTCTTTGTAACTGAACTCTCTACAAGGTAACTTCTTCTAGCTGATCTCTCTACAGGGCAATTTGTTTGTAGCTGAATTCTCTACAGGGTGATTTATTTGAGCTGAACTCTCTACATGATGGCTTCTTTGTAGCTGAACTCCCTATTAGGTACCTTCTTCTAGCTGATCTGACTACAGGGTGACTTGTTTGTAGCTGAATTCCCTACAGAATAACTTACAATGTAATATAATTGAGTAAATTATAAATGCAGCTGAATGCTTTATTAGGGTGACTGTTCTATTACAGTATCTCGATCTCGCATTTGCTGCACGTAGTTGCTTTTCGAATCATAACTCAGTGATTTGTAATCCGATTCTTCTGTACTACTGCAAGGACTTTCTATGATGTTTATTCCAGCTACATACTGGTTTTCAGCTCGTTGCTCTAAGCGGTTTGCCTGGTAGACACGAAAACTAATAGTTTTTTTATTCATAAAAATCGATCGCGTAATTTTGACACAGGTTGGGTTTTGTGTCATATCTCCATGGTCTTTATCCCGATTCCTTTCAAACCACAAAAAGGCACTCCTACGATGGATGCTCCATCTACATATCAATTTTTGAACTGATTCCTCCAAGGGGTTTACCCTGTAGGCGTGACAGACCTTCGACCTTATTTTACGCAAATAATCGGTCACAACTCTATGAATGTTCATCGGATTCCTACCAAGGTTGGTACGGAGGTCCGCCTTAATGGGCCCTTTAAGTGTGCCAAATTTAAGCCCAATCCGTGCACGCATTCGTGTTTTATGGCGAATTTTGCGAAATGAAGAGAAAAAAAAACGAAGAAATTAAAACGAAATTTTGTTCGCTCGTATCTCGGAAATCGCTAGAGCGATTTTCTTCACATTTTGTATGTTGACTCCCCTAACTGGACGGCACGTCTCTAACAATTTTGGTTCCAATCGGATAAGGGATCACAGAGCTACATAGGTGTGAAAATTGTGTTTTCTTTCTTCCTGTTAATATACTCACGGTGTGGCGCGGCGGCTTCTTGGGCCGCACGACACACTAACCGTGTGTCTTGATTTCATCACATGACCTGTATGATGTCAGGCGGGTATTTCCCCTGGATTCCCCCTGCTATTGTTTAAGTAGTTACTTTATTGCCTTGTAAGCATGACATTATATTATTACCATTTGTACTACTGTTTGTAGATTTAGCAAATGTGTAGCACAATTATAGTAATTTACTGTACATGTATGCAAAAGTTATAGTCAATTTTATTTTATCATTCTCGCAAGCCTTTACAACAAATAAACTGCTGCCATTATTCCAGTGAGTAGTATCATGGTCTGTGAACTGCCATTATGTGTGGTACTTGTACCCCTACCTCCATCATCACTGGGAGGAGCTGGTAATGGTCTCTCATCCATTGTGGTGTTATCTCCGGTATGGTTATTACAAGGATTGTTTGATGCTGGTCCATTTTCCACATGATCACTTCTAACAACATTTAGTTGTGTTGTCTCTTGCATCTGGTGTACTTCACAGCTAATAGTGGCATTCTGACATTGTTCCGTAACTCTTTGTATAGTAAACCTTACTTGACTGGTGAAGTCACTGATGTTATGCTTTGTCATAGTATAGTTACAACCATTTGAGATTAACTTAGCATGTATCCTTGGTCTAGGGTTTCCTTCTGCACTACACATTCCAACATACCATTCATTAAGAGTTCCTTGTGTAAAATTCATCTTCACTTTGGTTGGTACCACTTGTACATTAAGATAACAATATTCACTGGTATAATTACACCTGCACCTGTGCTTGCCTCCATCACTGTACTGGCTGATATTGAAGGTAGCTATATACATGTTATATGGCTGTTCTCTGATCATGTTGTACTGGTCTGTAGATGAGTTTTGGCGCTCAAAAATTAAACTTCCATTGCATTCGGAATCGCACAAAAAATCGAATGAATTATTGAGAGTTTTGGGTAGTATCTCTGCTTTCTGTGGCTCTGTTGCACAGCTACTGGTGACAGTAATCAGATGGTAGAGTATTCCTGTGATTATAGCAACTAAAAGAATCTTCTGCATCTGTATGGTTTCTTTGAAAAAAATGGATTATCTTTCTGAAAATATAGGTTTTATTAAAATTGTAAATGGAATTTTCTGAGAAGGAAGATCCCTAAGGAAGAGGTGATGTCATCATTGTGATCCAATAATGAATTTCATCATAATTGTTTAATTTTAGTATCATGAAATTCAAGATAGAATACTAGGTATGTAGTTATAGAACTATTCATTCTCATGAAGATCATGTAATCTTACAACAAGACTTGACTTGAACATCTTAACAGAGTGGGCAGACAGATGGAAAATGATGTTCAATGTTGTTTCAAAATGTAGTATAATACAAATCAGTACAGCTCTTCACAAAAGCTTTTTTGTCTACACAATGAATGGCGACCCAATAAGTCTTGTTACAGAACACAGATACCTTGGAATACTGATAAATGACAAACTATCATGGCATCCACACATCAATCAACTGTGTCACAAAGTCAACCAGCTACTAGGGCCCCTGCAACGAGGCTGCTCAAGTTTACCTACTATAGATACTGTTCAGCTATTTGGGACCCACACCATCAGAATGCTACTCACCGACTGGAAATGATACTACACCATGCCACAAGATTTGTGTTAAATAAACCTTGGAGAAGAAACGATCAAGACAGACGAGTGTATCACAGATGTTAATGAACTTGAAATGGCCTTCCCTTCAAGATTGAAGAAAACATTCTGGCCTTCTTTTACTTTATAAAATAATAACAAATCACCTCAAAGTCCCGTTAAATTACCTACCCTGCCAATCATACCCTAATACTTGATCTACCCATGCATTATCCGCTGAAATAATCGTTATTCCTTTTTCCCAAGAACTATCCCTCAATGGAACAATCTCCCTATTAGCAACATTACTTACTTGGGGATCACCTTACACAACAGTATGTCATGGGTTTCTCATATAAATAGCATTGTTAATAAAGCTTCCAGGACACTGAATTTTTTAAAGCGAAACATATAAAACTGTTCTAAAAAAGTCAAAGAATCTGCATATTCAGTTTACAATTGTTCGTCCTATTTTAGAATGTACCACTCCGCGTGGGCAGTTCAAAGGCACTGCCAGTGCCATAATTTGTATATTGCACTGCTGCAGACCGCAGCGAGTGCATTATAACTTATAACGAACTAGTTGCGGTTTTGTAGACCACAACGAGTGCATTATAAGTTATAATGCACCGACCGCAGTGCAATATACAGGTATGATAAGAATATGGGACATAACACACGTACATACTGAAAACTACACCATACTACTACTTATTACCTAACTATATACTTATTACTACTTACGTACTTAATAATATGGTTTCTCCATTTCAGATATGTAAGTCTCAGCAAAAACCTGCATAGCTCGCAAAATTTTTGAATTTCTTTTTATTCAGTGTCCAAGGAGTGGGTTACCAAAGTCTCAGCTTATTGTGGTGAGTAGTTTTGGAATTGTAGTGCTAGACAGTAAGAAGAGCAAAGATATTAATTTGTACAGTGACTCTATTGAAAATAAACTAGTGTTTGAATTTGTAGCTACAGAGTATAACTTTTGTTTGTATTGACTTTTATATGAGCACTGTTAGGATTCCTGGCTGGTTTTTGTGAGTTGATATACACTGTGTATTGATTCAACCTGATTTGTTTACTCGTTTGTACAGAATACTCATAGACATTCACAACATTGGAGACAATCACTAATGCCACCTCAGCAAAGGAGTGATTGTTAAAAGCTGCTAATGATGATGTACGTAGTTGTGCAATTGTTTTATCGTGCTCTTATACAGTGTGTCTATAGGTGATGAGTGCTGTAGCCAAACACTTCATGGCATTATCAACTAATGAGGTGTGTTGTGTTGTGTAATGTGTTGTGTTGTGTAATATGTTGTGTAGTGTAATGTGTTGTATAGTGTGTTGTGTAATGTGTTGTGTTGTGTAATGTAATGTGTTGTGTAGTGTGTTGTGTAATGTGTTGTGTTGTGTTGTGTAATGTGTTGTGTAGTGTAGTGTGCTGTGTTGTGTAGTGTGTTGTGTAATGTGCTGTGTAATGTGTTGTGTAGTGTGTAGTGTAATGTGTTGTGTAGTGTGTTGTGTAATGTGTTGTGCAGTGTGTTGTGTAATATGTTGTGTAGTGTGTTGTGTAATGTGTTGTGTAGTGCGTTGTGTAATGTGTTGTGCAGTGTGTTGTGTAATATGTTGTGTAGTGTAATGTGTAGTGTAGTGTGTTGGGTAGTGTGTTGTGTAATGTGTTGTGTAGTGTGTTGTGTAATGTGTTGTGTTGTGTAATGTGTTGTGTTGTGTAGTGTGCTGTGTTGTGTAGTGTGTTGTGTAATGTGCTGTGTAGTGTGTTGTGTAATGTGTAGTGTGTTGTGTAATGTGTTGTGCAGTGTGTTGTGTAATGTGTTGTGTAGTGTGTTGTGTAGTGTAATGTGTTGTGTAATGTGTTGTGTAGTGTGTTGTGTAATGTGTAGTGTAATGTGTAGTGTAATATGTTGTGTAGTGTGTTGTGCAGTGTGTTGTGTAATGTGTTGTGTAGTGTGTTGTGTAATGTGTAGTGTAATGTGTTGTGTAGTGTGTTGTGTAATGTGTTGTGTAATGTGTAGTGTAATGTGTTGTGTAATGTGTAGTGTAATGTGTTGTGTAATATGTTGTGTAATGTGTTGTGCAGTGTGTTGTGTAGTGTGTTGTGTAATGTGTAGTGTAATGTGTTGTGTAGTGTGTTGTGTAATGTGTTGTGTAGTGTGTTGTGTAATGTGTAGTGTAATGTGTAGTGTAATATGTTGTGTAGTGTGTTGTGCAGTGTGTTGTGTAATGTGTTGTGTAGTGTGTTGTGTAATGTGTAGTGTAATGTGTTGTGTAGTGTGTTGTGTAATGTGTTGTGTAATGTGTAGTGTAATGTGTTGTGTAGTGTGTTGTGTAATGTGTTGTGTAATGTGTAGTGTAATGTGTTGTGTAATGTGTTGTGTTGTGTAGTGTGTTGTGTAGTGTGTTGTATAGTGTGTTGTGTAATGTGTCGCTGCTTTGCTTATGCTTTTGTGTATCTAATTACTACAATTTTGTGGTGTTCAGGAGCTCATAAGTGCCACAAGGCATTTCATGCCTTCAGTGCTTATAAACTTCTGTTTTTATACTTGTTAACAGCACACAGATGTTATTACATACGTTATGTGTTTGTTGATGTTATAGGATAAAGTGACAAAGTTTGGAATTGCCAAGGAAAATATGTTTGAATTTTGGGATATGTATGTACGTATGTCAGTGTTGTCATGCTCTAAAGACAAGACCTGTATATATTTCTGGTATTGTTACAAGTACCACAATTATCTTGTGGTACTTATACCTTGCTGATGTTAATGGCATACACTCTTTATAACATTTAGCAATTGTCACACCACAATTAGTACTCATGGATGTAAAATCAAACAGTAGAGTCTTAAAAGTTAGTCTGTTTGCTGCAGACATACGTAACACACACATGTCTGTGCTACTCATGTGGGAATACTGCTTTATCTAAGTATATCACTGCTTTTATGCCCTCGAGGATCAACCATATTGTTATCATCCACTCCCACCACCTCTGTTCCACTGCTGGTCCACTGGGCAAGCATGACTGTGCTTACACGGCAGCTGAAGGCTTTGTGTGTGTCTGTGTGGGAGCATGCATGTAATGTAGTGTGTGTTTTGTGGGACATCACAACCAGGTGGTAGAGTACATGCTTTTTGTAATCACAACACTGGATTCTCACAGTTATCTGATTGGTGCGTTTTTTGTTTCCTTTAACGGGTAAGAAACTTTTCCCAGTCTACATATATTGGGACCATAATTATGAAACTGGATATCTGTCCATATGTCACAAAATAAGAGGATACCCACATTTCTGCCACTATAAGCGCATCCTCCTGTAGGGTACTGACTCTTAGTCACCTACCTGAGTAGTGCACAGGTTGCTGGTCAGCATAAATCGGTATATAGCAGCCAAAGGGTTTGCATTTGTGCACACTATGTGTGTGTATATGCCATTTGCTTATGTGCATTTGTGTGTGTGTGTGTGTGTGTGTATGATTCATAAATTGTAACCTGTAAATTCATGAAAGTTGTTATAGCCATGTAAACTTCACCAAACCTTCGTGACTATTGTTTCAGGAAGGTGTCACGAATCTTCGTGACTAATTCGCAATGTTTTTAATGCAAGGTGCTGTACATCAGTTTAACATGTCATTGTTAGTGGACGAAGCATTGATTTTCATATGGTTTGCTGAATATGGATTGTTAAATTCTTCTGCATGTGCAAGCATAATACTCTGGAGTAAAACTATGACATACCCCTTTCTATTTCATTTTTGTGTTATTTAGCTGATTTGTCATTTTTGCAATGTACAGTTGATTGTCTATACCAAATCCTGCAATGCTAAGCTAAAAGTGGTTTAGTAAGATGACTGTATAAAAACACAACCAAAGAAGACACATGACCCAGTGTGGTCACCTAATGACATCAATATATCACAAGACCAGCTTTAGGTACTTTTTTGTGGAAAGTACCTTGATGACATTTTTGATGTTATAACAATAGCGATAATATCTGGATAAAAGTTCATTGAATGCTGTGTAATGTTTGATAGCTGTGCATTGCTACATACTTGAACTTGAATTCAGGACTGTATGTGTTTGTAGAGTACGTAATCTTCGAGAGCAAACTACTCACAAAGAATTTCACATGTACAATATTCGTACCATAATTTACTGATACCATTGTAATACACATGTATGGATCAACTGTTCACCTTCTTTGCAGTGTTCTAGCCAACATTTTTGTCTGTGTAAACACTTCAGTATACTGCTGATCCTTGCTTTACATTGTTTGGGTGCACTTATGAAGCCTGAGATCTTAATTCTCATTAGGAGCCACTACTATACTAATTCTCAACAATTCATTGTCAGAGTAACATAGCCACAGTAACATAAATAGATGTACTGAGTATTGGTTAGGTGTATGCACATTCTAGTGAAAAGTGCTAGTCTTGTCCCTTGCATTGAGCCATACTTAGACTGCAAAAATGAGTCCTCGCATATTGTGCCACGATGATTTATCATGAGTAATTTGATTTATTGTAGATCACCGCTAAAGCTGGCTATTCAACCCATTATCAAAATATGTTGCGTATAACTACTATTACTCCTAGGAAGGTCTCCTACCTACTATATTACGAAGCAGAAATACTATTTGTATAAAACTATGACAGTAGTAGTTCCTTGGCTGCATCATAATGTACCAACAATAGTCTGTCTGATGTCAACTGCTTCTTTGCCTCAAAAAAAGCTCTCTCCTGTGCTTTGCCCCATGACCAGTGTTTGTCTTTCTGTAAGAGAGAATACAATGGAGCCAATGTACTTGCTAAATTAGGCAGGAACTTGCCATAGTAGTTTACCAGTCCCAAAAATGAATGTAGTTGTGAAACATTGGTGGGTGCTGGTGCTTCCTTGATAGCTCGTACTTTGTCTTCTGTTGGTTGTTCTTCTTCAGCCTGAATCTGGTTGTTTCTAGTATTGTCAGGACTTTATCTAGAATAGCCATTGCTAAACTCCTTAGGGAGCAAGGCAAGCAACAACAATACACTGGCAGCTAGCTTGAAAATGGCATGCTGTAGAGAGGAAACTTCTTTTTTCTGTTAAGCGAATAAGTTTCTGAAAAAATGCTGTTAGGGGAATGGTGGTCATGACAACTTAAGTACAACACTAACTAGATGACATGTATACATTGTATAAATCTCTAGAGATGTTATAACATATATTAGGCCATGAAAAGTTTCTGGTTCCCTTCCTGGTCATTTTTTTGCTGAATGAATTGTGCAATCACCATACAATATTTTATATCTGTTGAAAGGTTTCATGTCTTATAGACACTCTTTTCTTATAAAGATGCAGTACCTTAGCTTTGTTTTTCTCTTTAATTCCATATACTGCTATGTCAAATGTAGTGTACCACATCAAAAAGTTGCAAAAAAAACAACACCTGATCAATTTTTGGGAATTAGTAGGACCAGAAACATATAATTAACTTAGCACGGCCTTACATCATCATCATTCTGATGGTTTCCATCACTGACCACAATAGGGTATTTACTTTGGATTCTCCTCTAACATTGTGGTTATGATATGTGTTCTGTGAAGGTTTATTAGCAAGGATAGATAGTCTACCATCAAGAGTTAATATAGTAAGTAGTCTTTGCTAGCATGGATAATATTATTGTGTGCATATCCCACCCTGTTTATTGCCGCTATGTGCCCTGCAGAAGTGCTACTCTGATTAGTGGCTTCTGTGGTAATATGTTACAAACATTTGTTTGTTTGTGGAAGCCAGGGTTATCATGCATAAAATAGTTATTATCTAGTCCTGGCTTCTTACTAGAGCCATACCCTTACCCTTAATTATACCCTTAACTATCACTCATGTTTGAATGCCATGAGTATAATTAACAATCAATCAATCATGTTTACATGGAACGACCTAACCGATTGTTATTGTGCAAGTCATATATAGTCTAGTCCAGCTTCTTTCATGAGCTACGCCCACTGATTTTTGTCAACATTATTAAGGGCTAACCAAGACAGTACCAGCATGCAGTGGCTATCTTGTTTGGCAAAGGCAAAACTCAACTAAATCAGCAATCATATGCCAAGTGTTTAGAGTTCCTTCCCTGGCTGAAATATGAATACTCAAACATATCCCTATACTATGCACCTTCTTAGTCTCTCTAATATAACTTACATAGTAGGAATCTGTGATACCGTCTGTAGGAGCCACAAAAATGTGGTGGAGTTATAGGTATGCCTCATCACACAGAAAACAAGGTTTTTGCTGTCTAAGCTTTGTGGAATCACACCCAATAAATGATTATTAATTATAGCTAATACTTGTTTACCTAATCAACATAGTATATTCTTTATAGAATTTACTATGACCTGGTGGAGCACTAAAATGTAGCTCTTGAGGCACACCGCACTTCAGTCCCAAATCCCAGCCAGTGTGGGGTCCTGGTTTCAACCCTGGTTGGAAGGTACACACAGTGTTCAGGTATTAGTAGTTAATAGAGGGTAATTATCAGATAATTAATTGATGGGCATAATTCCTAGCCCCTGAAATTGGTACATGTTACACTGCCGATAAATACGTATGTACTGGTACATAATATATTTAAATAGCCTTCCTTTCTGATGGCTTGTTTACTTGTGGGATACGCCAAACCTTATTATGTAGTACAGTTGCTGCTCTTTTATAGGAGATTTATAGTTTTAAGGTGTGAAAACTTGTCCATCTGATTGTGAATTGTAAGTGAAACCAATAACCAATGCAGTTATACTGCCCATCTACATACATTGATTCACTCGAATTCTATACATATTGTTACACCTTCTTTTGTGCATTGGATTCTTATAGCTATATCAAGAGAAAAAATCTGGTTAGCATTTGCTTTTTTAAGCAGGACACCTCCATTCCTCTACACCCCAGGACACCTTCACTTCACAGAACATATACGTAGGAGCTATATAGGTAATGCCATCTGGACCCGCTTTCCTGATCACTTATGTTGCTTGAAGGTGCAAGGATTTTCATTCTGACACCCAGTGTAACATGTACTAGTGACATACAGAGTCACCACTAGTACTACATGAACCAGTGTAGTGTTGAGAGGAGCTGGTGGGAAGTGCATCGTCAATGTCACATTGGTTGGGATCACTAAAAATATTAATGATGATAAAATCTACGTATATTGTCAATCCATTACCTATAACAATATGGTGACGGATCATCATCATCATCACAATTCTTTCAATACCTGGTGTGGTGACTGCAGTGTGATGTGTTCCTTCTTGTATCACCTCATATTGTTGAGTTGTTGTGTTGAGGTGTTCAATCATGTACCTCCTTGGACAGTTTTATCCTTGACACAATAAAGACACTGACTTATGATCATATACAGAAGTAATAACATGTTAAGTGAATACCTGTCAGTATTTTCTACTGTTCATATGCCACATATATGCAGTTGTGTGGTTTTTAATTGGACTTCTAATTCGCTCACTGATTTGCTCTTATACCATCTATCTACATACCTCTTACCTGCATTGACAATTGTGACTTGTAGGTCAGTAGGTGTACAACAATCAAACTAATAAAAATAACTCTGCCGGTAACCTTTGCTTATTGCTGTATTGTGTGAGTGAGCTACTGAATTATATGTACTGTGTATAATTATATTTTTATCTTGAAGTACCATTCTATAGGTATTGGGTAACAGGCTAAAGAGAAGACAGCAAGTAAGTACATAATTTTAAAACCATTTTCCTAAAATTATTTCTGTAAATTGTCTGTACGTATGTTTTATGATTAAAACAGCCTGTATGTGAGAAATGAACGACACAATAGAGCTATAGTATTAACCTTCCAGGCAGACAGGTTTTGCATTTAATTTGTGCCAGACAGTTTTGAATACTTTGCCTCAAAAGGTATAAGTGGCTTTGTTAGCTACCAGTAATAGTACGTAAGGTGTTCCTTTCAAAATGATAAAAAAGATTGTCCAGAGCATTAAAAAAAAAGAAAGATAAACAAAGCTTAAGTCTGTTGAGAAGGCACATCTTTCCGTGCATACTTTGTGGTATAATGCAAGTTCCACCACTTACTGTATTCAAACAAATAACTTATGATATTGTAGTATGTAAATGTGTTATGGTTGTTGTTGTGTGTAAAAGAAAAGATTTACACTCAGTGATAAAACTGTTTGTCTGAGTCGAAATGCAGTTGCTCTGACCAATGCATGTACAGTACAGTAAAAGTTAACATGTGTTCTACAGGTGGAACAAAATACAGAATGACATTCTGTTGCTGTACATAGCATCCTAACATCAATATATGCTATAGTTTGTGACTAAATAGTGGCTTAGTTAACTATAAAAGTAGTTTTAGTAAGATAAATATGTGTAACTAAAACTATAACTAAAAGCAAATCTGTATTATAACTAAAACTAAATCTATAACTAAAAAAATAACAGAATAATTTACTAAAACTAAATCTAAAACTAAAAAGAATTGGGAAAGATAACTAAAACTATAACTAAAACCAAAATGCTTTTATAAATTTTACTGTAACTATAACTAAAACTAAAGTCCTTACTAAAACAACACTTCTAGTGGGTAGGTATGCTACATCATATGAACACTGACAATCATCTAGCTACCAAAAGTAGGAAAGGGGACATGCACAGCAGTTTAGTTTTTGTTTGTGCAGATTGCACACAAATCACATGCTAACTCATTGTTATTGTCAGTTCTACGTATTTGATTTGTTACAGCAATAGAGCTAGAATTAATAGTAGTCACAAGATGTATTTCTTACTGCTGATAATTGTAGTGGTTTTGTTCCAAAAAATATCTTAGCAATAGGCAAGATAACATATACACATATATAGGTGTGCATAGGTATACGTGCTTCCATCACAACGAATTCTGATGACAGTGATCATGTGGAGGATCATTAGGACATCTATTGGTGCGATGAAAACAGTTATTTCATCCGTGTCACAAATTGGCCAGTCTCATATAAATGCATGGTCCCATTTAGTTGCCAGGTTTATACAAATAAATGCTGGGTTTTGAGTAAGTGCCTAATCAGATCATCTATACATGTGTTGCTTCACAATGCAATACCATGCAGTAGGATCATGGCTGTTCTAATTAGCTACAATAGAGAACATGTACACATGTTAAGGTTTCTTTCTTGCGGGTAAAGCATGCAACAAAATTCTATGAAATGTTTTTTTCTTTACATCTCTAGATCTTTTAAAAGCCTCCTACCCATATTTTGGACACCATAGAAGAATGAGACCAGTGCAGTTGTCGATGTCAATGTATCTCTTGCAATCTCAGGGATGTTGATCTAGCATTTGCAGAAGTCCTTAGGGAGTAGAGCATTTGAGACTATAAGCTAGCACTTTTTTGAAGTTTATGTTAGCTCAGACATTTGATCTGTTTGACAAGTATAGGTCTGAAAATTCTGTTAGGAGAATTGTTTAAGGATAAATGTGGAGGTACATCACTGAAGGTACATCATCAGATCACAGTTGTGTGGCTACCAGAAATAATGAAAAGCTTTAAGGGGGTAGTTACCCAAAATAGGCCTTGGCTAAAGAATACCCATCGTATACATTTGACAGGTTGTCTTAGACATCAAACCAGAAATGTGATGCTACCATTACTAAACAAACAAGTTATGCTGACACTAACTTGGTTGCTGCTATATTTGGATTTGTGCACTGTTGTGCAACAGTGCAGTTTTTACATAATGTGATGAATACTGTGTATATAAAGATTGCTGCATGTATATATATTTCATCACATGACCTGGTATGTGGTCAGGCGGGTATTTCCCCTGGATTCCCCTGCTATTGTTTAAGTAGTTACTTTATTGCCTTGTAAGCACGACATTATACTACTACCATTTGTATTACTGTTTGCAGATTTAGCAAATGTGTAGCACAATTATAGTAATTTACTGTACATGTATGCAAAAGTTATGCAGTTAATTTTACTTTGTCATTCTCGCAAGCCTTTACAACAAATAAACTGCTGCCATTATTCCAGTGAGTAGTATCATGGTCTGTGAACTGCCATTGTGTGTGGTACTTGTACCCCTACCTCCATCATCATTGGGAGGAGCTGGTAATGGACTCTCATCCATTGTGGTGTTATCTCTGGTATGGTTATTACAAGGATTGTTTGAAGCTGGTCCATTTTCCTCATGATCACTTCTAACATTTAGTTGTGTTGTCTCTTGCATCTGGTATACAGTACAGTTAATAGTGGCATTTTGACATTGTTCCGTAACTCTTCGTATAGTAAACCTCACTTGACTGGTGAAGTCACTGACATTAAGCTTTGTCATAGTATAGTTACAACCATTTGAGATTAACTTAGCATGTATCCTTGGTTTAGGGTTTCCTTCTGCACTACACATTCCAACATAGCGTTTATTAAGAGTTGCTTGTGTGAAAGTCATCTTCACTTTGGTTGGTATCACTTGTACATTTAGATAACAATATTCACTGGTATCATTACACCTGCACCTGTGCTTGCCTCCATCACTATACTGGCTGATATTGAAGGTAGCTATATACATGTTATATGGCTGTTCTCTGATCATGTTGTACTGGTTTGTGGATGAATTGTGGCACTCAAAAATCAAATTTCCATTGCATTTGGAATCACACAAAAAATCAAATGAATTATTGAGAGTTTTGGGTAGTGTCTCTGCTTTCCGTCGCTCTGTTGCACAGCCACTGGTGACAGCAATCTGATGGTAGAGTATTACTGTGATTATAGTAGCCAAGAAAATCTTCTGCATTTATAGAGCTTCTTTAAAAATGTTGAGTTATTTTTCAATGTAAGGTTTTATTGATAATGTAAAGGAAAATCCCTGAGAAAGGTGATGTCACTGTTGTGATACAGTAATGAATTTCATCATCTTTAATTTTAGTATCCTGGAATTCAAAGGATAAAATACTAGGTATGTAAGAGTTGGTGCAGAACAGCAAATAAGCACATAATTTTAAAACCAAATTTCTGAAATTGTTTCTGTAAAATTGTGTATATGTATGTTTGTGTGTTTCATCTTGTCATACCCCAGACAATATGTTTGATGATTAAAGTATGAGAAATGAACAATATATTATTATTACAGAGCTAGTATCAACCTTCCAGGCTTTATATTTAAATTGTGCCAGATAGTTTCAAATACTTTAAAAACACAATAGTCACGCTTAAATCTGTTGAGAAGTTAAGTATTTTTGCATGCAGTATTAAGCAAGTTTCACCACATAGACACTGATACAATTATGCAACATTTGTGCAACACTCTTCACAGACCTTACGTGATGGATACTCATAGGAATATTTGTGACATCCAGGGTGGATCTGAAGGGAAGATACACACCCAAGATAAGATGCAGGTAGGTGGTCAGGGAGAAAGTTTTCTATAGTTACATATAGCAGATGAAGAAGTTTGAAGACCATAAGACTAAAACTAAGGGACTGGATCAAAAATTATAACTGCGTAAATTTTTGCTACCTTGGCCGCCTAAAACATTAAACTCTACATAACTGGAAATGATGATTTTTTTTAAAGTACCACAAACACATCTCATACAACAGAGATCAATGGATACTATCATTCATTTCATATAACAGAGATCAATGGATACTATCATTTTGTGTGTAATGCCAGATTTTAGAGACACATAGCTACGTGTACAACTTACACAGTGTTGGCAGTATGTAGTGGCAAACGCAGTTCAGTTGGCCATACCTTTTTTTCACAGCTTGGCTGTTTTTGTGCAAGTTCCAAAGTCAACCTATGGTTGGCCTTGACACTTCTTTATACTAGCCTTTGTATTTTATCCTGTTTACTACAGGAATCGTCGAAGACTGTGAAGAACTGAATTTTGAAGATAGCTGGGCAGATTCGACTCATGGGAGATGTTTGACTCACAGGAGATGTCCTACCCTGAGAAAGTTTCCGCAGCAGAAATGATTAATTACCAATCAAGCACTGTCGAGCTACGGATATAAAATTGTCAACAAACTGATTCAGATGCCTAACAATGAATTAACTCCTCTCCATACCACAACTTGAGGCCATCAATTCTGCTACATGAGACCCTTATCAGAATACTGTCATCTACACTCCTTCTTCCCATCAGCAATAAAGTTATGGAACAACTTACCCTCTGATGCGGCAGGAACAACACTGGAGAGATTTAAACTGTTGATAAACTTCATATAATTTATTATTTAACTAGTTTGTAGCTAATCATCCAATCTCTATTGTGTAAAATTGTAATTTTCCTGTGCCTTATACTCCCTGGTGGAGGCTCTGCACAGTAATAAATACAATACAATATGGATACATGAAAACAGTGTTTTCTTGGTTCTGGAAAACAAGTATGTCAACCGCCCGCACTGGCTGTACTTGGCCACACGACACATGCTATTTTCATAATTTTGTAGTACTCTAATAGAGCACACATTTTTTTTCTGAGCACTTCAATACAACACATATAGAATGTTCTAGAATTTACACTGACAGATCTACGAATTATCATTCTAGTGTACTAAACTGTAACTTTCATTTATATGGTAAGAGAAGCAAGCAACTGACAGCAGTAGCAGAGTGGTAAGGGCTTGGGCATATAGATGTGGAGGTCCTGGTTCAAAACCTGGAGAATTTTTCTGACGATTCTTGCACATGTTTTTTTACATCTCAGTGACTGTTCTATTAGACTATCTCAATTGTGCTTTTTTTCACATGTTTGATTTTGCTTTATGTCCCCTAAGCTAATACTCTCAGCACTTTCAAACCACAAAACATTTGCGCTACAATAGTAACTCCATGTACAGACTGATTTTCTAGTTATTCCATCAAGCGGATTACCCTATAGGCATGCCAACAAATCGCTTTTGAAATGTGCACAATTCTGTTATTCTTACCTCAATCTGTATGAAAATTGGACTGTAAATGTGCTGCATTATGCTCTTACTGTCCTCCAAATTTGAAGTCAATCAACTAAAGCATGTGCAAGTTATAGTGAGTGGAGCGAAAAGAAGCAGAAGATGAAGAAAAACACAAAGAAAATAAGACGAACTTTGAAGGCACATATCTCAGTGATAGCTAGGTAGATTCAGCTCAAATTTGGAATAGGAGGTGCCCTACCCCAAGGGAGTTTCCACAGCAAACTGGTTAATTTCCATTCAGGCACTATTGAGCTATGAATGCTCAAAAACAGCTTTCTTGGTTCCTGCAAAATACACACTTGTCTTTTACGTGTCCACACTAGCTGTACTTGGCTGCATGACACACTATCGTATGTCCTGATCTCTGGCCACTATAATAATGTCTAATCTGACATGAATATAATACTCTCAATAGTATCTTGACATATTATTTTGAAATACGTCAAGCAATTATCCAATAGAAATAGCATTACACTTATTTGTCAAGGCCCCTTTATATGTTTCAATTGACAATATTATTGTACTATATATTAGCATAGCAACAATGTTACTTAGCAAAGGTTGCTAGGTAACCATTGCTACGTTAAATGTTACTTTAGTGCTATAGCAATGGTTGCTAAGTGTTTTTCAGCAGTAATTTCTCTTGCTTAGTAACAATTGCTATGACTGTCGGATTAATTTGTAATAGGATGGCTGCCTGGTTGTATTAATAGTTACCACTTTGTAAATAGAAAGGTAACAGTGCTTGGCTTTGACAAAATATTTACATTCATCACATGATCGATCACCTTGCAGATAGACATGACACTAGAAAGGGTCTGGAAGGTACTTTATAAGACCATCACAAAGTGAGGAATGCTAAATATTTCACTTGGCAGGCCATTGGCAAGTGTCACATAAAAATACATCCCATGTTTCAATTGGCACATAAAAATATCTTTGCATTACTTTGCAAAATAGGTTGTATGGTACTGTTTTGCTGTGAGCCATCAACTAATGTTAAAACACATCGGACTTAAACTGTGAATGATTTCATTACCACCAAAATATGTGTGCACTGCGTGTTTACTATAAGAAGTGAATAACTCTATTAAAGCATTCAGCTATGTTACAAGTCACTTGTAGAAAATTCAATTCTCCAGAGTTCAGCTATAAATAAGCTACCCTGTAGAGAGCTCAGCTAAGCTACAAGTCACCCTGTAGAAAGTTGGGATGATGTCAAAAGTTAATGTTAATCCAATCATAGACATGCAACCGTACATGCATATATGGTGTGTGGTTAGCACACTGGTGCTCAGAAATAAACTCTGTCTATAGTTAGTTGATGTGTCTAAGTTGCCTTGGCATATTTAGAAATCTCTAATCATGGTCACTACTCATCAATATTTCATGATTACATGTTACAACTACAGTGATAACTACTGGGTTAATAGTTAACATTGTTCCTCACATCAATAGCAGTGTCTATTTCATTGACCACTTTAGTGCAGATTTAGGCGGTGATCTGTTGGATGCCCTTTATTCTAGGTTTACTCTGCCTAACAGCTTGATCTTCTTTTCTTTTGTTCGCAGAATCATCCAGTTTAATAAAGAAGTTGTTGGTCCTATCATTTCGCCAGTACAGTTCTTCAACTGATTAATTGACTTCTCCTGTCACTTTCATCGGATGATAGATATCATTTCAGAGTGAATATAATTTTCCCCATTTTCTTCTGTCTTCTTCAGCATGCGATGGTTTTTGAAACTCAATACATCTCTCTGAATTACTTTCTAAAATCAAGGATATAAATGATTACAATGTAGAACTATTGTTCATTTGATTAAGTTTTAGATTTAAGCTGTTGTGCTATAGACTAGTCTCCACAATGATGGCTCAACCCTTTTGTAACATACTATGGAACCTCTCACTTACAGACACTTTAACAGAAAGTTGTGAAATCAAAGGTGGCAGCCATGAAATGGCGGTAATTATGTTAATGATAAATAAATGCACAAAGCCGTTATTAAAATTTATTATCATCAACATCATTGCAGTCATCTCTTGTTTTTGAAGTAGTAAATATACTGGTACTTCTTACACCAAAGTCTTTGTCCTTGAGTTCCTGATAATTTATTAAGTCTGGTTCATGAGGGATGTAATATATGAGTATATTTCACAAGCTTGTTCTGACCACATCATACAAAGTAAATTGATTGCCTCTGTGATTAAATTAAAACTTTGAGGCAATACACATGTGGTATATATACTCATAGCCACAACTACACACATTTGACGTCACAACAGTCTCTGTTTTCGGCTCTGTGTTTCTTCCCTAACAGCATCTATATGTGATATGGATAATTTGGTGTGTATTCAAATACAGTGTATATGATCCATAATAATAATTATAGACATGTTCCCATATGCAGATACAGCTATGCAGGCTGTCTGAATAGCAATTAAAACCACACAGTTTGGGTGTTGTGTTTAACAGGACAGCATTGGTGATGTCAGGGTGTCACATAGGAAAGAGTTAATCAAATTATCAACAACACAATATAGATACAGTATTACTTCTGAAACTGATCACTGATACCTGTATATTGTATGCACAGGTTGTCAACACATATGCATTATAATTAGCACCACTGAAATGGTTACAAGAGGAAGAATTACTTCTCAAAGAGTTTTACGAAGATTAAATAGTGGTGAAAGCTCCCATTCTGATTCATCACATCATGATTATGACTCGGAGCCACATTAGCAGTATAGCCATGACAACCAAGGGCCACATGACTTGGAGCAAACCAAACTACTTGCAACTAGTGGACCAGTAGCCCATCAGATAACAATGATTATTGTGAACCGCTCAGCTGACTTAACACCGGTCCGCAGTAGTAGAGCACAATGGTGACAAGGAGCTTCCTTTATAAGAATCTTGATTTAAAAAGGAATAATCTCAGCATTGGAAAGTATGATAGCCAAATATATTACAGTAAAAAAAAAGAGGATGTACCAAGGCCACCAGTCAGGGTAAGTAAGATTTAAATTGTTGAGAATCATTTTCAGAAGGCAGTTAGACTGACATTTAACTTGTTACTGGAGTCTGATGGTTCCGATTTTGATTTTTCACCAAGGTAGACTCTAAGCATTATAATTATTCAACTACCTGCATGATTATTGTACATTACAGATGGTGTTTTTCAGGGAGCACAGAAATACCCCTCTACCCTTCCCACCTCAAAAAATGGACTAATCTTGGTGAACAAGGAAACAATACACTTTATGTATTTTGGTCAAACGCAAACCTTATGCCAATATTATATGGATAATTCTGTTGACTACCTCAACATTCTTTGCTATAGTAGTTAGGTAGGTAGCTACACCATCATTATTCAAACATGAACACATATCCTAACCATGAGTAGGGAACTGTAGAGGACTACATAAAGTCTCTAGTAGCGGATCCGAACATTATGAAATGTAGAAACAAACCTGGTGATGCGATCCTTTGGCAACAGATGGACAAGTATGGACCAAAACAACCACAGAAGCAGCTGGGATTAGAACTATTTTTGCTAGACAACATCGTACCAAAGAGCCTGTTTTTTGTAGCCTTACACTTTTACCTACACATTTCAATTTTGAACATACAATTTTTTTTCTGTTTTTCTCCAATGGCATTTAATGCCATCTTGTTTATTGGTCCAACTGACCCTTTATTTTTCAGTACAAAGTGATTTACATTCATCATGTGATCACACCTTGCATGTAGAGGTAACACAATAAAGGGTTTGTAAATTACCTATCAAGCCCCTCACAAAGTGAGGAATGCTAATTATTCTATCATGTTTCATGCTACTGGCAAGTGGCAGTGTGTACCTTAACAGACAGACTATTCTCTTATCAACCTACCAACTTGTGCTTAGCTAAACAAAAGGTTAGGAACGGCTGGTAGTTAAATGCTGAATGAATTAACTTTTGAAGAATGCACTATCTAGAGGGTTGTATACAACCACTGGACTGGACTAAAGTTTTTTTCTCTTTTCAAATATTGGTCAACCAGCTATTGTTTGTTATTTAGAATATGCCAATCTTGTGTAGTTAGACCACTACCACCTCTACACACAAAAGAAAGCAGTGTAGCCATGCCAGAATATGTCAGCTTTGTCCAGCTGCAGCTATACAGGGTGTGTGTATCATTTGATGGAATAGCAAGACAGTCACTGAATTTTGCTGACTCCGGAGACCATTACTTGTATTAGTTATCATGTAGCTAAACATGTAGTGTATGATTTATACTCCATGATAAGAATGGTAGTCATGCATGACTCTCTGGAGATCATGCCGTGAAAGAAATGTTTGACTAACGATGAGTATATACTTTCATTTAAACACATTGATGTAGTTAACAGTTTAGATTAGATTAGATTATCCATTTTTGTCAAAAGACAAGGGTACACAAAAGGCTAAGCCTGTAAACGTGCTCCCCTTCACAAAAAGCACATACAAAACAACACACACACATGTACACTGAATAAAAAACAAACAAACAAACACTAAACAGATGTATTAAAAGCTTATACAAAACAGTTGTCTCTTTCAAGATTGATTGGTAAATGATACCTGCTCATTGTGCTAAAATGCACAGGTAGTGCAAAGTAGACAGGTCTATCTGTGCGTGAAACAGTTAGAATATAACTCTGTGCTAGGTTAAGAAATTATGCTAGTCCACGGGACACTTACAGCTGCTGTCGCACACAATAGCTAGCTACATCTTATCACACTACTCACCTACATACAGTACATACAGTACGTACAATGTCGTCTTACGGCTCTCGCTGCATAGTACGTGAAAGAATCCGGACGAAACTCCGGACAAAGTTTACGCGCTTTCTCTGAACTACGAGTGCGATTAGCGATGTCTCTGATGAAGTGTGCAGAATGGACGGTACTACAGGCTCACCACGAGGAGATGAAGAAGCTGCACCTGAGAGAGTTGTTCACAAAGGACGCGGAGAGATTTGACAAGTTCAGGTTAGCCTTCGGGTTAGCCTTCGGGTTAGCCTTCGGGTTAGCTTAGTGACTTGTGCAGTGACCCCTACCATATAACCTTTGTAGTGTGGCTATTAGGTAGTGAGCAGTGTGTGTGCTGCACAGCTTGGAGGCTTAAATATGTTAATTGATTTATTTTACCCCACACTTCTAAATATGTCTGCATGTTAAGCCTTGTCTGTGTGTAATATTGAAAAGTGGGGTATACAACCTATATGGGTTATGTAGCTGCTAAGTGCAACTACTGTTTCATCATATAAAAGTAGATGGGTTGCTGCTCATTGTTGATCATGAGATGTCACTTTGAGCTTCAGCAAATCTATTTCCATACTTTATATTGTGCCACTCTCTCTATGTGCAATCACTGGTTGACTCCTTATTTGGTCAAAAGATTCCCTTTCTTATAGGCACTGTTGCATGATGGTGATCAGTGAGATTATGATGTGGTCCCTGCATGCTTTAAGACATGTACCATTTGTAATTGAGGACACCTGTATTATCTGGACACTTGGTGATGGTCCCAAAGTATCCCTTAGCATGTAAACTGACCTGTAAAATCAGGACACCTTGATAATCAGGACACTTTGGTTGGTCCCAAGGTGTCTGTAATACACAGGTTTCTCTTGTACAATTATACTTGTTTTGCCAGTCACTTTTAAAGAAGACCTGTGTTCTCTCTGTTTCAATAAAACACCACTCCAGATAATAGAGTCTACACTTCCAAACCACCAGCTAGTTTGTAACTAGTCCATTTATTGTATTAGTATGTTTAATATACTGTCCTTTAATTCAGGTAGTAATTTATATTTTCAATGCTGGGCCATTTGGGCCTGATGTACATATTAACCTTTAAACCTGTAAAACTATTTGGGAATGTGTGTTTCCACAAATATGGGCAGGCGTGGCCACACTACATGTAGGTGGGGTAACTTAATTCTTACAGCCTAAAACTACACATTAATTATATTCACTGGAAGGTTAAATGAACATAATAACTACAGTGGTTTGTTATGAAGCAATGAACAACAGCAAGTCATGTCTCTGTGTTTCAACATTCTTGCCACTGTTTCAACATTCTTGCCACATGTTAAATTTGGATCGTGGGTTTATAAACTCTCATGAGTTATATTTGGCCTGATAGAAAATTTAACGGCAAATCGTACAGAACTTGTAACAAGGTAATAAGCAACTGCCATCAAGTTATGGACCATTTTATAAAGGTACATACAGTGTAAAGGGTATTTGTGTGTTTCCTTGCTGAAAAGTTATTTACACAGTTAGTTTTGGCCTCAACATTTAGCGTAAGGCACAATAGGCTCCTTGTACATACAGGATATGTAAAGACAAAAGAAGCATAATGGCTCCACTGGTAGTACAAGGAGAGAGTATCTAACTGGAATACATCCAGGAAAATTACTGAGTCAAGAAACCATTAAGCCTGTTCATAGTTCATAGAATAAAGCCTTGACCTTATTAACACTAGTAAGCACTTATCAACACTTGTATCACCAGAAGAAGTATTAATTTGATCAAAGGTAAACTTGATTTTGTACAGGCTATGTTGGAAGTTGGATACTCTCTCCCTTACTTATATTATGAACTCTTGCCATAACCTTTTTATCTCATTACAGCATCACGCTACCCAGTGATGATGATGGAGAAGTGTTGGTAGGCTATTCGAAGAATGTCATCACCAGTGATACCATGAAGTTGTTTAATTTGGTAGGTGTTAATTGGAGTGGCTGATGCTTATGTGTCACAGGAGGTTGGGTCATATCATCCATCTCCTAAAAAAATGTTTACAACACTTCACTATGAATTCCTGAACATTGTATGTCCCAGGTAGCAGCCACTCCAACCGAATTGGTTAAGCTATACAAAATCCATACTATTGTATACTTCTCAGTGATGGTTGGTTGATCACATATTGTGACATTGTATTTGACTAATACAGTGTACCAATTGACTCTGGAATTACTGTATAGTAAAAAAACTTTGGCGGTAAAAAAGTGTGTCAAAACCCCTCTGTTGAAAAAATTGGCAGAAAAAACTTTGACGATTGAAATAATATTAGCCAAAGTTTTTACTCAATGGTACGTAAGGATAACGACAAGGTGTCAACTCATCAGTTACGTAGAGTAGTAAGTGGTAGCTAGCGTTGTTTTTGTAGCAGTACTTTTTAGCTACTGATCTAACAATGTGCTAGCAAAGGCGTGCTTCGCTATCTCCTGCGATACCGAGAGTAACCGTATTTACTTTTTCAGTAGCAGAGGTTATCACATATATCAAAGTATTTGGTCAAATCCATCGCGAGATGATGAACTAGCTGACGTGCGAATGGGAAGCCGGTTGGAAATGCTATCCCTAGGACTGGCTGGAGTGCTTGCAACTGTGCAACACATTTCGAAGATCTCCAAAGTCAGGTCGATCTTTATTGCATGGTGGTACGAGCTGACCTTCATCTCAAGTTCTAGTTACTCAATGTGCTCATGTGATCATCTAAAATCTAAAATAATTGGCGAAAAAAACTTTGGCAAATTGAATGCTATTCGCCAAAGTTTTTTACTGCCAAAGTTTTTTACTATACAGTAATGTTCTCTTGTATTACAGCCAAGTCTCACAATGTGGAGGGGATGAGATTCTGGTGACAAGATCAACTTTACTGAGGTGGGTTATAGTTGTATGTTTAGTTGGTGGTTTGATAATATGCACAGATTATACTTTCTGATATTGTATTGTTGCTGTGCTCATTTGTTACAGCCCCTAATAAGTGTCATAAACTATTACACACACACACACACACACACACACACACACACACACACACACACACACGCACACACATATATGCACTTACTAATACATGTGTTGCACAGGACAGAGCTGTACTCCATATTGCTCTAAGGAACAGGTCTAATACTCCAATATGGGTGGATAGGAAAAATGTGAGTGTTGTCATGGTGATAGTGTCTCATGATGTCATCATCAGGTGATGCCGGATGTCAATCGTGTGTTGGATCACATGCAACAATTTAGTGAGGTGAGTGATAATACAATGTCATGTGTACATGCATCTGAAGGGGAATTTCCCTCTGAGTAAATTTATTTTTGTGCAGATTACTGCAATTGTGTTCATATAACAAAACACACACATAGGTACCCCAGTATATATACCTTATGGTGCATATTGACATTTTGACCAACTGAAAATTTCAGAAAACTGGTATTTGAATTAAATGAGGTTCCACTGCAACATAAACTATAACGTGTGATTGACCACATGTGTCTGTATACTGATAACACATGTGTACACACTAGACACACCCTCACCTTTCCAGGCTCCACTTCGTACACTCTAAACAGTAAACAATACACCACATGTTATCATGAACCAAACACAGTGACAACAATGAGACTGATTATTCTATTAGAGTAATTAAAGAAGTTTTGTAATCACTGTCCCACTAGGGACCTCCTAAATTCTGTGTTGTAAAATGTTAAAAACCTCGAGGCCAGAGTTATCAACTTCAAGTTCCACTAAACATACTCTACACAACATTACATCACACACTCTTGTTCCCCTACAGGTTTCTCTCAAATCACTGATGTTATCAATATTGGAATTGGTGGATCTGACCTAGTGAGTGTACTAGTGTGGTAGTGTACTAGTGTGGTAGTGTACTAGTGTGGTAGTGTACTAGTGTGGTAGTGTGGTAGTGTACTAGTGTGGTAGTGTAGTAGTGTGGTAGTGTAGTAGTGTGATAGTGTACTAGTGTGGTAGTGTACTAGTGTGGTAGTGTACTAGTGTGGTAGTGTACTAGTGTGGTAGTGTACTAGTGTGGTAGTGTACTAGTGTGGTAGTGTACTAGTGTGGTAGTGTACTAGTGTGGTAGTGTACTAGTGTGGTAGTGTACTAGTGTGGTAGTGTACTAGTGTACTAGTGTGGTAGTGTACTAGTGTACTAGTGTGGTAGTGTACTAGTGTGGTAGTGTACTAGTGTGGTAGTGTACTAGTGTGGTAGTGTACTAGTGTGGTAGTGTACTAGTGTGGTAGTGTACTAGTGTGGTAGTGTACTAGTGTGGTAGTGTATAGGGCTGAGCGACACTGCCATTTTAGTATCACGATCAATACTAAAGCCACTATTCACGATACTGAATAGTTCACAATACTTACAAATAAGTCAATCATAGCTGATGCTATGTAGTGTATTGCTCAGTCTTCCTGCAGGAATTCTTTAAAGGTAGCATTGAACTAGCCACCATCATCCTTGTTTATAGTAACAGTTATTGTAACACATGCTTTGAGGTTATGTTATGGTGTTCACACCTCTCTGCAGGGGTAACCAGGTTATGGGGATCCTTAGCCTAACAAAATGACAGTAATGTACAAACATGGTATCACGATAGTTAATAACAAATATCGTGATATCGATACTTTCAAAATATCGTGATATATTGTTAAAACGATAATATCGCTCAGTCCTAGTAGTGTACTCATTTTAGTAATGGGACCAAGGGTAGCTCTAAGAGGAGGTGAGTGAAAGGTTATCCCTTTAAAGTTCACATAGGTATGTCCTACAGCTGTAGTATTCGCATGTATAAAAATATTCCCTTAGCAGACTTGAACAAGCATGATGTGTGTCTCTAGCTACGGAAACCTAGTTTTTTTGTTTTTTTTCTGCAGCTTATTGTTATACTAGGCTATTGTAGATGTAGTTTAAATGATGGAGCTCTTGTTCACCACACTCCTTCCTGTCTGAGTTGAAATACTACTGAAGTAGCTCCTGTATCATTCCGTATTTCATCCTGTGGTAATACATGCACTATTGGTCGGCTGCTCTTGAAATCTCCCGGAAGACAAAATCCCCACACAAAAGAAAACTACCGGCATTAGTAGCATTATTTTACGTATATAGATTACATACCTGTACCCATTAATACCAGTAACTAGGAATGACATTGTTTCCTTTCCTTTGTAATTGCCAGTTCTTCCACTCACAGTAAAAGCATGTCTTCTGCCATTAGCCAAAGTTTGAACAATCGATAGCACATGCACAATGATTACACACGATACTGTAATTACTTGAATTTTTGTGACTGCTCTATTAGAGTATATTGATCTTTCTGTATTCTATTGCTTTCAGTTCCTGTTCAAGGTTCAAGAGGGTCTTGAGACCCCAAACTGCTCCTAAATGGGACCACTGACATGTAAATAGCCGTTGTTCATTTTATGAGGCAGTGTTGCTACATAACACACTTTAGAACTTGTTGTTTAATATCATAATCTCCTTTTATCACGGGCACTGATACTCCTTTGAACTCTAAATACTTGCCATTGTCGATGTTGTCATGATGTTGTACACTGTAATTGCTACACCATATCGGCCTAATGTATTTCGCGGACTGGACTCGCACACTGAGCTGGAAACAGCTTTTAAACAATAATTACCTGAATGGCTCAGATCACAGAGTGGTCGCCAGCTATTCTGGATTACATGAGGAATGTGAGGTGAACCTATCAATGTGTTTGGCCTAGTTTTCCATATTTCAGCAAGTTTGTAGAACAAAAAAAAACAAACAATAATGATGTCACGTCCGGTACCCTATAAGTATTGTCGCGTGATCACTCCCATCAGTCGTTTTCTGGCTCCAACTGTAAACTATAATGCTGGAAGGAGTGAAGTTAAATAAATTGGGATACATTGCTCTCGGAAAGTAGAGAGACTCTGCTCTCAGTAATTAGAGAGACTCTGCTCTCAAGTCCCAACATATCAAGGGTTGGGGTTGGGTGGGACATTGATATGTTCACCTCACATTCCTCATGTAATCCAGAATAGCTGGTGACCACTCTGTGATCTGAGCCATTCAGGTAATTACATTTCGGTATGTTCAGATCACATATCAATGTGATGTTTGTAGCAAAGCTGTGGGAGCAGATAACACTGAAACTCCAACAGCATTTGTATTAGTAGGTTTATAGTAGAAACGTTGGAAAACAGACTCTGAACTCCAGTTTGCTGCCTCCATTATTTGGTTTGTTGTCACCGGAGGAGGCTGCTGCTGAGACAGAAGCACTTCTAACAGAATGAGCTTTGAAGTTGTCAGTATCAATGCCAGCCAAGTTTAGCATGGCTAGAATCCACCTAGCCACTGAGGAGGATGAAATAGGATTATGTGGCTTAATGTAAGACAAGAAGAGTTTGGTCTTCCTGTCTGATCCCATGCCTCTGTAGGACTGTCCTGGAGATATACTCAGATAGTGATTCTTTAGGGCAGAGATTCTTATCTGCAGGGAAGGCTGGAAACACAAATGGAGCAGCTGGTTTAGATGGTCTGGATTGTTTAGCCAGAGTACTAGGTTTGAATTCCACACCATCAGGTAGAGATTTCATGTATCTCAGATCAAGGTTGGAGAGGTCGTGAGATCTTGATGGTCTTGTCAATGCTAGTAACATTACCAGTTTTAGTGAGAGTGACTTAAGGGGTAAGGAACCATTCTCTCCCATTGCAGTTATGTACCTTGTGACGATAGACACATCCCACATGGTGGAGTATTTCGGTTGGGGAGGCCTTTGGTTGAAGGGCCCTCCTTTCATTAGCCTAACAATTGTGGGGTGCTGACCCACAGGACAGCCATCCACCTGTTCATGAGTTGTGGAGATCGATGACCTGTATGAGTTTAATGATCTGTACTGGTAGCCGTTTTGGTATAGCTCTGCTAGGAAATTGGCCACATCGCTTATAGGGCCACAAATGGGATCTCTATTCCGTTCACTACACAAGCTTGCCCATTTCCTGAAGCATGAGTCATATGACTTTGATGACTTTTCCCTCCATGAGGACAGGACCAGGTCTGTAGCTGTTCCCGAAAGGTGGATACACTGGCATCTCTCCCTGATATGACCCACACGGCTAGTTGGGGTAGGATGTCTGGGAGGTGGTTCTGACACACTGGTTGTATCATCTCTGATGATTTGGGTACGAGGAGTGGTACTCTGACCAGTCTCTGTAGGAGCAGTGGGTACCAGGCTTGAGCTTTCCACACTGGAACCACTAGGATGAGCTCTGGAATGCTTTGACTGCATGTGTGTGACAGGACTCTGCCTATCATGTTCCAAGGAGGGTTCGCATAGATCTTCTGTGGAAGATCCGACCAAACCAGTGTGAATGCATCTGTTGCCATTGCCAGGGGGTCTGGCTTCCAGCTGACAAATGTTGGGAGTTGATTGGAGAGACGGCTTGCAAACAGGTCTGTTGACAAGGGACCCAGCTGAGAATTGATTCTCTGGAATATCTTGGGTGATAGTTTCCACTCTGACCTGTCTGACCATGCTCTGGACTCCCTGTCTGCAATGGAGTTCTTGACTCCTGGTAGGTGTTGAGCTTCTAAAGAGATGTTCCTCTCCATGCACCACAACCACAGGTTTTTGCCAGGTGTGAGAGTGTTGGGGACACTGTCCCTCCTTTCCTGTTGATGTACGCCACTGCAGTTGTGTTGTCTATCCTCAGAAGAACTGAGATGCCTGATCTCTCTTTGGCAAAGGTTTGAATTGCCAGAGTTGCTGCCAAAAGTTCCAGGCAGTTGATGTGTAAGGTCTGTTCCTGAGGAGACCAGGGACCTCTGGTTAATTTCCCCTCACAGGTCGCTCCCCAGCCCTGCAGTGAAGCATCGGAGTCTATTACTATCATGGGGGCTGGAGAGATCAAGCTTCTCCCATTCCAGGAGGTGAGATGGTGTTCCCACCATTGCAGGTCCTCTGTTGCCTGTGGGGATAGTGTGATTGTTGACTGGTAGTCCTGAGAGTTGGCTGATAGGGTCTGTCTGAGACACATCTGTAGTGAGCGACAGAACAGCGGTGCCATTTGGAGAGCTGGACTGGTTGCATTCAGCTTGCCTAGGAACTGAGCTAGTGATCGAGCTGGGGCATTTGGGGTGGCCAGAAGGTGCCGAGCTTCGGTTCTGATCTTCTTTATTTTCTCTCCTGGAAGTTTTAGCTCCATGGACTGTGAGTTCACAGTCATTCCAAGGAATTCGATTTGCTGACAAGGGGTTAGTATGGTTTTGGTTGTTGATGACAAACCCCAGATTCTCCAGGAGAAAGAGTGCTATGTATGTGTGCTCTTGGATTAGCTGTACTGAACTGGCCATGAGGAGCATGTCGTCCATGTAGATCACTAGCGTGATGCCCAAGGTTCTCAGAAGCTCTATAGCAGGTTTGAGGACCTTTGTGAACACCCTCGGAGCAGTGCATAGCCCGAAGGGGAGACATAGAAACTGGAATGACTCTGCATTCACTTTGAAGAGGAGGAGATGGCGGAATTGTTGTGCTACTGGTACCATAAAGAAGGCATCCTTCAGGTCTACCTTCTTCATCCAGTCTCCCTTCTGAAGAAGGGATTTCACTGTGCGAAGGCTCTCCATTTTGAAGTGCTCTGACCTCACATGGTTGTTTAGCCTTTTTAGGTTGATAACTGGTCTCTGACCACCATCTTTCTTGGGCACCATAAACATGCTGGAGTAGAAGCCCATTATCTGGGGAGGGACTGTTTCTATGGCTTGTTTCTCCAGCAAGGTTTGTATCTCCTCCTGCAGCAAGGTCTGGTTCTCTGATGAAAAGTGAGGGCTGTGAGGTATGGCCTCTTGTTTGGGAGCTGATAAGAAGGGGATGTGATAGCCCTCTGTCACTGTCTGCAAGACCCACTCCCACTGGTCCTTGGTCAGCGCTCTCCAATTCGGAATGAATAGACTGAGTCTGCCAGCAAACAATTTGTGAGACCTGACTATCACAGCTGCCATTGGTGAGATGCCTTGCTTGAGGAACCCCAGCCAAGGGGGAGACTGCCATTTACAGTTCGTGTGCAGTATTGGCATGCCCATGAGAAGTGGGTTGTGATCTGCTGTGACTGGTGCAATCTCTGGCACCATGTGTGGTGGTGGGTCTATCCCCTTGGCGATGGGTGGAATCTCTGCCACTCTTGTGTGGGTTGGTGAGTCTATCTCCATTGTATCTGATACAATCTCTGGCATCACCACCTGATGTAATTTTGGTGGGGTGGTCTTCAACACCTCTGGTGTGGATTGCCTCTGAGAGATCTCTCCCCCTCCTTGAATTGTGCATGCTAAGTGCTGAGTACTGTTCACAATGTTTAATGATTTTTGAAAAGGTATTGTACACAATACAGTGTTCAGTTTTTGGCAGGCTTTCTTGACGTTCTTGTGTCTCTTGCTGGAGAGTGTCTTGGAAAAGGCGTCTTGTATCACCCTGGCGGTAGTGTCTGAGATTTTCGAAGACTCCCCCCTCGGAATCGGACTCCTCTGATGACCAGTAGATGATCTCGTCGTAGTCCAGGGGGTCATTAGTTACGGAGCGTTCGTCCCATGGTATAGGGTCTGTGTGACTCTGCGCACTGCCGTCCTTGGGTACCTCACGGGTTGGTTGTGGCTCTGCGCGGTGACGGGGGGCTCTGCGTCGTGGCCGAGACTCTGCTCGGGTAGCCCGTTTACACATGCGAGACTCTGCTCGCTGCCAGTTTGGGCCTGCGGGGTGGCTGATTCTAAGTGGGAGACCCGCTGTGACACAGTATTTAAGCTCCCATGAAGTGACTGAAATTCTGCTGCCATCTGATCCCGAAGGGTGGTCAACATCGTAGAGACGCCGGCAAAATCGTCCGAAGATCTCTGCCGGTGATGGCGACTGTGCCGCTTCTTCTTGTTCTTGTGATGGTGACGATCCAGTAAAGAGCTAGTTGACATCGTGCTACACGTGTTGCTGAGCAAGAAATAAGGCCGGTGGGAGTGATTACGCGACAGTACTTATAGGGTACCGGACGTGACATCACTATTGTTGTTTTTTTTGTTCTACAAACTTGCTGAAATATGGAAAACTAGGCCAAACACATTGATATATGTAATCCAGGCATTATCCATCTCTTGCAACACTGGAGACACCACTATCAAGCTACAACTACTGATACTGCTCTTCCTTACAGGTATAAACAAACTAGTGATGCACTAATTAATTAGAATACACTTACGGTACATGAGTACTAGCAGTGATAAAGTGTGGTAGAGGCTATTGTTGTAGCTTAGATGTTTTTCCTTTATTGCTTTAGCACTAGTTCTAGGGTTGTAGAGATGAGCCAGTAATAATTCTTAGCAGGGTAGCTATAGGTGGCACTGCCCAGCGAGGTGATGGGGCTATGCAAATGAACTAACTCATCACTACAGTCCTAACACTAGTGCTAAGTACTGGAGCAACAAAGGAAAAACAGCTGAGCTACAACAATAACCTCTATCACACTTTATCACTGCTAGTACTCGTGTATCGTAAGTGTATTCTAATAAAGTAGTGCACGTGCTAGTTTGTTAACTTGTAAGGAAGAGCAGTATCAGCAGTTGTAGCTTGATAGTGGTGTCTCCAGTGTTTCAAGAGATGGATAATGCCTGGATTATTGTTTAAAAGCTGTTTCCAGCTCAGTGCGTGAGTCCAGTCTGCGAAATACGTTAGGCCCACTGTATCTATCATATTACACACTGTATGTAGACCATTTGTGTGTTACAAAATGATCCAATAGTGCTGTTTGTGTATATACGTAAATATTTTGAGATGGTTCAAAATCTCCTATTAGAATAGCTGAAACTTAATCCATAAATGTAAAGATTCTCTAATCCATTTTTTAATATCTGAGCCTATTTATCCCATGTTGAACTGTCATTACATGTATTAGGGTCCACTAATGGTTACCAAGGTACTGAAGCCATACTGTACTGGTGGTCCGAGGGCTCCAACATCAAAGCAACTCATCTTTCAAAGACCATAGCAACCCTGTCACCAGAGACTACAATGTTTATCATTGCCTCTAAGGTAACTTGCTCACATGATCTTGTAACATGTGATGTGTGTATGGTCAAGAAAGTGTATGTATCATTCTTGTATTGTTACCATACTATATACAGAGACCTAGTCACTGTGTAGTATGGTGTAAACCAGCCAAGTTAAAAATCCCCAAAATGTGTGCAAACTGACCTAACTACCATCCGGAAATTGTAGCCAAATTAAAACAGAGTGAAGACACAATATGGTTTCTCCATTTCAGATATGTAAGTCTCAGCAAAAACCTGCATAGCTCGCACAATTTTTGAATTTCTTTTTAGTCAGTGTTCAAGGAATGGGTTACCAAAGTCTCAGCTTATTGTGGTGAGTAGTTTTGGAATTGTAATGCTGGACAGTAAGAAGAGCAAAGATATTAATTTGTACAGTGACTACATTGAAAATAAACTAGTGTTTGAATTTGTAGCTACAGATTATAACACTTAAAATGTTTAAATACACCAAATTATACTTTTATCCAAATAGTCACTTGCACATACATGTACAAACGTGAAGTCATTTTAAATAAAGAAATGACGCCAATCTTGTTTTCTGTTTACTGCATCGTAAATAAACACATATAACATGTAGCTATAGGAGCGAAAAAAAAGTATTCCAACTCTTACAAGAAGACAAATAAGATGGCCTACAGTGTAGATTAAATTAACAGATCTACTTCTCTGAGTAATATGACTTGATTAAAACCGTAGCATGTTAATATTTCTTAAAAAATTGTTTTAAAATGTATACTTGTGCAAACTACGCATGAGACAGTCAATGTGTACAACCAAGCCCATCTCAAGTACTGTCTCCCCAGTTGCTTTGTATCAAAAGCACCCCTTACTTTTATATGAGCAGTTTTAGGATTCCTGGCTGGTTTTTGTAAGTTGGTACGTATATATTGTGTATTGATTCAAGCAGATTTGTGTACTTGTTTGTATACTCCTAGACATTCACAATTGGAGACGATCACTAATGCCACCTCAGCGAAGGAGTGGTTGTTTAAAGCTGCTAATAGTGATGTGGGTAGTTGTGTAATTATTTTATCATGCTCATATACAGTGTGTCTGTAGGTGAGTGCAGTAGCCAAACACTTTGTGGCACTATCGACTAATGAGGTATGTTGTGTAGTGTGTTGTGTAGTGTGTTGTGTTATGTAGTGCGCTGTGTTATGTAGTGTGTTGTGTAATGTATTATGTACTGTGTTGTGTAATGTGTTGTGTAGTGTGTTGCAGCTTTGCTTATGCTTTTATTGCTTTTGTGTATATAATTACTACAATTTTGTGGTGTTCAGGAGCTCATAAGTGCCACAAGGCATTTCTTGCCTTCAGTGTTATAGGCTTGTGTTTTTATACTTGTTAACAGCACACAAGATGTTATTACATTATGTGTTTGTTGATGTTGTATTATAGGCTAAAGTGACAGAGTTTGGAATCACCAAGGAAAATATGTTTGAATTTTGGGATGTGAGTGGAATTAATTACATGTATGTACGTATGTCAGTGTTGTCATGCTCTAAAGACAAGACCTGTATCTATTTCTGATATTGTTACAAATACCACAATTATCTTGTGGTACTTATACCTTGCTGATGTTAATGGCATACACTCTTTATAACATTTAGCAATTATCATACCATATATAGTACTCATGGATGTAAAATCAAACAGTAGAGTCTTAAAAGTTAGTCTGTTTGCTGCAGACATACGTAACATACACATTCCTGTGCTACTCATGTGGGAATACTACTTTATGTAAGTATATCACTGCTTTTATGCCCTTGAAGATCAACCATATTGTTATCATCCACTCCCACCACCTCTCTGCTGTACTGCTGGTTGAAGTGTCTGTAGAACAAAGTGTGATTATTATAAATAGTTCTACATAATAGTTAGGCATCGAAACACAGAGTTTAGAAACTTGAAAGGCCCTGTGTTGTGGCACACAAGCAAAGCGAAGGCGCTACTACAGGGCCTGAGGGTTTCTAAATTCTGTTGAACCCTGTGTTTTGATGTCTAACTAATTTAGACCACTCAGCTCAACTAATTTATACCACAGCTCATTGTTGTACCTTCACTGCTGCTTGTGACAGGAGAAATGTAGCATTAACAAGCCCAATACACCTCCCTGTAACTTGTAACACATGTTACTGGCACCTTGCTATCCAGTTAAATGCCCATGCATTGCTGCCAATGTTACAGGCTATCGCCCCAGAGACAGGGATCTACTGAGACACGAACAAGGGATCTACAGGTTTTATAAATTCAAGTATTTCACCTTGCTGTGGTCTAAAATTTATAAATGCGTTGTGTAGGGTTTGTGTTTATAGTGTGTGTGTGTGCATGTACAAGTGGGTGCGTATGTGTGTTTCTCCTGTCTGTCTGCATTAATGTGAGTATCAGTGGTGACCACAATGAGTAGTTGATTTACCTTCAATAATGTCAAGGTCCATCATCACTTCTTGACATGTTCCCAGTTGACATACAGAACAGTATAATATTGCTCCTCTACACTCATCTGTGACTGATGGTATTCTCAATGCTGCCTGTGTAGTATACACTGTTGTGTTAGTGATGAAGATTGAGTGTGGACAATGTTCTGTGTTCAGTGAAGTATTCACTATTGGCCTGGGATCACCAGCTGCATCACATGTCCCTGTGTAAGGTTTGTTAAGAACTGCTGGAGGAAACTTGATCTTTGCTTCTGCCATCTCTGGTGGTATTACTATAATAGTAACACAATACCTTATAAGGAAGTCTATATTGAGCTCCATTACCTTGTACAATAAAGTAACAATATTGATGGTCAGTTGTGTTGCATCTCTGCCAACATCTATGGCTTCCTTCGTCATTGTAGCCTATCAGGTGTCCAAGTCCATCATCAATGATGTCATATTTCAGTGTCGTCATGTTGTAGTGTTCCAACACTTGTTCCCCATTACAATGATGTAGAGGGCATGGGAGGGACAGTGGTCTACCAACAACTCTCTGGAATACTTGAGCACTTTGAATATCTGGAGCACAACTTGTTGCTGCAAGCAAATTAATTAACAGTTACTGAAATAGTATATTCTAACATCACACTAAAATATAAGAATACTATTACCAAGAATTCAATGAAAGCTGGTGTGAGGTGTACATGTATAGTTAGTACATAATATGTTATTGGTGGCTGATGTAGTGCTGTAGTACATACAGGTCAGTACATGTAGAAATGTTTTTTTTTTTACTCCAATGTACTGTACAACTGTACAATGTAAACTTATCTACTCTACATTATCAGGTTCTCACCTTCAGTGATGGTGGCTTGTAAAGCCAGTAGTTTAGTAGTACACAACTCAGTTCAGTACTCCGATACAGTGTTAATCTCTTAACTACCAACTAGTATAGTGCAGTGTTTATATAGGTCATAGTGACAGATGTATTGGACATGTTGTAAGGTCCCTCCACAATGTAATCCTCTTTGTAGTTCACTGATAACATCTGATGTTAACATGTTTATACAAGTATGGTATAGTGTTGTGGTTTGCTCCCCTTCTCTTCACTACCACAGTAACCACACCATACACAACTTCACTACTAACATTTTACACTAGTAGGAACTGGAACTATTGAGACATGTGCAACAACAAACTAGAAGAATGTTGTTAGAGAACCCACTTGCTGAGAAATATTAGCTGGTTCATCAGTACAGTCTTAACACTAGTGCTAAAGCAACAAAGGAAAACATCAATGCTGCAACAATAGCCTCTATCACGCTTTGTCACTAGCAGTACGTGTGTATCATAAGTGTATTCTAATTAATTAGTTCACGTGCTACCTTCAAAATTTGTAAGGAAGAACAGTACCAGCAGTCGTAGCTCAATAATGGTGTCTCCAGTGCTGAAAGAGATGGATAATTCCTGGACTATTGTTTAAAAGCTATTTCCAGCTCAGTCCATGAGTCCAGTCTGCGAAATACATTATGCCTAGCAAGACTATTACAGTTAGTGTTTGCTCTATCACTTCACTCCCAGATTCCATATGTACAGTGGGTAACTGAAGCTGTTGTACTAAGCGTGTGCTTATATAACATTCATAATATCAAGAGTTAATAATACTACACACTATTATTAACTCTTGATAATATTATACCTTATTAATAATACATCCATTGATGATTCATGTCTTCTTCTGCCATGACTCCCATCACTTAAATGACATCAGAATAACACATCTGTCATTGTTGCCAATGGTAGAGTAATGATAGATAGTCCTGACATGTACACAAAGCAGGTTTGTATTTGTAGTGAATGTTCAGTTTAGCTTTTATAATTACAGCTGCATGTACATTAAGGCTTCTTGGAAAATTGGCTAAAAGTTTCCCTGCAGTGAATGGGATTATGTTGAGTGATATAATAATAACAGTGGTCCTACTAACTGCTGTAATTACTCAGGAGAATGTACAAGACTGAGACAAACTCCATCCTAAAGCCAACACTACTGTCCAGCTAGCACATGATGCTAGAGGAAGGTGACTACGATATCCCTTTAGCATGTTGTGATTCGTGTTGATAACATGTCAGTGTAGTTGTTATGCTTTATAAATGGTGTCCCAAGGGATCTATGAGAAGGCTAAAAGCCTTAGTACAGGTAGTCGGGATTTAACGTTTGCCCTAGTGGTATTATAGGGATTACTTTAGTGTGATGTTGATGTTGTTCAAGTACACATGGTGTGTGAATGGTTATTGAATAATACCAAGAGTTCATAATATAGAGAGAAGATGGTCTATATTATGAACTCTTGATAATACCATACCATCTTCGTCCATTAAGTTTGTTAAAGATACCTGGTAGCTGAGATTAATCAAATGTTGTAGTGTTCATGTTCTGCTACTACACAGGGCTACCAGCTGTTTATTAATAAATGTGCCACAGCAGCTTGTCATGGACAGCCAGAAGTCTTTTTTTCCCAGTACTCTAACAGTTGTATGCTAACCAAACTGACATAGTGTAGTGCTACATGTTTGTGCTTATTATAAGTGTTGCATGTGCCACTGAGTTCTTAATACTATGTCAACATTAAACTGTCCACTGTATTTCTTGATAAGTTGTAATGTGATTTTAGTGGGTTAAGTGGCTGTGTGTGCAATGTACAGGCAGTACTATACCATGGGATACTGTGTAAGTAAGAAGTGATATATCCGTGGTCACCAAACTCTATGTCACTTAACAATATCCAGCCAATCAAATCCAGGCTTTGCTGACTTTCCATTGGCTGCATTATTCAAATCTTTGACACATAATCCACAATAACAGCTCAGCAGTGTGGTGGTGTATTATTCATCATATTATCAGTGGCCATTACCCACAAAGTTCCCCTTACTATTGTTGTAGTGGGTTGTGGTGATGATTAGTAAACAATAGAATTGCTGCATCACCACTGCTCTCTGTTCTCTGCTCTCTGCTCTACTTGTAAAATCTTGTGATATACCATATAATATGTACATGCACTTCTAACAATCAATTACATTGCAACTGTTATAAATTTCACTGTTCTTCCTGCAATGAGTTAGCAAAGTCTTCACATGCAGAACCACCATATCCCCACTGCTGTGATGATTCCAGTGACAACCAGAGCCAATGAACTAGCTTCATGTGTGGTACTTTTGCCTCTCCCTGTCATAGTTGTATTAGAAGAGCTCTCATGTGCTATGATATTTAATCGTATTGATGTTTGTTTTTGGCATATGGGAATGGTGATTATCATTTGTGTGGTTAATACGTTGATATCATCAGCCAATATTGTAGTATAGTTACACTTATTTGAGTCAGACTGAACGTGAATCATTGGTGGTGGGTGCCCTCTTGCACTACACAATCCATTGTCACTTTCATTAAGGATAGCTTGCCTGAAGTTCATCTTCACAGTATCTGGAACCACCTGTACTTTGAGGTAACAGTACGGTGGTTCTTCATCAGTGTCATCACATCTCTCCCAACACCTGTACAATCCTCCATCAACATACGCTGTGAAGTTTATATTAATTTGGTATAATGATTGACCTTGTAACACGTCGTATTCTCTTGTTGAGTGGTTGTAATGTTCATACACAAAGCTACCAGAGTAGCAGTGTGGAGAGCAAACAAAACGCAGTGATTCACCAAGTTGTTTTGGTATTGTAGTAACACTAGGAATGTCTGGTGAACATTTAGTCACTATAAATGAATGAAAAAAGCTAGTATTTAAAACTGTCTATTAACAGCAATGTATATATTACTTACCTGCAAAGGCACCACTGATCTGGATTCCAACAATAAAGTATATGAGTAGCATTTGTTGGAGTTCTTAATAAAATGTGAATAATTCTCATTAGTTGAGGCATTTTATTCCTTATTCATATAGGGGAATACTCTGAGAAATCAGAAGAAAAAAGAACAGTGATGTCATGTGGTTTGTAATTTTGTACAGTGAAAAATTGAATATTGTGGAATACAGTGAATATTGCTCATCTGTGACTGATGGTATTCTCAATGCTGCCTGTGTAGTATACACTGTTGTGTTAGTGATGAAGATTGAGTGTGGACAATGTTCTGTGTTCAGTGAAGTATTCACTATTGGCCTGGGATCACCAGCTGCATCACATGTCCCTGTGTAAGGTTTGTTAAGAACTGTTGGAGGGTAATTGATCTTTACTTCTGCCATCTCTGGTATTACTAAATAGTAGCACAATGCTATAGAGAGTTCTGTAAGAAAATCCATTACCTTGTACAGTGAAGTAACAATATTGACAGTCAGTTGTATTGCATCTTTGCCAGCACCTATGGCTTCCCTCATCATTGTAGCCTATCAGGTGTCCAGGTCCATCATCAATGATGTCATATTTCAGTGTTGTCATGTTGTAATGTTCCAACACTTGTTCCCCATTACAATGATGTAGAAGACATGGGAGGGATAGTGGTCTACCAACAACTCTCTGGAATACTCAAGCACTTTGAACATCTGGAGCACAACTTGTTGCTGCAAAATTTTTATAATTAAGAGCTCACGTTATGAACTCTTGAGCATTGTGTAAGTAAGACTGTGTCTACAGAATGTCACTCTCTTTTTCTCTTTTGCTAACCTTTTTAGCAAACAACAGTGAAATTTGTTTGAGACAGATTGTGATACAGTATACATAGAATTTGTGCATTGTGAATAAGTTATACTACAAGCTTCATTCATTATAGTATCTACAATATACTCATCTATACTTGTCTCAGTTGCTTACATGCTTTGACAGACCAATCTAATATCAACACAGAGATGACAATAGACACAATTTGAAGCATCACTTCCTCCTGTCCACTAAATACATACACACAAGTTTCCTATTTCCTTCAGTGCCTTTTATATTAGCCACTATCAAAATGTTATGATTTTCTCACATGTTTCCTCTACCATATGTCTGCCTTGATGAGGAAACGGCCAGTGGAACATGTCAATCCATCCTTAATTAGCTGAATACTACGTAGATGAACCCTTCATTCAACATAATTGTCTGTTGCCATACAAACACCACACAACAGTACAGTCTTGTGGTACCAGTCTCTTGTGTCTGCACCGCCAACTTTCAAGCTGTCCACTACTAACATTAAGGGACTGTAATTTTATTTCTGTTTAGTCCTGCCATGTGATGTCTGTTGTTCTAATATTCTAATATTTAGTGAGAAGTTTAAAAGGCGGAAAGAATGCCATAAAATCCACGATAAAAAGATTTAATGTAGCTACTGATCTAAGTAGTACAGTACTCTGGCTAAATACTGCGTATATTGGTATTTGTAATTGATGGACCATTGAAGTGTCCATCCAGTTGGACTTGTTAAGTAGGTTGACCATTCAGGGTAATACCTTTGGAAAACCCACTGATGCAATTTGTGTATTACAATTCAAGCTATCATCATCCTGTTTCCTTTTTTAGTGTGTCTGTTTATACTAACTATTTGCAAATCTGCACTGGTGTATGTAAGTACTGTGTTGTTAACTTCTAGAGATAAATGATACTTATATAATGTACAAAACTTTCTTGTAAACTGGAAACTTTCCTAATGAAACATTTAGAAGTGTACTATTCCACAAACTATTCAACAACATGCTCCAATAATGTAACAATAATACAACTGATACAGAAAATTAAGATCCATGTGGTGATGAAGTTCCGTACTTCTCTTGAATGGAAGTGTTACTCCTGCAGCTAATACATCCTTTAACTTCCCCAAAATCAACAACTGCTGAAATATATCAACAGCATTGCAATGACGGTCAACTTCACAGTGTTTCTGGTGCTTCCTGCTACATTCCCTGCATTAGTTGGATGCTCAATATGTGCTGTAGTAGTTGTGGTAGTAGTTGGACTATAGTCACTAGTTGTTGGTGGTGTCTTGTTTGTTATTGGAAATGTTCCTGTAGATTTCATAGTACCATTAAGATACCTCTTCATTCACCTGTAGTTGATAAACAACAACACCCGTTATCCACACATGGCAATAGCTACTAAGAGGAAAACAATAAACATGCAAACACTAACATGCAAATTCAGCAGTGACCTTAACCCCTAGTAGTGTTAAATGACTTCTAACAAAATATCACAACTAGCTAGTAATATATAGCTCATCAAAGAATGCAGATATTATCAGCATGACTCTGTATAGTTATACAGATAATCCTCACTTGTGTCTGCCTGGAGTCTGTCTGTAATGAGTGGCGCAAGATCTCGTGCAGAGCACCACTGATGGCCACTCCTATCCTATGACTATTAGGCCTATCATAACTTCTATAAATCAATAAAAATATATATTCACAAAGACAAAGTTTATCGTAACCCCATACTTATTCCAAATCTGTCAATTATTTCATAGGTTCCACCTGCAACTGAATCATAATACCGACATATAATTATGCTATACCAACTGACTCACTGTCATGATCTTTTATTCTGTTCTTCAGCTTTTTGCCAAGAGCTGAACTGGCTGTGACAAAATACATTTCTGCTCACAATTCAGTCATACAGCTAGGCAGACTCACCATTATGGAGGCCTGTGTCATGCCCTTCGTAAATCGCTTCTCCAACTTGTTCTCCAATGAATTCACCAGTTAGTAGGTCACAAAATTAAACTAGTTAACCAACTGACAAACCAACTCTTTACCTTCGCTGAGTCCTTCTTTGAGTCCATCTTTACAGATTAAAGCCATCACTGATTTGAAAGCCACGTGTGCTGATTGTGAAACTTGTTAACCACATGATCACCACACAAGATGGTTGTGGTCAATCACGTTTTCTATGTAACAATGACAATCGAGTGATGGTCTAGCAGCGTCCGACCCCAAAAAGGGTCTGGTGAAGCTCTTACTGTGTACGAAAAGTTTAGGATACACAGCAGCAACATAACAGATTCTAAAAGCATTGTGGGGTAAGCCTGATTATAGGACTTGTTATGATACATTATGTACCACAGTACATGCAGGACTCTTCTTGCTGTTGATGGCTATACTACGTAGGTACCTTATTTTATTTACTTGTCTAAATGCCACACCTTCAATAATAGCTGCATTTGAGTTGTGCAATGATGGATTTTAAAATAATGGCTTCAACAAGTAAATACGTTATAAACACAGTTACAATAAAGGATAGTATTTGCAACTACAGTTGCTTCTTGCTCCAGTCCACTACTCCCAATGTGTCCTCTATCATCTGTATGATCATAACCAGTACCTTGATTGTTGTTGATGAGATTAGTTGGCTATCTTCAGGATCAGTGTTATCAGGATCAAATATTTGATTATCAACATCAACATTAGTGTTATCATCAGGATTAAGTTTACCATCAAGGTCAACTTTACCATGAAGATTGGTGTCAGCATCATCTTTGTTGTCAACTACCTTCACATTCATCATCAAGATCATCACCACTGTTTTCAAGGATGGCAGTATTGTAATCATGGTAATTAGAGCCCCATCAATGCTTCATAACTATGTACAATCCTCCATCAGCATGCACTGTGAAGTTTATATTAGTTTGGTATAGTGATTGGCCTTGTAACATGTCATATTCTCTTGTTGAGTGGTTGTAATGTTCATAAACAAAGTTACCATAGTAGCAGTGTGGACAGCAAACAAAATGCACAGTTGTTTTCAGGCACCTGACATCTGTTGAGCATTATTTATCAATTGTATTAGTCAGTCAATAATGCATTCTATCTTTAATGTGTAGTGAAGTTGACACTTTGAAATACTGACGGATGGCCTGGAACCTGAACAGACGGCTGACAAGTTTTGTATGTCTGTTAATGCATCAAGTTGTCACACTGGGTTACTGATTAATGGATTCTGTAGTCGACTGTGTAGAATATTATTGATCACCATATTTAAAAAAAACAAATTTGCAATTATGCTGTGGAGTTTTTTGTTGGTCCAGTGTACGGGATTAAAGGGGCAGGGATACCAGGTGCGAGCACCAGCTGTTGCGCTATGGACAGACAGTAGCACGGATCAGAACGAGAGTAGTGTGATGAGGAAACGGCCAGTGGAACATGTCAATCCATCCTTAATTAGTCCCACGACAGTATAAATGGTCATGCACGGATTGATCACATGGTTTCCGCATAAAAATCGTTTCAGTGGAAATCACGGAGACTCATGGTCAATTAAACGGCCTGTTTTAGTGACAGCATTTTCCTGTGCCAGATTCCATCAGATGTCACCGTGTGATATATTAAACACATAGCTAATAGTAGACATTACTGTGAACACTTTATATCAGCCCTAAATGTGCCATTTGTCAACCCTCTAAAAAACCATATCTTGACTGGATGTCCTGTTGGTCTTGATTAAGGTATAGCTGGAGACATGATTCAGTTCTGCAGGTTCTCGTTCATGAACTCCAACAGCTCTTACCTGACAGTATTAAACTCTATGCTGACCTTCCAGGATATCTTGCTTGTGTCTGCCCTCTCAGCACCATTCCAATCAATCTTTCTTCCACCTTTAGCAGACCTGACTTAGTTGTAGTTTCCAACTATTCCCACCAGTACCCAGAAACAACATCTTTTGGCTGCTAGAGCTAGGAAGGGAAGATCGCTATAGCTGTTTACAATATGACCTTCAGCTTTCTGGCTTATCTGTCAATCTCATTTCCATCGAGATTGGTTGTTTAGGCCATTTTATGCCAGACACAATTGCCCAAGTAGCCAATGCTTGTGATGTGGCAAATAAGACTATATAAGATCCCTGTTTGAGCAGGCTGCTTGCATCGCTGTCTCCTGCTCATACAGGATTTTTAATTCTAGAGCCTACCCAGACTGGGATCTATCAGTTTGCCTAAACTAAATTTCTATAATTATTATTTTTGTATTGTAATTTAATATTGTAAGTCTTGTCAGGGATCCTGTACTGTCCATCCAGTGCATGGTACCCCTGAGTCTAGACCTCTGTACTTAATTGTAGTTTTGTCTTAGCAAAACAAGTCGTCTCTCTCTCTCGATTCATACTGGGCTTGTGGTTGTCATGTGGTTTATCAGCAAATCTTGTAAGTAATCGATTTGCATGCTTGAGTTCACAATCAAATAGCAGTGTTTAGACTCTCTCCTCCCATTCTTATTACATATTTTAATATTTTAAAAAGACATAATTCATAAATATATGCAACAAAAATCAACTGCTGAACTTGTCACTATCATTTGTTCATCAAAGACCTCTTCATTCACCTGTAGTTGATAAACAACAACACCCGTTATCCACACATGGCAATAGCTACTAAGAGGAAAACAATAAACATGCAAACACTAACATGCAAATTCAGCAGTGACCTTAACCCCTAGTAGTGTTAAATGACTTCTAACAAAATATCACAACTAGCTAGCAATATATAGCTCATCAAAGAATACAAATATTAGCAGCATGACTCTGTATAGTTATACAGATAATCCTCACTTGTGTCTGCCTTGAGTCTGTTTGGTAGTGGCACATGATTTCACTCAGAGCACCACTGATGGCCACTCCTATCCCTATGACTATTAGGCCTATCATAACTTCTATAAATCAATAAAAATATATATTCACAAAGACAAAGTTTATCGTAACTCCTTACTCATTCTGAATCTGTCAATTGTTTCATAGGTTCCACCTGCAACTGAATCATAATACTGACATATAATTATGCCATGAACCTACACCAACTGACTCACTGTCGTGATCTTTTATCCTATTCACCAGTTCTTTGCCAAGAGCTGAACCGGCTGCGACTAAATACATTTCTGCTCACGATTCAGTCATACAGCTAGGCAGACTCACCATTATGGAGGCCCATCTCTAGCCCTTCGTAAATTGCGTCCCCAACTTTTTCACCAATGACTCTACCAGCTAATAGGTCACAAAATTAAACTAGTTTACCAACTTACAAACCATCTCTTTACCTTTGTTGAGTCCTTCTTTGAGTCCATATTTACAGATTAAAGCCATCACTGATTTGAAAGCCACACGCATTGATTGTGAAACTTGTTAATCACATGATCACTGCACAAGATGGTTGTGGTCAACCACGTTTTCTACGTAACAATGACAATCAAGTGATAGTCTAGCGGTGCCCGGCCCCAAAAAGGGTCTGGTGAAGCTCTTACTGTGTAAAATTTAGGATACACAGCAGCAACATAACAGATTCTAAAAGCATTGTGGGGTGAGCCTGACTATAGGACTTGTTATGATACATTATGTACCACAGTACATGTAGGACTCTTCTTGCTGTTGATGGCTATACTACGTAGGTACCTTATTTTATTTACTTGTCTAAATGCCACACCTTCAATAATAGCTGCATTTGAGTTGTGCAATGATCGATTTTGAAAATAAGAGCTTCAACAAGTAAATACGGTATAAACACAATTACAATAAAGGATAGTATTTGCAACTACAGTTGCTGTTTGCTCCAGTCCACTACTCCGAATGTGTCCTCTATCATCTGTATGATCATGACCAGGACCTTGATTGTTGTTGATGAGATCAGGATCACCATAGCTATCTTCAGGATCAGTGTTATCAGGATCAAATATTTGATTATCAGCATCAACATTAGTGTTATCATCAGGATTAAGTTTGTCATCAAGGTGAACTTTACCATGAAGATTGGTGTCAGCATCATCTTTGTTGTCAACAACCTCCACATTCATCATCAAGATCATCACCACTGTTTTCAAGGATGCTTCAGAATTATGTACAATCCTCCATCAGCATGCGCTGTGAAGTTTATATTAGTTTGGTATAATGATTGGCCTTGTAACATGTCATATTCTCTTGTTGAGTGGTTGTAATGTTCATACATAAAGTTACCATAGTAGCAGTGTGGAGAGCAAACAAAATGCACAGTTGTTTTCGGGCACCTGACATCTGGTGAGCATTATTTATCAATTGTATTAGTCAGTCAATAATGCATTCTATCTGTGATGTGTAGTGAAATTGACACTTTGAAATACTGACGGATGGCCTGGAACCTGAACAGATGGCTGACAAGTTTGTTAATGCAGTCAAGTTGTCACACTGGGTTACTGATTAATGGATTCTCTAGCCAACTGTATAGAATATTATTGATCTGTTTTCTCACCATATGAAAAAAAAATAACAGCATCATCAAATTTGCAATTATACTGTGGAGTTTTTGTTGATCCAGTGTACAGGATTAATGGGGCTGGGACACCAGGTGTGAGCACCAGCTGTCGCACTATGGACAGACAGTAGCACGGGCCAGAACGAGAGTAGTATGATGAGGAAACAGCCAGTGGAACGTGTTAATCCATCCTTAATTAGTTCCACGACAGCATAAATGGTCACATGGATCGATCACATGGTTTCCGCAAAAAATCGTTTCAGTGGAAATCACGGAGACTCACGGTTGATTAAACGGCCTGTTTTAGTGACGGTATTTTCCTGTGGCAGGTTCCATCAGATGTCACCGTGTGATATATTAAACACATAGCTAATATTAGACATTACTGTGAACACTTTATATTAACCCTAAATGTGCCATTTGTCAACCCTCTAAAAAACCATATCTTGACTGGATGTCCTGTTGGTCTTGATCAAGGTATAGCTGGAGACATGATTCAGTCCTACAGGTTCTCGTTCATGGACTCCAACAGCACTTACCTGACAGTATTAAACTCTATGCTGACCTTCCAGGATATCTTGCTTGTGTCTGCCCTCTCAGCACCATTCCAACCAATTGTAGTTGATAAACAACAACACCTGTTATCCACACATGGCAATAGTTACTAAGAGGAAAACAATAAACATGCAAACACTAACATGCAAATTCAGCAGTGACCTTAACCCCTAGTAGTGTTAAATGACTTCTAACAAAATATCACTACTAGCTAGCAATATATAGCACATCAAAGAATGCAGATATTATCAGCATGACTCTGTATAGTTATACAGATAATCCTCACTTGTGTCTGCCTTGAGTCTGTTTGGTAGTGGCACATGATTTCACTCAGAGCACCACTGATGGCCACTCATATCCCTATGACTATTAGGCCTATCATAACTTCTATAAATCAATAAAAATATATTTTCACAAAGACAAAGTTTATCGTAACTCCTTACTCATTCTGAATCTGTCAATTGTTTCATAGGTTCCACCTGCAACTGAATCATAATACTGACATATAATTATGCCATGAACCTACACCAACTGACTCACTGTCGTGATCTTTTATCCTATTCACCAGTTCTTTGCCAAGAGCTGAACCGGCTGCGACTAAATACATTTCTGCTCACGATTCAGTCATACAGCTAGGCAGTCTCACCATTATGGAGGCCCATCTCTAGCCCTTCGTAAATTGCGTCCTCAACTTTTTCACCAATGACTCTACCAGCTAATAGGTCACAAAATTAAACTAGTTTACCAACTTACAAACCATCTCTTTACCTTTGTTGAGTCCTTCTTTGAGTCCATATTTACAGATTAAAGCCATCACTGATTTGAAAGCCATGCGCATTGATTGTGAAACTTGTTAATCACATGATCACTGCACAAGATGGTTGTGGTCAACCACGTTTTCTACGTAACAATGACAATCAAGTGATAGTCTAGCGGTGCCCGGCCCCAAAAAGGGTCTGGTGAAGCTCTTACTGTGTAAAATTTAGGATACACAGCAGCAACATAACAGATTCTAAAAGCATTGTGGGGTGAGCCTGACTATAGGACTTGTTATGATACATTATGTACCACAGTACATGCAGGACTCTTCTTGCTGTTGATGGCTATACTACGTAGGTACCTTATTTTATTTACTTGCCACACCTTCAATAATAGCTGCATTTGAGTTGTGCAATGATCGATTTTGAAAATAAGAGCTTCAACAAGTAAATACGGTATAAACACAATTACAATAAAGGATAGTATTTGCAACTACAGTTGCTGTTTGCTCCAGTCCACTACTCCGAATATGTCCTCTATCATCTGTATGATCATGACCAGGACCTTGATTGTTGTTGATGAGATCAGGATCACCATAGCTATCTTCAGAGTCAATGTAATCAGGATCAAATATTTGATTATCAGCATCCACATTAGTGTTATCATCAGAATTAAGTTGCCATCAAAGTGAACTTTACCATGAAGATTGGTGTCAGCATCATCTTTGTTGTCAACTACCTTCACAATCATCATCAAGATCATCACTGTTTTCAAGGATGGAAGCAATCATGGTACCCATCATTGCTTCATAGTTATGCTCATCAACATCATCATCAAGATCTTGATGACCATCTTAATCAGGTGTAGTCCAGCCTGTAGTGTGATATGTATACTTCGTACAATATGCACTAGCTTATTTTCTGTAGCGATTGTTTCTCCTCCAACATTCAGTCTTTTTATTCTTTTACTTGCCATTTTACCACAACATCTCTACACTCTGTAGTGACTGGTTCAGTGGTGAATGTCTCTTTTCTATTGTATCGATCAGTATCAACTACACTGGAAAAATGACATATTCCAATCCACTGGTAACCTTCACTTATTACTGTAATCTGCAAGTGAGCTACTGAATATATACTGGTATATAAGAACATAATTTTAAAACCAAATTTCTGAAATTGTTCTGTAAAATTGTGTGTACGTATGTTTGTATGTTTCGTCAGTTCATACCGACGAAAAGACAATTTAGTTGTGTTGTTCAGATGGCAGATAACTACTATATTAGACATCATCACGTGACTCATTGATTTTCACAACTTATGCACAATAAATTCACCTACAGAATGATGTTGTGGTCACCCAGGGGTTTCTGATAGAAAGAGCCTATAGTTTGTTCAACTTTGTTGTTATTGTGAGTTACTTAACTCTCTCACTATCATAAAGTCCCTACTCTAGTTGAAAATTCCAAATTTTTTCGTGTACTTGTTTGTTAACTTTTTTTGTAAATAATTTTATTATGACTGGTGAACCCATGCATACCGCATCTGAAATGGTGCCGCATGCCCCAGCTATATCAGTTATCGTCTGAAAAGTGAAGTATCCATTACACTTCGTTGTCAGCTCTCGTTACACAGCAATACGAATCAAGAACTTTTCCGGAAGAACCTCTACAATCTACGCATACCAAAAGAAATGGTGCCGCGCCTCAATTTTTATTAACTATCGTCTAAAATCCATTACGCTTTGCTGTCAGCTATGTTCAACCCGTTACACAGCAACACGAATCAAGAACCGCTTGAAAAGCACCTTTGCAATCAAAATAGCCACTATGAAAAATATGGACGATTTCCGTTTCGAAGGGAAGCCATCACGTGCTCGCACCAAATCGACACCTTTCCCTGTCAGCAAAGATGAATGAGACACAAAGGGGACACTGGTAAGTCCATGAAGAATGCATTGTACGTACTGCGGTATGCCAAAAGGCACCTGTTGGGCTGAAGTAACTTCGAACAGTGAAAAAATCAAGCCCGTAGCTTTAGCCGTACGCTTGTCTGAAGGCATCAGTCAGTTACTTACTTACTCAGTCAGTAGAAAATTCCATTGAATAAAAAAAAATTTAAATTCCATAGCAACTTGTTGAAAGCGTTTCGGGTCGATCTGAAAGCTTGTTTGGGCTTAGTTTTACCTCACTAATACTGCCTCATCGTTGTCAGGGAAAATTGATGCTGATTTTTGGGTGATTTTATTTCATGGGCCACGCCTACTGCTTTGTGGTCCCTACTATACAGTTACTATCAGTGTGACTACTGCCAGTATTAAAGGATGAAGGTTATTGAGCTAATGATATTATGGAACAATATTTGTCCTGACGTCGTGAAATTGTGTGTTTGATTTGCAAATTTTGTAAACAGCTGAGGATGAACATAACTTCATAGCAGTTACTGCCTTATGATGAGCAGGTAGTGGCTTGTTCAGCCAATAATAGTAATTTACGCTGCTGACTGCCTGATGCTGGTTTTTCTCTATAACAGCCGGCACCTGTATATAAAACTTTCTGGCCCGAAGATGACCATTAATTATACATACATAGATTCCACTGCAATATACAAAATTATCTCGTAAATATAAACTTTCTTAACAATACATTTTAAGCAAATTAAACATGTACAAAAAGTTTACTATTCAACAACATGTACCAACAGTGTACAATAGTACAATCTGATGGAGGAAATTAATAACTAATTGTACACACTGGTGTGGTGCACCAGCTTCTTGGACCTCATATATAAGAACTATGTATATAGACATTTTGTAACAAAATTGTGCTTTATATGGAATAGTTGCTAAGTTACAATTTCATGTTTTGTATAGACTGCAGTGGTGAAGTTATACCAGCTATTGCTGTCTGATGATGTTAGATGTCATATTGACTATAATTATGTCAGACAACAAGACATCCAGTAGTATCCTGTGGGAGAGGTTGTTTAGGTCATGTAGCCATTATGGTGTCTTGGGAGTTTGTCTGTTGTGTAAAGTGACTTCAAGGAGTTCATGTCAAGAAACATCAGTAGAAAAAGTAACGTTGAGTGTTAACTCAGTTTTTAAAATTAACGTTATACTCTATATTGTGATTATTTACAGCCACTTGATGTAGTGGAGCTACTGAAGATGATAACCAGTAGGACTGACTAGTAAGTAGAACAATGACGAGAAACATTTACTGTCACAGTTGAGAGAGAAGAGAATCATCGACCAGATCATGGTCTCTCTTAATCTCAGTAGTAACGCAGTAGACAAAACCGGTAGATATAGTCCTCCAGATGAATGTACTTGCAAGGAGTTGAAGGTGAGTGTTCTATTAGAGTATTTTACTGTTGATCTACATGTTGGCTATAGTGAAACAGAACAAGAGGTACATGTTCCTGCGAGTAATGGGTGGGAAAGTATTTCTGGAGCATCTTCAAGAGTCAGATATGACACCAGAAAGAACTCAATCCAAATTTACACTACACGTTCATTTTCATCAACAATTCAAATCTCGGCCTGCACCTTGTTTATGTGAGCTAGATATTGAGGAGAGATTCTTGTTAGAACTATCCAAACACTCTTCTAGTCATCCTGATTATGACAATGACAGGATGGTGATCCCTCTCCATCACAGACTCTGTACATTTAGTGTTAACGAAAACAAATTGCAGGAGTGATGAAATTGATTTAGTTGGCTTTAGTTATTTAGAATGGAGGCACATCTTATCAGACCCAATGGATCAGCTGTCTAGGTCATTGGAGCTGAGTGGTATAGGTAGTGAGGCGGCTAAAATCCCAGCAAGGGTGCTTGATTACAGATATCAGTCTGGAACTTATTCCTAAACTGACCCAACCAATCATGGTGAGTGGTCAGTTAAGTGTGGAGAGAAGTTGATGTGTAGAAAAGGAATGTCTGTTTCTTGTCTATACCAAACAATGGTGGAAGGAATACCTACAAATTCGACAGCAACATGCACAACGACTGGTTAAAGTGTTTGCTCAAGATGAAAATTCCACCAATAAGTTGGTGTGTGTGTACATGAGGCCCCTGAGGGTGGGAAGATTACTGGATAGTCCGAGACATGCTGCAAGATCCGTGAATTTGATAGGTTTTGAGAGGGTAGCATCAATTGGAAGTAGTGGTCACTGTAGATCAGAACAATTTTACATTCTTTTCTTTGTTGTAAATGTGGGGTAAGTTGTGTGTGTGTGTGGAGTATCAGATAGTCAACCATCGTGTAGTTTGCAAGCTTGCATGTGTATGCGCATGCACATACACACACACACACACACACGCACCCACACACACACACACACACATACACACACACACACACAACACACACAACACAACACACACACAGCACCAATACACACACAGACGCACACACATCACTATATAATTTGTTTGCAGTGTGTATTATATGATTTCATGTACATGTACACACGTGTCTCAGAGGAGGTTGGACATGATATAAACGCTACTAAAAACTATTACCGTTAATTGCATATTTCCAATACCAAGACGAAGGTTAAGTGATAAAGAAGCAACAGACACACCCGATTTTTTTGTGATGTACAACGGAATTCTTACTGAGACACTAGTGTTCAGGTTTCCCATTCTCTAATCAGTTCTCCGTGTGGCCAGGCTGGCAGCATCCGCTTCTTTTTTTCAGTTCACTTGGAAGCGATTTCAGCATCCATGTTACTTTCTTCAATGCTTATTCAGATCAACTACAAGCACGTAAAGTGTCCTTATAGTTCTACCTGTCGATTTATCTGTAGATATCTGATGAAACTTGCAACGCACGTGATCCCTTAAGATTTCTACAGTGATTTATGGGTTTGTAGTAGTGGGGTTGAATGGGGTAGATTGCCCTAAAATACTAAAGCTGAGGTGCACTTTTGAATGGTGCTTGTTAAAACTTTGCTGAAGGCTTGGTTATACTTTCAATACAAATATATGTGCTCACATGTGCCGTGTCCAGCCTCCTCTGCACATGTCTATAATGTGTGCAGTGTGTATGTTTGTTACTAATATTATTCACTCCACAGGATTGTGAGGACCTGCATTACTACTCCTGTTGGGGTTTGGCTTGAATGTGTATGTCTGTGTGGGCTGCAAGATAGAGGTGTGGCTCACACATGGGTGATGACATTAGCACCAGATAGCTCTGTTGCTTTCTGGGAAAGCCTTACAGCAGAAAGGTTACATTGTAGTCGTGTACTTAACTCAAACATGCTGGACAGGTTTCCTCACAAACCTATTGATCCAGATCACCCAGCTGGGGTCCCAGTACCTCAACTAGAACACCCTTATCAGTTGTGTCTTCAACCATCAGTCATTCTATGCTAACTGTCAGGTAATAGTCACCTAGCCTGTATACTGTATGTATTACCACTATGGACATGTTAGGCATCGGATTCTCTGTTGGTGTGCCAGATTGATCTCACTAACCAGTCACTATGGAAAGCCATGAGTGAGGAAGCCATTAAGTCCATCGGCCACACCCATGGACCGGTAAGCCCCACCCCTAGTAAGAGGTGTTAGTATGGAACCTATAACCTACAGTAGCAGCAGTAACCTGGTGTAGTATTCCTCCATTGTGTACTGGTACCATTGATCCAGTATTGTGTAGTAATGAAGTGGAGATTGAACTGAGGAGTGTGACCAGTCAGTATAGAATGGTAATGTGTGTAACTGTGTATGTTGTGTTTGTACAGGATGTGAATATTTAACTTACTCTATGATGGCGGTTTTTTGCATCTTTGTCTTGCATTCACCAAGAAACTTATCTTCCTAACTATAAAGGCTGTCATGATTACGAATGCTTTCAACAATCATCACCTTGGCTATACGACAGGTTGAGCTCCAGTTTACATGACACAGGCTGTGATTACCAGGGGTGTAGCCCTTGTTTGGCCACTGACTATAGTTTATGTTGGTATTACATACATACCCATCGTTAAAAATGTATCACTCATAAATTTGTGTACATGTATGCAGGGGCGGATCTAGGATTTATAAAGGGGGGGGGGGGAGGGGGGGGGGGCTAACTCAGGTACTAATCTCTTGGGTAGAGGTGTGCGAAGCACACCTCCCAGAATGCGAAGCATGCTGGAACTAGGGGGGTCTGGGGGCATGCCTCCCCAGGAAAATTTTGAAAAATAGATGCTAAAATACTGCAATTTGGAGACATTTCCACATAAAATTCATACCTGTAGATATTTTATATACTGCCTTTAGATTATAGGTATGGCTCTCTGAAGCATTTTGCTAATGGAAAAGTTTGGGTAGGTACAGACAACCAAGTACATGCTCACAATTGCACAACACTGAATAGGTGCATGTTAGAGTAAGAATGTTGGAAGTGGAAAATTTTGAAATTTGAACAATACAAGATTGAATCTGAGAGCATTTTCAATGGAAATTGTGTACCTGAATTAAATGTTGCCATACATATTAACTACACAAGTAGATGAATGAAGCCCTTTAAACAGACCAATGCACTTCACTGTATGTATAGGTGCAGGCAGATTTGGAAAAATTCCATAACAGAACCAACTACATGTTTCCAGTGAATGTTCTATTAGAGTAGTTAGCTGACTGCTCTATTAGAGTATCTTGATCTTGTACACCTCCAATGCTGATCCAGGTCCTTGTTGAATAAACTTTAGCATAAATCCACTGATAATACCTTGGAAAGATGTTTATAAGGTGGTTTTATGAGTATTTGTATTATTAGTGATCATATAATTATGCTAAGACAAAATTTCATTATAATACTCAGCATATTGATCAAGTAAAGCCTAAATATGAAGGGGGGGGGGGGGGGGGCTTCAGCCCCCAAAGCCCCCCCCCCCCCCCCCTGGATCCGCCCCTGGTATGTTATTACATGACTGTTCAATTAGAGTATTAAACAATACCGTATGGAGGGAAACTTTGATGACATTAAAATTTGGCGAATGACCATGAATTTGCCAAATTTTCCCTATCCAAATATTTTGCTAGTGAAGAAAACAGCAAACCAAGCCTTGAACTGAACAATTTTCTACTCAACCAAGGGCTACTGGGCTAGGCATCAAACTAGAGCCAAGCCTGCCTCGACTACTTCACTAGGTAGCTAGCTGTATCCGTGATCCTCAAACCTCATCTTGAAACGGGTGTGACAAGTAGTGAGTGCTACCATACCAACTAGTCTATTCCAGAGGGTGTAGATCTACTGTCTATATAGGATTACCTTTTAGTTGATTGCTGACTCCAGGCACCAAAGAAGCATGGCACTCCAGATTCTTGCTTCAGGCACAGTGATTGGTAATCTAATTAATTAAATAGGGCATGTGCTTTGCTAACAATTCACCAAATTTTATTTCACCAACAGTGATATTTTGCTTGATTCACCAAATTTTCCTTCTCCAAAGTTTTCCTTCATACAGTATCAAATGATAATTCATTAATGACATTGTTATGGTAACAGGACAGTAACCTGTCCACACATTGGGATGATGAGATGTGTTACTTGTTGACGTCTGCTCTTGCTGCTTATGAGCTTGACCGATGTGTTGGTATGACATCAGCTGGTAATGAAGAGTTTCAACAGGCTATATGGTGGACGGTGCCTCATGGACACACCTTCAAAGGCTTCCCCATCCAGTTCATACACAGAAATGTCCACAAGATGTTTGCTACTTGTCTGAAGTGAGTGTGTGTCCTAACATGTTTAGTTATCATATGGGTCAAGTTGATGTGTTACTGTAGGTCTCCAGTGTGTGCATGGTTGTTGAGGGGATCATGTGAGACATGTTGTGAGGGTTAAGGTCTATCCATACCCTGAGGACGTGTGTGCAGTTTGGTTGATGTTTGCTGTCAAGTATCACAGTGTAGTGTGAGCTACTACACTAATTACACTAAAATACTCTAAAATAACAATGTCATGAACATGTTATATATATTTGCAACATTTGAGATAGAACTGTGTTTCTATAGTACCTCTAGTACAAGTGTTCAACATCAAATTATTTACTTTTAGGTAACTAAATTACAATGTGTACTTGAAATACTCTAGAAGTCAGTAATCATACAGTACTATACATGTTAATGTACAGTCAGTCAATCACATCTTGTAGTAAAATTCTAATAGATATTATGCTTTATCAATAGTTGTGGATAATAGTCTGAGAAATCTTCATGTGTAACTACAACTGGTTGTAACTTCCTGTGGCTACTATGATCAAGTTGATGGTGAATGTTCTATTAGGGTATTTAAGAATTCCATTACAACAAAGTTACTACAGTGGAACCTGTTATCCAGATTCTTGGTTAATCAAACTACCTACACTCAGTACTGCTCTACGAACACTAATTATTCTAGAGCTGCAACTTTTACAAAATTTCATAGCGACTGACAAAGCAGCTGCCAGTTGATGGCACATTTATCACTTACCACTAAATATATTTAATAGAATATTAATAGTTACTGTTCACTAGTGTTGCACCAATAATCGGATCGGTTATTGGAAAAACTATATATTGGCTGTGTTTTTTGTTTATATGTATCAGATCAGCACCACAACAAAAAAAAGCAGCAGATACAGCTAGGAATATACTGCATACATGTTCATGATGTTTACAACTGTATCAAGTTACATTTTCCTATATTACAATGTTATTACTGCTTCAGTGTACTGTCAGCTGTTGTTATAGCAATACTGCTGCTATAAACAAGCTAAATTGATCCTTTACAATCAAATTTCTAGTAAAAATTGTTACAAAATAGACATGCTGTGTTATTGGATTGGTTACGTTTATCAGTTTGAAAATATTATCCAATATTGGTTATCGGAATATTGGAAAAATCTCATATCAGTGCAACACTATGTGATAAAACATTTTATTTCTTCATACTCAGAGATATAGTAACCAAACTTCAATAAAATATTCATTATAGTTTTAGGTTAGCACTATAGTATTTGTAAAAGTATTTGTAAAAGTTGAATAATTGGTTTTTGTAGAGTAGTACTGAGTGTAGGTAGTTACGTAGGTATTATTAAAGTGCAGTGAGTTAGACGTGTGCTTTTGAGAACTTTCTTCTGGTAGCTAAGTCAGTTTAACCCATGCAGAGTTTAATAACATATAGCACTGCAGGTCATGTTTATAGCACTGTAGTCACGTCTATAGCACTGTGGTCACATAGACCATTCTGTATGGCAAATAACACTGTTTTTTGCTTTAGTTTTTAAACATCAAAATATAATATAAATGGTTATCACTATTATTTACTACTGGTTGTTAATAGCAGCAGTATGGTGGTGGACACCACACTAGAGGAAGCCATGTGTGCCAGTTTCTGGGTGATGGTTGCTATCAACAAAGATGGATACCTGTGTGGCTTCACAGTAGGGCGTGATGGATATCTGATCGAGCAATCATTGAGGTGGCCAGGGAAACTGCTTCAAAAATAACGGGGAAAATGGCACAAGCACTATACTCTAATAGAGCAGTCAGTGAGGGATTCTAATGGAACAGTTATACAACACTTTACAGCCATGAGTACCTCAACTAGTAAATATGTCCAGTCATCTTGATAACAGAATTTCTAGCCTTAATAATTGGACAGGTAGATTTCTGTAAGTCCATATAAATTTCTAATGGCCATTTTACAGAGGTGGCTTTACTAGACAGGTGGTCACTAAGACATGTTCCACTGTATCATCTATCATATTACTGTATGATCCTTGTAGTCACTAACAAATTTGTTGTCAACACAGTTGGACAAAGACAAACTCAATACCTCAAATCTACTAGCCATGAATGTGGGTGTGGCTTGTGGATGGGTGGGGCTCCGTTTTGCACAATGTAATGAAGGAGCACTGCCTAAATAATTTGAAATCCCAGCTTCTATCACTGACGCTGTTGTATCCCTTAAACTTTATGTGGTGATAACTGGTTGAGTAAATGCCAAACGTATGTAGTTTATGTATCCAGTACGTGTGTGGTGTCAAGGGGATCATGTGAGATGCTATAATACTCTCAAGGACGTGTGTACAGTATGTGTAACGTTCACCACAGTGTAGTGTGAACACTATACTACTACACTCAACTAAAATACTCTAATAAAACAGTCACCCAATATGTTAATGTGTTAGTTACAGCTAAATCAGTTGACAAGCAATTCTGAAGACTGTCATATAATTTGTATGAACAAAACATTACCTACCACCTTGTATGGGTGTGATGTTTATTATAATTTTTTAAGGGAAGACTGCACAGTATAAAAATACTGTGGTGTCCTGACAAACACAGTTAAAAATGACTTATAAAAAGATTTAAAATCTGCCAGTTTCCTTGCTTCGGATTTAGTGAGTTCTGAATTTGTATACCACAAAAATAAAAACTGTTCTTTGTTAACTGAATGTAGTTCTAACTCTTGGTACAAATAAATGATGAGCATTGTGGACAACACGAAAAGTGATGTCAACAGTATAATGAGTAGATATGATGGAGTATATGTAAAGTTCTATAAACTTGTATGGCTGCATGATAACATTGTCGCTCTGTCAGAGTAATACTCATAGAACTACAGGAACTAGATAATAAAGAGGAAAATTTGAGTGAAGTCTTTCAAGTCACTTGAAATGTATGGTAAAAGAAGGTGTCCACACTACATCATAGTAGTCTAATATTGGCAACACAAACACACGATATAGCCTGCCATGAAGGTCATTAGGTATGGGATTCAAACGATAAAGGCACACACGAGATAGTGACCTACCATCATAGTAATATTTAGGTCATGATTTTGAAGTTTTTAACGTGGAGCCAACCAACGTTACATTGGGTTTCTTAATACTAAGGCTCAAGATGTTTACACAAAGCACAAAATTAAGATCTTCTTGTAGGTCATGTTCCACACAAGATAGATTAACATTTCATGATGGACCCCTCAACATTACCAATTGACATAGTTTTAACCAACTAATTATTTTTTTAAAATCAAAATCAGAACAAAATGACACTTGCGGCCATTACAGTCATAAAATAGTACAAAGTGAAAACTAAAGAAAAGTAGCTACTAACAGTCAATGTACAGTTTTGTTTGACATCCTCTACTTTCTCTGTTGTTGTTAATTTCTTCTTGTAGTGATCTAATCCTCTTAACAACATCTTCAGTGTAACCCCAGGGTAGCACTAGATATTGTAATGTGTCGTTGTGCTGGATGACTTGTAGTAGATGTTGAGCAGCTTCTCCACTGATCTTGTTGAGCCACATCCCCAGCCTGACTAGTGATGTGTTGTTCTTCATTGTAGTGGCAATGACATCACAAGCTTCATCAGTGATGAGATTGTTGTTAATGTGGAGCACCTTTAGTTTGTTACCCTTTGTTAGTGCAGTGAAGAGGGTAATGGCTGATGTTGATGATAAGCTGGTACCTATCATGTACAGTGTCACTAGCCTAGAGGAGGGATGGGTCAACATGTTGTAGAGAGCAGGGTCCTCTGCGATGGTGTTGTTACCACTAATAATCAACTCTTCTACTCTACAGTGGATGGTGAGGTCACTAATGGAGGAAGAGGAAGACCTGGTGAGGTTATTACCAGACAAGCTTTGGATTGCAACTGTAACGTCATGTGACATCAAATCACGGTGAAGGACAAGAATGCCGCTATCGTGGATATGGCAGTTCCTCAAGTTAAGCTCCTTCCACTCCTTGTGGGGTGAGCAGGTAAGGAAAAGTGTAACACACTCAACATCATAAACGGTTAGGCTAGTGTTCTCAAGATTGATAACTTTATCATCGAAACTTTTTCCTTGTTGTATAGAAGTGTAAAAGGCTTCGTCGTTGGCCTCATAGAAGCAGCGGAATAGTCGAAGACACTTCAGTTGATCCTTCAAATATGTTTCAGCGATGGTGATCGTGTCATCCCCACAGGAGAGAAATTGTTTAAAAGCAGATCGCTGTCCCTTGGTAAGTGAGGTGTACATTGCAAACATGTTGGAATGAATATCGCTCCAGAACTTCGCTTTGAGCACTCGCAGCTCTTCATCTGGTGGAAGCTGAGTGATATGGTAAGCGGACAAGAACTCCTGAATGGAAAAATGGACAAAGTTAAATGTCATTGTTTTCCCAGCCAGCCCAAAGTGCTCAACAGCCTGCAGCAGTCCAAAGCCGTTTAGACCTCCTTCGATAGCTTCAACGCCTGGACAAGCTGCTCTCATCTCCTCCAAGGTAAAGATTAGCTTGTTGTTATTAAGACCCTCAAGCGATAGTTTTGATAACTGCTGAACTATTGTATTATAGGGCTCGGGAAGTTTGGCTAGATCAGTGATGGTATTATCAAGAGGTTGACCAGACTTGGCAAGATGTCGACAGATGGTAAGACAGATGAAGTAGTTGTAGAGCTGTGTAGAATTGCTGGGAAGGGGAATTCCTTTTTTGTACAGGTAAATCAAGATTACCATGTTGAAGGGGATGAAACACAGGCCGTTGATAGTCAGATTACCTTCAAGATATTCGGTGAGCTCTTTGACTGCATGTGGCTGTTCCTTCAGAGACTGTTCAATGTATAGCTTTCGTTCGTCTTCAGCAAAGCCCAAGATATCAACTCTGATGGTTGCATCTTCTCGGAGTCCCACTGAGGCATGTGGACGAGATGACACTACCAAACCACAATGAGGTAGTACCTGACGTTTCAGTATATCAGCAACTAAACTATCTTTCTGTAGATTAACTGGGAACTCATCGTAGCCATCGAACAGAAAAACAACATCTTTGCCATTGTTGTTGAAGAGGTATTTGCTACATGCAGTGGTAATTTCTGTGGCATTTGTCTGTCGTTTACAGACCAACTGGAAAAGATCAGCGACAAGTGACACCTGCTGCACAGCTGGACTACGCAACTGGAGGAGGAGAACTAACTTAAACTTTTGTAACAACTTTCCTATTGACCACTGGTATGCAATTTCTTGTAATAACAAAGATTTGCCAATGCCAGGCAAACCCTCGACTAAAACGAGATGCGCACCATCACTCTCTTGTAGTGGAGCTAAAATATCTACTAGATGTTTAGTTGTCTTACTGTTATCAAGTGCTTCTCTCAGTGATTGATGGCTTTCTTGTGGGTAATGCTTGGGATGAACACCACCTAATTGGACCGATTCAGCCAACTGAAGTGCAGCTGCTTGTTTGACGGTGTGTTCACCTTGATGGTGAATTAGTAAAACTGGTATAAAGTCCTTTGGTCGGTTTGGTGGCCAAGTGTCTTTGTCAACAGCAAACCGTGTTTGTATACTAAGCTGTTTCACTCTGTCAGACAATATGGAGACTCCTATCAACAACACATAAAATGGAGCACACATAATGTGTCCACTCTACCTTGATCAGTGACCGTTGACTTGTCCATGTCAGGTTTGGAGGTCACTATAGTTAGTGAAGACAACACAATAGCTAGTTAATACAATTGTTTACCTACACATGTTGTACACACACAATATAGCTAGTCACCTTTATCAGGAGCTTGATCACTGGACACTGCAGGTGACTCAATAACTTTAAACAACTTCTCCCAACTAGCAGAGGGGTCCACTTCAAGCCACTTATCCAAGATAGCATTACAACAGGGAACAGCTTTGTGGTAGTTGTCATGTTCTATGATCCTCAGGTCTTCTCTAGGTAGTCCCAGTAGTGCTCCTATCACTTTCCAGTCTGCAGCATAATTTGGAGTAATGTGTTGATAGAGATCCTTCAGCAGTGGAGTACTGGTAGCTGTAGTATGCGGACACGGTATACTACACTGTGATATCCGGATATTAGTATACTTACCATTCTTAGGTGTTTTGAACTGATTTAGTCCTTCTTGATCACTTCTATCCATGTGGTCCGATCTGCGACGTGATTACACAAGCTGAAATGTCAAAAGAAACTATTCTACAGCCACGCCCTTTTGATCGCATAAACAAGTAGCCAGTATATTTCCGTTTCCTATCTGTTTCATCATAGACGATTCAAATTATACACTAGAGAGTAGACCTACTGATGTACCTATGATTATTGCAGTGGTCGTTCTTCAGCTGATGGCTGGAGTAAATGCTGTAAGTGTACAGAGAGGTTTATGTTTTTAATGCCCACCAGTGGTGAATATAGTCATTTTTTTTTAAGGACCTATGCGTATTACCTGAGACGTCCACGTGTTCATTACTCCCACAAGTACCATTGTATTAAATAAGCATGATTATTACTATCAAGTCAGGGTATCACATACACGTATAAACAATGTGTTTGATCATGCATACGAGGGTGTCTATTATCTATGGTTTGATGTACTGAATCTCTCTGATCACTGTTGTCAATTTGTGGCGGTGGTCTATACAGTGTAATGTGTAGTGTTTATTGATTCTTACATCACATGTTTTAAATGGTTACCCTGTGACATTAACAATTGGCCAGTGAGTAGTGTTTCACCAAACCAAATAGTTTGCCCATGCAATAGAAAATTTGCTTAATTTTTCCTCACCAAAAATCCTACCACGGTAAATATGCCAAAGTTTTCTCCCACCAAACTTTCCAGCTATACATTACTATTCTGGCTACTTTGCTTGTTGAGGTTTACTAGTTGATGTGTTTGCTGACCACTAACGTAACTACCAGCTATTCCAACTTTAGTTCTTACTACCTCATATCAGCCTGATCTAACTCTTGACATTTCAGTACCAAGTAATCTGTTAGGAAGTGTTTGGATGATGCTGCCAACCAAATTGTCTTAACCCAGAAGAGGCTAGAGAACCAGCCTGGTATCAATAGGTGTTCAATAACTGGTTATGTCTAGTTGTTATTGCTGTTGTTTCCTTGAGCTAGAAACTTTACTCACATTGTTCCAGTCTACCCAGCTGTTTAATGGTGACCTGGTGTCAACTGGAAAACAGCCCACCCAGTAATGGCTACCTAGTCTCGTACCCAGACCACTTTTTTCCCTTTTGTGTTTGGGCGGGGGAATTTCTGGATAGAGACTAATGGCTACCTGGAGAAGTAAATACTCAACTGTCCCATGTCTCATGGCAGGTGAAGGCCCAGGTGGGACTTCGGGTGCTCACACCTTCACCAGTGAGACATGGTACAGCCTCCTGTGGGTTACTAGTCCTGCCCCAGGAGGATTGGCCCACGCTGACTCATAGCACCTTAGTGGCTCACAGGTGTCTCAATGGGAAGGCATGACCATGCCAGCATGGTAGCTAATACTTTGTTTTGTGTGTGTTGGAGGTGGGGTGGTACACATTTCTACATTTTTCACTGCATGTACAGAATGCTGAGCAGTAGTTTATTTTATAGGAGAGACAGTTCAATACAAGTGGAAGTAGTAACAACCAGCAGCTATGAACACTGACCCATAACAGAGTTTATGATAAGGATCAGTCTATCAATTAGTTTCCTTCATTTGTATATTAGTAGAGCGGCTAAGCAAAAAAATTGTTCACTTTTGATAAAAACACTAAACTTGGTACAGTGGTCCCTCGATTATCCGGCCATTGATTAACTGAACTTTCAGTTATCCGAACTGTAGCGATGACTGCTCTATTAGAGTATTTATATAAGGTGTGCGTTCTATTAGAGTAGTTGAGCAAGGCTCTGTATATAAATGAATGGGCTTTGATTATCCGAACTTTTCGATTATCTCAACACACCCAGGGCCCAACAAGTTCAGATAATCGAGGGACCACTGTACAATGTTTGGTACAACTAGACACAGAACCGTTGAAATTACCAATCATATCAAGCTCAAAGGACCCAATGAGTGAAATCAATAGAAAACGTATTGTGGAAGCCATAAAAGTGCTCAGTAGGCTGTGTGACCTCTAATAAATTGGTGAGCTGCTAGAGATCAACATGTCTTTTTATTTGTAACAGACACATCAACAACAGTTTTGATACAACAGTTTTGATCTGTAATGTTTCGATAGTTGTCATCAAACATGAACCATGTACACTACATGTTACACTACTTGTAACATTAACAACAACCACTGACAATTACTGTTTATTATAACATGTACCCTACAGTTACAGGTATTTAAAAGTCCCAGCATAGATACACTGTAATATACCCCCCTGGATTGGAAACTGCGCCGCTTGCCCATAGACTTTGTACAAGAACCAGTGTCCCTTAGGCTGGTTTTGCGCCTCAACAAATGTAATCCTATTACAGCAGAACGGTGGCATTAATGACTTTACTTTGTTATGAGAATGACTTGTGGTGTTGTTATGATAACTGTTTTGGTTAGTTTGACCACTTCGCTTCACTTTTAGTTGGAAGGCTTACAATGGCGGATTACATTCTTATTGGAAGCACATTCTTGGCTAAATTGTAGGTAGAAAAAGAAAGTATCACAAGGTTAACTATGCTATAAAGAATTGCCTTGGCTAAATAATATGCCTTCCCATAACTTCTTTGGCAGGTTTTTGGGATGGTATTTTTTGGCAAAACTGGAAGCACATTCTCTCTGTGATTCTAGACAGTATCGCTACACAATTTATACTACGAAGTCATCAAATAATGCTCCATGGTATGGTCTGGGCATAGTGTACAGGGTTTTGGTGTTTTCCTTGAATGTGTCCAAACCATCTAATGTCACATTCAATTTCGCTACACAATAAAGAGCTAATTTGCCTCGAAATTCACTGTTGGCTTCTAAAACATCTTGAGAAAGAACCCTTTACCAGTGGTGAGTCTTGTTTCGCCCAGAAAAACTTGTCTTGTTATTGAAGGGGGTGAGAAACTAGCCTGTAACCAGTAGCGCTTACTAGTTTCCAATCCAGGGAGGTATATTATCTATGGTCCCAGATACACCACTGAACTTTGACTAGTTACAGACTGTCTTTTTTACCACTGCCTGTATACTGTATTTACTTGGTTAAACGTTGTGGCGTTTATCCTTACAGTACTAAAAATTGATGTAACAACTATTTGAATTTGACCGTCACTTGATGCTTTAAAATGATGTTGAAGTCCTTATTTTCAAAGTCAATCATGACACCACTCAAGTGTGGCTATTATTTAAGGTGTGGAGTTAACCATGTAAATATGGTACTACGTACACGTTGAGGTAAGCCCTGAGAAAATGACTACAAAATAAAAGTAATTTTTTTTCTCAGCAGAAATAGCACTTCAACCAACCAATTGATTAGTGGTGACAGTAAACAGACATTTGTGATTTAGCTCCATTACAAGTTTGGGAAAATATCATAACGGACCATGAACTTATATGGCTTCTCACAGGAAATGTATGGTGACACTTTAAATTAGTTGTACATAATATGCCAGGACATTCAAATGAAAAGATTTTAATATTTTTAGTTGGTGAAGAAGTTCTATAAAACGTTTAATATACAACTCATGGATGGAGTTACACTAGTTCTTGAGAATGGCTCATTTTGAGGTCTTAGCTCAATTAACGTAAACAGGTTTACCTCACCTTGTGGCTACACCCTTGCCAACACTGTTTTGTAGAAATGAAAGACAAAATTCAATGACCTTGAGATGTAGCTATGTCCCCACAAAGTGTCCTTTCTTGCTTCATAACTCATTTTGAAGGGGTCAAATCACCACCAATAGTGAAGAGTTATCAACAAATAAGCGTAAAATGTATAACTGATTAAAAACATTAGAATACAAAGATTACAGCTATAATTCAATAGGAAGGGCTACCTGACCCTTCCTATAGTGTCTACAAGGACACAGTCTCAAATATCCTTGATGTTGTCCACTACAACTTAATAGTCTGTTTATTTTAGTAGTAACACATGTCCCAGCAGAGTATCCATCACTAGCTGACTTGAGGAAGACTGGGAACACACTCATGTACCTGACCAGGAAGGATGATATAATATACACACACATCACTACTGGAATATACTATAAGGCAAAAAATTCTTTGGTGGGATATTACATTTCGTGGTTTTCATGGGCAGTGTCTTGTACACAAAAGTTAAATATTTTACAACTTATAGTTACATTGTAGTATGGAGTCACCTAGCTAAGGTATAAACTCAGGTATTAATTGTTACATACAACTACATACAGTTAAGCAGTGCAAACCAAATGAAAGTTTGTATTAAGTGTACAAGTCAACAGTACAAGGGAAGGGAAGCACCTCTGTTTAGGCACCTTCAAAAATTAAAATTTGTTCCACAAAAAATAACACAATTTGGTGACTCACGAAGGTTTCTTGCCCTACAGATATTCACTACACTACACTACACTACACTAAACTACACTAAACTACACTACACTACACTACACTACACTACACTACACACATGTACAGACACTAATTGCAAACACAATGATGGTCAAAATGTTACTAACTTTTTGGTTTCTTGAAATTCACTACAATGAAAGTTCTCTTTTAATGCCTGAAATGTCAACAGGAATAAAGCTAGTTACAATAATACTGTTCTCAAATCAAGACACACCTTGAAAGTGTTTATAAGTGGAAAGTAGCTGTACTCACACATCTGTTGATATAAATATACACATTATATACCAGTGTTCTCTCTATGAATCACTAGTACACACACAAACATGTTACACAAATACACAGACACTACAGTACACATACACGTACAGACAGATGTACTACAAGACAGACACACAAATAGAAATATAGACAGTAGTACACTTATAGATGCTACAACACATGTGCAAACAGACAGACAGGCAGACCATGTGGTGATCAGCACAAGCAGCTTTACAGGACTCATCACTTCTACTCTGGATCACCTTCATTAGTGAAGGTTTAGGCCAGAATGAGCTACTACCAAATATGTCCACACTACACAATGTTAACTGACTGGACCCTAAGGAACATCCACACTAATAACAACAGTAGAAGATCACTGTACTCACAAGATGTACTATCTGACTGAATGTGTACATGTCTTGCCATAATCTCTACATCAGTCCAGGATAATGAGGAGCTGTAGGAAGAGTATTTGTGTACATGTAATCAACATGTCAACGTCACTCAACAACTCCAAACGACTAACAATGAATGTGATTTATCACACAGTAAAAGTTGAGGGTTGGCAACAAAACTCAAATCTCATAGGCAATTGAAAAACATATCCAAAAAATTACCTAAAATTTTCATAAATTCACTCTTTAGATTTAACGATGAGACTTGCCGAGAACAATTTACATGACACAATTACACCCCAGTGTATGACAGTGGTGATGTCACATATACACTGTAGCTTAAGTAACATCCTTAGCAACATGTTCTACTCATCCTCCTTCCAGCATCAGTCTATTAGTTATGTTGCTAAAGAAAACAAATACACAAGCTAGTGTGAGCAGTTGATATTTCATAGACGGTACAATATTGTTACTCTCTTATTATGGACTCTTGATATTACGGTATAACTATATTATCAGTATGACTTAGTTAGATGTCATTTTAGACCTCTACTACTAGATCAGGTACAAAAGTAGTTTCTAAACATTTTTACTCAAGACAGAAGGTGTTGTTAGCAAGCTCATTGCAGTATATTATTGTACACCAGTCCATATTCTTCCATATGTACACTTTTCATACAAATAGTGAAGCTTTAAAGACTGTTTATTTTAATCCATGGTATTGTGGTGTTAAGAAATTAGACGGTATCAAAAACAGATACAGTGCTTTAACTAAACACTTGGTATGTATATTTCACAACACTAACACAAGTAACATTTAAACACTTTCTCAACAATTACTCTAATAATACACTCATTACAAGTACCATGGAATTGTGCCACAGAGTACAACTATTATTATTTCCTTCAAATAGTGATACACTATTTGAGGTTGTGTTACTATCATTTTAAACCAGCCTACTACTAGCTATCCTGTAACATTACAACAGCCAGAGTTTAAAGCACCAATAAAATAAATTATGCCAAATCTGTTTTATTGAGGACGGTAATATAGCAATCTCATTGTAACACAGTGAAGGGTCGTTGTTTTATTATAGAAAATGTACATGACAAGTCTGGTGAAGTTGTATACACCAAATCACAATTTATTAATTTCACCTCGAATCTCAAGTGCTTTGAGAAAACAAAGTACATACATAGCCTTAAAGCCTACGTGAAGGATGATCTGAATATCTAACGAACCCCATTGACTATTGAGGGTCAAGTGAAATACCAAAGAAAATGCAATTAAGAGCAATATATTTAAATAGCACTTATAGCACGTCCAACCTCCTCTGGACTTCAGCTACTGTACACTCATCCAGTGGACCAGCACCAGAAACCTGTGTACCACTTGGATGCTAATAGTCAGTGCAGGCAAATCCACCTGGCCTCACAGGTGAATATGTGGGCACCCGAACTCCCATCTGGACCTTACTGGACAGTTGACATTTGCTTCCCCAGTTACATGTAATACTATACCCATTGATGTTAGAGCTGAGTGGGCTGCTTCCCCAGTTGATACTGGGCCATCAGGTCTCCATTTAAACAGCTGGGTAGACTGAACAATGTGAGTAAAGTTTCTTGCTCAAGGAAACGACAACGCCAATTTGGTGTAGCCAAGCATTGGACCAGGAACCTTTCAATTACTAGGCCGATGATGCTCTAGCCACTTCACTATATGCTGCCTCACACACACGCATGCATGCAAACACACACACACACACACACGAACACGAAACACACATTACAGTACCTAGAGAGGGTTAAGTGATCCACTATTCCATGATTAACAATCTTAGTGTTAGGGATACGATAGTGAAGGTAGAGTGTAGTTGTAGCTTCTCTGCAATTGCCTCAAGATACTTCTTCTTCCCCATATATAATGTAATTAGCTGTACAATAAACATGCAAACCATTAACACCTCACACTTCTATTACTTTTTACTTCCCATATATCATTGCTCTGTTCTCCTTCACAACATTTTGCTCTTGTACTGGCTTCTCCATGGCAAAGCCAAGGAAGGGGTTATCCGGTGTGTGTGACCAGAACTGCTTCATATTCTACCCAACAAGTAGTGTACTCTTGTGTAACATTAGTGTATACTGTACCGTAAACTTCCATTGACTAAAGTATGGATTAGTGTTTGGTGCCTTGTAGTCTGAAGTGCTGAACACTTCTGTAATAGTGAAGTGATGAATAGTACTAGTATCACACATTTCAGTTAACTGAATATTATTTGATCATAGATAATATACCAGATTTGATGATGGAAAGCTCACGGTATAAAGGATCTATGCTTATTTGCAACACCCCCTGTTTACAACCTCGTCTTGTATGTCTTACGGGTCCGGATTCTTTACCAGCTGCTTGCAAAGTAGTACGCGAAGGAATCCGGACTAATATCCTGAGAAAGTTCACTTTTGGTTCACGCGCTTTCTTTTCAGCAGCTCTGTACGAGTGAGATCCGAGGTGCGATCATAGGGGGTATATTATCTATGGTGCGATTAGCGATGTCTCTGACGAAATGTGCAGAATGGACAGCACTACAGGCTCACCACGAAGAGATGAATAAGGTGCACATGAGAGAGTTGTTCAGAAAGGACGCGGAGAGATTTGACAAGTTCAGGTTAGCCTTGGGGCTAGCTTAGTGACTCGTGCAGTGATCCCGACCATGTAACCTTTGTAGTGTGGCCATTAGGTAGTGAGTGTGAGTAGTGTGTGCTGCACAGCTTGGAGGCTAATACCCGACAGTTATAAGATAAGCCATGCATGTAAAGCCTTGACTGTGTGTATTGAAATGTGACCTGTATAGGATATGTAGTTGCTAAGTGCCGCTACTGTTTCATCACATAAAAGTTGGGATGGGTTCCTGCTCACATGGTTGAGATGTTGTTTTGTTGGTTTTTGTTTTTATCTGCTTACCAGTTAAGCACTGGAGGGTAAACACTGGAGGCAAAGCCTGTGTGAGGTGTTTACCACAAGCCAAAGAACCTAAGTGAAAATCGTTGACTAAAGTGAACGGGACAAATACCTAGAAAGGGTTTGAAAAAATCCATCCCTAGCCTGACTTTGATCCATAGGCCTGTGTCACTTTGAGCTTCAGCAAATCAATTTCGCTAGTGCCACCCTCCTTATCTGCATTTACTGGTTGACTCCTCATTTTGTCAAAGATTCCCTTTCTTATAGGCACTGTTGCATGGTGGTGATCATTGAGACTATAATTGGTCTGTTGTACATGCTTTGTGACATGTTCCATTTGTCATTTTCAGTCACTTTGTTGAGGGAATAATGTATTTCGTAGACTGGACTCACGGACTGAGCTGGAAATAGCTTTTAAACAATAATCCACCATCTATTTTAGCACTGGAGACACCATTATCGAGCTACAACTGCTGGTACTGCTCTTCCTTACACTGAGTTGTGAAGGCAGCGCATGCACTAATTATTAGAAGACACTTATGATACACATGTACTAGTAGTGATTAAGCGTGATAGAGGCTATTGTAGCGTAGGTTTTTCCTTTGTTGCTTTAGCACTAATGTTAGGGCTGAAGTGATGAGCCAGTTTATTTGCATAGCACCATAACCTTAACCCACCCACCTGCTGAGAATAATTAGCTGGTTCATCACTACAGTTTTAACACTAGTGCTAAAGCAACAAAGGAAAACATCAATGCTACAACAATAGCCTCTATCACATTTTATCACTACTATATATAGTATTTTCACGTTGAGTTGAATCCTCAAAAACATTTAATAACTCATGGATGCAATTACACGTGATCTTGAAATTTGGCTCATTTGTAGTACTGCTTGACCCACTAAAAATATTTCAAAATCATTTTGTTCAAATGTTTGACATAATATTTACTGCCAATCAAAATTTTCACAATACATTTCCTATGGGAAGCCGTATAAGTACAGTGTTCATTCCAAACCGTACATGTCTGTTGTTGACACCTTTGCTGTTACCAATAATCATCTGGTTGGCTGAAATGTTAACTCTGTTGAGAAAAAATTCACTTTTAATTTTTAGCTGTTTTTCAGGATTCAGTTCAACGTGAACATACTATAGTACATGTGTATCATAAGTGTATTTTAATTAATTAGTGCACACTCTGCCTTCACAACTTGTAAGGAAGAGGCTGAGCAGTACCAGCAGTTGTGCTCAATATATGTGTCACCATCCAGTGCTGAAATAGTTGGATAATTCTTGGATTATTGTTTAAAAGCTGTTTCCAGCTCAGTCTGTGAGTCCAGTCCGCGAAATACTTTACGTCCTTTGTTCAGCTGACAAAATATAATATATGTACACTTCACCTCTTGTAGTAAAACAAGTATATAGTTGTTTTGCCAGTTCCTTTTAGAGAAGATCTCTGTTTTAATAAAACTCTGCTCCAGAGAATAGAGCCTATACTTCCAAACCACCAGCTAGTTTGTAACTAGTCCATTTATTGTATATATATAAAATTTCAAGGTACGGTATGTAATTTTTGCAGATTAACAAAATTAGGATTTTTATTCGTAGATCACTTGTTTTTCACTCTTATAATCTTAATGGTTAAAGCATCCACAAAATTGTGTCCCTCGAAAATTTACAGCATTTTATGTTTAACTTTTAATTCAGACAGTAATTAATGTTTTCAAAGCCGGGCCATTTGGTAATTACATCCAATGTGAGTATATTGGGGTGCAACAATATATCAATATTTTCTATCACATATCATACAGTCTATTTCAGGTTGGTTGTCCACGTAAAATATCACGTGAATAGAAATAACCAATGAAATTTCACACCAGGCGGACGGCGCTAGCTTAAACTGAAGGCTGCTGATCTCATTGGCTACTTTCAAGCACGTGACTTTTAACACTTCGTTTCTCTTGTCAACCAACTGGAAATAGACTGTAATACAATGTGTGAGAAACATATCAATATGCTTATTGCAATATATTGCTGTTTACAATATGTTGTGTAATATTGTAGGATTGTAATGAGCTGTGGTTGTGGATAATTAGCCTATTCAGCTGCCACCCTCCTTGAGGGCGGGCATCAAAGCCGCCAGAATGTAATTGTTGATGTTTTAGAAATAGCACTGCCTACTTGTACTGTAATACCTATAACTGTTGGCCATTATAAGCAGCTTTTGACTGGTGGGTGTACACCACATGACACTAATGCTATCTGCTGTATCTTATGAAGCTAATTCATGAGTTATTTACACAAGTATAGCACTTTAACATCACCAAAGGCCTTAATCCAAATATTGCATGCAATACAGTAATGTATTGCAATATTTCTTAAGGCAATACGCAATATGGTATTTACCCGTATTGTTGCATCCCTAGCTGTTTCCTGTGAAAAGGATTTAACCTTGCAAGTAAAGGGACTTACTGATTTTCTGTAATTAGTGCAGGAGCTGATAAATGCTGCAAGGCACAATAGGCTCCTGGTATGTACAGGATATGTAATACAAAAGAAGGCTCCACTGGTAGTACAAAGAGTCTATGATAGATACCCCCCCCCCCCCCTCCCCTCCATGTTGTTGATGACCTTTGTACTGTAGCATTATCAAGTTTGACAACTTAGCAAAATACTAGTTGTCTACCTGTTGAATGTCCTGTTGCTTTGCTTGGAGCTGTCTACATTCAATGTGTGAATTGTGTCTGTTCTAGGTGAAACAGGAACGTTATTAGCTAACTGAAATTAAGTGATTTTCACACACATTTAGCTCTTTGTTTTACTCCTCACAGTATATGATATACTAATCAGGTGATAGGTAACAATACTGTAGCTGTAAGGTGGGCCAATCTTCGGACTAATTGCTCTAAAGACATTATAATATTAATAGGATTTATCATTACCTTAATAATTCAAAGGCAGTAGTACATGTGTACATGTGCTTAGTGTAATTATACGTGACAATGATGACACTGGCAGGTCATGTCCTTATTCTTTAGGCTGAACCATTTTATTATACTTCCCATGAGTTTTCTTTATTATCCCATAACCCACGTATCTCATTACAGCATCACTCTACCCAGTGAGGATGGAGAAGTGTTGGTGGACTATTCTAAGGATGTCATCACCAGTGATACCATGAAGTTGTTGTTTAACCTGGTAGGTGTTAATTGGAGTGGGTTATGCTTAGCATCACAGGAGGTTGGGTCATGTGTTATTCATCTCCTAATTTTAAAGAAATTTTTACACAACACCTCATTGTCATTCTCCAAACTGCACATCCATGTTGTATGTGTCAGAGCTAGCAGCCACCCCAACTCAATTGGCTTTCCTTTAAGCAAGCCATACATAATCTTGTATACTTATCAATGATGGTTGGTTGTGCAATCACTTATCATGATACTGACCTCCTCTGGCTTAGCATTGATACAGTGTACCAATTGACTCTGGGATTACTGTTCTCTCTATTACAGGCTAAGGCTCGCAATGTGGAGGGGATGAGAGACCGAATGTTTTCTGGTGACAAGATCAACTTCACTGAGGTGGGTTAGTTGTATGTTTGGTATAGTGGCTTGATTACTGGAACATGTGTACACTCCTTGTGTATAAATGCTCAACTGCTCTTGCTGTACTCATTTGTTACATCCTCTATCTGTCATAGACTTCACTATAATATTATACACTGTTACACTTTGGTCACTTGGTAGCTGCCCACTGTTACACACACACACACACTACACTCTGAGAAGCTTCTGTGTGTACCACAGAGATGTATATGCACTTACTAATACAGGACAGAGCTATACTCCATATTGCTCTAAGGAACAGGTCTAATGCTAGCGCTCCAATAATGGTGGATGGGAAAGATGTGAGTAGCATGGTTGTCGTGGTGATGGTGTCTCATCATGTCATCATCAGGTGATGCCGGATGTCAATCATGTGTTGGATCACATGCAATAGTTTAGTGAGGTGAGTGATAATACATACTGTTATTGTGTATACATGTTTCTAAAGAGGAATTTATCCCCAAATATATATTTTATTTTTGTACAAATTATCACAAGTGTTTCATACAACAAAACTATATACATAGTAGGGCTGGGACGAAGCTTGAAATTTATATTCGAACATTCGCTAATAAAATATTCGAATATTCAAAGCTTCGGTGTTGGTAGGTTTTCTTGTATTTATGTTTAAGTTTTATCTTTCTAATCCTATTTTGTAAGTTTGTAAGCATTTGGATAATGCATAGCAGCAGTTTTGAATGACACGATCGAGTGATTGCAAATGGGCGTGTCCGCTATACTGCAATCATGCATAGTTAAATGCCAACTAATAGCTTTAAGGACGTTTTTCATGCATTATCTATCACTTTATAAGGCATTAAAGGCTTCTACCATGGTAGAAAGATAACTTTTCATTGGCTTAAAAATAGGCGTGGCAGGTGACATCGATCGCACAAGACGAACATTGATCGTGCAAGGTGAATAAGCTGCTGCAATAAAGAACAGAATGTTTTTTTGTAATTCTTTTTGTAGGTTATGAGTGCATTACGAAGCTTCGAAGGATAGTTTTATAATTCGAAGTTTGCTTAACCTTCAAACCTACTGAACATTCGAAGCTTTGTCCCAGCCCTAATACATAGGTACCTCAGTATATGTAATAGTTGTAAAATGGGCATGAGGGCTTTACCTGATGCGGCCCTCAGGCAGTCTGGTATGCATATCAGGAAAAGCCTGCATGCCCCGTGTTACAGCTAATATGTAACACTTATCAGGCTGATAGCCTGTACAGGGCGATCAATCACCCAAGCCAATATGAGTGCAGCCACTGGCTGTATTATATATGTATACCTAATTTTTTTAATTATGGGTCAGCAGCTGGTTACGTTTGGTTATGATAAACAGATATTTCCTAGAGACATCACAGAGAATTTCAGTTATGCAAGTTTAATGTTTTAATCAGTGCTATTGAATCATTAAAGGAAAAAGTACGGAGTTGACTAAAGGCCTAGATAGGTAAGCTTGCATGTAGAGTAGTTACTACATGCAGGTAGTGATCTGCAATACATGTTGATACGGCAATATATTGATACAGCAAATAAGTATCATGATACGATACTGTACTTAGAATACATCGATATATTGAGGTTTTCTAGCAGAACAGTCAGTGATTGCTGCATTACTGTAACAGTGATCTAGATATTCAAATCGAAAGCCTCTCTATTTATCTGTGCTATTACTGCTATAAAATGGAACGTTGTGAGAAGCCATACAAATGCGTGTGTATAAGTGCTGCTTTTGTGGCTAAAATATTCTTACCCCGGTCTTCCAAAAACAGTAGCTGTTACACTTTAGTATAAAGAACTGTATCACTAAGCAGTAAACAAATCTGCTGTATATACTAGCCATCTTGACAACTCTTCAAAATTCGAAGTAATCTGGACAAGCCTTCATGGGAGCATGTGTTAAAATGTTTGCGGTAGCTAATTGTCTGGGTGGTGTAATAGAGGCAGGTATCCAGGTAGAGATGTGCTTTTGCTTTTTAACAGCAACTCTGTAAAATCATTATCAGAACACACTAGCTATTTCAGTTGTCACATCAATACTATAGTTTATCAGCATTCACTGAATAAAGACATTTGTATACACAGTGAATGTAGAATCAGTGTCAGCTCTTTAAGATATTGTTACAACTATTAGCTAATATGCCAGTTATAACTAGCCATGACCACTTCATTATAGTATCGTATCGAACAGTTTATTGATGGTGATATGTGATACACTAAATGCACTGTATCGCAGAACACTACATGCAGAGTAGTTGCTTCGTGATGGAGGCATGTCTGTATTTGAAAATGTGTGGAAACAATCATTAAATAAGTTAAATCACTAGTTTTCACCTTAGCCCAACATTTTTCAACTGGTAGGATGGCGAGGATAACAAAACTGAATGGTTTTCATGGCAAAATCCGAGTCGTGCATCCTAATCACGCGAGTATTAATCAATCCCCACAATCAATTTCAGCCTCAACGTCTATATATTCACTGCCCAGTTGTAGCCCGGTCTACAATTTGTATGTAGCCCGGCTAGTTGGGCTACATATGAAATGTAGCCTGGGCGGCTCCTTTGATCTGTGATGTGAAAGTGTTACACGTACCTTATGTACAGTCTCACTGTGTTTGGTTCATGATAACATGTGGTGTATTGTTTACTATTTAGAGTGTATGAAGTGGAGCCTGGAAAGGTGAGGGTGTGTCTAGTGTGTACACATGTGTTATCAGTATACAGACACATGTGGTCAATTACACATTAGGGTTTACATTGCAGTGGAACCTCAGTTATTCAAACACCAGTTTTCTGAATTTTTTAGTTGATCAAAATGTTGATATAATGTTCTATTAGAGTAGTTGAAGAAGTTTTGTAATCACTGTCCCACTAGGGACCTCCTAGAAAGCTGAAAGCTTGTGTTGTATTATAACCACCATAGAGTTACCAACTTTGAGTCCCTCTTAATATACTCTACACAATATTACATCACACACTCATGTTCCCCTACAGGTTTCTCTGGTAAACAAATCACTGATGTTGTCAATATTGGAATTGGTGGATCTGATCTGGTGAGTGTACTAGTGTACTAATGTACTCATTTTACTAATGGGACCGGGGGTAGATCCGAAAGGGGGTTCCGTGAGGTGGATGAAGGGTTATCCCCCTAAAGTTCACATATGTGATTTGGCGTGTCCTACAGCTGTAGCATTCGCATGCATATGCATAAAATATACCCTTTACAGACTTGAACAAGCATGATGTGTGTCTCTAGCTGTGGAAACCTACACTGTTGTTCGTGCAGCTTATTGTTGTACTATGCTATTGAAGGTCTAGCTTACTATGCATACAACTTCCAGGCAATATTACAAACAATGGAACTCTTGTCCACACTTCTTCCTGGTTGAGTTGAAATACTACTGAAGTAGCTCCTGTGTCATTCTGTAATGCATCCTGCAGGGAGTTCAATTGATTCTGTCTTCTGGGAGGTGTCAAGAGCAGTCGACTGGTATCACGCGACCACACAAACAAAAAATGTTGGGCAGAATGGTTGGCATTAAAAGATTACTAACAACAGCCAGGAAGCCATTGTTTTCTTTGTAGTAGTTGCCAGTTCTTCCACTCATGGTAAGAGCATGTCTTCTGCCTTTTGCCGAAATTTGAGCAAATGATATCACATGTATGATTACATAAATACTAGTCTGATTGCTTTATTAGAGTATTTTGTGACTGCTCCATTAGGGTATATTGATCTTTCTCATTCTATTGCTTTCCTCCTTGCAATTCTTCCCTTTTCAAGGTTCAGCCTGAGGGGGTCTTGAAACCCCTAAGACCCCCTCTGGTTTCACCCCTGAATGGGACCACCACCGTCACATAAACAGCTCCTGTTCATTTTATGAGGCGGCCATGGTGCATATCACACTTTAGAACTTGCTGTTTAAAATCACAATCTCCTTATCATAGGCACTGATACTCATGAACTCTCTACTTCAAAGTACCATTGTTATTGTCAGTGATCTCGTAGTGTTTGTACACTCACTGTATAGTGCTATCACATTACATTGTACACACTGTATGTAGTTAACAAATTTGTGTTGTAAAATAACCAATAGTGTTGTTTGTGTATGTAAAATAACTTCTGAGTTAGTTCAAAATCTCTTGTATGATCTGTTAAGAGTAGTTGATACTTAATCCATGCAGTAAATATTTTCCATGGATATCTAAGGGCCTACTTTATTTTCAACTGTCATTACCATATGGAATGTATTAGGGTCCACTGATGGTTACTGAGGCACTGAAGCCATACTGTACTGGTGGTCCAAGGGCTCATTTTGTCTCCAACATTGATGGAACTCATCTTGTGGAGACCATAGCAACCCTGTCACCAGAGACCACAATGTTTATCATTGCCTCTAAGGTAACTTGATCACATGATCTTATGTGTATGGTCAAGAATGTAAAGTATGGTACTTGTATTGGTACCATACAATATTTATTTGTATACAGAATACTGTATAGCATGGTCTAAATCAACCAACTTAATTCTCCAAATTGTGTTTCTTTGTGTGCAAACTGACCTGCTTAATGTAGCTACCATCCAGAAAATTGTGGCCAAATTAAAATAAGGTACTGCCACAGACTACATGGTTTCTCAATTACAAATGTTTAACACTGTCTCAGCAAAAACCTGAATTCTTTGCACAATTTTTGAATTCCTTTTATTGTCTCAGTCAATGTCCAAGGAATGAGTTACCAAAGTCTCAACCTATTATGGTAAACTGAAAATAAACTACAGTACTTTATTCTGCAGAGTTGGGATTTGGCTTAAATTTTTCAGTTTTTAATGTTGTTATGTTTGTATGTACTACTCATGCTGGTTTTGTTGAGACAGACAATTTCAAATAGATGTCTCTCCATATTTGAGCTACTGTACAATAGGAAATATTGATGAATTAAAGTTTAACAAAAAGCAAGGATCACAGATCTAAACACTGACTTGAGGCACCTGTTGATGTCTGATGAATTAGAGTTTGACGAATGTAGCCAATTTGTCAATTTTTTCTTTTGTCAAACTTTCCTGTCGTATGGTAGTTGCTTTGTGCCAAAGCATCCTTGACTTTAGTATAGTACTGTTAGGATATAATGTTGGAATACTGTATATTTTGTGTATTAATTCAACCTATAATGTAATTTGTTTACTTGTTTGTGTACTCCTAGACATTCACAACATTGGAGACGATCACTAATGCCACCTCAGTGAAGGAGTGGTTGTTAAAAGCTGCTAATGGTGATGTGGGTAGTAGAGTAATTATTTTAGCATGCTCTTATATGGTGTGTCTATAGGTGAGTGCTGTAGCCAAACACTTTGTGGCACTATCAACAAATGAGGTATGTTGTGTAGTGTGTTGTGTAGTGTGTTGTGTAGTGTGTTGTGGACCCTGTGTTAACTGGGGAAACGGTCACCCAACTGGGTACCTGATGTTAACTTGGAAAGCAAATGCCAACTGTCTATGGCCTACATTACTGACAAGGGTCTTCAAGAGCCCACACCTTCACCTGTGAGACATGGTGGGTCACTTGTCCTGGATTTGATTCCTTGTACCTAAGAGAGTTAGAGTTTGCTTATGCTTTTATGTATGTAATTGTAATCATTACAATTATGTAGTGTAGTTTGTTATATTCATATGTATATTATATTGATGCTATTATTGTACCACTTTTACCATAGGCTAAAGTGACAGAGTTTGGAATCGCCAAAGAAAACATGTTTGAATTTTGGGACGTGAGTGGAATAATTACGTATGTTTGTACGTATGTCAGTGTTCAAAAGGCGTGACCTATATGGTCCTACATAAAGTACTATATATATTGTAGTTTACAAGCACCACAATTATTCTTGTGGTACTTATACCTTGCTGATGTTAATGGTACACATAACAGTTAGCAATTGTCATACCATATATAGTACTCATGATCATGGAATGTAAAATCAAATAAAACTTAGTTCTGTTTGCTGCAGACATATACCGTGCTACTCATGTAGGAATACTGCTTTATGTAAGTCTATCACTGCTTCTATGCTCTCAAGGGTCCACCATATTGTTATCATCCACTCCGACCACTTGAGCATCTTTGTCATCCCATATTTCTTGTCTATGATGATGTTGCTCTCTGCTCCACTGCTGGCTGGAGTAATTGTAGTGGTTGGAGCCTCGTCTCTGTCTGAGGCCTGCACTGGATGTGTGTCTGTGGAACAAAGTTTGATTATTATAAATCGTTCTACAATTTGTATTTTGTAAACATGTGTGGGTGCAGGTACGTGTGTGTCTGTCTGCATTAATGTGAGTGTCAGTGGTGACCACAATGAGTAGATGATTTACCTTCAGTAATGTTGACCTCCATCATCACTTCTTGACATGTTCCCACAACTTGTTGCTGCAAGTAAAATAATCAACAGTTGCTGAAATAGTATATTCTAACGTCACACTAAAATATAAGAATACTATTACCAAGAATTCAATGAAAGCTGGTGTGAGGTGTGCATGTATAGTTAGTACATAATATGTTATTGGTGGCTGATGTAGTGCTGTAGTACATACAGGTCAGTACATGTAGAAATGTTTTTTTTTTACTCCAACGTACTGTACAACTGTACATTGTGAACTTATCTACTCTACGTTATGAAGTTCTCACCTTCAGTGATGGTGGCTTGTAAAGCCAGTATGATAACAATTAGAAGCATCATTTCTCCCAGTGTTAAAGTAGTTAAAATAGTTCAGTACTCTGATAGTGTTACAGTGTTAATCTCTTAACTACCAACTAGTACAGTGCAGTGTTTATATAGGTCATAGTGACAGATGTATTGGACATGTTGACAGGTCCCTCCACAATGTAATCCTCTTAATAGTTCACTGATAACATCTGATGCTAACATGTTTATACAAGACACTACACACAACTTCACTACTAACATTTTACACTAGTGGGAACTGGAACTATCGAGACATGTACAACAACAAACTAGACACGTTTTGTTAGAGTGATTAAACCATCTGATACACATGTACTAGATCAGCAGACAATGTGCAGTGATATGGCTTAGGAGCCACAAAAATTAATTCTGCTATACACTGGAACCTGTTAATCAGGACACTTGAAAATGTGGACATGTACTGAAGGTTTGATTTACTCATTCACAGGAAATAAATGTCTGTGTGTGTGTGTGCCATTTTCTCTGGTTTAAACTCATCCTATTTTTTGGCTCGTGCAGTTGATTTGTCATTTTGCAATGTTCATTGATCATACCACATCCTGCATTGCTAAGCTAAACTCACTGTAGGAAGATTACTTATTAGAACACACATACTTGAGCAGATACATGATCCTTTGTAGTCACTGAATGACATCATTGTATCACAAGACCACAGCGTACTAGGTATTTGTTATGGAAAGTCCCTTGATGTCATCTATATACAAAGCTGAAGAGTGATAGTATGTGTGTAATGTTCGTTGAACACTAGGACAGATATGAACTGTCCACTTAATGATGTAGGATTGTATATTTATACAGTAGTTATTTCCTGTCCACAAAGGATTTTCTAAAATTTCTGGTTCTATCACAGTACATATGGATCAGCTGTTCACTTCTCTATCTTTACACTGTCTGGACACACTTCAGACATGTTTATCACAGATCTTGAATACTCAACAGTAATCACTCCTACAATAATTCCCAACAGTTTCACCTTGTAACACAGTCAGGCTAACATGGTTACTTATCTTCTGTAGTATCATCCCTCACTGGACATTGTTCTGACATTTGATAAAGAACTTGTCAACAATTCTAATACACATCTTGAGAAGTCTACATGTCCCCCACTACCTAGTGCAGTAGTTCTCATAGTACCAGTAAATGCTGAGAATGTTCTAGGAACATGCATTGTTTAGTTTGTAAAGTGTGACATTGCATGGCTTCTTAATAGGGGATTTTCCTAGGAGTATTAAGTTTAGGATTATGTTGAATCTGTGGATAGCTTTGCTGCTTTGCCTCAGCTTTTCAACTGCTGAATTGTGGACTACGTGATATGACACTGGTCATGTAGTGCTCATTATGTCCATGTTAAAAGTGACCTGCAATGGATCAACTAATCATGATAAATATTCAGTTACTACAAAGCATTTCTATGTTATGAAATATATGTGCTAAAACAGTAGATTTGTGAGATTGCTTCACACACACACACACATCACTACACATGATAAGACACAGTCACTACTATAACACATAGCTTATTACTGAAAGTGTTACAATGAGGGACAACATCAAGTGGTTCTTGTTACTGCTTGTTCTATTGGTAGTGTTGACTACATCATTCCTTCCATTGTGTGTATCATTGGTAGTAGTAATGGTGGGTGAAGACTCTGGTGATGTGTTCTGTGTTGTGTCTATAGTAGGACAAATGACAATGACACACATGATCTGTGTCTCATAAAAACTTCAGGTAAATAGCCATGTTTCCCCAAGCCTGTTAAGCACTGTCTCCCTAGGTATTAAACCTTTTGATATTAACCTCTGGGACAATCACATGTGCAATTTGTTAATGCGTGTGTCTCATTTGAGGAATGGATGTCAAGGGTGACCCACTATAGCTATTTCTAGTGGTAGAGTCAGCTCACCTATAATGGTTATCATTGTGTTTACTTCTTGACATATTCCCAGCAGAACAGTGCAATATTGTTCTGTTACACTCATCTGATGGTATTCTCAATGCTGCCTGTGTAGTAAACACTGTTGTGTTAGTGATGAAGATTGAGTGTGGACAATATTCTGTGTTCAGTGAAGCATTCACTATTGGCCTGGGATCACCAGCTACATCACACGTCCCTGTGTAAGAACCGCTGGAGGGAACTTGATCATTACTTCTGCCGTCTTGGTATTACTAAATAGTAACACAATGTTATGAGAAATCTGTAAGAAAATCCATTACCTTGTACAGTGAAGTAACAATATTGACAGTCAACTGTATTCATCTCTGCCAACATCTATGGCTTCCTTCGTCATTGTAGCCTATCAGGTGCCCAAGTCCATCATCAATGATGTCATATTTCAGTGTTGTCATGTTGTAGTGTTCCAACACTTGTTCCCCATTACAATGATGTAGAGGACATGGGAGGGATAGTGGTCTACCAACAACTCTCTGGAATACTCGAGCACTTTGAATATCTGGAGCACAATTTTCTTCAGTACCTCCATACTCTTGTAATGAGACGAGCTTGACAATCCCTTTCAGTATCTGTACAGCTACATGCCTCAATGAAGCACTTCTTATATCTGTGCTTTTTGTGTGTGTTTTTAACATACATGAGACTCAACAGCATGCCAACAGCATAGATGGAGGTGAAGGGACGACTTGATCTTCTTACAGAGTATTGTCCTGCACTCCTGCGCAGAAGTTACAATTCAATTCAATTAATTAATTTTTTTTCAAGTACATTACATATGACGCCATGATAGCTTCCATCACGTGTTGCATGGACTTAGTAGTTACGTGATAGTACAATCATTTTGCAACCCAAGCAGATCAAGTGCCCATCAGTACCGGACGACATCCTGAAACAATATTGTGACCGGATTTCATATAACAAGGCTTCCACACACACAAAATCAAACTTACGTTTTTACCAGAAATGGATTGCTGGTCTAACACACTACCATATTCCACACTGTACTTCCTTCAGGACTGGTAAGTCTGGTTTCTGTAGCAGCTTTCTTCCGACCCTGTCAAAGCCACGAGTGGGAGATTGGCGCCATTAAATGGCCATAGCTTTGTGATAATGGTGTGTGGTGAGCTGGGACCTCACAGAGAGCTCGCCAATAGTGTTCTCAGTCAATTTGGAGAGATTTGAGGGCCATGGAAGGCCATGGAGGGCCCAAACTTGGCCTCTGGATTCCATTCGTCTTCTTACTTCATTTTATACCCCTGTGAATAAGTTATAATACAAGCTTCATTCATTATAGTATCTACAATATACTCATCTATACTTGTCTCAGTTGCTTACATGCTTTGACAGACCCATCTAATATCAATATGGTGATGACAATAGACACAATTTGAAGCATCACTTCCTCCTGTCCACTAATACATACACACATACTTAGTTTCCTATTTCCTTCAGTGCCTTTTATATTAGCTACTATCAAAATGTTATGATTTTCTCACAAGTTTCCTCTACCATACATCTGCCTACAAGTGCCGGACACTATGTAGATGAAACCTTCATTCAACGTAATTCTCTGTTGCCATACAACCAACCACAACAGTACAGTCTTGTGGCACCAGTATCTTGTGACTGCACCGCCAACTTTCAAGCTGTCCACTACATTAAGGGCCTGTAATTTATTTCTGTTTAGTTCTGGCACGTGATGTCTGTTGTTCAAATATTTAAGTGGGGAGAAGTTTAAAAGGTGGAAAGAATGCCATATCTGTGGAATTACGTCATGACAAAGATTTAATGTAGCTACTGATGTAAGTAGTACAGTACTATGGGTATATTTTGTAATGATTGGTATTATTGGTATTACCATTGAAGTGTTCAACCAGTTGGACTTGTTAAGCATGATAGTGGATACAGGACCCACTGATGTGATTTGTCTACAATTCAAGCTATCATCATCCTCAGGGGCGGATCCAGGGGAGGGTCTTTGGGGTCTCACGAACCCCCCTTCAGGTTGAACCTCGAACAGGAAATCTAAGACAGAAAGTGCACAGAGGAAAGCAACAGATCACGAAAGATTGATATACTCTAATAGAGCAGTCCCGAACTATTCTGATTAACTATGATATAGCTCCTCTGGGTGAGGTCTCAAGAACAGCCGAGTGATATCACGTGCCCATATTGACCAAAGGCGGAGTCAGGTGTAGTACCACAAAAAAAAGTACCGGCAGTAAAACACTCATCATATACAAATCAGACGTACCTTCACAACAATATCGGTGATTACAAACGTCATTGCTCCCTTGCAGCTGCCAGCTCTTCTATATATATACGTTTATAAGCTTAGCTGAATATTGTGGTACTACAACTGTTTTCTTTAGCCTACTGCAGATCTATCAGCAGCAAGTGGAGATGAAACAGATGAAAATCAGAATGCACTCCTGGCTTCAAGTAGCAATGAAACAAGTACACACAAAGAAGATAGAGACTCACTGTCTCCACAAGTAGACAGGGACTCACCTACTCAATTGCAAAAGGTAAGCACTCATGCAAACTATTAATAGTAGTATAGCTATTAGCTACAATGTTTTGATAGGAGGCTTTCTGTAGCTTTAAAGCATCATGGTGCAAAGAACAACCTCCACTTCCAGATGACTTCCAATTACCCTTAAATTATCCACGAGATGTCATGGCTGGCTTGCATAAGAAAAGGCTTAATGGCCATTGCAGAACAAAATTTATATCAAGTATTTGTTCAGCAATTTTTAGATATAAAGCATTACCAACTAAAGAAGAGTACCAAAGCGTTGCACTCAAGGTTATTGAAAAGTATCCGTTCTTGCGATCAAAGTCTGGAAGTGAATATGTGAGGAAATAAATTTAATCACTTATATATATATATATATATATATCATATAGGGATACTTGGTAGAGGCAATGTCTGACAGAATGAAAAATATAAGGAATGCTAAACCCAGAGGAGCTTTTAAGAGACCATTAGATGCTGATGATAGTGGCATAGAAGTAGTGAAGAAGCCTAGACCTGAATTTAAACAATTTCCTAAACTCCTGGAACCACCAGTTGTACCAGTAGGAGAAGATGAGCACTCCTACAAAAGGCACATGCAACTTTTGAAGCATGAAGAGGGGAAGATCTCGCCTGATAGACATGTGATCAACAGTCTTATGACAAAAACATATGCATTAAGACGCCAGAAAATCCTAAAGGAACATCAACCAATCAAGGAATTATTGAGGGATTGCCCATCCATAAAAAGGTGTAATCAGGTAACTTGCAATTGACTCCTATGTACATAGATTTTACATAATACTCATGATAAAACCTTGTGTGCATATTAGATTTTGGCTGAGCTTGACCGCATTGTCCAAAGAAGAGAGGCTACAAAAGAAATGAAAGAGATTTGGATGAATACCGTTCCAAAGATAATTGCTGTTGCCAATGAAGAAGGTAACCCACATCTGAGGGTTCTTTGTGATGAAGCAAAAGCACCTATTTCGGAAGGTACAATAGTTCACATTGCCAAATGTTCTTAATCCACACATGCATATAGTTTCCAGATCTATACTGGCCACATTGATGCTAGCTTACTTGCTACCCGACACTAGAACAGTGGCCAAGTCAAGTAGACTGATTATTTTCATTTCGGTATGGAAGCTTTACATGCAGCTGTGTAGTTGTATATATATATTTTTAGGACTTCAGTGATGCTTCAACAGAAGCAAAGAACACAGAATATCCACAGCCTGTTATAATCATCAGGGGGCAGGCAAAAACTCCTAAAGATGGATATCTAGTAGTCAAGAACAGGATTATGTCAAGAATTGATTTGACTGATGTGCCGATAATCCTATTTGCTTCCTATTATGTTTTCAACATGCAGTACTGCACTGGCTGCACAAATATTTTCTCATTCTTGGAGGTACTGTTTCTGAATGCTCCACCAGTAAAAAGGTCTAAGCTTAAGAACTTCTTGAACAGTTTAGAGAACATAGAGTGATGATGGCCAGTAAACATGGACAGTGACATACATTTAGCAATAGCATAGCATTTGAACTTTATTAACTATTGTACAATTTTCTTGAAAGGTTAAAGAGTCAAATTTATCTAAAGATTATAGTTCATAGCAATTGAGTAGACCACTGCATGTAGCTCATGACAACTATAATTACTAATTATATATAAGAAGTTATGTGTCCATGTATTGATCAAGATATCAGCACAGTAAGTATATATAGCACAAGATCTGCAAGGAGTCAGCTAGGATAACAAAAGTAATTATATAAGCCAGCTAATTGTGTAATCTTACATGCACATGCACGCACACACACAAGAATGTAAGGGTTTCACTTTCAGAATTTCAGTTTTAAAAATAATATTTTGGTCGGAATTAAAAATATATAATGGAAATCCATTACAGTGGTCATGAGCTTGCAAAAAAACTTCACAAACAAGTATAAGAAAAAATTGGAATTTTAAATTAGATTAGGGACAGTGTATAATGCTGCAATAAAAAGTACTGAAACAAGCTGGATCGGTCCAAATACTGTAAAACAATAAGAAATGAATATCCCTACTGTACATGTGCATTGAGTGTAGCACAGTAGGGATATTCACTTCTTATTGTTTTACAGTATTTGGACATTACATACTACTCCGATCCAACTTGTTACAGTACTTTTTATTGCAGCATTATACACTGTCCCTAATCTAATTTAAAATTACAAATTTTTTCTTATACTTGTTATTATTATACATCTATACTGTGTAGTGTGAGGTGAGACATAAAGAGTCAGAAATGTCAACAATTTGCAAGAAATGTGCAAAACTGAGAAGAGAGAAAAGAGCTAAATATCTAAATAAAGTCCATTCAATGCTGATGTTTGGAACAGAAATAGCTTTAAAGAAAATAGAAGAACCAGGAGGATTTACAAAAGGTTCAAGATATAATTATATGATAACCCCATCATACAGGTAGGCCATATGATAGCTTGAAAAGCCGACAGAAGAGAAAACGAAGAGGTCAGTTTACTGCTTGTTTGACTAATAGCACTGCTTGCTTTCAAAACATTGGAGTCAGAACAGTTTCAGCAACACTGCAAGCCTCTGCTGGAAATAAAATTGTAATTCCATTGGCAGAAGGAGCAGAAAACAAAGACCCTGAGCAGCCTGAATCCACAGAAAAGAATAAACTAATGCAAATTGCTCAAGTTACTTTAAAGCACAAAATTTCAAATAAAAATTACCATGAGCTAACACAGATATGTCCAAAGCTACAGTAATAAGATCACACAAGGTAATTGTGAGCATGTTGTCATGATTATATACGACCATTGACTCTCTGGCAGGTCAAAGCATATAAGAAAAGTATACGTGTGCCAACTATTAACAGAACTCCTGGGACCTATGAAGTAGCGCAATTCAATTGTAAGGACATAGTTTGGGAAATGGTTGAGTTGGAGGTATGAATATGTATTGAATGTTACAGCTATTACATTTTTTTTGTGATAGATATATAGGAACCCAGTTACTCATGATGAAGACCTAGACCACAGAGTTATGCACATGTATACGCATTTCGATAGATGGGGCAAAGTACAGTATAGACATTCAAACTATTGTCTCTTAACAGCTTCATTGATTGGTGACAACTATACCCTTTGTAGTGATGGTAGATGTGAACTGAGTCGTGGACAGTCCATTTAGTGTATGTATATCCATAATAGCTATGTCAGATAGTGCATGATATGTTTTGATCATTATTATATATGTGACTGGAGCAGTAAAAGCACCAGAGAGTTATAGCACCATTGCTGAAGCATTTGGGGAGATCAGTTAACAAGTCAATGAAATGATAGCAAATCCTATCATAGATGTGGATGAAGTAGCATACAATAAGGAGTTCTACCTATGCATGCTCTGATTACAAAGTGTGTAGCTATACAGTTTGCATGGTCTATAAAATGGACATGCATGCATTGCAAGCCCAGACAGAACCACACTGTTAAAATATGAGTGTAATGGCAACACAATTTGGAGTGTCTGCTTGCATGTTTATATTCAACCAGGGGTGGGTGTTAAAATGAGTGTTACTGAAGCACTCCATGCAAGATGCTACTGATGCACTCCAAGATGTTACTGTAGCACTTTCACTGTGCTGGAGTAGCACACCTAGTGTGTGTTGGCAGCCTTCACTGTTAAAAAAGGATGCTGTTGTAACACTTTAGAGTGTCCACCTGCATGTTTAAATTCAACAAGGACGGAGTGCTAAAATCCATGTCATTGCAGCATCCTTCAGTGTACAGACAGCACTTTCGTGTGTAACTACTACACCTTTTGGAGTGTTCACTTATATTTCTAAATTCACAAGTGCTAAAATATGTGTCACCATAGCACTCAAGCATGTTCTTATAGCACTATGTTCGATTAATTGAGTACTAGTAAAGTAGCCAACAACTAAGTTTCCCACCATTTTAGATAGTTTTTAAACCGAGGTTGACTGTATCAGGTAAGCTGCAAATTGGGTGGGAGACGGGGGCCCTGGAAGGCGGGCAAGATGGTGTTCAAAAATTGAAAAGGAAGGCGTGGGGATGCATTAGGCCAAGTTTTGGGCCATTGAAGTCTCATTACTGGCTAAAATGAAAGGAAATTTACAGCAGAGGTACTTATTCAACACCACAGAGCTGTACAGCCACATACAGTCATCCCCAGGCTGACCAGAGCTCCATTAAGGCCCCACACCGCACGTACGGATCGCCACTGGGCTTGGGAAAAGCAGCCAGCAAAACAAGACCACTCAAGTCAAACTGATTATTTTTTATTGTGGAATTAGGTAGTTTATTCATGTAGCTTTGTGTCCTGGTGAAAAATCGAATCTGCTGACATGGGCGATAAAACCGGATTTCTCAGACTGGGTCACATATAATATTCAATTCTATATTCACAACATACAAACATATGTAGAAAAGAATAACAGTTGTGATAACTTAATTGTGTCTGTCACTTTCTATATGTGTCCATGTATATAGTTCTTCCATGAGAGAGGCAGGTCAGGAAGGGGTGAAGATTACAAAAGTGATCTGCAAAAAACAACAAAGATGATAAATACACTTTGCTTTGTATGCTGTAAAGTGAACTTTTGGTCATGCCAAGTATTATATATTTCGAACACAAACGGTACCGATTCAATCACTTATATTTTATGTTTTTATTGACAATGTCACATGCATTAATGCACAGTTTTTAGATAGTCCATTAAACAAGTGGTATTCTAGTGCTGTAAAGCATAATTATCACTTTCAAGGGGAAAATATATACACACAGGTATGCAGCTCCAACAGCGTTAAAAATATTCACAAGTTTATGACAATAATTGTATTACTGACCTGAATAAGTCTTTGCATTGCTTTGGGACATACTTGTGGTCAACACCAACAGCTATGAAACTGTAGTTCAACAATACTAAGCTTTCCTTACCTGTGATCACTTACTATAGGCAGAGCTGCAGTTGGTAGGTATCCAGTTCAGTAGTCGCGAGACATACCGTCACCGTGACTGCCCTGCCATATCGCCATAGCTTGGTTCGCTATAGTACAGCAACGGTACAATTTTTGGTAAACAAGCAATGGAAAAGTCTTGCCTCTTGACGTCTGGTTCCCTATCTGCTCTGAACCGAGTCGCTCTGCATGGCAGTGATTATAACTATAAGTCATCATCGCAGCTATACATACTTCGTCTAACCTATCTTTCACTCAAAATAGCTCCATGTTAAGTTCGTCTGTATTGAAGGCCTCTAAAATTAATTACCATCATACTAGCTATGGCTTTGATTTTCTGTGTAGCTGCTTTGGAAACATTTCCTTACAGTTTAATAATAGACCCAAGTGGTAAGGTTAGGAGTTACACAGTAATGTGGAGGCATTTTTGTTGGTCATTCTCCAGTTTTGTCATCAAACACCTGTTAGGTAGCTAACTAGCTACAGTGTAGCTAACTAGCACCTTGCATACAGTACTACAGTCCAAAGAGTGCCTCCAAATGACATCTTTAATAATGTGTGATTTAAAAAATTTCCTGGGGTGTGACCCCAGACTAAGCCTTACCACTTTCAGTTTTACTCTAATGCCCCTGTATTTACATACAGAGTTTTGAATCATTTAAATTTTTATTATAATGAAATTAATGAATTACTTTGGAATTCCTGAAATGCGTTGCTATGTGCTGCTAAGGATGCATATTTAAACAACTGCTCCAAACAACACGTTACACACAGAAGTATCTTCTCAGCTGTTTCTCTGTCTATGGTATTGTTCTTTGAAAATTCTCCTGACAAAACCTCTGGGCTGCTCTTTATTTTCGTTCATGTAAGTACAGGTCACACGCACTTTTAAATGAAAAGATGTGCATTTCCTGGTAGCCTATGAGGACTACCATAGTGTTTTTTAGTTGTAAAATGCCTGAAAAGTCCACTAGGAAAGCCGGTCTTGAAGTCTGTGGAGAGTTGCTACACTCAGTTTTAAACTAGGAAAAGAACCTAGCCCACCTTCGAGCTAAAGCTCACCTGTGTGAAGTTTATTATAGGCTTTGTTTATCTGTATACAGGCTACTTTTACCACTTAATGGTTTGCTCAACTGGGTGTGTACAGACAAATAAACATAGATAGGTAGAGTCACATACACACGCACACACACATACTCATGCATGCACATTTAAGAAAATATCAGTAAACCACCACCTGAAGGCTGGCCGTCAGCACGCACCTATTTGTCATGGATATTACATCCAGAAATTGTAATGTTACTTCTTTTTAATGCACATTGCATCTAGCTTGTGATTGGCTGCAATTTTGTAGTCTCGCGTGGCCAGACCGCTTATCTATTGGAAATTATAAGCGCCTGCTCGGAAAAGGGTCTGGTCCAGTTTGAATTGCGTACCGAGATTTTGCGCGTTCGAAGGTAATGATTGCCTAAGTGTCATCCTGCTTGGTTAAAGCCACATGTGTTAAGTCTTAAAGCCTTAAAGTCACATGTTTCCAATTTAACACCACCGAACTTGGGTGGCCTGAGCTATTTTTTTATGTTCGAACTGGACCAGATGGTGGCCTGAGCTTTTTTTTTTTGACATTCGAACTGGACCTGACCCTTTTCCAAGCAGGCGCTTATAATTTCCAATCAATAAGCGCCGTGGGAGGAAAAGCAGTCTGGTCACGCGAGACTAGCAATTTTGGTCCAGACAGCACTGGAGATGGTGCACGAACAATGTTATATAGCATAATATATAGAGTGGCTTTAAGGCAATAAAACAAAGGTAATATGACCAGTTTAATTAATTAGATCCATTTCCTTAAATTTTATTCCAACCATAATTCATCGAGATTTGGCCACTAGTTGTTCCCCTATGGGTGGAGAATTAGATTTTTCAAAGTCACACTATTCCCCCCACTACGCCCGGGAGGGGGGACATTGATAGTTGCATAACTGATTTTATTTTTTGTTAAAGTTTACACTACGCATATGAAGAAGTTTGTGAACATTTGCTATACTGTTGTTAATGGCAAAAATGCCAGGTGGAACAAGCATGTCCCATACATTTCGATTGAAAAACCATTAAAAATTGACCCGTGTACTGCCTACCTCAAGTCTGTTTAGTAACTTTCTGGAATTGATACATGTAGAGCAACTCTCTGTGAGTACGATGATGCCAAAAGAAGTCCAATTCGTGGAAATTTAGGCTCGTCAAAATGGCCTGGTGCAGCAAATTTCCCCCATACATTTTGTATTGGGCATTTTGGGGGCATGCAATAAAATGCATAATAACCCACGACATGTGATAGATACCTCAGATTCTGGACCAGATTTGAAAAGAGCAGTGAATAGCAATTAAGATGAGCTATAGTAGAAGGAAATCAGAGCTCGTCATTTTCAGGTTGAAAATCACTTACCTTTCTATGGCAAAATGAATGGCAGATATTTGGAGGTGGAACACTCTGAGCTATTTTGACGTCTTGACAGACATTAACCTTCACTACAGTAGTGTTACAATGAAACAACAGCACTGTGAATTAGTTAAGCAGGTTAGTTTGCAAAAATTACAGCGTTCTGTGATTAAGCAAAATATGTCCGTGCCATACAACACTTCATATGTAGAAATAAGTTCATAGGTGACTCTGCAGGGAGGGGGGGGGGGGGGGGGCTGAGGGGGCACAGCCCCCCCCCCCCCATTTAAAAATAAGTTTTTTAAAAATCTTGGGGGAAAGGTATAGTATAGATTGGCATTGTTAATTTTAGCATTTTTCCTGTGTTTAGTGCCAATTTAAAGCGATTTCTAAGCCTTAAAATTGCAAAAATCCTGCAACTTCGCAACCCCCAGACCCTCCTAAAATTCTACAGTCATGCAACAACATCCATTCTGTGCCCTCCCTGTATGTCAGGTCTAGAATCGCGGCCAGTGGAAACATAGGCGGATCTGAGGGGGGGCCAAGGCGTGCTGTGCCCCCCCTGGCCCTTCTCTGGCCCCCCTTGGACCTACAGTACCATATGTATACCAGAAACTAGAATCATGCATTCACACTGCATTTAGAAGTATAGAAAGCCAATTGGCAAATAGAAGACAACGCTTATAAATGTGCCTAACATTTATAGTTAAACTGTACACTGTAAAGAAAGCGAGGCAAATAAATTTGAATTTTGTGCAAGGATCGAGATACTCTAATAGAGCAGTCACTACTCTAATAGAATAGTCGCAATTCTGATGTCATCAATTTACAAATTTTACAAATCGTAACAATGTTAGCTACTCCTTATTTTGATTTGGTATACACTTTACCATCAAACAGGTTATCTCAGATAGGCTAACCAATCTTTGTACGCATTGCAAATCATACACTTTTAAGCTAAGCATTATCAAAAATGCTCTGAAATTCAAACCTGGGAGGTCTGATTTTTAAAATTTTCTCCAACTACAGTTTTACAAACTGTATGTCCATTGTTCATCCAGCTATATGCTGAATAAGGTATACAAATGAATATAACTTGTGTTCTAGAATTTCCCCATAGCTCATAGTAAAATAAACACTGTTGTGCACTAAAACTTCTTGCCCCCCCTTGACAGTGTCTCCTAGATCCGCCTATGAGTGGAAATAACAAGTAATATTTTATCTCTCTACTATATAACAAGCGACCTCAGCTCTGACCGTCACTACTACTCACCTACTAAAACCGCTGATATTAGATCCATCACGGGCACAATCTCGGGCACAATGGTGCTGCTGCAGTACTGGGTAGTTTGGGCATCTTCTTTGTTAATACTAAGGGACTAAAAACACGAGTGCATGAGAAAGAAGCCAGCCTTACCTGGAGAAGAGGATCCAGCACAACGAGAGAAGGCGGTTCCTGGCCCTCGCTTTCAGCTTTTTTAATCTCGTGAGTACACGTGACCACAGAAAAGGCGGGCATTTTATACTGTCCGAGATACTGTCAGTATGTGCCCCACAGATTCTACCGGTGAGCGATAGTCCTAAAAGCGTCTCTGAAGTGGTGTATTCTATGGCGCAAAGTTAGCGCCTCTAGCTACAGGTCAGTTGAGAATGGTGTTGTTCTATTGCTCTTCACCAGGGTAGATGATTCCGTCTGACAGGTTTTTGTTCATGGCCCGCTACAGACGAACTTATCATCTTGTTAACCATTATAATTATGCTGATCTCCCTGGCCACTTGGCTAGCAATAACCTGCTAAGTATCTCGTCAACATCTAGTAGCTAGGCCTGAACCGCCTGATAAAGTTTTGATCTCCAATTCTTATTGGAACTGTCACAGTAGTTACCAACAGAGACCAACATGTTTGTGGCTGCCAGCTCTAGGGAGAAACCTTTTTATGGTCCTTTTAATCCTTGATCATACTGGCTTATCTGTTTGTTGGTTGTCTAGGTCACTTCTTACCACTGTTGACATCTAATTTATGTAAAGTCCGTTGTCTTCAATAACACTGTGTTTGAGCTATTTTCAAACAAGTTGTGATGTCAGAACTGTGGGATGTTATGAATCTTGTAACTGTTGATTATTGTATGTATGCATGTATGTTGTAATGTACTGCTTTTTTTGTCTTGAGCTACCTGTGTTTCAGCTAGCTGTGTACCCCTGAGTATAGGCCCTTGTATATGTCAATGCGTATGTTATCTTGATAAAATAAGATGTTTCTCTGTTTTTGTAATTAATGTGTGTAGGTGGTTGAGAGATAGCCTTTTCTGGAAGCCTACATAAGGGCTACTACAGAGGCACATGTGGTTTCTGGAAAATCTACCTCCAGAAGAGTTCAAGGTACAGACATATTACTATGTTGTACGCAAGGGTGTCTTCAGTGACGCATCCCCTAAGGGATCTGGGAACATGACTAAAACACGGTACATGATGGAAAATGGACTGGCTAACGGACTGGAAAAAACCTTGCCTTAAAATTTTGCAATATAATCCACAGTACAGTTACCCCAGAACATCCAGATGATCGCAAAGCGTGGTGCTTACTGTGAACTGTACAGTACTAAAAGCGAAATTGTTGCTGTTATGTAACAATCGTACAACTGGTTTACAATCCACTATTTTGTCTAGAAGTCATCTCGTACTCTACAACATGGTCTGCTTTGAAGCCTAGAATGAAGACTCCAACACCTCTCTAGTCTCGTGCCCGATCCACTTTGAAACCAGGCATATTTTATTCAAGCCAATACGGTAGATTCAAATTGTGATTGTTCTATTAGGGTGGTTGACTGCTCTATTAGAGTATTTTGATATGAACTTTTGTAATGCGTATATATTTATTTATATTTAAATGTATATAATATCTTGTGACCTTTAATGCAGACATGACCAGTGTTGGGCAAGTTACTTGGAAAAAGTAACTTGTTACATATTACATATTACTTGCAACTGAACCATTTAGTTACATATTACATACGTATTACCCATAAAATAAAGTAACTGTAATATTACTACGTATTACATTACTTTTTGTCCACGGCCTTAAGTTGTCACGTGTGCAACTACCACCTTATTACGTGACATGATTGCATTGTGTAAAGTTTATAAGTAAATAAGCTTCATTCAGTAGGCTTTGTTACTTTGTTGTGGCTAGACTTTACTCAGCGACTAGTAACGAGATTAATAACTTCGTTACTTGTAGTAATAATATTACTTAATATATTAGACTCATTACAGTAACTTCATTACTTATGTAGCATGCCATTTTTAGCAAAGTAACTCGAATTATAATACTAGTTTTTATACCGTATTTTGTTATATTAATTTGTTACCAGAAAAAGTAATATTATTATGTAATGTGTTATTCCCAACACTGGGCATGACCCATAAGTTACTGCTGAATTATTGAGTAGACAAAGCGCAAATGTAACAAAATGTTTGTGTAGGCAAATCTCGGTGGTGGAAGCGTGTACTGACACACGCTGCTTGGCACATGTGAAAGAGTAGTATCTGTTCCGTTTCTTTAGCAACTCAACGTGGTGAGTTGGCATCGTCTGAAGCTACACCACAGTGAGACGTTCAGGCAACCATGCACCTGGAAACGGAAACTGGTGATACGCACTCACTTAAGGAGTATTTTTGGCAACTACCGTATGTTCTATTAGGGTAATGTAACTATGTTCTATTAGAGTAGTTGAATGGAACTCCAAAAGGGTTGCTTCAATTAGCTCTGCAATATACCGATATTTAGTAATACCGAGCGAGGTATTAGCAAAGCCACAATACTATATACCGAGCCCTAATACTGAACCGTGATACCGAAATATCGTAAATACCGAATACATTGCAGTGGTCAATACATTATAGTTAAAGCACTGCCACGCGCGTGTGTATGAAAAATACAGCACGAAGGGGTGTGTTGAAAGGCTAATACAGAGGCAAAGCCGAGTGCTGTATTTGCCTCAAGACACCCCCCGAGTGCTGTATTTTTGATACACACAAGCAAGGCAGTGCTTTAAGTGTTATATTGTACTTCCTGGTCGTGTGGCTGGGAGCGATTTTCTTTTGTACTCAAACCGCTGCAATTTTTGGTGTACAGGTTATTAGTAATTTTTAAAATAATCTATTTCTAGTCGTAGAACGAACCAATAGAGTTAGTTTGGCTACTTTTAGCAATTTACAATGTCGCGCACAGGATTAATCGTGCTGTCTGAAGTCGTGTTTAAGGTGACACCGAATCGATTAAGTCCAGCCGCACAAAACAATTTGTTTCAACCCATGTGCTTAATGAGCTATTTTAGGATGGCCCAAAATTTTGCTAGTGTACAACTTAATCTATGCCTAAAAAGCTGTTGTGTGATAGCCTGTGATGTTTTAGTTTAGTATACAAAGTTTCGTGAAATAACATGCCTTCACTTTTAGCCTATATAACTCTGAAGGTTCAAGCCGATTTTTAAATAACTTGGCCGATGAACATCCTAGCGCTCAGCCACTTCAGTTGCAACTATTTCTCACCTTGTAGAACAATTCTACGCTTTCCTTTTCATTGAAAACAACATGGAAAGTGGTACATCTGTGGAATACAACATTGGCCAACAACTCCCATCAATCCTGAATTGCAAAATATCGAAGCGTACTATTGTAGAGTAACGCTTATCAATGCCTATACCAAATTTTGATGGTCTGTGGTGCATAATTTTGTAGTTATTTAGCCAGAAAGGAGACGGTGTGGCTAGTCAGAGCGCGGTCTGTATAACAGTTATCACACGATGGCAGCTGGTGCCGTTTGTCAGTGAAATAACCAGAAGCTAATCTCTTTACAGCGTCTATAATGTTAGTCCTGTCAACAACAGTAGCTGGGCGGTGATACAGAGATCGTTCATTAGTCCACGAGACCCTTCGCTGTAGTTCATAGATTTCCGCATTTGTTCGCATATTACCACAAACATCCAGTCCGATTAATTTTGTGTGGCTGCCCTTAATTGGTTTAGTGCCATCTTAAAAAGCTTCATGATCAGACGGTCAGTAAGTGTTTACTCAATCTATTTCTAGCCGTAGAAGGAATCCATAGGGCTAGTTTGACTGGTTTTTAGTGAATTACTTATGAGGTTGTTTACGTAAAACTCTGCGAATAAATTCCTTGCATAAGTTTGCTATATTTGCCCAATTAAGCGCATAACTGTACTGTATTTGTCCAGTTAGCTGCATAACTGTACTGTATGACTCATACAGTACAGTTATGCAGTTAATTGGTATTGTATGGACTATATGATATGTGGCATCACTTTGATCCTCCCATGCAAAGTACAATATGTTATAGTTAAAGCACCACCACATGTGTGTATGAAAAATAATACAGCACGAGGGGGACGTGTTGAGAGGCTAATACAACATGAGGCGAAGCCGAGTGCTGTATTTTCCTCGATACACCCCCCAAGTGCTGTGTTTTTCATACACACAAGCAAGGCGGTACTTTAAGTGTTATACTGTACTTCCTGATCTCATCTGGTTTGGAGCAATTTTCTCTAGTACTCAACCGCTGCGATTTTCGGTGATCAGGATATCAGTAAGTGTTTAAATAATCTATTTCTAGTTGTAGAACAAACTAATAGAGTTAGTTTGGCTAGTTTAGCGATTTACAATGTCACGCACGTAATCTATCATACTGTGAGGGGGGTCGTGTTTAAAAAGCTTCGTGATCAGATGATCAGTAAGTGTTTATACAACCTACTTCTAGCCGTAGAACGGATTCATAGGGTTAGTTTGGCTGGTTTTAGCGATTTATTTGTGTTGTTTACGAGGTTGTTCACATAACATGCCTTGAATAAATTCCCCTCATAGCTGTGCTGTATTTGCCCAATTAGCTGCATAACTGTACTGTACGACTCATACAGTCTGTACTCATACAGTACTGCTATGCAGATAATTGGTACTGTATGAACAATACGATACGTGGCATCGCTTTGATCCTCCCACACAAAGTACAAAATACAATAAAAAATGAACTGTGTGCTTACAGAATGAGTAGCTGAGTGAAAAGTTTTTACTTTTCTGCCTTCTCGTTTAATTGTGATCAGTATGTTATTAATTCAAGGGCTCTAATTATATTTAGCAATACCGAGGTGTCACTTTAACAATATACCAAACAGAGGTTTTTTGGCAATACTGCAGACCCCTATTTATGTAACCTTTGTGATTAAAGTTTATAATTTATTTTTTGTAGGAGAAGAAATTCATGGTGATGGTGTTTATTGAGACTATCTGTTAACTTGTCAAAGGACTTATAAGCTACATAGTGCCTTGCAACTGCTGGAGGAGATGCATGGGTTATTACAGAACATACAACATAATGGTAAGCATAGTGTGTGTATATCACAGTACTGGGTTGATTGTGTACTGTTTCATGTAGCTTGTGTTACCACCAGTGACGATTAGCAATGTGTTTGTGGTGACACTGATGATGTAACCGATGCTGTGTTAAGCTGCTGTTTCCGTTGATGCTCAATTGAGTGAGTGTACATGTTTTGTGGCAGAGACAGGACACTATAAATGTCCCGATTTTAATGTGTTGTGTGAACAATAAACGTCATTTTGCCCTTTATAAAATTCCTTTTTGTTGCTTATCTATAGTAACAACACCAAAGTTTTAGTATGTTGTGATGGATAGACAGTTGAAACAGTAAGAATCTATAGTATGACCAATAGATTGCAGGTGTCTTAATCAATCTTAGCTCATGGATCAAAACAGGGTACAGTAGGAAGGTTGGGCTATCATTGCATAGGTTTTATCATTAGGAGCGTTCTGTCACCATGTATCTAAATGATTACAGTGTACGTAAAGTTTTAAACCAAGTGTGTGCCCACAGTTGGCAAAGGCCAACTGGGTGCATGTCTGATTTACTGAAAATGCTTTCTGTAAGATGTGTATGTTTATTTGTTTGTCTGTCCACACCCACACTTGTACGGCAAAGCAGCTTTCTGGCTAAATTATGCCTGTACTAAACTTCCACATAGGTAAGCTTTGTTTTGAAAGTGGTTATCTTCTCCCAGTTTAAAAATCAGGAGTAGCAACCTTCTGCAGACTGTGTGGGTGGCCTCCCAATGAGCTTTTCAGGTGTTTGACAACTGAAAAACACTGTAGTAAGCCTTGTAGGCTCCCAGGAAATGCATATCTATTTACCTTTTAATGCAGCATGACCCGTACTTATGAAAATTAAGCAGGGGCATATCCAAGATGTTTCGAAGGTGGTTTAATTATAAAAATAATGCATTGCTATGACTTAGAGTAGTTTGTTATTATAGAATACCCCTGACTGCTGTATTAGGGTATCTCAATCTTTCTGTAGTCATAATGACTCACTATATAGCTAATTACAGTTAAAAGTGGATTAGGAGTTGGTGTTGCACACTAATTCTGTTACTTCTGAGTAAGTTAAAATTTGCAAGGGATTTCTGGAACCCCAGGAAACATGCCCCTCGGTGGATCAGCCCTGAGGCTTTGTTTAGAGAATTTTTTGGAAGGACAAGAAGATAATTTGTGCTTAATTTTGTTGTTTTACATGTTCTTGGCAGTGCCTAGCAACATATTTCTGGAGTTACAAAGTACAATAGAGTGATTATATTTAATAGTAAATAGATAGATAAAATTGTCCAGCCTGGCATCTGGTTTTTAAAAGTAACTTAGCATTAACTGGCACATAGGCGATGGAACCCCCCTCCCCCCCCCCCCCCACACACACACACATACACTTTTTGGCAAAAGGCTCCCCTACTTTTGCCCAACGTGTGTTAAAAAAAATCAAGGTATCAGTTTCTCTAATAGAACAGTTGTATGTATGTTTTACCTGTAATATCACAGTGAAAATATTTTTCAATAGAATTGATTGTTCTATTGGAGTATTTAGACTCTTAAGTGTATGTTCTATTAGAGTAGTTGATCAAAACTTTGTATACAAATGAATGGGCTTTGCTTATCCAAAATAAATTCACTCATCTAAACACTTATGATTGAACTGATAATGGAAGTTCCACTGTAAACTTGAGCAGAGAAGAAACATGCATTCAGGAAATAGCTGACAATGGCAATATCTTCAGTCACATGAGAACAGGTTTAATTTTGTAAAACTAAAAAAAGGCTTTAAAAATCCTGCTATTACAACTACTGTATGTTCTGTATATGCGTTCTGTCACAGAAGTTGAATGGAACTCTAAATAGGTTGCATTTGTGAGAAAACTGATTCAAGTTTTATCATTTCTGTAGGAGAAGTGATGCTGTTTGTTGAGACTACCTGTTAACTTGTCAGATAACTTGGTTAGTATCTCCATAGTGTCTTAGAGTTGTGTACTGTTTTAGCAACTACTGGAGGAGATCACATGGATTATTACAGAACATATAAATGGTATGCATAATGTATGTATTACAGTGCTGGGTTGACTACAGCTGTGTACTGTTTCATGTAGCTTGTGTCACCGCCAGTGATGAGTAGTAGTTATAACACTGCAACTTTGTGTCAAGCTTCTGGTTCCTCTGCTTCTCAACCGAGTGAGTGTACATGTTCTGTGGTAGAGACATAATATAAATGCCTTTGAATAACATCTATACAGTTTCAATGTGTATTATGTGAATAAAAAAAGTTCTGACACTCTGTTCACACTACCTTCTAACCCGAGTACAGCACAGCATGGCTTAAGATAATAAATTGCAGTGTAAATTGCGTGCCGAATGGTGCTCATACAGCTTGGCGTAAGAAGACGAGGTGAGCTGGCCTGTGTTAAAACTATACCATGATAGTGTGAACGGGGTGTAGATAAATTCTAATGCAATATGGGACCTTGATTATACGATCAATAGAAATAGTTGCTCTATTAGATTATTTTGACAACTACTGTATGCTCTATTAGAGTAGCTAAATGAAACTCTATTAACTAACATCTTTGTGATTGAACTGGCACACAAGTTTTCATATAATATAGGTTACATTACAGTGGAATCTCCCTTATCTGTCTGGACGGGCCAAATTAGTTATATGGTTTGTAGTCTACAGTAGACCCTCGTTTATCCAGAACCTCGATTATCGGAATTGAAAATGACTGTTCTTTTTGAGTATAGGTGTACGTTCTATTAGAGTATTTCAACGGAGCTCTAGATAAATGTATGGGCTTCAAACTATAATCCACTTATCCAAACACTTTTATCATTGTCTGAGAACAAAGGGGTTTGGATAACCGAGGGTCTACTGTATTAACAATAATGAAGTTTGGGAAAGCACAACCACTTGGTTGCTAGATGACGACACATTTTTACAGCCCAGGAAATAGGCCATGAATGCACATACTGTGGAACCTCAGTTATCCGGACACAAGTTATCTGGATTCCCGGTTGATCGAACTACGGAAATGACTGCTCTATTAGCGTAATGACTGTTCTATTGGAGTAGTTGAAATACTGGTCTTTGAAATGATGTTCTTTATATAATATTTTAAACCTTAAACTCATAAAGAGTTTTTGCGAAATGTGTGTTTACACATTACTGGCACATTTGGTTTGTGGTGTCTATATACTATACATTACTATCATAGTGTATGATACTTATGTAGCATGTATGTGATTGAACTAGCATATGTGACCCACTGAGCGAAAACCCGACTAGTTTCCATAATTATGCTTTTGAGAAAAACTGAATTGAACTGTATTGGGTAAAATACACATACTACAAAAATAAAATTTCAAGCCTTTTAATCGCTTCGGTAAATAGTGAAACAAGGCTCAAATTAGTGACCTATGGATTTGCCTATTAATAGTGAGTAATAATATCATTGTTTCGTTTCAGTCCCATGAAGCAAACGTGAGTTATGAGCATTTGTTTATGGTACAGTAAAATATTATATAAACGTCACTGTTTCTAAGTTTAAACAGCCTTTCTGTTTAAATGCATGGATGTATGTAGGGCAAACACTGCATGTAGTTTGCTGAATGCCCCAATTCATGATGAAGACAATGAGCCAAGTCCCATCTTCATAGTGCTTGTTTCGTTTATGAGTTATGATCAATTAAACGAGTGCCTGTATTTTTTCCCCACATATATATAGTCACTGTACAAATTGATTGTTATAACTTTACAACTATTGATCAGATAAGGCTGAAACATTCACATTCCACTAGTAAGACTGGTTTTTCCCTCTGGATAACAAAGAAGTTATAAAAAGAAGTTTGATAAAAATGCAAACTAAGTCGAGGTTTTGCTCAGTGGGTCACACATAATGGATACCATGCAAATTTGATTCCAGTGCTGTAAGCGTTCATGGAGTTGTGGTGACTGCTCAATTAGAGTATTTTGTCCCTGGGTGTGTGTTCTATTAGAGTGGGGCTAAGATGCATGTATAATTGAATGTTATACTCACATCCTATATATGCATTAATTCATATTAAGATTACATGTATATTTTTTAGATGAGCAAATACCATGATGAATGATGAGCTAGTGGATGGATGGACATGCCATATGCAACACACCTTATACTCATGGACATAAAACAAATAAACGTACTTATGTAGCTACTTGCATATTTGTATGTGCACATTTAGTGGTAAACTACGTATGTGAATTTGTTCATGCACGCATGTTGTTTGTTAATTTGCATAGCATGATCAGAATGAGGAATGAAAATCATGCGTATGGATTTGGAATGAGCTACATACTGGGTTGCATGGATGCACTACATACCATATACATAGCATGTAATACATACCATGCATTATAGTATGTAATGCATACCAGAAGTATAATCAGCATACCGAATATTGGTATGCTCAGTGTAACACCCAAAACATACCATTTTTTGGATGAATATCATACTTCGTTTTTAACAGTGCATACAGTTAATTTGATATTATATGGTTGGTGGTTGCAGGGGATGAGCTGAAGGTAATACAACTAATAGTCTACATGTCTGCTTCATTCATGTCGTGTTGTTCATTCAGAATTTCACAGCTGTATATAGTCAGGTAAAAAGCTTCATTATAAAATGAATTTTAAAATCAATAATATGCCAAGCTAACTGGTATGAAACAGCAGTATTAGTCAGCTATACACCTGTCATAGGATGCTATAGAAGTGGCTTATCCACTGGTATTATCTGTACAGTGATGTGTTTTCCTTACACTGCACTCCTACATATTGGGTTAGCTATTAGACATGCAATGTTTCTTCAGGTGGCATTAGAAATTATAAGTCAGTTTCATTTCTTCCACTTTAACCTAAGAACTCATGATGTGTCAGTGCATAAATTAACATTTTGAATAAAAGGCTAGTCATGCAAAAGCTGTAAATCATTGTGATTAGCATTAGATGATATTTATCCAACGTGTGTGCATTATAGCTATGGATATACAGTGGCTTAGTTTCAGAGAAGAAATTACAATGCTACATGTACATCCAAATAAAATCCCTTATCACTGTGTTGGTGAAGTAATAGTAATGGTGGCTACAAAGAAATAACATATTTGAGGAAAGGGCCTGGCCCATACCCAACAGATGTGGGACACATACAGTTAGTTTGATATTATATGGTTGGTGGTTGCAGGGGATGAGTTAAAGGTAATACAACTAATAGTATTAACCTAGTCTATATGTCTATGCTACTGGCTTCATTCATTCATGTCATGATGTTGTTCTGAATTCCACAACTGTATATAGTCAGGTAAAAAAAGCTTTCATTATGAAATGAATTTTGGGTAATTTTAAAATCAATAATATGCCAAGCTAACTGATATGAAACAGTAACATTAAGATGTACTAGTCAGCTATACACCTGTCATAGGATGCTATATATTCTATAGAAGTGGCTTATCCACTGGTATTATCTGTACAGTGATGTGTTTTCCTTGCACTGCACCCCTACATATTGGGTTAGCTAAGACATGCAATGTTTCTTCAGGTGGATAGTGATGTCAGTGAAAGCTGTAAACCATTGTGATTAGCATTTGATGATATTTATCCAACATGTGTGCATTAGCTACGGATATACAGTGGTTAAATTTCAGAGAAGAAATTAAAATGCTATGAAAACCCCTTTGACATATCATGGTGTTGGTGAAGTAGCTAATATTAATGGTGGCTACAAAGAAATAACATATTTGAGGAAAGGGGCTATAGCTACCAAACAGATGTGGGACACATACAGCTAATTAGATATTATTATAGTTGTGGTTGCAGGGGATGAGCTGAAGGTAATACACACTAGATATGTCTATGTTACTACTTGCTAACTTCATTCATTGTGACTAAGCATTTGCTATAGGGTCAGAGGAAAAAATTTAATGCTACAAAGGAAATCACTTTATTATGTACAACCATATCACTGGTTGGCAAAGTAATGTAGCAACAATGTCTTAATAAACTTAGCCAGCTCGTCTAAGTTGCATGTTAACACAATAGCTAGCACTAGCCTCTTTTGTTCTGGTCCTTTCTGGAGTCTTTTAAGTATGTAGTGTGACCTGACCTCTGTGTTACAGGAGAACATAAGGGAAGGTAGGGCTCTCCTGAGGTTCTAAACAAGCATTAAATTAAATTGAATTGTGTCTGTACAATTATTGATGACATCATACACAAATTTTTTATTTTATATAATATGATCCAGTGATGCAGTATTAGCAATATAGACATTAGCACTTTTGTGTCAAAAATATAGTGTTTGCCTTCAGCACTGTAGTGGTTAGTATATAGTAGAAATGTTCCATGTGGCCAGATACGCAGATCAATTAGCCAACAAAGATAACAACTGTGATGATGGATGGCACTCCTATGTGTACAGCATTGTAACCTGTATAAGTTTTAATATATATACGTACATCATACATAGCTACGTACCTATAGTTATCAACGATTCTCTCTGCACTAAATTATCAGTCAGTGCAAACTCTTACACTGCAACTTGATGGTTTTGAATTCAGTTCTGAAATAAAATGTATGTATAGGAAAACACCAAGCTGCAGGCTGGCTTACCTAATGATAAACAGTAGGTATGCTCACCATAGTATAAACATAATTGCATCTCACAAATGCTGCACTTAACAATCTGAACAACTAATGAATCAATAACATTCATCATTAACTCTCATCATCATAATTATCATCATCATCATCCAGTTAGGAAATTGTGTATATATATATGCACGTAGCTAAGTATCTACACTAACAAGTGGTTTGAACAGTTCAAATAAAAGTCTGCATGCATACAGTACAGACATACATAACTATTGTTACTCAACAATAGGAACTACTACTCTGAGAGTTTCATGATTGCAATCCATAAGCCCATGAGCACAGCGACAAATAAGTTGGTTAACTGGTAGAAAGGTATGATATCCATTATATTCATATAAGCCATTATGCCACAGTTCTGCTGGCTTTCCTATGGAATATCTAAGTGGATGAGGAAGTAACCACAACACATAGGCAAAAGTGATAGTTCTTGTAGCTTCCATAGTAAATGTAACATTGATGTAGTACTTAATATCAACTGGCCGGATGTTTGTTGTGGGCAAATATGAATCAGGAAGTGACGTTGGTGGAGAGCCAAACAAACTCTCATTCCATTGTGCATGAGCAATGTATGGAATAGCGTTTCTTGTACTGGTTGAAAAAGTTGTTCCTTTAAAACACACTGACGAATATTTTTCAATGATTGTATTTACTAGTACTTCATCTTCTCTTGTTCCAGGGTGCATCTTACAGAACATGATCTTTAAATTTTCTTTGTTACTTCCATTAAGTGTTGCTCTTTTACATTTTGTTGGCAATGATATTTTATCCATGTTGTTGGGTAACAATGTTTCACGTACCGAACCCATAATTCTTTCAGGAATATCATACTTAGAAAATTCTTCTCTAAACTCTTCAGGGCATGACAATGAAATTACAAAATTGTCCCTAAGGAACTTTTGCATTAACTGTGGTTCAATAACTTTGTTGTTAGTTGGCTGTTTCCCTAGAAGGCCATTGTATCTCTTGTACGAGAAAAGCCATAGTTCTTGAGATGGACCATAATCTAGTAGCATCTCTTTTAAATGGCCATGTAAATGCATATTAGGTGTAATGACATCATTACCATAAAAGCATTCCACCTTAGTACAGAAGCGTAGTAGCATATGATGTGCAAGCTCGACATCAGTCAGTGACAAGCATTGTTTGCATGAAATTCTGCATGCAAGCACATAATGTCGCCAACATTCTACATGTTCAGAAGGTAAAACATTGAACAGTGCTGGTACAGAGTAAATGGTTATCCAATTTTTGAGCTGGTCAGCTGTGAAACCACTAAACCCTGAAGCTATTTTCAAAGGGATTCGTCCTATGTCTGATGGCACACACATAGTGTCTACAAATTCTTGTATGTTTACAAAGTGCCTTTTATCCAAAAGTTGCTGTTCTTCCCATATAGACAGCATACGTTTACCTGTTCCTAGAAACAAGTTATGCATGGGATCTATGCATAACATTCTAACTGGATCAAAATAGTCTAGCTCTAACAAATATGAATACCTGCAACCATACTTAGACTCTTCATCTTTCTGTTTTGTTTTTGTTTTACATTCTTTAATCTTGCTGATAGACTCTCTGTGGTATTCATTTGTTTGTTTAGGCCAATGAATACTGTCAAAACCTGAGTAGTCCTTCTTACTTACTGGTCCTGGAAAAATTTTAAGGCATTTAGAGCATCCTAAATTGGCAGAATGGCCTAAGAACCCGCAAACTTTCCTGCCAGCTGGTATATCACATGCTACACACAAAAGGGCAGTTTTCACAGTTTCACTCTTTTTTTGAGATCCATCACATACAGTTAAAGAAATTCCTGTCCAAAACTCTTGGAGTTCATCAACTAATGGTTTTAAAAATGAATTTATGTCTTTTTTTGGTTCATGTGGTCCAGGAATTAATCCTATTAATATAACATTTTCTCTTTTGTATCTAAGGAATCTAGGAAGATTCAAAACAGTAATGTACATAACCCCAACAGAGGATGTAGTATGGGTATATGGCTGAAACCAGTCAATGTTAAGAGCAAGCCCAAATGAATATTTATTGGCTGAAAAGGAATAGTTTATTAATGGTGTTTCTGTAACATTAAAAAACTCCTTCCAGATGTAACCATCGTAAATGCTGCTTATGATGCCATCGTCTATTTGGGCTTGCTCATGCCACAAGTGACAATTGGAAACAAAATCATTATTTAAAAGCAAACTTTGCAAACTTTCTTTCAGACTCTTGTAGCAATAAACTAAATGTGGATAAAAAATTGTGCGTCCAGAAGAAAATTCTACTGGCTTGAGTAAAGTGGCATCACATGGCAGACATCTCCTAGGATAAGGGTGATTGGGGTATGCAATATAAGTGCACTGCTTGCTAGAAAGAATTGGAGAAGCTCTGTTCAAACATTCCCTGTCTTTGTAAATTGATAAACATTTTCGGCAAACAGTATACTTCCTGAATTCATTCGACAAGCCCACTTTCTTTTTCAAAGCATGTAATGTTCGTGGAAGTTCTTGTACAAGTGTTTTTATAATTGGTGAAAAGTTTCCTATTACACTGAAGAATGCATAAAGAAACTTTAGTAAGAAATCAATGCTTTTATCTGGCAAATAAAATTTTCCTTGAAAGATTAATATAAATCTCATAAACCATTTGGATAATATTTCACTACGTTGCTTTTCAGTATTCATACTTGGATATTTAGGTAAATCAGGTGCTTTTTCATTGTCATGATCACTTTCATATTCAGAGTCTGGACAACTCTCATTCCACATTTCCAAATCATCTTCGGAACTTGACTGTTCTGTAAGAATCAGTTTAATTAATGATATAGCTATATACATATGTAGTTATCCAAGTACACATGATAGCTATATAAGCTTTCATGAAACCTCAAATCAGATATTATTTATATAATTATAGTTTCATTACTTTATTTCTCATAATCACTGATTATTTGAAGAGATTTTGCATGTGATCTGCACTTCGTGTAGCTGTAGTTCAAGGGCAAGTCAGAACAACAGTCATGCATAGGTTTGATAGACTACATATATAATTATTGATGATGTGTCTAGTAGCTAATAGCGGTAACTCATAAAACGCTATACATACCTGATAACACTGAATCTGAATCAGAGTCCATTGTGGGTGCAAACTCTTCATTACTATGGCCTGCAGCTAGTACATCTTCTTGTTCTACAATTTCCTGATCACCAAAATGTGGCGGCTGAGGTGCACTCAATGTCTCAACAGAATTCCAATCACCTGTGTAAAGATAGTTATGTAATAATATCTAACATGCATACATGATACATTCACATACTTACATGCATATGAAAATTTGTCATTGACTTATTCCAAAAAGATTACATATACATGCACATGAGTACAGTCAAAATATTATTTGATCAACTCATCTGGCTATTCATACAATTGTTAGCTCACAGTATGTCAATTTCGTTGATGATATTCATGCAAACAAGCCAGAGCTATAGTCGCTATATACATGTTATATATGAGCTGTATGGTACACTAGCTACAAAGTACGTAGCTATAGCAATTGTTGATCAGGATACACTTTGTATAGTAACTTAACCTTCTGGGATTTCCGAGCCAGGAAAGGTTGTAACATGGCTTGATGTAATCCAAGAACCATCACTTTTTAAGTATAGTTTCTTGTGTTTCTTGAATGTTTTTTTCTGCCAAAAGTTTGTCACATGTACAGTGAGGGCATTGAGACCACTGCTGTTGATCTGTTAGTTTTGGTCGTTTATAGGGTTTCCAACTTAAAATAGGAAGGTACTTCCTTTTGTTGTTTCTGGTGATTTTCACACAGACTGACCTTTAAGATAAAGCAAACAAGTGCTAATTTATTATTAGATTGCTTGTAGCATTGGGTATTGGCATAAGTTTAACACACAACACATACAAAAAGTGGTCACATGACCAAAAATATCATAATAGTTAAATTGGGCGGCTTATTAGAAAATCACTGTATTGTAGGGTGACCAAAGTCACAATTAGTGTATTTTCTTGCCTTATAATGAAGATTTCTACATCTTGTAGTGCCATGGCACATTCTTTATAGCTGTAATGGGATTGTTGGCCACGTGACCACCTTTTAGATATTTATTGTTAAACTGTACTGATATTGACAGCAATAGCCAGTTTAATAATGTATTAGCACTTACTTGTTTTGTCTTAAGGTGAGCCTGCATGAAAATCATCAGAAACAATGAAAAAGGTTGAGGCATCATTTTATTTTGTAGTGGAAATCTTATATGAAGGGATTTTTGGACATGTGACCACTTTTAGGATATTTACGTATGTTGACATTGTGCTGATAGCAACTGCTGCAAATATTCCAATAACAAATTAGCACTTGTTTGCTTTAGTTTAAAGGTAAATCCATGTGAAAATCTCCAGAAAAAAAAAAACAAAATGAAGCACATTCCTATTTTGAGTGGAAACCCTATCGTTTAGCATGTATTTCTGATTCCAAAAGTCGCGACGCAATTAATCTGCGAATTGGTAATGTCCTAGGACTGTATAAGCCTTCACTGCATTAGCAATTGATTAGCGATGTTTCAATGGATATATATATTACCGCTATACGTCATAATTACGTATTGTGGAGAACGCGCACTATTGTGCGCATGCGCTGGGTCAGAGTCAAAGCTATATAAAGCCTACTTCCAGCTGCAGCTGATTATAAGATATAGCTATTCTCGACGACATGGATGCTTCTGCATCAGATTCTGAGGACGATATTGATATGCTGCAACTTGTTGGGACTCAGCGAGCGGGGACTCAGAGTCGCAAGCGTAGTGCCTTTGATAGGGACCCTACCCTTTCTGATCCCGAATCAGAAGCTCCGGAGGATTCTCAGCGAGACCTAGATGGCGAGCTGGAGGTCAGCCCTGGTAGTGATGCTTTGTCAACACCGAACTCATGACTGAGCGCAAGCTGGACACCAGTGACATCCCAGTCGAGTGCTAGCAGTGCGGGTACACCAAGGAGGCCGAAAGCCGGACGGACAACACGCCGGTTCAGACATAAAAAAAATATCCATCTTTCACAGCGGCAACAAGGAGCAAAGCTCAGTTATGACAGAAGCAGAATCTATCCTTTCGGAATTGAAAAAAACGAATACAAGCATTAATGCTTTGGCACAGAAAATGAAAAAAACCGAAAAAAGAATGCAACGTGTCGAAAAAAGAGTAAAGGTTTCTAGTTCTACTCCCAGCAGTGCGGACGATAAATGTGGTCTTAAGCAGAGTAGCATTCCAGCAGGAATAAGAGTAAGCCGGAAACCTAGCTATATAGCTATAGAGTTATTGCATACTGCTATAGCTTGAGCTATATATTTTGTGCCCACACTGTAGAGAGAAATCAGACGAATTTACAAGTTATTGCTGGAGGAGGACTTAGAGAACTTTCCGGGATGGAAAATCGAGCCCGGGTATATAGCCCACTATAATATAGCTATAACTGTTGCATGCCATATACACATTTATAGAATTACCTACAAGGACAGACAGAATCAAGGGGTCCTTGACAGACTAATAAGGGAGGTAAAAGCATTAAATCCAGTTTACTTGACTGAACACATTAAAGGTTAGGTGTTCACAGCTGCCATACAACATATGTGCTATTAAATCATCTATAGGAGCAGCATATAGGTTTTACCGATCTAAAACTGAAGAGGAGTCCATAAAAAGACGTGAAAAGGATATTGAAAAAAATGTGAAAAAAAGAAGATATGAAAGGCTCACAAGGGTAATTTTTATAGTTATGTGTGTGATGATATGTTTAACAGTGCATATAACTGGTAGAAACTTCAGGACCGCAAAGCTTCCTTTACTAAGGCTACATTCAATGATGAAGCGGAAAGGAAAGAATGGGAGCGTGTTCTCACTTTAGATTTAATGTCTAGTGATGAGAGTGACTTCAATGACAATGCAGTGGAAATTCTAGTCACCCATCAGATACCCTGGCTATCTGAGATTGTTAATAGTTTTAAGCAAACTCTATAGATGTCGAAGCACTGAGATTAAAAAGTACACAGTCAAGAAGACAAATGAAGAGACGGATTGAAGGGTGCCAGTCTGTAAGGCAACGACCAGACAACTCAGACTACCCAGAATGGGTATTTACGTAGTAACTGACTCTATAGCTAGGTTCATTTGATTTGATTTGATTTGTAGCTAAACTGGATTGGTTTTGACTCATTATATTAGAAAGTTGTATTGTAAATCATAAAAATAACATTTTCAGTCATCTAATTTTAACAAACGGAGACATTGTAGCTGGTTTAAATAATACGCATACGTACAGCAGCATGAGGAATGTAGTTTTCTTAGTCACGTGATAATTGGAGAAGACAATCCTGAGCGAGGACTTGGAGAGATAGCGCGCAGGCGCTTATAATCTCCAATCGATAACGCCCTGCTCTGCATATTAAAAGTTGCATATTAAATGTAATTCGCTTCATTCATAGGACAGTTAATGGTATTCTATTTTGTAAACAATGTGCCATGATATATCATGAACTCAATACATGACATGTAAAAGTAGCCTTGATACAATTATTATCTCATGCTTTTATGGCGATAGCAACTATATTGCCCAAACCTAATATTACAGTACGTACATCGTTTTTACATAATGCAATTGGGATTTAGTTGTATGTGTATAAGAATGTTGCCAGAAATTGATGGTTATTGTTGGTTATGTTATATGGTTGTAATTGGTAATTGTTTGTGTGTATGTTGTATAGACAGAGTTAAAAATAATAGTTGGCAAGTGGCCAATTTCTGACCACTTTCAGACCACATGATAATGTACAAAGGTCTGTTGGGCCTGTGTTTTGCTACATAAGAGCATGTAACAAGCAGCTGGCAATAAATAAATACTACAAACATGTGTTGTGGCAACCTCTGGCCCATCCTTTTGTATCATATTACAACAATATCTCATGAATGGCCACCCACTTCAAAATGACCTAATACTTTGCAAAGTATTTGTCCACGAACTTTCTGCTTTGAGCTCTGTATAGATACATAGTAATATTAGAGATCATGAAGACTGAATTAGGCTATTCTGACCAAAAGTTTCACTAGCCTCACAATGACTTCATGGCATCTTGGCAAAATGAGGTGTAACCAAGTCCAAAAGTGTATACTGTAGTAAAACCTCTTCCAATCTGATGCCTTCAAAACAAGATAACCACTAAGGCTACAAGCTTGATTTTTTCATAACTTCAGCCAGGCTGGTTACTACATTCCTCTGTATCCCATTAATTCTACTGACAGTGCCAGACTGCCAGGTGTTGATCACAGGAGCACATATGGTTTCTTCTCTGCTGACTAATTGGGTTTATTACAAAAATTGTTAGTGTTTTCTGTAGTGACTGGATTAATGTTTCTTGTACTGTTTTTTGTCTGTAAAGCTGTGTAATGTGCTGAAGATACATAGCTGAAAATGCAGCTAAATGGCACATCACTTCTCGTAATATTTGTTTCGGCCTGCATCTGGATGTTGTAGTATGTTAGGCACCTTTTATGGCGGCATGTGCAGGTTCACCAGCCATAATGATGTTAAAAAAAAGTAAATGAACAAGCACAGCGAAACCTCACTTAGTGGCCACCTCGTTCACCTTTAGTAGGTTAAACACAGCTAAGGTGTACTTCGTAACCCCATTAATAAGGCCACCTCACTGTTCAGGCTGTTCTTTTAAAGTTGGAATAGCTTATAAATATAGTGTACTATTGGACATTTAATACCTAATTGAGTTGACTGAAGTACAGTGGTATAGAGATTCAATATTCGCTAGTATATCTACAGGTATAGGCAAGCTCTATGTTTTAGGTATTCCCTTGCTTCACTACTTTTTTCATCCCTAATCCAACCTTCTATTTGTGTAGTTATTTGTATTTTACTGAGTGCTGAGAGTTGAAATTATAAATCATTTAATCTAACATTGGACATTATTCGATAGCTAGCCCCAAGCATAAGATATTAGAGCACAAAATATTCTCCCTTTCCATGATGAAAAAAGCTCATGACCCCTGTGAGACAAGCTTAGTGCATATCCTACACATTTACGTGACTAAGTCTTACCACTTTCATCTTTTCTCTGCTGTTGGTGGATGTATCCTAACGTATGTAGTCAATTTATCATGTATATTTATACTTTATTACAAGTGCAACACTTAATTACAGACAAGTATTCAGAGAAGTGAGGTTGATGCAGAGGTGGATGACTAGATGCTATGAAGATCTGAAAGGTGAAAATGTTTGAGAGGTACCAGGGCACCTGGTGTGGTATCCATTTGTATGTCTGTGTCTGTGTGTTTGTGCATGGTATAGGTGTATATATGTATGTGTCTGTCTGTCTGTCTGTCAGCATAACCAGATGCCTAACTTGAATAGGTAAATTGAGGGAATCTGTGTGTGCTTGTGTGAGGCAGCATAGCAAAATGGCTATAGAACATCAGCCTGATAATTAAAAGGTTCCAGGTTCATTGCCCAGTTGGTGTTATTGTTTCCTTTAGCAAGAAACTTTACTCACATTGCTCCAGTGTACCTAGCCATATAATGGGGACCTAGTATCAACTGGGGGAAGCAGCTACAGAATTAATGGGTACCTGTGGTTTACTGGGGAAGCAAACACCCCTGTCTTTGTAGGTTGCTGTGGCCATGACCTCTCTCTGGACAGTCTTCCTGCATGTTACTCATGGTTTCATTTAAGAGGGGGAGGGGAGCGAACTTGATAAACTATTGCTCCCCTTACACTTTTAGCAAAGTTTAAATGGAAGTCTGGACAACAGCTGTCATATTGAAAAATGCATGATGTATGTGTGTGTGCGTGTGTGTACGTATTATAAGCAATTTTAACCTAAGAATGTAAGTAATCTGGGAGTCCAAAATGCAAAAAACAATCTTGTGGTGCATGCCCCCAGACCCCATAGATACTATTTATACACATGAAAGGCACATAATTTTGACACCATCCCCCCCTTCCTCTCATAAAAACCCCCTTGAAAACTAGACGAAAGCCTATGCAAGTCGAGTGGTGCACAGGAATCCCAGTGTTGAATTGGTGGACTTTGCTTTGTTTTGTGTATACATGCTTAGTATAGTGCGTATAACCAACTCTTTAATGTGGAAGGCAATGGAAAAGTAAAACAAACTAATAGGTGTGTGCACTAGTCTGATATTGTATAATGTGATAGGAATATTACCAGGAATGCGGACAGCTAGGTAGACTGGAGCAATTTGAGTAAAGTTTCTTGCTTAAGTAAAAAGCAACAACACTGATTTGCCATAATAAACATCAAGCCTGGAACCTTTTGATCACCACGGAATAATCATTTATCTTCAGGTGCTAATTGGCAGGTCCTTTACATTTCGTGCTCAAAAACCACCCATATCAAAAGCCACCCTGCTTGTTCCTTTCAGCAAAGTCATTGATAAAGTGCAACTACAAGGTTTCTAGTTCGGGTATATAGTGATTATCTGATGCAGTAATGCAGTGTCCAAAAATACTTCGAAAAAGTTTGCTTGCAGTGGTTTTCCCCAATGGTCTTTTTCTCTAACATGCATGTAAATATATAAATCCTGCAGCTGATTGCTATTTAGTGCAATGCCTTCTAGTTAAATCCTTCTATAAAATTACCATTACCAGAAACTAAGTATATTTTTTTGTCATCTGCCCATCTCTAATAGAGTAGTCGAGTGTACTATTAGAGATAAACATGAACATACGATAAATGACACAATACCAAGATTATATGATTCTTATCATAATATTATTATGCTCCTTGTCTTATTTGCAATGAAATTAATCATTGTAGGTGTTATTTTGGCTAATATGGTAATACGCATGCGTAAAAGAGCACGAGTGCCTAGACTAGCCATTACAGAAAATTGCATTGTCTTTGCAACAACCGGCCATGCGCGGTTTGAGCATGCGCGTGTTTTGAATAATAAAATGCGTGCAATACAGGGTTTTGGTATTTGCTAACTAGTGATGATCCTACCATTCCAGGTATACTTGCCGTAAAAGTGTGTATAATTCCGGTTATGCAATGATTTAACTGACGCGGAATTGAACGGCTTCGATACCTGCGTACTGTTGTTACAGAAAATTGCATTGTCTTTGCAACAACCGGCCATGCGCGGTTTGAGCATGCGCGTGTTTTGAATAATAAAACGCGCGCAATACCGGGTATAACAGTCCGCAGGTATCGAAGCCGTTCAATTCAGCGTCAGTTAAATCATTGTATAACCGGAATTATACACACTTTTACGGCAAGTATACCAGGAATGGTAGGATCATCACTAGTTAGCAAATACCAAAACCCTGTATTGCACGCATTTTATTATTCAAAACACGCGCATGCTCAAACCGCGCATGGCCGGTAGTTGCAAAGACAATGCAATTTTCTGTATACCCGGTATTGCGCGCGTTTTATTATTCAAAACACGCGCATGCTCAAACCGCGCATGGCCAGTTGTTGCAAAGACAATGCAATTTTCTGTAAGCGTAAGAAATGAATTTTGATGTACGCGCCTAGTGTGAGTTGATGGAGAAGCGTGTGAAGAAGCTCGGATAAAGAAAGCTCGTAAGTTTTATTATTTTTACTGTAGTCTCGCGCGGCCAGACCGCTTTTTTTTTCACTTTGTCGCGGTCTGGCCGCGCGAGACTAGTCATGTAGTGCAGACAGTAAGTACCGGGGTAGAGGGGAAGGGGTTTAATACAAAACAATATACTTGGTGGAAGTCTTTGCTTGGGATGGTAGCTTTCGGAAGGGAAAATCCTCGAGGGAACAGCATTTTAGGCTACTCAATGAGGACGCTAGTATAGACACTTCCATGATCATATTTACTAACAGCGTTTAATCCAGGGATCAAAGTTCATTACTGGTACTTTTTATGAGCAGTCAGCCCTGCTGGTGCAGTGTAGTCTTATTCTGCACACTATAATTCTTGCATTAATTACAGTTACGCACCTATCAAAGTTTTGCTCCACCTACCCCCATGCGGGCAAGGTGGGGAAATAGGAGGGGATTTGCTCTTCTAAGAAGGTAATGTCCCCTACCATGGGGCACGATTTGTAGTCCAATCCCCACCTTTCTCCCTCCTTTTCCCCCTCCCAAGGAGTGGCAAGAAACCTCACGAGAAGCCAGCATGCGTGTGTGAACGAATATATTAGAATACACGTGATTACTGACCTTGCAGACATGTATTTGCATTTAGCTACGTAAGTTAGCTAACTTTAACTCTTAAGGATTATACAATCAAGTAAGTTTGTAGGTGTCAGTGCTTTTTTTGTTGCTATTAGGCTAATTCCCCTACCCAGGGGACAAAGTTTGCGTCTAATTCCCTGGTTAGGCCCCTCGTTTGCCCGCATGGGGGGGAGGTGGGGCAAAACTTTGATAGGTGCATTATATGTAGTCAAAAATACATCAGTATCTGCAGCTTTGATCTATTGGTAGCGTAGGCGATTGAGCTGCTCTGCCAGGTAGATTATTCCTGGGGTAAACAGGCACTCATGTATTCAGGAGTGTTGCTGTAAAACTGTCCGGGTGTGACCATGTGTGTGACAACTGTTGAATATAGTGAAATAGCTGTGTTTAATGTCCAGAGAGTTAATATACGTAAGTGAGGTGTGCCTGTATTTTTTACGTAGGTGACAATAAGGAGAGCCACCTCCTAAAGCATACACACATAATAGTGGAGGTACTGTGTGTAGTACATAGTGTGTGTTTGTCCCCTGTATACAGTGGTTGCACTTGGTAAAGGTCTTCAGTTTGTATACCGGTCCACATAACATTTTAAACTGTAAATTTCACCATCAACTTTTGGTTTGTTCACATTCACAGGTGCACGGTTGGTATCTGTATCACTGTAAGTGCATAGCACAGAGTGTGAATTAATACATGTACAGCTGGATAGCTGCTCAGCCTAACCAGCTGTATTAATGGGAACCTGCTCTGGTAAAGAAATCCAAGGTAATGCCATAGGGTTTCCCACCATTTAATTTCGTTCTATCACACCATGGCTGCCAAGATCTCTTCTCGTTATAGTGGCCACCTCTAGTAGGTCCCAAGCACAGCTAAAGTGTACTTCATGACCACCTTATTATTGAGACCATATTTTTGGTCCCATGGGTAGCCTATCAATGTAAGTATGCCATGGACAAGCCAGTAGAGTGCTGAATGTGATGTGAAATTTCAGTGCATATGGTAACACATTTACATTATTTTAAAAAATCTACTTCCGTTAACTTTGCATGGCGGATGCGCGTGGTTGCTGTCGCATGTGATATAGGCTTTGCGGCTTTGCTTTGGCTTTGTGGTATAGGTTTTGAAGCCAAGAGTATCTTATTGCATTTACCAAGCCAGTGGCCCTTATGATTGGTGGTGCCCCAGAGTAGTCCAGGTACTATGAACAACTCGAGTTGTCCATAGTATCTTTAGTTACTAAGTAACGTAAGATTGGTGGTACCCCAGAGTAGTCCAGGTACTACGGATAACTCGAGTTGTCCATAGTATCCTTAGTTACTAAGTAACTTAAGATTGGTGGTGCCCCAGAGTAGTCCAGATAACTCGAGTTGTTCAAAGTATCTTTAGTTACTAAGTAGCTTAAGATCATCTGTCGTCATTCCAGCGAAGACAGAAATAAGCCACATTCTGTAGAACTTTTGCATACCTACATGGCATAGGTATGACAATTACCAATACCATTACATTGTATGATTTCCAGGTAAAGATAGACTCATTGCCATACAAAAACATTTCGCTGCTAATGGCCTGGTAGTTCGACAACACAAGGCGGCTGGGAAGAGGGCACTAAATTGTTTGCCGTTTGTTGATATCAGGCTTCTCTTGAATTTCTTAGTGAATTATGCTGAGGAGAAAGCAATTGTCCTTCCAGGCAGAGTACCCGGGTACAAAAGTAATGATGTACAGCTAGCACAACAAAGAAGATAAGTAATCAACATTTATAACTTAATGATGTATCTTTTCATAGATGGTATGGGAGCAGTATACAGCTTCATGTGCTGAGGCAGGGCTTCGTGCAGCAGCAAGGACTACATTCTTGTGTTATTGGCGTGAATTGGCACCGCATATCTTGATGATGAAGCCTATGAGTGATCTGTACTGGGTGTGTCAGAAAAACTCCACATCCAAAATGAGGTCGAAGAATATGCCAAAAACACTGTAGGACTATTTCTGCTAGGACAGTGTATAGAAGCATCCAAATTCTGCACTTTCCTAGCTGGCATGGCCAAATCTGTTCAGTGGACTGGCATACATACTAAAGTGAGTACTGGATCTGTGCACACATGGAAGTTACTTGAGCAGAAGTATGTTAAGTTTTTGTTTTGTATTGGAATGTTGTCCTACCATGTAGACCTTCCACAGCGGTGTCGGACACAGCAAGAACAGCCTCAGTGCACACATTGGAAACTGCCTTGTGCATGTGCATAAACACAAGTGTGTATAAAATTGTATCTTGCTAGTTTCAGTTTGGAAACTGTTAGGAAATGAACTCACTTTTCAAAGAAGTTTCCTATATTGCACACTGAGCATTTTCATTTTTTTTGTGCATAGCCACAAACCACGTATAAAATGAAACCCTGTATGTACCCATGAAATTATTCATAGCACCAGAGATAAATAAAGGATGCTTATGATAAAGACACATGCTTGCTTTACATGTATGTATATTTAATAACATGAGTTTTACATGTATTCATCATTGATTAATAAAGACAACCACATGTAGCACGAACTGCACTCATTCTTACATACTATGCACATATCATGTTCACATAAATTGATGGATACATGGTTTGTGTGTTTGTTTGGATTCTGTACGGCCCTCCAAAGTACAGTGTACTGTCACTTGACTCCATTCTACACAATAAAAGTACAGTCACTTAGAGAGTACCTCTATATCGTCACTAGAGATGCAACGATATGTCGTATATCAGTGATACATGGAGGCCATGATACTGTATCGATACGAAGTCAAGTTGTATCAATATATCAAGTATTGTGATATATCAAGTATCAAGTGTGCATGGACATTAGAAAAAATGTACTACATTTTAATGGCTGACATTCCCATGAATCAAATTATTGTATGTAGTAGTTGCCAGATTTACACTTAAATGTGTTTTGGAAGGAAAAAAAGGGTCTCTCCATTTCACAAAAAAAGCAACAAGCACCTATTTTATATTCCACTTTGTATCATGTGATATATTGCCATATTGTGAATTTGTGATACAATGGACCAGTACTCTCTAGCGTTAACGATCGAACACTAGTCACTTGATAGCTACACATGCATTGTGTTCTGCCGGACATTAAGCAGTGTATAATAACAGCAATGATGTACACACTCTATGCAAATACCAAGGGTAATATCCCACCCTTGTCCTCAGCTTCACCTCAGACTAGGTGAGACATTATATTGATACACCCAAATATTGTATCGTTGCAACTCTAATCATCACAATACCTTATCTCAACAAATGGAGTGAATGTTAGGAATCCAGCATGTGTCCCTATAAAATAGCATCATTTTTAATAGATGCACTTAGTAGTGGAGATGAGCTTACCCCAGCACCATAGTGTTGCCACTTGGATTCGAACTGGCATGGCTGGTTATATTATGATGCGCTCATGTTCATCATGATCAATGCCTCAATGGTGACAGAATTCACTTGGATCTCTCAATTCTGACACCTTTGTAGAGCATTAAGATGGTGTCTTTAAACAGTCAGACCCACACACATAAACAGACACGTATGCACATGTAAATGATCACCCCTACCCAGTTGACTGCATGGACCACCTGTGGCAAACGCCTTTGAGTCAGTGCTGTCAAAAAAGCAGTGCATGGCATCTCAGTTGCCAAGAGATAAGAAGGTTTGCAGAAATGATTATGCCATAATAGGAAAGGCCATGACTACATTTAAGGATATGAGTGTCTATGAATATATCATAAAAATTTCCTCCTACATGTGTGTAGTGTAAGTATCCTGTACATCTTTACTTTGGTCCACTGAATGGTATCCTACACAGTTGATCATGAATGCAGTGGAAATGATATAAGATGGACAGCTTTTCTGAACCTAAGTTTTAGTATTCATGAACAATTATTCTGAACATAATTATGGAAGTTTCAGTATTCACCTTCAACAAAATATTTATTTGTATAATGCACCTTTATTGGTGATTGTCTTCATTACATTCCTTACACTTTGTGTATTTTGCACATGCACAAAAAATCATGTACTAGCACGCGTTTCTGTAGTTGTGTGCTATGCACATCACTTACTCATGTTTTGCACCTTGCTTTGAAGCCTTGTCAAGTCATGTGACTACCAGGTGGGTGCGATGCGAAGTGGATTCGCAGAACCGGCTGAAGAATATCAGGATAACTATTTACTCTGGTGGTCCACACATGCATCCTCTATAGCTGTACAGGCGAGATTTTGTTCAGTAGTGACAGCAGAAATGAAGCCGTTTAACTTCTGTGCAATCATCTATTACAGGACTATACAGCATTAGACACTCCTCTCTCTTATTATTAACTCTTGGTATCATACTTACCAAGGAAACAAGACTATAAGCTTGTTAACCCAACAACAATCACATTTGCAATTTTGGATACTGATGTTAGTAGTATATCGAGTTTCTTAATATTGATGAAATATTGCCACCCCTAATGTGTTCTTTCAGCTGTGCGACATTTTGATGGGTGGACCACTTCATTGTAGTCATTGGTAGCACTTTGTACACAACCTGTTATGCTCGTGGTGCTGACATTTCAAACTTTCGCCCACTACTTTATTGCTATTACATACTTATTCACCTAACTAATTAGGATTATCTGCAGGATTGACTATTTCCACTAGGAAAGTGTCAATAAGCATTTATAATGCTGACACTATCCTAGCAGGAATGGCCAAACCTGTTCAGTGCAGTGGAATTTTGTAGTTTATTACTGCTATATAGGGGACCAATACTCAGTCCTAATGAGACCATATATGCATACCAGTTTAATATATATTACACAATGAAGGTGTCCAAGTACAGTGCAACTTGTCTTATATAATTAGTGCCCACCTGTATTGAGAGACCACCTAAAACCCGACAGTTAATTTATACAAATGTGGCCATCTTGCTTGCTAGTAAATCTAAGCTTCACATTTATGTATATAAAAATTGGGATGTATTCTTTAAATCAGATTCCACAGCAGTACACTTGGCTCCAATTATGTAACTGTTACATCACTTTTAAAAGGATTTCACATTCATGCACACTTTGAAGATCAGTGTAGCAACCCAGTCTTAGAATGGCGCAAGTACACATGTAGAAAGAGGTAAACATGAATAAATTGATGATTTTAATTAACTGCCATACGTTTTGGTCAGGAGCAATTGACCTCTAGCATGGAACAGCGGAAGCTCTCTTAAAGGACCCTCTGAATAAAGGACACTATACATTTAACTATAACAGACAGTTTCTGAGGTCCCACAGATCTCCACTAATACAATTTACCTCTGATAAAAGACAACCTCTTTATAACAGTAGTTGGTCCCAAAGTGTTTGTCATAGCTGTTGATGGAAATGTCAGGATTCTTCACTTCTATATTCATTGTGTTAAACTGTCTGGTAAAAGAATCAGTGGCTAGCTGTTCACAATAAAGCACCTACGTATGCTTGTATAGGTACAGTATATGAAATTTAGACGTTTATGTTTCACTGATCTACAAATTCAAAGTGTGTATGAATGAAACATGCAGCACATGCTTTTAAAATGATGAAGGAATTGATTTCTCTTTGCAGATTTACAGTAGTATAGCTAACTGTGAAGCCCAGTGTACTGATGAATATACCTCCTAATCACATTGTGTCTGATGAGCTCCACTTGCAATTGCTCCTTCGAATTACTGACATACTGACTGAGGCCCTAATTACAACAGCTATAGCCTGTGATCGCTATGAATATCACACCCAGACACAGCGTTGTCGTCATGGGTATCTCAAAGCATACAAAATCACAGATGGCAAAATGTTGAACAACATGGCAGGCAGTTTAAAATATGGCCTGAGAAGGAAAAGAAGACAAGGAGAAGCTGCGGTGGACATCTCTTATATCGGTGGATCCCTAGTAAGCATAGAGGAGTACTAGACAATGAAGAATGGCGACTAAATTTACTGTAGTGGGTGAGATAAACGACTAGTAATGGTGTAATTGCAGCAGTGAAACATCGCCTATTTACACAGCGAAATATCTCGTAGTGTTGTTCCCAGCCATTTAGAAAGGTGATAAAAACGTTGTACTCACTGGATAGACATTCTACAAGCTAAAACAAAGTCAGTAGCATATTCTGCCATGGGAAAACTGCTTTTCTGCCGTTACAACACAGCGAATCGCCCCAAACTATATACCATACTGAAGCTTACAACACAAAGACTACAATTTTGTTTTCATAATTAGAATAAACGGTATGGTTTAGGCTATCGTGATGATTTATTACTTCACTCCCATAGGCTTTAAAGGCCATCAGATGTTGCACAATCGCAACTATTAACCACCACATTCCTTAGCCCTTGTGTGGAACTCGGCTATTGAGCTACTGTATAAACAACAGGTACGGTTAAATTTTTATACAAGATGGTACAATAAACAAGTTCAAAATAGCGCACGTTTACAATAGTTTTTGATTACTTTATAACCATGCATACTTTTTGATACATGCCCAGCTGAAATATGAGCAATCAAAAATTTTTCTCCATAGGCATGGGTCCAGATAAAAGGAAATTATTGAAACAGTTGCCTGAAACCCTGAATGAAACTTGCCAGCCAACAGAAATGGTAGAAGACGACGTCAAAAAAAATTATGGAAGATATTACATTAATTGTATAGTACATACAATATTATATACATCATAATAACAGGATTTTGACAATTATAAGCTCCCCACAAGCCTACTCATCCAGTGATTTCAGAAGGTTAGAACAAGGCAGTCACACTGAAAGTCAACTACAGTGTCTATGTGTAACACATGGATCATGTGTATTTTTCATAGGGATTATTATCCCCAGACATGGTGATCACATTTCACTGACGCACACATGCACGCAGCTGTTCTGTTCAGTTACTAAATCTTGTTTTTGTGATAGGATGCAGGTCACAGACCTGCAGCTGCAAACAACTATACAAGCTTATCTATATGACATTGTACAATTAGCCATTTCATTTTTAAGAGACTCATTAACTTTGTAGGGGTTCTTAATGATGTTTACCCAAACATCTCCAGTAGCTAAATACCCCTACTCACCAAACTGTAAACTGTGGTAATGTTTGTTTACCATATGGAATGCATTCAAATGGCTTTCCACTTATCTGTCATCAACACCCTTCAGGCAACAGTTAATGAATGTGTGGTCAATACATATACAAACACAGGTGCCCTGTGTTTGTAGCAATAGCAACCTGTGTCAATACAAACACAGGTTGCTATGACAACACTATGATAACTATGTTGCTACAGAAAGCACAAGGGTTTTGAAAGGATCAAACATTGATGAGGTGGCTAAGGACAAGTAAAAACGGCAACTGATTTAACTGATGGCATAACAAATGTACATATGACTGTTCACTTCATTTTGTACTGTATATCAAAGTTGATGTGGATACAATTATAATAATTCAAACAAACTACAGATTATTGCTTAAATATACTAATTACATGATACACGAAACAAATTAATTACTTTCATGCACAGACAATTCTTTTTGGTCACTTATCTTAATTGAGCCTTGTGTTTCACTGTTTACTGAAACAATGTACCATACTTTATGGAAACATTTTTGAACACAAGAAATAACATAACTAATAATATATTACATTTCAATTTTAAACTTAAATAATTATTCCACATATTGTGCTAGCTTTCCAAAATAATAATCTAAAATGTAATCCATTATCGCAGCTGCATAGTGTTTCGGACGTTGCAACATCTTAACTTTGGTAATAATATTGGTTTGCTTACCAAATTTCAATTCTAGTTTGTAAAACGCAACAACTCCAGCACCCGTATAGGCAACACCATAGCCTGTAATTTCATCAAGTTTTAGAATACTGTTTTCATTAAAGGATGGCAATGCGTTGACAAACTTTGATACGGTTGCGACGACCATGTTGGCCCATAGCTGGTGTTTCAATTTGTCCTTAACAACAGAATCTTTTTCCCCCTCAAAGGAGAGATCAGTCGATGTAAAAGTTCCGCTCCGTACTGGGGAGAGACTTAGCTCATCACTGGTGCCATCAATATCTGCAGTGACAACTAGAGTTTCTGGTTTTGCAGATTGAATACATATGTCACCCCCTCCTGTGAACTGACAGTGGTGTTGCGTTTGCCTTGTTGCATCAACTTGAATCACCTCAGCATTTTTGTCGCAATAATGATTCCTAATGGTTTGTAAAAGGATTTCTATCCGGCTAGCTTCTTTTTCTGGTGTAGGATAAAAAAAATCTTCTTTCAATAATTTATTTGCGTGGTCTTGAAAATATTGCTTAAGATCATCATTGGGATTTTTGTTCAGAGTAAAAAATGACCATGCCACATTTCTATGAACAGACATGTTTGGAGGAGGTTTTATTTCTTCTGTAAACTGTGCCACACCATCAAAATTTTTTTTAGTGACTGTAGAACACTGTGTGATTTTGTCAAACACAAATAAAAAAATGGAGAATTTTCCTATTTTGTCGTCCATTTGCATAATCTTGCCAGATTCAGGAGGTAATACCTCTCCAGGAATTTCCAGAAGATCAGTGTCCACAATTGTATTAGGGGTAATAGGTCTACTGTTGCGTAAAATTTTTAACAACACCTTCTGTGGAATATCAGTTTTCATGATAAATAATATAGCATTGGCATTGGGCTAAAAGAAACAAAGTATGATAAACAGAGTACATTATCCACAAAGTATGATATGATACATTATCCACATCATACTTTATGTGACCTGATAAGTGAAATTGTTTGGTTCTTGTACAAACCTTCCATATATAGGTGATGCTATAGATGGGTATTGAAATAAATGTGGCTTGTTATTTTTAACATGCAATAGATGATTGATTTCGTGGATGTACAATGGTAAAATGTTGCACCATTACTGAAAAGTGAAGATTGTTGGGGTGTGTGCCCAGACGTATCGTATGCCAGCCTTCTGATGCAGTATGCGCAGTTCACCAGCCATGATGAAATAACTTGCCACAAGTGAAGAAAGAAGAGCGATATACGTGCGAAGGAAGCAAAGTTAGTCTTTTATCTTGGTCATCATGGCCCAATGAATAATCCATAATTGACCGCTATGCAATTAAGAAACAATAACTGTGGCCAGGGAACAGGTGCGGGCGCCTCAGTTTCTACACCTTGATACTAAAAATAGAACTAGTCCGTCATTTTAGACCTGATAGGCACAAAAATTTTGGATGGGCAACCATTGTCTTTAAAAGAGGGTTTGTCGATTTTTGATAGGACCTTCTGGTGAGGAATGGCGTGGAGGTAAAGAAGACCGATTAGTGCAAGCTGAAGTCCGGAAGATAGATTGATAAGCTAGGGGACAAAAGTAGAAAAACACAATTTGTCTGTACAGTTTGAATAATGAACTGTAGGACTAGTTTGAAGCGAAAAATTATAACTTGCGTTTTACAATGAGTAAAGACATGCTATTTGGACTAAACTGTGCAGCGGTGGTAGCTTATTTCGAGTAAAGAGGGTTCAGTAGAAGTGTTTAATCTGTTCGTGAGGTATAGCGCAAAACATAATTTGCGGGAAGCCGTATCGAAATAGTACAGAGCCAGGCACAATGACGAAAGTTAACCAGATGTTTTATTAACACCCGAACAACTTTGCTATTTGAACTGTACCAGACCCTCTAGCAGCTAGGCGCTTATAATCAATACGTGCCGCGCGGTCTAGCCATGCGAGACTCAGTGTATGGAAAGTGTCACTTATTCTTGCCCGTTTGTTTTTGATAAAACAGTTCAGGCGTTTAAAGCACTTCACAGCGCTACCAAATGTTTGGGCACCTAGCCTATGTAACAAGTTATTAACAAGGAACAAGGGCTCAGGTGAACGCGAACCTGCTTTATTCATGTTATTGGATATCAACAGTACACCCACTTACTCCATCATCCACTACTGACACAGAATAAGGCATACCCCTGGTGCGTTTCGCGCAAGGTGGATCTATCACAAAATATTATCAAGTAAATTAAACTATCAGATATAACAAACGATACATACTCAAACTCGAACTGGTTGCTGCACTCGAACTGGTTTCCGACATCCGAGTTGCAAGTCGGTTGTCAGCGAGGTTGTCGGTCGTACAGTATTTTGCAAGACGTTGTCAGATTAAAAAAAAAAACACCACGGTGCACGCGACCGAAATCATCACGTGAGTACAGGATACCCTGAGTACACGCGCGCGGTACAGGGGTTTTACGGAATCTTGCAATGATATCGAAAACTCAATACTAAGTTGCCAGGGTAACCTTTAAAAATCACGTGGAAATTGGCGCGAAACATGTAGAAAGAAGCCAGTGGTAAAGCAGGGAGTGCGGGAGTTGGATTCCCAAATCTTCTGGGTTTAAATGCACTTCAACTGTTACCACTCCTAAATAACCAGAGCCTCGGAAACCAGCTGACCTTCAATTTAAATGGTGGTGGTTCAGTAGCTTCACGTCAAGCCGAGAGTCCTGTGCCTAGAGCAACAGCTACGTACAAGTATAATGTGAAGATTTTTAATCCAGCCTCTTCAGCAGCTGAGTCTCCAAAATTCATAGTTCGTCAACTACATAATTTTCAAGAGAAATTTGTCGATTTAGCTGCGGTAAAGACGAAGATAATTACGACATTCTGTACAGATGTACATTCTGTCAGCGAAATCAGTGCAGTTGGCTATTTCGAAGGAAAGCAGAAGCGATGGTTATGCGATGATATTGACGTACAAATGATGTACAAAGTGTTTACTGGTGCTAATTGTGAGATACAGTTGTGGTGTGAAAGGTCGGTGGTTAAGGAGTCAACAGGTAACAATAATAACAAACGTGTACCATCTAAGAGAGATCGACATGAAGAGGAAGTGAGCGATATTTTTGAAGATTTGAAGATGAAGCACAAGGAAATGGAACTGCCAAAACTGAGGTTATGGGCAAGAATGATTGCTAATGGTGTCCACGAGTCAACAGAGGAGCCACCTAATGTACCGATGATCACAGGTACAGTGCCCAAACGTGCAAAGCGAGAGTCATTACATGATGTTGTAGTAGACGCTGCTAAAGCAATGGCACAGGCATTCACAGGATCGCCTTCAACATCACAGCATGTTGCTGTACATAATTCATCTGCTGCGGCATGTACCACAGCTGCCACTCAACCAACAGTGACCACTTCCACCGCCACATCTGTAGCCGCAATTTCCCCATCTCGATTGGCAGATGTCAGAATGAAGCACTATGAGCAATTACGGTATTTACACAAGATGTTTGATGATGGTATTCTAAGTGAGGAAGAATTCCTAGAGCAGAAAGGGAAGATTATGGACTCATTGAGGTTATTGTAGACTTACATTATACTGATCAGATTATAAATTTTGATTCACTTCTACTTGTCATGAACAGCAACCATTAGTTAGCTGTATACTGTTTGTTACTATTAGTTTTGTGTTATAATGGTGTTTCACTTACTTTTCAACAAAAGTTATTTCAAAAACTTAGCTAGATACTAAATACAATTCCTTATCTAACTATGATTAAAAAATCAGTTATCCATAAATCTGGCAATGATGTACATATTGTTGACAATCATCAGGAGTGACAGAAGCAATAGCTGCAGCTATGCATGTCTCTAGGTCAACAACACCACTATGCAATGTACTCTCCATACATTTCAAAACGGTCTTGACTTTAGAGAAAGCCTCTTCTATGGGGTTATAGTCAGGAGAATATGGTGGCAGAAAGTGTACCATAACCCCAACTTCTCTCAACAATCCTGTAACATCACTACAATGGTGAATTGCACAATTATCCATAATAACAATGTTATTTGGATTTGTTCCATTGAAATTCATCAGCATCGGAAGTAAACCTTCAATGAAGTCCTTGAATCCATCAGAATCTACTGTGTCCTTAGTAAGTTTGTAATCCAGAATACCAGTGGTCGTCATCGCTACAATGGCTGATACACGTTGACCACGACATGTAAGTTTGTGTGAAGTGATCGGTTTACCCCTGACACTGTATCCATATTTCCTTAAACTATCCCTCATATCTGTACCAGTTTCATCCACAAACACCAACATACTTGAATCATACAAACTTACATCTACTACAAATGTTTCCCTTAAATGTTTATCTTGCCTGGCAGCTACAATCTTCATTTTCTGTCTGGTAAATCCACTCTTCTTTAAAAACTGACACGACGTAGACTGGTGTACATTGACACCATACACACGACTTAATTCTTCCTGTACTTCCCTCAAATACGCACCTGGCTTATGCATCAACATGTTTAATATAACTGCTTCCACAGGCTTGGTTAGCTTTAACACTCGGCAGTCCTTTGGATATTCTTTCTTACTTACACTACCGCCACTTGCATTGAACCGTTTCATGATTCTAAACACAGTTGAAGGGTCTACGCAGAGATTGGAAGCGGTGGATTTATCATCCATCCCTAAAGCCAACTTATGCCACACGATCCTCCATCATAGATCATCCGAGTAAGCAGAGCACCTGCTTCTTTCAATAGACATTATCATGTGACAATTCAAATGCTTCCTTGGTAACTTGGTTTTCGTTTTTAAGTTTATTGCAAGATTCCGTAAAATCCCTGTATGACACCAGAAAGAACTCACTCCAAATTTACACTACACGTTCATTTTCGTCAACAACTATTCAAATCTCGGCCTGTACCTTGCTCCTGTGAGCTAGATATTGAGGAGGGATTCTTGTTAGAACTATCCAAACACTCTTCTAGTCATCCTGATTATGACAATGACAGGATGGTGACTCCAAATGATGCCCTCTCCATCACAGAGTGTGTACATTTAGTACTAGCGAAAGCAAACTGTCGGAGTGGTGAAATTGATTTAGTTGGCTCTAGTTATTTAGAGTGGAGGCACATCCTATCAGACCCAATAGATAAGCTGTCTAGGTCATTGGAGCTGAGTGGTATAGGTAGTGAGGCAGCTAAAATCCCAGCAGGGGTGCTTGATATCAGTCTGGAACTTTTTCCTAAACTGACCCAACCAATTATGGTGAGTGGCCAGTTAAGTGTGGAGAGAAGTCGATGTACAGAAAGGGAACGTCTGTTTTCTGTCTATGCCAAACAATCACACACACACGCACGCACGCACGCACGCACGCATACACACACACACACACACGCCTATAATGTGTGCAGTGTGTATGTTTGTTACTAATATTATTCACTCCACAGGATTGTGAGGACCTACATTACTACTGTTGGGGTTTGGCTTGAATGTGTATGTCTGTGTGGGCTGCAAAACAGGGGATGTGGCTCACACATGGGTGACGACAATACACCAGATAGCTCTGTTACTTTCTGGGAAAGCCTTACAGCAGAAAGGTTACATTGTAGTCGTGTACTTTAACTCAAACATGTTGGACAGGTTTCCTCACAAACCTGTTGATCCAGATCACCCAGCTGGGGTCCCAGTACCTCAACTAGAACACCCTTATCAGTTGTGCCTTCAACCATCAGTCATTCTATGCTAACTGTCAGGTAATAGTCACCTAGCCTGTATGCTGTATGTATTACCACTATGGACATGTTAGGCATCAGATTCTCTGCTGGTGTGCCAGATTGATCTCACTAACCAGTCACTGTGGAAAGCCATGAGCGAGGAAGCCATTAAGTCCATCAGCCACACCCACAGACCGGTAAGCCCCACCCCCAGTAAGAGCTGTTAGTATGATCCTGTAGCCTACAGTAGCAGCAGTAAATTGGTGTAGTATTCCTCCATTGTGTGCTGGTACCATTGATCCAGTATTGTGTAGTAATGAAGTGGAGATTGAGCTGACGAGTATGACCAGTCAGTATAGAATGGTAATGTGTGTAACTGTGTGTGTTGTGTTTGTACAAGATGTGAATATTTAACTTACTCTATGATGGCAATTTTTTGCATCTTTGTCTTGCATTCACTAAAATACACTAGAAACTTATCTTCCTAACTATAAGGCTGTCATGAATACGAATGCTTTCAACTATCATCACCTGGGCTACACGACAGGTTGAGCTCCAGTTACATGACACAGGCTGTGATTACCAGGGGTGTAGCCCTTGTTTGGCCACTGACTATAATTTATGTTGGTATTACATACATACCCATCGTTAAAAATGTATCACTCATAAATTTGTGTACATGTATGCTATTACATGACTGTTCAATTAGAGTATTAAACAATACCGTATGGAGGGAAACTTTGGTGCCATTAAAATTTGGGAGTGACCATAAATTTGCCAAATTTTCCCCATCCAAATATTTTGCTAGTGAAGAAAACAGCAAACCAAGCCTTGAACTAAACAATTTTCTACTTGACCAAGGACTACTGGGCCAGTCATCAAACTAGAGCCAAGCCTGCCTCGACTACTTCACTAGGTAGCTAGCTGTATCCGTGATCCTCAAACCTCATCTTGAAACGGGTGTGACAAGTAGTGAGTGCTACCATATCAACTAGTCTATTCCAGAGGGTGTAGATCTACTGTCTATATAGTATTACCTTTTAGTTGATTGCTGACTCCAGGCACCAAAGAAGCATGGCACTCCAGATTCTTGCTTCAGACACAGCGATTAGTAATCTAATTAATTTAATAGGGTGTGTGCATTGCTAGCCATTCGCTAAATTTTCCTTCTTTCCTTCATACAGTATCAAATGATAATTCATTAATGACATTGTTATGGTAACAGGACAGTGGCCTGTCCACACATTGGGATGATGAGCTGTGTTACTTGTTGACGTCTGCTCTTGCTACTTATGATCTTGACCGATGTGTTGGTATGACATCAGCTGGTAATGAAGAGTTTCAACAGGCTATACAGTGGGCGGTGCCTCATGGACACACCTTCAAAGGCTTCCCCATCCAGTTCATACACAGAAATGTCCACAAGATGTTTGCTACTTGTCTGAAGTGAGTGTGTGTCCTAACATGTTTAGTTATCATATGGGTAAAGTTGATGTGTTACTGTAGGTCTCCAGTGTGTGCATGGTTGTCGAGGGGATCATGTGAGACATGCTGTGAGGGTTAAGGTCTACCCATACCCTGAGGACATGTGTGCAGTTTGGGTGATGTTTGCTGTCAAGTATCACAGTGTAGTGTGAGCTACTACACTAAAATACTCTAAAATAACAATGTCATAAACATGTTAAATTTGCAACATTTGAGATAGGACTGTGTTTCTATATTACCTCTAGTACAAGTGTTCAGCGTCAAATTATTTACCTTTAGGTCACTAAATTACAGTGTGTACTTGAAATACTCTAGAAGTCAGTAATCATACAGTACTATACATGTTAATGTACAGTCAGTCAATCACATCTTGTAGTAAAATTCTAATAGGTGTTATGTTTTATCAATAGTTGTGGATGATAGTCTGAGAAATCTTCATGTGTAACTACAACTAGTTGTAACTTCCTGTAGCTACTATGATCAAGTTGATGGTGAATGTTCTATTAGGGTATTTAAGAATTCCATCACAACAAAGTTACTACAGTGGAACCTGTTATCCAGATTCTTGGTTAATCAAACTGGAAATTACTGTTCTATTAGGGTAGTTGAATAATATACCAGTGTTCTTTATGGGATATTTTCAGAGATGCAGACTTTTCGGACTTTTGGTTCCATGGTGTTTGTATAACTGATGTTCCACTGTACTTAATATGATATGAGATATTACTAGTTACAAACAACTGGTTGGTCAGTGGTTACACCTCTCAGTGTATCTAACATGATGTAGTGTTATTGTCCCTAACTAAAACTATACTAAACATTTATTAGAGTTTTTACATCATGGTTACCATACCTCTGAGCATGAAGAAATAGAATGTTTTATCAGGTAGCAAACAGTAACTATTAATATTCTATCAAATGTATTTAGTGATAATTTAAAGCAGTAAATGTCGCCATCAACTGGCAGCTGGTTTGTCAGTTGCTAGGAAATTTTGTAAAAGTTGCAGCTCTAGAATAGTTAGTGTACGTAGAGCAGTACTGAGTGTAGGTAGTTAGGTATTATTAAGTGTAGTGAGTTAGGTGTGTGCTTTTGAGAGCTTTCTCTTCTGGTAGCTAAGTCAGTGTTTCACCCATGCAGAGTTTTATGACATATAGCACTGCAGGTCATGTATACAGTACTAGTCATATCTATAGCTCTGTGGTCACATAGACCATTCTGTATGGCTTTTTTGCTGTAGTTCTTTACATCAAATTATAATATAATGGTTATTCCTTATTTATTACGGGTTGGCTGAGGTTGCTAATAGTAACAGTTTGGTGGTGGACACCACACTAGAGTAAGCCATATGTGTCAGTTTCCGTTTGCCGTCAACAAAGATAGGTACTTGTGTGGCTTCATCGATTTAGCAAGCATTGAGGTGACCAGGGCAGTTGCTTCAAAAAAATAACCCCCCAAAATGATATAAAAGTACTACAAATCAAGATACTCTAATAGAGCAGTCAGTTAGGGATTCTAATGGATCAGTCATACAACACATTACTGTGACAGAACAGCCATGAGTACCTCAACTAGTAAATATTTCTGACTATGCCTGGTCACCTTGGTAACAGCATTTTTAGCCTTAATAATTGGACAGGTAGATTACTAAGCCCACATTAATTTCTAATGGCAATTTTACAGAGATGGCCTTACTAAACAGGTAGTCACTCACTAAGATGGGTTCCACTGTATCATTGTGGTCCTTGTAGGTTGCTAGAGAAGTTGGCAGTGATGTCATCAGAACACTGAACAGTCTAATAGGGACTTAATTGTTTTAGGTATAATAATATTTTAAGAGACATAGAGAAGTGACACTGTGCATGTTGTGGATTACTCTATAAATGGAGAAAAGACTTGAACAGAATGACCAATCGGACAGCAGGAAGGTGGAGAAAACGTCAAACAAAGTAATTTTGTTGTCAACAGTTTGGACAAAGACAAACACAATGCCTCAAATCTACTGGCTGCCATAAATATGGGTGTGGTTTGTGGATGGGTGGGGCTCACTTTACACACTGTCCTAGTAGTTTGAAATCTCACTGACTCCATTGTTGTATCTCTTGGACTTTATCTAGTAACTGGGGGTAGCAAATGCTCAATGTATGTAGTCTCAAGTGTGTGTGTGGCTGTCAAGCAGATCATGTGAGATGCTATAAAGGTGTCCCAAGGACATGTGCGCAGTTTGGGTGATGTTCACCATACACACCTAAAATACTCTAATAAAACAGTCACCCAATATGTTACATATTTCAATACAGTTACTGCTGACAAGCAATTCTGAAGACTGTCATATAATTTTTACCAACAGAACATATTACCTACCACCTTTTATGGGTGCACGTGATGTGTTTGGGGTGGTATGTGGCATAAATTAGCTATTTTAGTTGAATATCACAAAACACTCTAATAGAACAGTCAGTAAATTTAGGGTGGTATACAATGTTGACCTATCTGTTGGTGTAAAATAACTTTTATATCAGCAGTTTTACTTACACATGCGTACAGATATAATTGCTGCAATTTTCTTCCTGGTACCACACCCGAAATAGCGATGAACGTTCTATTAGAGTGTTTTAATAAATTGCAGCTTAACAAAGTAGCTACTACACCGTAACGGAACAACTCTAGCCACAATATTTGGTAAAATATCTCATGAGATACTTCAGATACCCAAACTGGTGACTGAACGGACAGGCCATACCCTCAGGGAAGCGTTTGTATTCCGCCTGAGGCAACATTGAATGTTTTATTAGAGTGTTTACATTGAAGTCGCTAATGCCCCTGAGCATGAAGCAGCAAAAAATATTTTCCCGTAGTGAAAGTAGCTGTTTAACTATGTAATGTTCTATTAAATGCACTGTAGCGGTAATTTAAAGCGGTAAATATTACCGCCGTCAACTGGCAGCTGGTTTGTCAGTTGCTAGGAAATTTTGTAAAAGTTGCAGCTCTAGAATAGTTAGTGTACGTAGAGCAGTACTGAGTGTAGGTAGTTAGGTATTATTAAAGTGTAGTGAGTTAGTACTAGTTAGGTGTAGCTGAATAAAGAGTCTGGCTCAGAGTTTAGTTGCTAAAATTCGTAGGAGCGGTTCTGCAATAGGAGAAATGAAAATGCTAGCTCCCAATTAGTTCTGTTTTCACCTTTCTAGGCTATTTGCAAGTTTTGAAGTTTAGAATGACTTGAAATTTGGTTTTTAGCTTAAACATGGCCTACTTTCCAGTGAGCCTTTTCTAGACTTGGAAAATTCTAATGCTATTCTATTTACTACTCCACTGCTAATAAGGCAGCTTCAAAGAAAAGTTACAGCAGTTGGCTTTTTTGCTCCAGCTAGTTTTGTTGACTTCTAGATAGCTAGCTAGTGAGTGGCTTTAAAATTACATTTGCCAGCGGAGAAAGCTGAGGAGAGAGCTTAAGGAAATTTAAAAGAAAGTTACAGCAATTGGCTTCTTTTTTTTTTTTTGCTCCAGCTGACTTTAATATATATTTGATGACAGAGAAAGTTTAACATTGTTTCAAGCTCTGAGCTAGACTTGTTGGCTGCTACATTAGTGAAGAATTGTCAGCTACCTGAATGTTAGCTGTAGTGTTGACATAGCAGGAGTATAGCATTAGCTACTAGTGTTGTGATAGTAGTTGAGTAGTAGCTTCTAGTGTAGTCTAATAGTTAGGTTATGTTGTGACTTGTTGTGAAGTGGAGCAAGGATAACAAGTGAGTGAACTGTATAGCTAGTAGCTAAACTAACAGAGATGGGGACAAAGTTTAAATGGAAGCTTAGCATTTGGCAGCTTTCTTGTATAGATTTTGTAAAGGTTCTATGTACCAGCCGATTGGCTCCAAAATTGTCCACAGAGTTGTAGGAGGCCATTGTATTTAATAATAGACTAGTTGAACCATTCCAAACTGCTTTACTCCATCTCTGAGTAGTTGTCACTGAGGGAAGCTAGTCTGGTCAAGGATGAGGTATTGACAGTGTTTTTAGCTTTACATTGAACAATGGCTCCAGCACAACTAAAATTAATTTTAGCTTCAAATTTATCATTAGAAAAATTTTTGTATATTTCTAGGAATTCTAAATTGTAACTCTCCAACAGATTTTATTAGTTTTGCAATTCCAATGATTTCTTTCATTATTGTAAACATTCCAAATTTTAGAAATAGCATTTAAATATTGTAAACCTGTAGATAATCTGATAAATTTGAAGAAATAATTTTTAATTCTATAAATACTTTAAATCCTAAATATTCCGATCATGCCTTTCTAGAAACAGTTTTCAGTATTCCAATGGATTTCTCGAAATAGTATTTAATTCTATAAATCTGTAAATATTCCGATAGATTTCATTTCCGTACTAATCTCTTCCACAAGTCCCAATTCTTGTCCGATACTCAAATAATGTCAAATCTTAACATTTCATGATGGACCCCTCAACGTTACCAATTGACATAGTTTTAATTAATTAATAAAATTTTTATCAAAATCAGAACAAAATGACACTTGCGGCCATTACAGTCATAAAATAGTACAAAGTGAAAACTAAAGAAAAGTAGCTACTGACAGTTAGTGATCAGTTTTGTTTGACATCCTCTACTTTCTCTGTTCTTGTTAATTACTTCTTGTAGTGATCTAATCCTCTTCTCAACATCTTCAGTGTAACCAAAGGGTAGCCATAGCACTTCTAATGTGTCGTTATTGTTGAGCGCTTGTAGTAGATGTTGAGCAGCTTCTCCACTGATCTTGTTGCCACTCATCCCCAGCAAGACTAGTGATGTGTTGTTCTTCATTGTAGTGGCAATGACATCACAAGCTTCATCAGTGATGAGATTGTTGTAAATGTGGAGCTCCTTCAGTTTGTTACCCTTTGATATTGCAGTGAATAGGGTAATGGCTGATGGTGATGATAAGCTGGTACCTATCATGTGCAGTGTCACTAGCCTAGAGGAGGGATGGGTCAACATGTTGTAGAGAGCAGGGTCCTCTCCGATGGTGTGGTTACTACTAATATCCAACACTTCCACTCTACAGTAGATGATGAGATCACTAATGGAGGAAGAGGAAGATCTGGTGAAGCCATTAGTCCCCAAGTAGAGTTCTTTAATATTGACGTCAGATGACATCAGATCACGGTGAAGGACACGACAGCCATGATCCTGGATATGGCATCTACTCAAGTTAAGCTTCTTCCACTCCTTGTGGGGTGAGCAGGTAAGGAAGAGTGTAACACACTCAACATCATAAACAGTTAGGCTAGTCTTCTCAAGATTGATTACTTTATCATCGAAAGTTTTTCCTTGTTGTATAGAAGTGTAAAAGGCTTCGTCGTTGGCCTCATAGAAGCAACGAAATAGTCGAAGACACTTCAGTTGGTCCTTCAAGTATGTTTCAGCGATGGTGATTGTGTCGTCCCCACCAGAGAGAAATTGTTTAAAAGCAGATCGCCGTCCCTTGGTAAGCGAGGTGTACATTGCAAACATGTTGGAATGAATATCGCTCCAGAACTTCGCTTCGAGCACTCGCAGCTCTTCGTCTGGTGGAAGCTGAGTGATATGGTAAGCGGACAAGAACTCCTGAATGGAATAATGAACAAAGTTAAATGTCATTGTTTTCCCAGCCAGCCCGAAGTGCTTAACAGCCTGCAGCAGTCCGAAGCCGTTTAGAGCTCCTTCGATAGCTTCGAAGCCTGGACAAGCTGCTCTCATCTCCTCCGAGGTAAAGATTAGCTTGTTGTTATTGAGACCCTCGAGCGATAGTTTTGATAACTGCTGTACTATTATATTACAGGGCTGGGGGAGTTTGGCTAGATCAGTGATGGTGTTATCAAGAGGTTGACCAGACTTGGCAAGATGTCGACAGATGGTAAGACAGATGAAGTAATTGTAGAGCTGTGTAGAATTGCTGGGAAGGGGAATTCTTTTTTTGTACAGGTAAATCAAGATTACCATGTTGAAGGGGATGAAACACAGGCCGTTGATAGTCAGATTACCTTCAAGATATTCGGTGAGCTCTTTGACTGCATGTGGCTGTTCCTTCAGAGACTGTTCAATGTATAGCTTTCGTTCGTCTTCAGCAAAGCCCAAGATGTCAACTCTGATGGTTGCATCTTCTCGGAGTCCCACTGAGGCATGTGGACGAGATGACACTACCAAACCACAATGAGGTAATACCTTGCGTTTCAGTATACTAGCAATTAAACTATCCTTCTGTAGGTGTTCTGGGAATTCGTCAAAGCCATCGAAAAGAAAAACAAGACCTTCACCTTTATTCTCAAAGAAGTAGTCACTAGATGCAATGGCAATACGTGGGGCTTTTTCGTCTCCTTCACAGACCAACTTAAAAAGATCAGCGACAAGTGACACCTGCTGCACAGCTGGACTACGCAACTGGAGGAAAAAAACTATTTTAAACTTTTGTAACAACTTTCCTATTGACCACTGGTATGCAATTTCTTGTAATAACAAAGATTTACCAATGCCAGGCAAACCCTCGACTAAAATAAGATGCGCATCATCACTCTCTTGTAGTGGAGCTAAGATATCAACTAGTTGTTTAGTTGTCTTACTGTTATCAAGTGCTTCTCTCAGTGATTGATGGCTGTCTTGCGGGTAATGCTTGGGATGAACACCACCTAATTGGACCGATTCAGCCAACTGAAGTGCAGCTGCTTGTTCGACAGTGTGTTCACCTTGATGGTGAATTAGTAAAACTGGTATAAAGTCCTTCGGTCGGTTTGGTGGCCAAGCGTCCTCGTCAACAGAAAACCTTGTTTGTATACTAAGTTGTCTCACTCTGTCGGACAATATGGTGACTCCTATCAACAACACATAAAATGGAGCACACAATAATGTGTCCACTCTACCTTGATCAGTGACCGTTGACTTGTCCATGTCAGGTTTGGAGGTCATTATAGTTAGTGAAGACAACACAATAGCTAGTTAATACAATTGTTTACCTACACATGTTGTACACACACAATTATAGCTAGTCACCTTTATCAGGAGCTTGATCACTGGACACTGCAGGTGACTCAATAACTTTAAACAACTTCTCCCAACTAGCAGAGGGGTCCATCTTAAGCCATTTGCTCCACATATCATTACAGCAGGGGACACTTCTATACACATTGTCTTGTTCTATGATGTCAAGTGTTCCAATGGGTAGACCCAGTTGCGTTCCTATCACTCTCCAATGAGCTGCATATCGGGGAGTTATTAGGCTATGGAGGTCCTTCAGTAGTGGAGTAGTGGTTGCTGTAGTATGCGGACACGGTATACTACACTGTAGTATCCTGATATTAGTATACTTACCATTCTTAGGTGTTTTGAACTGATTTAGTCCTTCTTGATCACTTCTATCCATGTGGTCCAGGGAAGAATGGTCTGCGATGTGATTACATAAGCTGACTAACAATAATTCCTTGAAATGTCAAAAGAAACTATTCTGCAGCCACGCCCTTTTGATCGCAAAACCTACTTAGTCTCGTCCTCGCAGACCCTTTCTCCGGGTGGCGCTTATCGATTAGAGATTATAAGCGCCGGAGGGGGCGCTTATAATCTCTAATCGATAAGCGCCGGATGGGGCGCTTAGAATCTCTAATCGATAAGCGCCACACCGGAAAATGATTCTGCGAGGACGGGACTATATCTAAGATTATTTGCAGTGATCGTTCGTCAGCTGATGGCTGGAGTAAATGCTGTAAGTGTACACAAAGTTTTCTGTTTTTAATGCGCACCAGTGGTGGATGGTCACTGTTTTTAAGGACCTATGCGTATTACCTGAGACGGCCACATGTTCATTACTCCCACAACTACCATTGTATTAAAATAAGCATGTGTCCCGGAGATTATTACTATCACATGAGGGTATCACATGATTAACACATATAAACAATGTGTTTGATGTACTGAATCTCTCTGACCACTGTTGTCAATTTGTGGTGGTGGTCTATACAGTGTAATGTGTAGTGTTTATTGATTTCTTACAACACATGTTTTAAATGGTTACCCTGTATCCAGTGTTGGGAGTAACGCGTATGTAACGCGTTACGTAATATTATTACTTTTGTGGTAACAAAGTAATATAACGAAATACGCTATGAAAACAAGTAATATAATGCAAGATACTTTACTTACAAACGTAACACGTTACCTAAGTAATATAATTACTGTAACGAGTCTAATATTATTACTGAAAGTAACGAAGTTACTAATCTCGTTAGTAATCCTCTGAGTAACGCCTAACCACAACGAAGTAACGAGGCCTACTGAATGGAGCTTATTCACTAGCTTCTTACTTATAACCAAGATTTGCACATTGTCCAACAACGCAATCATGTCACGTGATAAGGTGGTAGTTTCACACGTGACAGCTTAAGGCTGTGGACACAAAGTAATATAATATGTAATATTATTACAGTTACTTTATTTTATGGGTAATATGTAACTGTAACTAAATAGTTCTGTTGCAAGTAATATGTAACTAGTTACTTTTACAAAGTAACTTGCCCAACACTGCCTGTGACAGATTAACAATTGGCCAGTGAGCAGTGTTTCACCAAACCAAATCGTTTATCCATGTAATACAAAATTCGCTTAATTTTTCCTCACCAAAATCCTACCGCGGTAAATATGCCAAAGTTTTCTCCCATCAAACTTTCCAGCTATACATTACTATTCTGGTTACTGTGCTTGTTGAGGTTTACTAGTTGATGTGTTTGCTGATCACTATAACCTAACTACCAGCTATTCCAACTTTAGTTCTTACTACCTCATATCAGCCTGATCCAACTCTTGACATTTCAATACCAAGTAATCTGTTAGGAAGTGTTTGGATGATGCTGCCAACCAAATTGTCTTAACCCAGAAGAGGCTAGAGAACCAGCCTGGTATCAATAGGTGTTCAATAACTGGTTATGTCTAGTTACTATTGCTGTTGTTTCCTTGAGCTAGAACTTTACTCACATTGTTCCAGTCTACCCAGCTGTTAATGGTGACCTGGTGTCAACTGGAAAACAGTCCACCCAGTAATGGCAACCTAGTCTCTTACCCAGACCACTTTTTTCCCTTTTGTATTTGGGTGGGGGAATTTCTGGATACAAGACTAATGGGTACCTGGTGTTAACTGGAGAAGCCACTGCTCAACTGTCCATGTCTCATGGCAGGTGAAGGCCCAGGTGGGACTTCGGGTGCCCACACCTTCACCTGTGAGACATGGTACAGCCTCCTGTGGGTTACTAGTAATGCCCCACCACGCTGACTCATAGCACCTGAATGGCTCACAGGTGTCCCAGTTCTGGTTCAATGGGAAGGCATGACCATGCCAGATAGGTAGCTAATACTTTGCTTTGTGTGTGAACTCACAGGCATTGGCGCGGGCCTTCGCCAGGGCCGATATTTTCCTCAAATGCCATTAAAATAATTCTCCTTTTTTCTGAGCTCTTAGTCTAGTACCTATTTGGTACTAGAGGTACCTGATGAGCACTCACAGCGAAACATGCATGTCATAACAAAGTACCAACTGTGCAGTGGACAATTGACACTGTCAGCAAATTCTATTCACATTGATAACTCTTTCTCTTCCCTCTCTTCTCAACCCCTATACACTCACTACACACTCATGTAGAATATTGGACGTAGCTCCAAATGCTCCCTCTGTTCTGCTCCCTCTGTTCTGCTCCCTCTGTTCTGCTCCCTCTGTTCTCTTTCTCCCCACACACGCACACACTATACACACATGCACAATGTAGAATGACAGACACAGAGTGGGAAACCTCTTCCTATGAGGAATCATACTATGACGTCGTAATGGAAAGCCCGCCCCAGGGTATATTATCTATGAACAGCCTTAAGACCTTACGAGTCTTGCCAGAAAAGAACACAGAGTAAAATAAACAGAAAATGTATTGGGGAAACCATAAAAGTGTTCAGTAGGCAATGTACTGAAATTTTGCATCTGCATAGATGAGCAAGGGACTGTCATATCCAAAAGCTGATCAAGGGAGGTGTCCATTCAGGTCATTAGCTTGCCATGTTAAGGGTCATGGTATGTGAAGCCATAGATATGCATTATATTATAATTTTTTTTTGAGATCGTGCCTGTACTTTTAACACTGAAGTATTGGCTCCATTAGAAGTGTTTATATTTTTAAAGATTTTCTGATTGAACCTGAAATTTAAAAATGAAGATTTTGAATACACTTGTATGGTTTCCCAACCAGTTAGAAATGGGCTTATAACCAACTTTAAAAGTTCCAAAACATGCCCTAAGCCTAAGGTAATGATTTTGACATGGCATCATATTAATTATTATACCTTACTCAACTTCCACATGAAATTTAGTGCTTTTATCACAAAGTGAACGATTTCATCAAAATGCTTAGCTGTTCTACTACATATTATTGTAAGTATTAATAGAAAAGACATTTACATACAGTTGAAATGTTGACATGATGATCATGTGATATTCCTTATCATATTATTTGTGGCGAGCACTTCATGATAGTAATGTACTATTACAGTGGAACCTCAGTTATCCGAACCCCTTGGGACCAGAGGTGGTCCGTAAGTCTGAAAAGTCCGTATCTCTGAAACTGTGTATAAATAACATTAAAATAGCATAATCAATTTTTTTAAATATCTGTATTTTCAACTACCCTAATAGAACAGTCACTACTCTAATGGAACAGTCATTTCCGTAATTCGGTTAACCGAGAATCCGGATATGTGAGGTTCGGATAACTGAGGTTCCACTGTACTCTGTTATGTTGTATTCTCTTATAGATGATGTGATGGTGTGTGTGACCTCTAATAAATTGGTGAGCTGCTAGAGATCAACATGTCTTTTTATTTGTAACAGACACATCAACAACAGTTTTGATCAGTAATGTTTCGATAGTTGTCATCAAACATGAACCATGTACACTACATGTTACACTACTTGTAGCATTAACAACAACCACTGACAATTACTGTTTATTATAAGATGTACCCTACAGTTATAGGTATTGAAAAAGTCCCAGATACACTGCTGAACTTTGACTAGTTACAGACTGTCATTTTTTACCACTGCCTGTATACTGTATTTACTTGGTTAAACGTTGTGGCGTTTATCCTTACAGTACTAAAAATTGATGCAACAACTATTTGAATTTGACCGTCACTTGATGCTTTAACATGATGTTGAAGTCCTTATTTTCAAAGTCAATCATGACACCACTCAAGTGTGGCTATTATTTAAGGTGTGGAGTTAACCATGTAAATATGGTACTATGTACACATTGAGCTAAGCCCTGAGAAAACGGCTACAAAATAAAAGTGGATTTTTTCTCAACAAAAATAGCACTTCAACCAACCAATTAATTAGTGGTGACAGTAAACAGACATTTGTGATTTAGCTCCATTACAAGTTTGGTAAAATATCAGGAACCTGTTGTTGCTAGGAAAGAGAAATGCAAGACTAACATGATCACTGGGTTTCTTGCTCTGTTACCCCTACTAAACTGTTATAGTGTTCCTAACATTCCTGGTAGCAACAGCAGGCGCAAGACTGAAGAGGGACACTGTACTAGAAGGACTGAACTGCATTCTGTAATTAGGGTAAGCCAGCGATTGTATAGTATACATGTGATGGTTTCTCTTCATTTTTTTAGCTCACTGAAGACAACAGAACATTTGACAACAGCAACCAGCCTGCTCCTCTTAGTCATTTTAATTCCAGTAACAATGTGAGTTGTGTAGTGAGTAATTTTCAAGTGACATACTGAACGTTTGAGGGCATAGTTTTCACGGAGTTACTTGGGTGTCCATAAAACTTTCATCCTCAAAAAGATTATCAGCATTAGCTCAATACTTTTTAACAAGTGAAAAAGTTTGTTGATCTGTGAAAATTATGTACCTTAAAAATTGTATATATGTATTTGCTATTTTGCGGTATTTATGAGATCCACTAGAGACACTAGACCTGTGGGGTTTCATGAGGATTTGTCGATTTGGATTTGAAAACTTCTGAATGTGCACAGTATTAATAGCTCGTACACCCCTTAACTATGCTTTACAAACAATAAATACAAATTCCCCAATGGTATCCGTCTTAGAGGAGTTGCACTGCACAAGAGTATTTTGCATCAATGTTGAATAATTTTGTAGGGTTAACTAACTTAGCAGTGCGTTGTAGGTTTCCAACCAGTATCAACCATGCTCTTCACAACAGTGATGCTCTGCTGGCTCAATATATTTGAATGCACACCCTTGTTTCTGGGATGATCCTGCAAAGACCTTTAGGGGAATGCATGTTTATGCAATATGGGCACGCATGGTGACATTAGGTTGGGTAGTAAATTCTTATAGCCTAAAACAACAGAATGTTCAAAAGTCTGTTCACTGGGTTACTTGGAGAAGGTTAAGTGAACACTGTAACTACAGTGGCTTACTTGTTATAAAAGCGATGAGTTGCGTCTCTGCGTTGCAAAATTCCTGCCATGTCTTTAATTTTGATTGTCAGTTTACTCATGTGAGTCATATATGGCCTGATAGAACATTTTATGGAAAAAAGAACAGAACTTGTTGCAAGTTGATAGGAGTAACCACCACCAAGATATGGATCTTTTTTATAAAGGTATGTATATAAAAGGTGTGCGTGTTTCCTTGCCAAAACGTTTACATGGCTGGTTTTGGCCTCACTGTTTAGCGCTAGGAAAAACCCTTGGTATCATTTTACATTACAAGTAGAATGACGTAAATTGCAAGTTATAGGATATGGATGCTTTGAAAGTTACAGCCCTTTGTGCAAGCATGTACATTTGGGCCAGTTTTCTGGCCTGTGCGGGTTTAAGGTTTAAAAATATAGCTACACGAAAAGGAAGCCATTTAACTTCCATGCATGTATTTGTCATGGTATTGCTCTGTTATTAATTGTTGATTGGTTGAACAACATGAGTACATGCACCCATCAGTTATGATACTGACAAATTTTTGAATTGAAGCCCAGCCTAGTGTATCTCATGAAAACATGACATTATTATGTTCGTGCCATTTTGTTCTTATTAGGTTGGCTACCAGCTAGTGCTAACTTGTACAACAAATCTTGAAGCCATGTGGACACAACAGTTGTACAACATGTTCCATGGACATTATGAAATCTGATAGATTGTGTCTGTTATGTAAATGGCATGTACGTGCTGTCCGTCCCATCAATTTATAGTATTACAACTCGATCTCACAATTTTTGTATAAATTCACTTCTATTAGTTGTGTGTTGTATCACAGGTATGATTTTGTTGTACCACATTAACACATACTAAAGACCAGTACTTGATTTTACATTTCTACAGGTTGCTGCTGTTAGTAGTCCGAATAATCACAGAATTTAAGGATGAAACAACCACAAAATTTGGACCCATTAAAACTTGTAAGCGCATAGTATTAGCGGTCTAGGCATATGGTGTAGGATACACGAATTATGCCTAATATTTTTGATGAGGTAAAAGGATAGATAATTGTTAATAAATACTTCCAGTGATATACAATGTATAAGCCAACATCAATTACTCTTACCGAAACTCAGGTTTGGCAGCTGGGCCAGGTGTAGGTACTACTAGTTTCTGTAATCCTTGCTGATCGAAGCACAAACTCTGCATTTTGTGAGTAGCTGTCTGAATCATGCTTTACTAACTCAATCCACTCATAGTTTGAAGCTAGCTCATGTAAAGTATTTCAGTACTGATAGTGATAGCTATATATTGTCATTATTAATTTTCATTTTATTTCTCTGATTAAGTGAGTTCCCCTCACTTTTCTGTGAGGTGGCTGGGTATAGTGGAAGGGGTCCTTCTCACTCATTCTCCCCAAAGCTGAAGAGCTAAACTTTGTCATAGAGATAAAAATACATCCTTGTACACTTGTACTTCCCTGTCACTTGATCCACTGCTTTACAATGAAAGAAGAATATCTGTTGAGGTACCACCATACTTAATGTAGCAACTAATTCAAGACTGTCTGTGTAGCCAGTAGATACAGTCCATTGACCAGTTGTGAGGGTATACCCTGTTGTTAAAACTTCAATTTTAGTGCACGCAATAGTTCTATCCAAAACTAACAAAGCAATGACTACCTTTTATGATTTATTATAGCATAAAAATCTGGTTACATATAGGAAATCATGGGCTGGGTGGGCCAGTTCCACCTTCTCATGTGGTTCCCACAACTACAGGTTACTGGTATGTACATGTGCACACAACAAGGAGATCTTGGTTAGTTATTCTAATAAATGCCCTCATGCATCCCTCCATTCTTATACTAATCATTTCATGCTGTTTTGGAGCAGACAAAATGTGAGGTGGGATACTCTAACAGAACAGTCACCTTAATAGAATGATCAATTCTGAATTAGCAGCACTAGAACTGTATGGACTTCACAGTATAGCTATATATTGATATGAGTTTTGTTGTATTTTATTTGTGAGATGGAAAGACATGACCCAAACCATCACTAGGTACACAATAACAGAATACACAAAAATATAAATCTCTCATTACAGTTGACTCCAAATGGGTAGTACAGCAAAATTAATAAGGCAATGTCTTTGTGCAGATAACATTTTAATATTGTACAATTGTAATAAACATTGTACGTTGAGTTACTAATGTCATTCCGTCATTGATCAGATTCTTATGGAATGAAGGTAGTACTTCTCTGGGTGGAAAGCACAGTTGTAATGCTAACACTGATCTGTATCAGAAACATGTACAAAATAAATCAGTAGCTATACACGAAATACAGTATCAGTAACACTAATCCATGTCATAAAGCAGTGGCAAGATTAATTTTTGCTACTTTTCAAAATTATGTTAATAACTGATAGCTAATCACCGGGGCTGAATGGCTACATACATAATTGAAAACACCACAGCTAGTGTGTCACCCTTCTAATTGAGGCAGATGGCATGAAGCTATCCCATGTATTAGAACAAAAGTGTGGAGTGCACTATCACTAGAACTCTTGTATCACCAAAATTCTTCGAATTCAACGGATTTGGGCACATCATGTACACATGAAACTTTTTGAGAGGTGCTTTGAATTCACTGCCACCATGTAGTTGGTCTTCTACCCACAACCACTTAAAACTAAACTGGTATAACTAGTTGTAACATTCAATATATTTTTAGCCAAGGTGGTAGGACTGGTGAAACTATCACATTGTGTAGCTTATTGTAGGAAATTTACTCTGCTTGACTTACAGGGTACTCGGCTTTATCAACTGCAAGTCTATTTGTTAATCAATTATACATGTGATGTTACTCCACAATTGACACCTCAGCTGGCACTATAGTAACAGAATTTTCACATCTGAGTTAAGTAGTAAGTCTGTCTGTTAGGTTAGGTAGTCTAGCACAAAGTCGCTGTCAAACTTTCAGTGCTAGCCTTTAAATATCCATCTGACCAATGATTATATCATTGGTCAGCTAGACTAGAGCAGTCTAAAGAAAATTGCATTTTGTATCATTTTAGCTAGCTAATTAAACTATCTAATTAGTAATAAAAATCCACCTCCTGCACTGCTATTTTGAGTACAGGAGGATGAGAAACTTAAGTTTACGTGGTCTATTTGCTCAAATTCTAAAATATCATTGTGTGGTTGTTAAATGACATCTTTCAGTGTTTGTATTAAGTTATGGGGTGCAGTGTGTTATGAAGTGAACCAAATAAGATAGGAGGATCTAGGATGGCCGGTGTACAAATTCTCAAAGATTATACGAATGGTCTTGCTTATGTGCGAGTATAGGTATAATCTATGGCGATATAAAAAAATTTTTTTTTTAAAGATAAGTCTTGTTAGAGATACTTGTGAGTGAAACAGTTAGAATATAACTCTGCATTCCATAGATTATATATACCCCTTCCTAGTCCACAGGACTTACAAGTTGCCGTCGTACACAATAGCTAGCTACACCATATCACTACTCACCTATTTAAACAATTTCGTTTTAAGGGTACGGATTCTTTCGCAGCCGCTTGCTGCAAAGTAGTACGCGAAAGAATCCGGACTAACAAGTTTATCCAGAAAGTTCGCTTCTGGTTCACTCGCTTTCTTTTCAGCAGCTCTGAACTACGAGTGCGATTAGCGATGTCTCTCACGAAGTGTGCAGAATGGACGGCACTACAGGCCCACCACGAGGAGATGAAGAAGGTGCACATGAGAGAGTTGTTCACAAAGGACGCGGAGAGATTTGACAAGTTCAGGTTAGCCTTCGGGTTAGCTTAGTGACTCGTGCAGTGACCCCGACTATGTAACCTTTGTAGTGTGGCTATTAGGTAGTGAGTGTGTGATTGCTGCACAGCTTGGAGGCTCAAATATGTTAATCGATTCGAGTCGATTTATTAAAATTTACCCCACAATATATAAGTTATGTTATAAGTTATGTTGTTTCTAATTTTGCTTCTCAACATCCTCACTGTGCATACAGCGCTTTTACACATGGATTTTCCAGCAAGTGGAATTATCTTTTCCGAACTGAACTGTACCCAATATTTCTGAACTGCTGATCCCTTTAGAGAAAGCTATCCATCATATTTACATACAGTACCAGCCTTGACTGGTCGTAGTCCACCTAATGATCAAGGACACTCTCTTCTGGCCTTTCCATTGCGTTTAGGAGGGTTAGGACAATCCTCTGTTGGTTAGTGATGTCCAATTCAAAATTTCAGTTGCTGTCACTAATCCTCTTGTCTCCCAACTGATTTCCCGTAACAGTTGCTACGCCCGTGAGGTTATGGACTCACAACACTCTGCAAAGGCTAAACTGTGCTCACTTAACCATCAGCAGTGGCTTGACCATCTACATAAATTTCAAGAATCTGCACCTTCAGCCTTAAGCTGCTCAATTGACATTGCCCGTGAGCCTGGTGCCTCCACTTGGTTGTCTGCTTTGCCTCTGAGAGACCATCAATTTCATCTACATAAGGGTGATTTTCGTGATTTTCGTGATTCCCTGTGCTTGCGATATGGCTGGATGCCAGCTCTACTACCGGTTTCCTCTGTGTGTGGTGTCTCCTTTACTGTTGAGCATGCCTTAAGTTGTCCTCGGGGAGGATTCTTATTTGTCCGTCATAATGAAATCTGTGATTCTATTGCTCATTTGCTAAAGGGGATTTGTCATGATGTTTGTGTTGAACCAGGCCTTCAGCCTTTGACTGGTGAGAACCTTTCTTATCGTAGTGCTGTTGTAGATGATGGTGTTCGCTTGGATATTGCTGCTCGTGGTTTTTGGAGTATTTCATACCAGCTACTTACTTTGATGTACATGTATTCAATCCCTATGCCCCATCTTATCAATCAATACCAGTGTCGACTTGTTGTCGACTTGTTATCGCCATAATGAACAACAGAAGAAAAGGGCTTATGACCAGTGGGTGTGTGATGTGGAGATGGGATGTTTCTCACCATTTGTCCTTCAGCTGCTGGTGGCTGTGGACCAACTGCTGATGTTGTCCTTAAGAGGTTGGCTTCTTGCATTGCCACCCGTCAGGGAAAGTGCTTTGCAATGCCATATTGATTTTTCTTTGATGCGCTCAGCTGTTTTGTGTTTGCGTGGTTCCTGCTCTTCGCCTGGACATCTCCCCGACCCCTCAATGATTGACCTGGCTGTATATTGATCATAGAAAATAAATATATATAAAAAAGTTATGTTGTAATAAGTCATGCATGTAAAAGCCTTGTCTGTGTGTGGTATTGAAATGTGGGTATGTAGTTGCTAAGTACTGCTACCATTTCATCACATAAAAGTTGGGATGGGTTCCTGCTCACATCGTAGAGATGTCACTTTGAGCTTCAGCAAATCAATTTCCCTAGCACCACCCTCCTTATCTGCGTTTACTGGTTGACTCCTCATTTTGTCAAAGATTCTTTTTCTTATAGGCACTGTTGCATGGTGGTGATCATTGAGACTATAATTGGTCTCTTTCGTACATGCTTTGAGACATGTTCTATTTGTCATTTTCAGCCACTTTGTTCAGCCATCAAAATATATGTACACTTCACCAAAACAAATATAAAACAGGTATAGTTGTTTTGCCAGTCCCTTTTAGAGAAGATCTCTGTTTTAATAAAACACTGCTCCAGAGAATAGAGCCTACACTCCAAACCACCAGCTAGTTTGTAACTAGTCCATTTATTGTATACATACAAAATTTCAAGGTACAGTATGTAATTTTTTGGATTTTCATTTGTAGATCACTTGTTTTTCACTCTTATAATCTTAATGATTAATTTTCAAGCATCCACAAAATTGTGTCCCTCGAAAATTCACAGCATTTTATGTTTAACTTTTAATTCAGACAGTAATTAATGTTTTCAAAGCCGGGCTATTTGTCAATTACGTACAATGTGAGTATATTAAAAATTTATGCTGTTTCCTATGAAAAGGATTTAACCTTGCAAGTAAAGAAACTTAGTGATTTTTTGCAATTTGTGCAGGAGCTGATAAATGCTACAAGGCACAATAGGCTCCTGGTATGTACAGGATATGTAATACAAAAGAAGGCTCCAATGGTAGTACAAAGAGTCTATGATAGATACCCCCCTTCCCCTCCATGTTGTTGATGACCTTTTGTACTGTAGTGTTATCAAGTTTGACAAGTTAGCAATACTAGTTGTCTACCTGTTGAATGTCCTGTTGCTTTGCTTGGAGCTGTCTACATTCAATTTGTGAATTGTGTTCGTTCTAGGTGAAATAGGAACGTTATTAGCTAACTGAAATTAAGCGATTTTCACACACATTTAGCTCTTTGTTTTGCTCCTTACAGTACATTATATAGTAATCAGGTTGGGTGATAGGTGACAATACTGTAACTGTAAGGTGGGCCAATCTTAGGACTAATTGCTCTAAAGGCATTATATGTGACCGAATTTTGGAAAACTGTCGATATACGCACAAGAGTACTTTTGTAATAAAACGCATTTAAAAACTATGGGTAAAAAATGCAAGCTTCAGAAAAAAAATTACACAAGTTTTTATCGCCTCGCTGGTGGGCGAATTAAGCCTCCAATGGATAAATCCTGGGCATCATCGTGTTCGCCTGTCCATAGGGAGTACAAAAATCTTTGTTTCATCCCCATACACGAGAAGTTTCCAAAGTTATAGACGTTTGTTTACGTTGCGGTGACGAAAGAATTTACCGACGATCGTTTTTCAGTGAATTTGCCTTCCTTCTCGAACAAAGAAGCATGCCTGGGGAAAAAAACTATACCTTGGTGGATTCACAAATTCATGGCGAACACAATGAGCCAAGATTCAGTTCCGTACGTTGTTGTATCAGTAAGTTATGTAAGCGCCTGTAGATTCTTTTCTCGATAGCTTCTGTACATATCAAATTATTCGCTTGTCCGGCTGTCTAGTGCTGTATTTCCAATGCTGCTTAACTTAGGAAGCTGAAACTTGGCTAGTCCATTCCTCTGTCCCTGTAGAAAACAAAGAACAGATAAAATGCATTTTGAAAATTGTGCGGATATCAACGGTTTTCTAAAATTAGGTCACATATATTAATAGGATTTATCATTACCTTAAAAATTCAAAGGCAGTAGTACACGTGTACATGTGCTTAGTGTAATTATACATGATAATGATGACACTGACAGGTCATGTCCTTATTCTTTAGGCTGAACCATTTTATTATACTTCCCATGAGTTTTCTTTATTATCCCATAACCCACGTATCTCATTACAGCATCACTCTACCCAGTGAGGATGGGGAAGTGTTGGTGGACTATTCTAAGAATGTCATCACCAGTGATACCATGAAGTTGTTGTTTAATTTGGTAGGTATTAATTGGAGTGGGTGATGCAGGAGGTTGGGTCATGTGTCATTCATCTCCTAATTTTAAAGAAATGTTTACCCAACACCTCACTGTCATTTTCCAAACTGTATGTCCACGTTGTATGTGTCAGAGCTAGCAGCCACCTCAACTCAATTGGCTTTCCTAGAAGCAAGCCATACATAATCTTATATACTTATCAATGATGGTGCAATGTTTGGTTGTGCAATCACTTATCATGACACCGACCTCCTCTGGCTTAGCATTGTATTTGATTAATACAGTGTACCAATTGACTATGGGATTACTGTTCTCTCTATTACAGGCTAAGGCTCGCAATGTGGAGGGGATGAGAGACCGAATGTTTTCTGGTGACAAGATCAACTTCACTGAGGTGGGTTAGTTGTATGCCTGGAACATGTGTACACTCCTTGTGTGTATAAATGCTCAACTGCTCTTGCTGTACTCATTTGGTACAGCCTCTATCTGTCATAGACTTCACTATAATATTATACAGTACACTGTTACACATACACACACACTACACACACACACACACACTACACACACACACACACACACACACACACACACACACACACACACACACACACACACACACACACACACACACACACACACACACACCTACACACACACACACACACACACACACACACACACACACACACACACACGCACACACACACTACACTCTGAGAAGCTTGTGTGTGTGTACCACAGATATGTATATGCACTTACTAATGCATGTGTCACACAGGACAGAGCTGTACTCCATATTGCTCTAAGGAACAGGTCTAATACTCCAATAATGGTGGATGGAAAAGATGTGAGTAGCATGGTTGTCATGGTGATGGTGTCTCATGATGTCATCATCAGGTGATGCCGGATGTCAATCATGTGTTGGATCACATGCAACAGTTTAGTGAGGTGAGTAATAATGCATACTGTATTGTGTATACATGTTTCTAAAGAGGAATTTACCCCAAAATTAATTTATTTTTGTGCAAATTATCACAAGTGTTTCATATAGCAAAACTATATAGTTACCCTGGTATATATACCTTATGGTGTACACTTGTACAGTCTCATTGTTGTCACTGTGTTTGGTTCATGATAACATGTGGTGTATTGTTTACTATTTAGAGTGTGCGAAGTGGAGCCTGGAAAGGTGAGGGTGTGTCTAGTGTGTACACATGTGTTATCAGTATACAGACACATGTGGTCAATCACACATTAGAGTTTACATTGCAGTGGAACCTCAGTTATTCAAACACCAGTTTTCTGAATTTTTTAGTTGATCAAAATGTTGATATAATGTTCTATTAGAGTAGCTGAAGAAGTTTTGTAATCACTGTCCCAGGGACCTCTAGAAAGCTGAAAGCTTGTGTTGTATTACAACCACCATGGAGTTACTGACTTTGAATTCCACTAAACATACTCTACACAACATTAAATCACATACTCTTGTTCCCCTACAGGTTTCTCCGGTAAACAAATCACTGATGTTGTCAATATTGGAATTGGTGGATCTGATCTGGTGAGTGTGGTAGTGTACTAGTGTGGTAGTGTACTAGTGTGGTAGTGTACTAGTGTGGTAGTGTACTAGTGTGGTAGTGTACTAGTGTGGTAGTGTACTAGTGTGGTAGTGTACTAGTGTGGTAGTGTACTAGTGTGGTAGTGTGATAGTGTACTAGTGTGGTAGTGTGATAGTGTACTAGTGTGGTAGTGTACTAGTGTGGTAGTGTACTAGTGTGGTAGTGTACTAGTGTGGTAGTGTACTAGTGTGGTAGTGTACTAGTGTGGTAGTGTGATAGTGTACTAGTGTGGTAGTGTGATAGTGTACTAGTGTGGTAGTGTACTAGTGTGGTAGTGTACTAGTGTGGTAGTGTACTAGTGTGGTAGTGTACTAGTGTGGTAGTGTACTAGTGTGGTAGTGTACTAGTGTGGTAGTGTACTAGTGTGGTAGTGTACTAGTGTGGTAGTGTACTAGTGTGGTAGTGTACTAGTGTGGTAGTGTGATAGTGTACTAGTGTGGTAGTGTACTAGTGTGGTAGTGTACTAGTGTGGTAGTGTACTAGTGTGGTAGTGTGGTAGTGTACTAGTGTGGTAGTGTGATAGTGTACTAGTGTGGTAGTGTACTAGTGTGGTAGTGTACTAGTGTGGTAGTGTACTAGTGTGGTAGTGTACTAGTGTGATAGTGTACTAGTGTGGTAGTGTACTAGTGTAGTAGTGTACTAGTGTGATAGTGTACTAGTGTGGTAGTGTACTAGTGTGGTAGTGTACTAGTGTAGTAGTGTACTAGTGTGGTAGTGTACTAGTGTGGTAGTGTACTAGTGTGGTAGTGTACTCATTCTACTAATAGGACCAAGGGTAGGGGGTCTCTGAGGTGGTTATCCCCTAAAGTTCACATCCTACAGCTGTATCATTCACATACATAAAATATGTCCTGAGCAAGCATGATGTGTGTGTGTGTGTGTGTCTAGTTATGGAAACCTACACTGTTGTTTGTGCAGCTTATTGCTATTGAAGATCTAGCTTACTACCAGGCAATATTACAAACAATGGAACTCGTGTTCACACTCCTTCCTGGCTGAGTTGAAATACTACGACATACCTACCTATCCCTCAATACCAGTGACTAAGAATACCATTGATTTTCTTCCTTTGTAGTTGCCAGTTCTTCCACTCACAGTAAGAACATGTCTTCCGCCATTTGCCAAAGTTTGAACAAGCAATATCACATGTATAATGATTACTAGTCTGATTGCTTTATTAGAGTGTTTTGTGATTGCTCCATTAGGGTATATCGATCTTTCTCATTCTATTACTTTCCTCCTTGCAATTTTCCTCTTAGATGATTTTCTTTTCAAGGTTCAGTCTGAGGGGGTCTCGAATCCCCAAAGATTCCCTTTCTGGTTCCACCCCTAAATGGGACCACCACTATCACGTAAACAGCTCCTGTTCATTTTATGAGGCGGCCATGGTGCATATCACACTTTAGAACTTGTTTTTTAAGATAGAATTACATTCTCCTTTTTATCATGGGTATTGGTACTCATATGAACTCTCACTACTTCAAAGTACCCTTGTTATTGTCAGTGGTCTCGTGGTGTTGTACACTCACTGTATAGTTTAATGGTATCACATTGCAATGTCACACTGTAGTTAACAACATTTGTGTTATATAATATAACCAATAGTGCTGTTTGTGTATGAAAATATGTATAATTTTTGAGATAGTTAAAGTCTCTTGTGTAATCTACGTATTAGAGTAGTTCAATCTTAATCCATAAATGTTATTGATTGATATCTGAGTGTCTACTCTATTTATCCCATGTCATTACCATATGTGATGGGGGGGTCTTATAGCCTTTCCAAATTTCCACATTTGACCAGTCATAACTCATCATGTGTTTAACCCATTGTCTTAAAATTACGTCCAGGATTAGTGCTATGTTAGGAGTGTAAGGTAACCAAATTTTAGGCTAGTACCATACACACAAGTCAAGTTATGAATTGCCAAGTACATACAATTACGAATGCTATAAGACCCCTTTTTCATAGACATATATATATATATATATATATATATACGGAATGTATTAGGGTCCACTGATGGTTACTGAGGCACTGAAGCCATACTGTACTGGCGGTCCGAGGGCTCATTTTGTCTCCAACATTGATGGAACTCATCTTGCAAAGACCATAGCACCCCTGACACCAGAGACCACAATGTTTATCATTGCCTCTAAGGTAATTGATCACATGATGTTATGTGTATGGTAAAGTATGATACTAGTACTGTTACCATACTATATTTATTTGTATACAAAGACCCTGTCACTATTGTGTAGTATGCTCTACATCCCCAAAATGTGTTTCTTTACATGCAAGCTGACCTTCTTAATGTATGTAGCCACTAGGCTAGTAGCAACCATCCAAAAATTGTGGTCAAATGTAAACAGGATGTCTTAGTCAATGTCCAAGGAATGAGTTACCAAAGTTTTAACCTATTGTGGTGAATAGTTTTGTAATTATGGTGCTGGACAGTGAGAAGAACAAAGATATTAATTTGTGCAGTGACTATATTGAAAATAAACTAGTGTTTGAATTTGTAGCTACGGATTATAACTTTTGTTTGCATTGTCTACAGAGTTGGGATTTGGCTTAAATGATTACCATTGGAAATACACCAAAATGTTGTTTAATCCATTTGCGAAGGCTTTTGTAATAAAGAAATGGTGACAATCTTGTTTACTTTTACTGCGTCATGATAAGCACATTATAGCATGCATACCCTTGGAGCTACAGAAATGAACCAAAGGTATTTGAACTATCATGAGCAAGAGAATACATAGAGATAATGGTTCGATTAAACCTTTTTCTTTATAGCACATGTAATAGTTCACTTAGTTTTTCATTTAATAAATATGCTTGTACGAACTACGCATGCTTGTTTGCTGAGACAGTCAACCAAGCTAGTCCATCTCGAGTACGTAGATGTCTCCATATTTGAGCTATTTGCTTTGTATCAAAGAACCCCTGACTATGAATACTGTTAGGATTCCTAGCTTGTTTTATAAGTTGGTATATGGTATATATACTTTGTGTATGATTCAAGTTGATTTGTTTACTTGTTTGTATACTCCTAGACATTCACAACATTGGAGACGATCACTAATGCCACCTCAGCAAAGGAGTGGTTGTTGAAAGCTGCTAATGGTGATGTGGGTAGTAGAGTAATTGTTTTATCATGCTCTTATACAGTGTGTCTATAGGTGAGTGCTGTAGCCAAACACTTTGTGGCACTATCAACCAATGAGGTATGTTGTGTAATGTGTGGTGGACCCTGTGTTAACTGGGGAAGTAGTCACCCAACTGGGTACCTGGGCCAACTGTCCATGTCTTACATTACAGGCAAGGTTCTATCAAGAGCCCACACCTTCACCTGTGAGACATGGTGGGTCACTTGTCCTGGATTTGATTCCTTGTACCTACGAGAGTTAGGCTTTGCATGTGTATTTTTATGTATATAATCACTACAATTTTGTTGTGTAGTTTTTACATACATATGCGTATGCTTTTACCATAGACTAAAGTGACAGAGTTTGGAATTGCCAAAGAAAACATGTTTGAATTTTGGGACGTGAGTGGAATGATTTTGTATGTATGTACGTGTGTCAGTGTTCTTATGCTCAAAAGACAACACCTATATTATACGTATATACAGGCACCACAATTAGCCTTGTGGTACTAATACGTTACTGATACTAATTGTATATGCTCTTTATAACAGTTCACAATACCACGTATAGGGACATGATGTAAAATCAAACAGTAGTTTATTAAAAATTAGTTCTGTTTGCTGCAGACATACTTCATATATGCATGCCATGTAGGAATACTAAGAATAAACACAACTCCATCACTGTGCTCTCGAGGGTCCACCATATTGTTATCATCCACTCTGACCACTTGAACATCCTTATCATCCTGTATTTCTTGTCTATGATGATGTTGCTCTCTGCTCCACTGCTGGCTGGAGTAATTGTAGTGGTTGGAACCTCATCTGTGTCTGAGGCTTGTACTGGATGTGTGTCTGTAGAATATTATAAATAGTTCTACAATTTACTAATGCATGTGTGTAGTGTTTGTGTTTGCGTGCGCATGTGTATGTCCCTATCTATCTGTCTGTCTGTCTGTCTGTATTAATGTAAGTAGCAATGGTGACCACAATGAGTACGTACAGTAGTTGGTTTACCTTCAATAATGTCAAGTTCCATCATCACTTCTTGACATGTTCCCAGTTGACATACAGAACAGTATAATATTGCTCCTCTACACTCATCTGTGACTGATGGTATTCTCAATGCTGCCTGTGTAGTATACACTGTTGTGGTAGTGATGAAGATTGAGTGTGGACAATGTTCTGTGTTCAGTGAAGTATTCACTATCGGCCTGGTATCACCACATGCATCACATGTCCCTATGTAAGGAACTGCTGGAGGAAACTTGATCTTTACTTCTGCCATCTCTGGTATTACTGTAATAGTAACACAATACCTTATAAGGAAGTCTATATTGAGCTCCATTACCTCGTACAATAAAATAATAGTATTGACGGTCAGTTGTGTTGCATCTTTGCCAATATCTATGGCTTCCTTCATCATTGTAGCCAATCAGGTGGTGAGGTCCATCATTGATGATGTCATATGTCAGTGTTGTCATGTTGTAGTGTTCCAACACTTGTTCCCCATTACAATGGTATAGAGGACATGGGAGGGACAGTGGTCTACCAACAACTCTCTGGAATACTTGAGCACTTTGAATATCTGGAGCACAACTTGTTGCTGCAAGCAAATCAATTATAATCTAACATTGCACTAAAATATAAGAATACTATTACCAAGAATTCAATGATAGCTGGTATGAGGTGTGCATGCATAGTTAGTACTTAATATGCTATTGGTGGCTGATGTAGTGCTGTAGTACATACAGGTAAGTAGAAAGGTTTTTAATGCACTGTACAACTGTACATTGTGAACTTATCTACTCTACATTATCGATTCTCACTTTCAGTGATGGTGGCTTGTAAAGTCAGTATGATAGTAATTAGAAGTATCATCTCTCCCAGTAGTTTAATAATAGTAGACAACTTAGTTCAGTACTCTGATATGGTGTTACAGTATAATCTCTTAGCTACAAACTACACTATAGCACAGTGCAGTGTTTATATAGGTCATAGTGACAGATATATTGGACATGTTGTAAGTTCCCTCCACAATGTAATCCTCTTAATAGTTCACTGATAACATCTGATGCTAACATGTTTATACAAGTATGGTATAGTGTTGTGGTTTATTCCCCTTCTCTTCACTACCACACCATACACAACTTCACTACTAACATTTTACACTAGTAGAACTGGAACTATCGAGACATGTGCAACAACAAACTAGACACGTTTTGTTAGAGAGATTAACCCATTGGATATGCACATTATCATTATCATTACAGTAGGTACCAGATCAACAGGCAAAAGGTGAACATGCCTTAGGAGCCACAAATATTTATTCTACCCTACACTGGAACCTGGTAATCAGGACACTTTAAAATGTGGACACGTTCTATAGGTTTGATTTATTCATTCACAGAAAGCAGATGTCACTGCTGGCTTAACTTGCCATTGTTAGCACACTGTTCTTATCTTTCATGAATTGCTATGGTTTCTCGATGGATTTTTTGCAATACATTATTCTGTTGGTGCGTGCTGTTAATCTGGTTTAAACCCATGACACAGCCCTGTTTTTTGGCTCATTCAACCGACTTATCATTGTTCAATTTGATAATTATTTGATAATTGTGGCCACACCACATCCTGCAGTGCTAAGCTAAAGGAAGATTACTATATTAGAGCACATGACCCACTGAATGACATCACTGTACCACAAATCCATTAGGTATTTTTTTATGGGAAGTCCCTTGATGACATTGGAGATCCTGCATACAACATATTTATACAAAGCTGAAAAATGATATGTGTGAAAGTTTGTTGGATAGCTATGAACTGCCACTTAAAGATGTAGGATTGCATACTTGTACAGTAGCTATTGGTATATTCTTAAGAACTACCTGTCCACAAAGAGATTTCCAAAATATTTCTGAATCTATTGTAGTACATATGGATCAGCTGTTCACTTTTCCTATTGTTTTACACTGTCTGGACACATTTCAGACATGTTTATCACAGATCTTAATACTCAACAGTAATCACTACTACAATAATTCCCAACAGTTTCACCTTGTAACACAGTCAGGCTAACATGGTTACTTATCTTTTGTAGTATCATCCCTCACTGGACATTGTTCTGACATTTGATAAAGAACTTGTCAACAATTCTAATACACATCTTGAGAAGTCTACATGTCCCCCACTACCTGATGTAGTAGTTCTCATAGTACCAGTAAATGCTGAGAATGTTCCAGGAACACACGTTGTTTAGTTTATAAGTGTGATATTGCATGGCTTCTTAATAGGGATTTTCCTAGCAGTAATAGTAATTATAGTACAGACAAGTTTTTAATGAAAAAATATTGTGTTGTTGGTCTGTGGCTAGCTTTGTTGCTTTGCTTCAGCTTTTCAACTGCTGAATTGTGGACTACGTGATATGACGCTGGTCATGTAGTAGTACTCATTCTGCCCATGTTAAAAGTGATTTGCAATGGATTAATTTATCATGATAAATTTTCAGTTACCATAAAGCATTTCTATGTAATGAAATACATGTGCTAAAATAGGAGTAGATTTGTGAGGAAGCTTTATATACACACACATTACACATATGATAAGACACAGTCTCTGCTATAACACGTATATTATTACTAAAAGTGTTACAATGAGGGACAACGTCAAGTGGCTCTTGTTGCTGCTTGCTCTATTAATAGTGTTGGCTACATCATTCCTTCCATTGTGTGTATCATTGATAGTAGTGCTGGTGGGTGAAGACTCTGGTGATGTGTTCTGCCTTGTGTCTATAGCAGGACAATTGGCAATTATTTTTGTTGCCATTAAGTGCACACCAACCCATAGTGTGTGGTAACTAGGAATAAACTCAATTTGTCATAAAAAGTTCAGGAAACTAGGTGTGTGTCTTGAGTCCTGTTAAAAGTGGTAAAATTCTAGGTAAACTGCATAGGGTGACCCACCATAACTCTTTCAATGGTAAAGTTAACTCACCTTCAGTAACATTAATCATGACTTTCACTTCTTGACATGTTCCCTGTTGACATATTGTACAGGAGAATATTTCTCCATTGCACCCGGTTGTAACTGATGGTATTCTCAAAGCTGCCTGTGCAGTAAACACTGTTGTTTTAGTGATGAAGATTGAGTGTGGACAATGTTCTGTGTTCATTGAAGCATTCACTATTGGCCTGGGATCACCAGCTGCATCACATGTCCCTGTGTAAGGTTTGGTAAGAACTGCTGAAGGGAAATTGATCTTTGCTTCTGCCATCTCTGGTATTACTAAAATAGTAACACATTTCTATATGAGGAAATCTGTAGGTAAGTCCGTTACCTTGTACAATAAAGTAGCAATATTGTTGGTTTGTTGTGTTGCATCTCTGCCAACATCTATGGCTTCCTTCATCATCGTAGCCAATCAGGTGGTGAGGTCCATCATCAATGATGTCATATTTCAGTGTTGTCATGTTGTAGTGTTCCAACACTTGTTCCCCATTACAATGATGTAGAGGACATGGGAGGGATAGTGGTCTACCAACAACTCTCTGGAATACTCGAGCACTTTGAATATCTGGAGCACAACTTGTTGCTGCATGGAACAATTATTTATAGTTAAGTTAGTTAGTCTATGTAGTTGTATTTGTATAGCAAGCCAGCCCCATTCAAGAGTTAGAACCCAGTGACAGAGATTAAGTGGGATAGCTATATCTTACCTGAGCCTTCTAAAACTGATAGAGTAATGGCAGCAATTGCAAATAGAAGCATTTCTTCTAGCTTTTTACTTGGTACTCCTATAGTTCAGTTTTCTAATTTGATCAACTTCTTCAGTCTCGATACAATCTACAACTAACCAATACTCTACGTGTGGTATGTGTATGTGTGGTACGTGTATATATGGTACTTTTTTCTTACAAAATACCACATCACTAATTGAATGATTTCATTCCATGTGATAAAATTTCTGTCAACTTCCATACCAAGAAGTGTTTGTGTGGAACAGTAACTGAAACATTAACACTACACGTTGTGCTGCTTTTGAAACAGAATTTATTCCTTCGTGCCTCTGATTGCTGCATGTACTGTACATTGTGCCTTAGTCTCAGTCAGTTGCTATGCAATAGGTAACAGCTTGTCCCATGTCACTACTATCATTAATTCAATGAAAACTGGCTAGTACCATGTCACTTTATTGGTTGTGCAATATTGATGAAAGGATTACCTCCCTCGCCCCAACCATTGGTAGTTTCATTGATGCGTAGTTCAGTAGTGCAATGTGTATTACTACAAACTAGCTACATTATTATAGCGAAGGGCATTTAATTAATTGACCAGTGGATGTACATATGTATGTAGAATTGGGCTGAAAAGTACCGTACTTGGTACAAGGTCACTTTGTGTCATTGTACTAGGCGTTGTCAAAGCTTCCTCCTGTTAACATGTCTCCATGGTGAACAACATTTTTATCACTTTGTCACTTTACTAATAGTGCTATCCCATTAGGGACCAGTGAGAATTAAGATTAAAGCTCATTGAAGTGTTTGTACATATATGCTAAGTAGACGTTACATTGGGTTTTGTAGAAAAATTCTTACCAATGAACATTGTACACAAAAACTTAACAGTGTACACAGCACATACAGAGACATGTGTTACAAGAAATACAACTCAACACAAAAATGTAACATTTCTAGTTTGAAGTGATGAAGTTCTGTACTTCCCTTTAATGGTAGCGTTGCTATTGTGGCTAAGGCATCCTTCCTTCATGCTCCCCCAAAAATCATCATTAGCCGAAATATATCAAAATTACTGCAACAAAAACCAACTTCACAAGACTGGTGCTTCTGGTGCTTTCTGCACTCCCTGAAATAGTTGGACTAACAGTAGGTACTATAGTAGGTACTACAGTAGTAGTGGTAGTATTAGTTAAGTTGTAGTCATCTGAATTAGTTGGTAATGGCTCCTGCTGTGTGGCTGCAAAATAAATTATAATAACTTCTTGATAATTAAGTTAAATCAATGACTCACGTTCTGTAACATTTAGTGTAACCTTCTCAGTTATGTGACAGATATGACAACGTATGGTAACATCCCTACATTGTGTTGTCACATGTGGGATAGTGACTGTCACTTCTGTTCTGTATTGACTGATATTAGCAGAGCTTAAAGTGTATGGGCAATCGTCTGCATTAATCGCAGCATACACTACTGGTCTAGGGTTGCCAGTAGCCCAGCATGTCCCATTATAGCTTGTGTTGATAGTAGCTTGTGGGAAGTCCATTTCTACCACGTTAGGTATCACTATGAGAAACAAATTAAATAAGTACATAAGTAGTCTAATAAAATAGTATGTACAGAGTATCATGTATCAAAACCAGTTTAGGCAATGAAGTTTGTATAGTTACTTTTCATACCTTTTATACCAAGGTAGCAATAGGCTGTTTGTTTCCTGTTACATTTTTTTGAGCACCGGTAGCTACCACCATCATGAAGGTCAACTACAGCGATCGTGTAGTTGTGTGATCCCTCATATATCACATCATATTGGAGTGTTGACAGGTTGAAGTGCTCAAACATGTACACCCCGGTGCAGTGGTGACGGTGACATCCAAACTCAGCCATATCACCAATGTGTTTGTGGAGAGGCTGTGTACTGTTGGCATGATCTGCACAGCTGGTAACTGTAACTAAGAAAATAAAATCTAATAAATATTGAGAATTGACGTAGAAAAGTGTAAATAGTTAACACTGTGCCGCTTAAAAAAACTATTTAGCCATACATACACCAAGTACACACGGACCTGCATTTGTAGTGGCTTGAAGACTTGACAAAATGACAACATATACTAGGAGAAGCATCTTTCTTGTAGAGCAGCCAAAATGTGGGGAGTTTCTAGGGCTTCATCCTTTTATAAGATGAATGCAGGGAGATTTTATGAGTAAAGGGAATATCTGATAATGTGCTCATACAGCACATATCATGACTGACTAGGCATATTTGTGACACCTACTCTGAAGTGGGGGTGACATTGAACTCTGCTTGATGCAATGTTTACATAATCTGTACAACACAGGAAGCCACAGGCTTGTTATGAAATTTGACACTTTGAAAATAGGTGGACCCACATTTTTTTCAGTTTCACTTGACAATCCTTTTTGCAAGAATTACACAAATGTCCATAGTGGACGTTTTGTCAGGTCAACTTCTTTATCTTATGGTTCACAACACACTATAAATTCCCCCAAGATGAAGCAGCTGCTTTTATATTACCAGAGCTGTGGTAGAGTACACAACGACCAGCTTTGCAAGGGAAATCATTTTACATAACAGGAAACTAGTTGTAAAACATAGGACAGCTGATAAGAATTGTTTTATCAGTGTGTGCTGGTTCATACCACAGATTTTAAAATAGTTTTGTTATGGAAAGTTATTTCTACTTTATAAATACTCCCTTACTCTGAGGGAGATTTTTTGCTAGCATGCAAATTAGAGAGTTATGACTGTGCTGAGCTTTCATAAGAGTCAGCACAGTGTGGTACTTTCTGCAAGAAACCCCCTTGATATGTCTGAGGGAATTATTCTGGTATATTCTACCTGTCTTCACTGATGATCTATACTGCTAGGTCCACTAACACATTGCTTTGTAGCACAAGGAAGATGCTCATGAGCTCCTGGTAGCATTCATGCTATTGCAGTAGTGCTGGCAGTAGAACATGTACTCATCAACAGCTGAGCTTAACTTTATTGTACCTTCAATAGCTGGTTCGTGCCTGTTGCAGGCTGCTGTCATGTTGCAGTTACTTCTTTAGTGATTGGTAAATCGTGTTGCTATTATTTGCTTCCTTTCATGTAATATCCTGCACCATCATTGTTAAACTGTACAGTATCTTATTGTAAATCATTTTAAACTCATAGCGACATTTTGTATCACTTGGAAATCAGTCCAAATTATCCTTATGTGACACAGTGACTATTCTCCTTGTTAAGCACTTCACGTATCAAGGCAATCAAAGTTCTGGCAAAAATGCATTTATTGACACATCGTTCACCTTTTATAAGTGTAGCATTATAGGGTTTCTATTTCTGTAGGGAAGTCTGTTAGTCATGTGTGCATGATATAATCTTTTGAATGGGTGTTAAGTTCTTTAAAGGAAAGAGGTATATGGAAAATGAAGGTGCAGTATATTGAGTTTCATTATTGCTGGGGCCTGGTTCACTATGGAGTGTGACATGAAGATTTTCAACTAATACATTGTAATTATGTACGAATATGTTACACTATGAGTTTAGGTGTGACTACCATCCATGCAATATACCTAATATTCTTTTCACTTTCAGTAGAATGGTCTTTTATAACTTCTTGTGGTTTTTAATTTGTGCATGGTCATTACTATGTCATTGTGGTTTGTAGATATGACCACAGTTAGGATGGCATTTCCCCTTAGATTTTCCCAGCACGTAAGGTTATGAGTTCCTGTTAGCATACCATGCATGCCAAAGTAAACAATGTAGACAGCTCTTATACTGTACTTTTACATATTTAAACATAGTGTAATGCATAATTACAATAGCTTGTGTAGGCCTATAAAATAGGTCACTCCTGCAGTACAATTGTTGTAGTGCAGTTTGTGGACAGTTGGACATAATATTGAGTCACATGTCTCTTGGACTTCCCTACTATTGTTGTGGAAACAAAAGAAATGTTGACCCCATGACCTGTACTCTACTTCCATATCCCCACAGATCTTTGTATATAATACAGTTACAATTTCAGTAGTGTAGTACAAAGTACCATATTTACACAATGAGCAATACTACAGCTTACGTATGTACAAAAAGTTAGACTAGATTCTCAATTCTCTCAATAGCAACACAGGCCTTTGGGTTGCCTGAATTAAATACAACAAACTAGAGCTCTCTGGGATGCGTGTAGCACGAGTTCCAAGTTTAGACCTTCAGAGCAAATACTTCCTTTGCGCTTGGTGGAATGGCGCTTGATCACACTATTCAAAACGCTCCTTTCTTTGTTCAGTTACTAACTGTAAGATGGCTACGTTTATCCACGAGTGTTATAAAAAGTCATTGACATGGCAAGGAAATGATGTGGGGAGGAATAAGGGTGGGTTTAGTGTCATTGTAAGTTTCTTCGTCTTTGATATGTTAGTCTTTCACATACACACCTTCCACATGTTTACCACTATCATTCCAGCAAAGACCAACATCACTGAGCTGGCACCATGCGTGGTACTGGTGCCTCTACCTCTAGGGGTACCAGTTGTTGTAGGAGAAGGTGTCATGGGAGGAGTTGCTGTAGTAGTAGTAGGTGTCACGAGGGTTTGTTCACTTGTTGTAACCTTTAGTTGTATCATCGTTTGTACTTGACTTGCGAAACAAGTGATGTTAATATTCCTACAGTGTTCTGTGACTATCGGTATATTAATTATCAAGTGTCTGGTGAAGTTGTTAGCATTGTCAGCGACCATTGTAGTGTAATTGCAGTCATCTGAGCCAAATTCAGCATGCATTGTTGGTGGTGGGTTTCCTTTAGCACTACACGAAGCATTATAATCCTCATTAAGATTTGCTAGTTTGAAATTTGCCTTCACTGTGTCTGGAACCACATCAACTTTAAGATGGCAAAGCCCTCTGATACTGCATCTACATCTGTAGGTCCCTGCATCACTGTACTGTCTTATAGGTATACTAGCTGTATGGTTACGTTGTTGTATGATCACATCATATTGTCCTGATGACTGGTTGTAGTGTTCGAATATGTGGTTCCCAGAGCATCCTAAAGGGCAGAGAAACTCCACCATTTCATTAAGATGTTTAGGTACTGTTCCAGCATTCTCAGGCTCTTGTGTGCAGATACCAGGTTGGCTACCTGCAGTAGTTTGATGGCAAATGGTTATTATAAGAAAAGCAGCAACTATCCCCCTGCTCGATATACTCATTAGTATGGCTTCAACTTAAAATAATGCCAGATCATCTTTTCAAGGTTTTATTAGGCTAGCGTCCAACTGGGGAATCTCAAGAAAATTACCAGTGATGTAATTGTGGTATGTCAAGCTATTTTTAGTATTGTGGTTTACAGGTGTATTTGTAATGCTAAGCATGTTATTATTTTGTGGTTTCAATGGCTACACCGAGATGAAGTAGCACTTATGTATACAAACCCTGCTGTGCTTCATACATCCATACAGTGTTACAGTAGCTAATCTGCTGTGTTTATCTAGTGATAGTATTGCAGTTCTTATTGGTGAGTGTGCAAAATTGTAAACACAAATTTTATAGTACAAAAAAAGTATGATGATGTCATTGAGTCACATGATTGTAGTTGATACTTAATTGCTACATCATCATTGTTCTTTTAGGATACATTATACTCTTGATTCTGCATACAACCACCAACACACATTTACAGATACAATAGTACAACACTATGAAGCCATCTATCTGTCTACATTCCTTTTGGGTAAGCCAGCTATCTCACTAAACACTGAAGCAGTTTTTGTGCTTCATGACGCCCTCATTGTCTGGCTTTGCCAAGTTTGCTTAAGAAAGTTTCTGACGGCTGTCGTTTGTCGTCTTTAGTGCAAACTCATTAAAAATTTTAATGTAAATCCAGTGATTCAATAAGTTGTTTATTGTGGTAACACTATGACAAAATGTTAATATAAACTGTCCATTAATTGGTAATACTGTTATGTGCCTTATTTGGTAATTATCAACAATGTACTTACCTGCAAAGGCAACGTTGATCTGGATTCCAGCAATAAATATTATAAGTAGCATTTCTGTTGAGTTCTCATTGAGGCATTTTTTGCCAAGGTGGAAGTCATATGGTTTTCCAATAATGTAATCTTTAATGACATCATGGTAAGGTATTTGCAGTGAAAACTTTGACATATACTGGAACAAATCAACATACTGTGAACAGCAGTGATCAATATTGATCTTGCTTAGTAGCAAGGAAGGCAACATCCTTCACTATTGCCACATCTGTAGATCCTTGCATCACTGAACTATCTTAGCTATATACATTCTTGTTCTCTTCATGTCATTTCGTTGTGTTGATGGGTTGAAAGCTTTGGCACAATTAACAAATTATCTGCCTCCTTGCAGTAGTTTGATGGCAAAATGATTACTGTAGGAAAAGTTGTAACTAATCAAATTTCCAGTATAGCGTGAACTTTAAAAAATGTTAAGTAATCTCTTAAGTGGGTTTTATTAGCATCCAAAGAGGATGAATCAGCAGTGATGCAATTTGGTTTTAGGTTGAGTTATTTTTAGTATTGTGGTTTACAGGTGCATGTTTGTCATGTGCAACATCTTATTTTTGGTCATGGCGAAGAAGTACAACAAATATATGCGTCGGTATTGAACAGCAGTTATCTGGGATAGTACTATTTACCAAACATGTAAAATAAAATGAACATTAGGCTGCCTTACTGTAGGAGCTACATACATGTCATAGTAATGACATTGCATGCGCTTCAATATAACGTACATGCAGTCTGCAACTTTGATGATTAATACATGTATAAGTGAATAGGTTGCTTATAATTCAACACATAAGCAATCTGAAATTTGGTATGCCTTATACTTAATCTATAATACATTACGTAGAGGACTACACTAGGTATATTATAAGCCATAACACAGTTACAAAAAAGGAGAAGAGTTTGCTGCTACTGTTACTGCTTGTTCCACTCCCTCTGTCATTTGTATTGTTAGTATCATCTTGACTGTGATCTTGATCATTGTCTACAATAGCAGAATTATCATTGTCATCAACGTCCTCCCCAGGATCTTGATTGAAATTAAGGTCATCGTTTCCTTTATCAAGATCAGCTTCGTTATTGGGATCATCTTTGTTGTGATCAACACCAGAATTACCTTCATCAAGATCATCAACATTGTTTTCAAGAATTACAGTATTGTTATCATGATGGTCAGAGCCATCACCAAAATCGTCTTCATCGTCAATGTCAGCAAGATCTTCTTGATAAGGTGGAGTCCATTCTGTAGAGTACAATAGAGATCTACGTACTACAGTGTGTTAGTGTGTTAGCTTACCATCTGTAGTGTTTGGTATGGTCATTTCTCCTGTGACATTTAGTGTCATCGTTTTCTCAGTATCTTTTGTTTGACACTTCACCACAGCACCTCTACACTCTGTAGTGACTGGTTTAATGGATAGTGATACTGTTCTGGTGTATCGATCAGTGTCATTAACACTGGTAGTGTAGTGACAATGTTCATTGTGACCCCCCAGTGTAACATGTACTTGTGGTACAGGGTTACCACTAGCAGTACATGAACCAGTGTAGTTGTTGTTGAGAGGAGCTGGCGGGAAGTGCATCATCAATGTCAAATTGGTCAGGATCACTAAACATATCAATAATAAACTACATATATGGTCTATTGTCCATTACCTTCCACCCTCAGATAACAATATGGTGACTGATCATCATCATCATCATCACAATTCTTCCAACACCTGTATATACCTGGTGCAGTGACTGTAGTGTGATGTGTTCCTTCTTGTATCACCTCATATTGTTGAGTTGTTGTGTTGAGGTGTTCAATGATATACTTCCCTGGACAGTTGTATCCATTACACAACAACTTCACTGACTTGTTGAGTGTGTCTTTGTAAAGTGGTTGAGCATCTTGAAGTGTATCTGAACATCCCATCACTATAACAGTTGTAAATGTTGCTTTAAAAATTACGTTACTATTTACGATGCACCATATAAAGCAACTGTTTTTATGGTCAAGTTATTTCATTTTTATCAAAATTTAAATAAATTGTAATCCCTACGTCTCCACCTCTAACATTGAGCCATGGAGATGCATAAACAAAAAGAGATTGTTATATGTCTGAATACCCATCATGTTTGCTTCGTAACCTTTTTACTGTATTACAGTTTTTGACTGGATTTCAAAATGAAGCTACCGATTTGCTCTCATACACTGCATATCCTTACCTGCATTGACAGTTCCAATGTGTAGGCAAATAATGATTAACACCAAACTGATGAATCACAACATGTTTTAATCTGCCATGTAGTAAACTTTGCTATCAAACTGTATTATCCTGCAAGTGAGCTACTAACTGAATGTGAACTGGATGTTGTTGAAGCATTTTATAGGAGCTACACTTAAACATCCCAGGGTCTAAGTTCCAATAAAAAAGTTATGCAAAACAGAGTATTCTGAGATGTCAACAAGGAAATAATAACGGTAATGTGCTAGTATCTGCAATACACCAGAAATAGGTTAAGCCCCAACATTTCCTAGGTATCTGAACACACTGTCACTATAGTAATTGTAAATACTGCTTAAAAATTACGTTACTATTTACAATGCACCATACAAAATTACTGTTTTATAGTCAAGTGATTTCATTTCTAACTTGAAATAACTTGCAATTCCTTACATACATATGTATCTCCACCTCTAACATTGAGGCACGGAAATGCAGAAAGAACTTGTTATGAGGCAATTACACATGTTGACTGAATACCCATCAGGTTTGCATTGTAACCTTTATGCAGCATTACAGCTTTTGGCTGGATTTCAAACTGAAACCACTGGTTACACATATCCTTACTTGCATTGGCAGTTGCAAGTCGTACGCAAATAACAATTAACACAAAACTGATGAAATACAGCATGTTTTAATCTGCTACGTAGTAAACTTTGCTAACAAATTGTGTTATCCTGCAGGAGAGCTACTGAATGTAAACTAGATATTGTTGAAGCATTTTATAGGAACTGTACTTAATTGTAGTTAAATCCCAGGGTATAAGTTCCAATTAAAAAGTTATGCAAAACAGTATATTCTGATGTGTCAGTAAACAAAATACAATGTGCTAGTATCTGCAACACACCACAATTAGGTTAAGCCATAACATTTCATAGGTGCTGAGTAGTGAGCTAAAAGAATGTTTGAGAGAAGCAATTTTTGAGAAGTACTATATGTAATTTTTTTGTAAGGTATCTATGTGTGCTTTACGTGAGCAATACATTTGATTCGTAATGCTATGTAACGGGTTGAACACAGTTTAACAACTAAGCGTAATGGATACTTCACTTTTCAGATGATAATTGGTAGCTGAGAGGGGGGGGGGGCACCATTCTACTGTGCTCAAGATACCATGCACAGTAGGGATAGCATTTCTTATTGTTTTACTGTGATTTAATATCGTGCACTACTCCAGCTTGTTTCAATACTTTTTATTGATGTGCTATGGTCCCTACTCTAGTTGAAAATTCCAATTTTTTGTATGCTTGAAGATGATATACTCAAAAAATAAAATGTCCATATTAGGAAATGTGATTTACACATCATGCTTATTATATCCTCATAAGTTTTAAGTTATAGTTATATCCCGGTACGGGGGTGATATCATTGTTATTACACGAGTCCGAGGCGGAGCCGAGGACGAGTGTAATAACAATGATATCATCCGAGTATATGGGATATAACTGTTTTATATCCCAGTGCGCGGGAGTGTGCAGAAGTTTACGAATAGTAAATTAAGTTCCGGTTTGAGTTCCTGTCACTGTGCTCAAGATTTCGTCCGAATTGTGTGGAGATTCTACTTCGTAGCCACAAGAGAGACCTTACATACTGCCTACAAAACTGTAGCGAAGGGCGGTGTTATGAAGCAGCGGTTCCAGGTACGATTCGCCTTCATCAGAAATTGGTATAGTGGTGTCGCGTGGTGTGTAAGAGAAAAATAAAGACTAACAAGTGGCTACCATAGTCCAAGATAGAACGATGAAGCTAGAGGAAGTTAGTTCTTCACCATAGTGACCGTTGGGAGTGATTGCTGGAGCGAAAATCGTCACGTACTATTCTTGACATTTGTTAAACTATCGTATTAGTAACTTGTAGTGAATTCATCCCACTTGCAATTGAGTTCGTCGCTTTTGCAATTGAATTCGTCCCGTTTGCAATTGAATTCGTCTGTTTTGCCAAGAATGGCAGCTGGAGCAAACATAAAAACATGATGTAGCAGCTGCTACAAGAACTTGTTCAAGTACAACAGTAGTAAACAACTCTTTATAAGGCAATAATTCTTCCTCTGCAGCCTCTCCAGCAACATTCCAAACTCTACTACGCCATTTGCGATGGGTGTGGTCACTCGCAAGCAAGCTAATTAACTTGTCAGACAACTATCAGCTTCGCGTACTACCAGCTTCAATTGCCTTCTAGTGTCTCAAGTGTAACTCTCCAAGGCATAAATAGTTCATTTCTTAATGAACGGGTTGATTTCTTGGAGCCGTTTTGTTTATGACGAATTGTAATGCAAACGCGACGAATTCTATTGCAAAACCGACTAATTCAACTGCAAAACCGACGAATTCAATTGCAAAACCGACGAATTCAATTGCAAAACCGACGAATTCAATTGCAAACGGGATGAATTCAATTGCAATACCGACAAATTCAATTGCAAACGGGATGAATTCAATTGCAAATGGGACGAATTCAATTGCAAAGGCGACGAATTCAATTGCAAAAACCTGTAAGCATAGTCATGTTGAAAGTAACAGATTGTACAACAACGAATCATTGATGACCATATAGCATAGTTACTGTTGATGGGAAAGTCATGAATGCCCACATCGTCATCATTGAAAGTCTAATTACTCCATAATGGCAAGGTTTTTCCAATCGTGAATCACATCATTGTTAACAACGAACTAAAATATGCATCAAGCCCTGTCGAGCTACTTTTGTACAGGGTCTATTTAGCTCATGTGAAATACTTTTTTCAGTACTTGAGCAGATCATCACTTGGTAGGCTTTGGATGAACTTGAGCCCTCACTGACTAACCACATTGTAAAGATGCTGCTCAGGTTGATGCTGGAGTAACATGTTGGTATATACCCAACACTACTATGTAAATACGTACAGCAGATGCCAAACGTGTTTGGATAAGTGGGTTTGTTCAGATAAATGAACCCACTTGTATTTTATACATATTGATATCTGTTCAATTACCCTATTAAAGTGCACACTATCAATATATTGGAACAAGTCAGTTTTGGTGTTGACGTGTTCTGATAACTAAAGGATCTACTGTATTAGACATCATGTGCTCATGTACACAGTGACTTCATTACACCCTGATATGGTGTTGTGGTCACATATTTTCCCAGGGGATCCTGTATGTTGTAATAGGTTGTTTAAGGTGATAATTTATAGCATGCAGTGCACAAAGTTGTCCTTTCTATCCTCAACCCTATTCACTGATGACAGTGTCCCACAGTGTACTTACATATTTGAGTCAGTTGACTTTAAATCTCATTTGCAAATTTATTATATACGTACATACATACACATGGGTAACGTACACATGGGTACAGTGATAAAATATGAAGTCTTAAAAATGTGTTATTGTGAGTTGCTTCAATCCATCATGTAGTTGATCAGTTGTCAAAGGGAGTTATATTAACAATTTGTTCGATGTGGCTACTACCAGTAATACCATAATGATCAAGGTTATTGAGCCAGTGTTGGTTGTACCACTCCCAGTAGCAGTAGTTGAGTTTCCTTTGTCAATTGTGGAACAATTATTGTCCTGTTGTTTTGGAATGTTCACTAGTATTGTTTGTGTTTGACTTGCAAAACAGCTGATTGTGATGTTCAATAAAGTTTGCCCATTTACATCTTCAATGAGTGTCGTGGTGTGTGTACAATTAGGAGGTGCTTGAGGTGTTGGGTGGTTGTTGCTGCCACCACTGCCGGGTACAACATCATCATGAGGAACTTGTGGTGGGGAAGAATTCAATATGACTTCTACTTTAAGATGACAGTAAGATAGAATTTCATTGTCACAGCACCAACACCTGTAGATCCCAGCATCATTGTTGTCCAATATGTTTATAGTGGCACCATATGATAATTCCTCTTGTATTCTGTCATACTCATGTGTCTGCTGGTTGAGATGGTCAAATACATATTTTCCTGTGCAGTATAGTGGGCAGGCAAAATATAATGACTCTCCAAGTCTTTTACTTATTATTGGTGCATTGTCAGGGTCTCCTGAGCAGACGTCCCCTGTAAATAAAAGAAAACAAATTATAACTATATTTTAGATATGTAGATAGTTTACTCAAAAAGTTTTTGAGACTGTCCACTAAAGGTGGCCTGCTAACCTGCTGCACTGATGATGGTGACTTGATGGTACAAGAATAGTCCTGATATGATAACAAAGTAGAAAAGCATTGGGTAAGTTTTTTCTAAAAATATGCTCAAAAGATGCCATACAAATGCTTTTGTAGGCAGGTACTGTTCTATAAATAGCCAGTCACTGATGACATGTGTAGTAAGGGTAAAATCCCTGGGAAATGTAGTTCAAGTTTCATCATGCTTTCTGCCCATGTAAGGGTAAACTCAACTAGTAATTACATGGGTGTGGCATGGTGTGTGTGCGGTGTGTTACTTCATATCTTATCTCATCCTTATATTGCTGAATGTGCTGGTGGTCCTGGTACAAGTAATCACTTTTAGAATGACCTCTTTCCAACAAGTGTTGTATCTACCTTTTATTTTGTCCACTGACAATTATTTAGAATGGTTTTTTTTTTTTTTTTGATCCCAGCATTTCCTACATTGTACTGTATATTTCTTCCCTATTACTAGACTATAAAGTGCCTTTAAACCTATTCTTTCTTCATGAATGCAGTACATATTTGGAATTCAGCTTCATCTGTTTACATTTTTGTTTATATTGTGAGTGAAACTTGACTAACGGTTCTACAATCTGATGGTTTGATTATCCACCGGTTAAAGTTGGACTTAGAGGAGTAGTAGTTATTGTTGGTATGAGCAGCCTGCCATTTGAGTGTGTTCTTTCCACATCAGTGGTTACTAGAATTTGTATTAGCCAAAAAGAAATGTTTTGTGTTATGCGATAGAAAAAACTCAAGAAAATGCCAGTATCTCCACTTTTTCTTCAACAAACTTGGTAATGGATAATGCACTTTGTAACCAGGGTTGAAACTGGGTCACTACTGCCGACCCACTGACCCAGATAATGATTGATTGGTGTGCCTGGTTTCACATAAGCTGACAGACAGCATAACACATATCCTATGGGTGGGCGTGGCCTTCAGACTCCAACACACTTTACTAATAAATTTGTGTGGCTACAAACAATAGTATCACAAATGTTTAGTGGGCATTGCTTATGACAAAAACTGTACTGCTGCAGAGTTAGATTAAGGTGTGCCTACTAACAACATGTTAGTGGCCACAGCTTCATGCAAGCTGTAATACATGCAGCAATAGACATGGTTTTGTGCATACCTACAGACTGCAACATACCTGGGTGTGGCTCCACATATGCCTACATACAGTAGCACACAATCTGTGATAGGTGGGTGTGGCTCACGAAATAAGCTGAGCTGCTGCAGAACTACTATATTTATACATATGCGGGAAAACTTCTTGTATGTACATACATACATATGTATGTACGTACGTACGTATGTACGTACGTACGTATGTACGTACGTACATCTAATGTCTAATGACTGGTGCTTGGACAAATATACTGTGTGGAAGTAATGTGTTGTAAGAAAAAGGTTGTTTGTGATCCTTCGCTATATTTATGTGCAAGCTCTTGGTTCTCTCTCCTTCCCTATGTTTGTAACAGGAGTTTTAGTGACTGGATTGATTGCAGGGGTGCGTTCTTCATTTGTAACACTGTGTAATGGGCTGAACATACATATAGTTGATAAAGAAGAGTAATGACTATTTCAGTAATTGATAGTTGTATGCGCATTCAGATGAAAACAATTAGTTTTTCCTCTAAAGAGGTATGTGTGGGTTAATATTGTTGCAAAAAAAAACAAAACAGGAAAAATTAGGAATTTTAAGCTTGATTAGAGATCAAAGAAATAAAAAGTAGTGAAACAAAGGAGGTCACCTACACATAAGGATATACTAGTGAACATTAATATGTTACATTAAAAGTCATATTATTTAAAGGGCTATGAAAGTTAGTATCCGCTGCAGGGGTTAACTTCCTTAGACATCTTCTCCTTTGATGTATGGCTTTGATGAAATAGAATTATGTACCACTATCTTGTTTGTGACTTACATATCAAATTCACATTATCACATCTGCATCAATGAGTATCTATCTGTGTTTAGCAATATTCATGAACACATACACCTCGGTTTGTGTGATTGTGCTGATGGCATATTGTCTTTCCAAAATTTACTGTGTTGTTTGTCTTCTTGAAAAATATATATGGCTGAAACTTTGATTACAGTATCGCAATTGTTAATGTGTATACAAATAAGCAAAATTTTCTAGACCTTATGTTATCCTTTTCATGAGTTAAACTTTTCTTGAGGTATCAACTGCTATCAGAACATCTTCATATGGAGTAGTATGGGATATTAGTGACAAGTTATTACATAACATTTTTACCTCAATATGTTATGATGTGGTCAAGGAGTATTTCCCCTCTCCTGTGTATGGATGTTGTAATAGGTGATAGTGATATATGTAGGGTAGGGTTCAGTGTAATAAGTTGTCCTTTGTATTGTACCTTCACCCTCAAACCTGTGCTGAGCTGTTGATTACAACTTGCTTTTATTTCCTGCGTGGCCGTTACAGAACAAGGGATGACAACTATGTAATTTAACACAAGCTTTCTTTCATGCTAGAGATAACCATATAGTGTGAAGCTAATAAAACTTTATTGTAGCTACCATTTATCGATGTACATACTGCATACATAGTTTAATTTCACTGTACCAACTTAATGATGTAAGGTTCCCCATGCCTGTCATCAGAGTTGGGGTTGTTACACTAAAAATGTAACTAGTTACATAATACTTGTTACTTTTACAGATGTAGCGTGCTACAGTTACATATTACTTACTGAAAAAAAGAAACAGGTTACATATTACTCGCTACTCTGAGGGCTGTAACTAGTAATAATATTACATATTACATTTGTTCATTACAAACTATAAAGTAAGTCCAACCTTCTAAATACAAGCTACCAGCCTACAACTACAAGTGACATGAACGAGACACTTGTTTCTCTGGTGTAGTTCAGCCACAAATACATACTTTGTTGTTGTATCTTGGCCTCAAGGGCACTCCCCATACACTATCATTCTTTGTCCATGCCTATAACACTATCTCCAGTCTTGTTTGGACCCAAAATGCAATCGATCACGTGCCTGGATACAATGCGCCTTAAAAAGAAGTAACGCGTTACATTTGTTACAATTTCTGGATGTAATATCCATTACATATTACTCGCTACTTTGTCATGTAACGTGTTATATTACTCGTTACTGTAAAAGTAATATTACCGTAGATTCCCTAAAATTTCGGCATCTCTAAATATTCGGCACTCCCCGTGCTTTGAACGAAATGTGCTCTAAATTCCGGCAAGCGGAAAGAAAGTTTCTATTATAAGCGCGCTAATTTTTCGGCACTTGGAGTACTAATTGACGAAGGTTTCTCTAGTACTGAGGATTCCCAGTGACCTCACATATTATGCTACCTCGAGGCTGGATGAAGCACAAAGTGTGAAATTGTTCACGGAACGAACGTGCCCAACGATATCATCATGTGACATCACGGCTACCACAAAACGATCTTCGTTTCTGTTCACAGAATAACATCTCTCCTGGAGCCCACAAACATGATACATCCTCAGATATAACGCTCTGTTAAGTCATAGAACACTTCATGCAGCAACTGGGAGCTAGCGAGATTTAATTAATTATTACAAGATAGCTATAGTTTAATAGTATTGATTGTGGTTTCTAATGTTATTAGTGTCAAGTGATTGTATACAAAAGCGATGTAGTAATGACATTGATCATCTCTCCTGGATAATGTAGGAAATCACGGTATATAGTGCTGCAGCGAAGTGAGTGTTGCGGCCAGTATCGTCAGTTCCGCCACAAGGCGTTCCTGTTGGTCCCTGTAGAAATAAATCCAGAAAGTAACTAGTAAGCAGATCGCAAATAACATAGCCATGAAGCGTGCAGACTGTATTAGGGATAGATCGACAATAACACCGGGCTAGTACATTTTTTTCCTAATTGTTCGGCCAGACACGAACGGAATTAATTTATTTCTGCCAAATTTTTAGGGAATCTACGGTATTATGTAACACGTTACCCCCAACTCTGCCTGTCATTGTTCACACTAGCAATGTACTTAGTATTGTTATAATGGCAATGAGTCAGCATTAATTTACATGATCATGTACTGTACAACAATAAAAAATGAGCAATAAAAATTGTTTATTGACTGTCAGTTTAGTCCACAATAGATTATCATAGTAGTCATATACACAGCTTTAGCAGTGTCATTAATACAATGAGGATTAGGGGAAGTGAACTAGTAGCTCTGCCTGCTGCATTTCTGCCTTCTTTCTGTAAAGCATTATTCCACCATTCAGTGAGGTTTATCTCTATTGTTGTCTGTGTGTGACGTGTAGAGCAGTTGAAGGTGATGTTCATTATCAATGGTTTTCCTTCAACTGGTGTTGTAGTGTAGGTACAGTTATCTGAGGTAGTATAGTTAGTTTGTGTCTGAGGTGTTTGGTAGGTGTTGTCACTGTTGCTGTTGTCACCACTACCTGTAGTAATATTATCATTAGTAGCTTGTGGCTGGAGGGGATTCACTGTAGGTGATATGACTGTAACAAAATGAGTTAGTTATTACATTTGAAGCTGAATACTATTCAACATTTTACCTTCTACTTTAAGATGACAATAAGATGATGTTTCAGTGTCATTACACCAACACCTGTAGGTCCCAGCATCATTGTTGTTGAGTATGGGTATAATGGCGTCATATGTTGTCCCTTCTTGTATCTTGTTGTACTGTTGTGTTTGATGGTTGTAGTGGTCAAATAGGCGTTTCCCAGTGCATCCCAGCGAGCAGAAAAAATATAATGATTCTCCAGGTCTTTTAGGTATTGTCGGTGCTTCGTTGAGGTTTGCTGTACAGGTCTCTGCTGTAAATTGAATAAAAACACAACTTGTAAATCATTATAATGTAGCAGTCAGTTGTGTAGACTACCAAATGTAATTACAAAGCCAAAATCTGACTGAAGGCTAAGCTAAACTGTTTACTTTCCTACCTGCTTTGATGATTTTAGCTTCACTTTGATAACTTAGAAATAGTCCAGATACGACGACAAGGTAGAAAAGCATGATTATGTCTTATGGAGAAAATGTGAACTTAAGAACTGGGAATACACACAAACGCTGTACTTTATAGTCATAGTATAGGGTTACATAAAGGTAAAATCCCTGGGAATTATGTGGTTTTATATTTCATCATAATTGTATCATATTACGTGGGTGTGTTAATATGAGTTTTCCATCCCAACATGTGTAACTATCACTTTATAAGTAGTACCTTCTTTACTATTAGATTATGAATACCTTTTAGAGATCTGGTTCCTTTAATCCAATGTGCAGTGTATCTACAGCTGTACTTAATATCCAGCTGCATCTGTTTCCACTTTTGTTTGTAATTGAATTGTTTGATTATCCAGTGATCAATCAAGTTGGAGTTGGAGTAGTATAGTTGTTGTCATTGATATAAACAGCCCTGGAAGTTGTGGCGTCTTCTCTACTATTAAAGTGCTTTTATGAGGTTTCTGTTTAGCAGAGGGCATATTTGTGGTCACTCCCTTGGATGGCTTGTATGTTTAATCTCCTAGCAACCACCAATTGATAGTTATTATTGGTAAAGTAAACAGTCAACCATATGGTCAGACATTGGCTAATTTCTCTGTAAATTAATTTGTCCTGTTCCTTGTCTGGATTGTGTCTTGGATTGTGTTAGACACTGTTAATAATACAAAGCACAAGAGTTTGCGGTTGCTGCTCCAGTCACTGCTTGCTCTGCTCTCTGTGTCTTCTCTGTTGTCTGCGTGATCTTGATCATGATTGTTGTCATCAAGGTCATTATGATCAGGTGTGATATGTTCCTTCTTGTATCACCTCGTATTGTTGGGTTGTTGTGTTGAGGTGTGTACTTTCCCTGACAGTGATAATGTAAGCACATCAGCACCACCAGATCATCATGCATCTTTTTGTAATATGGTTGGATATCCTGCAGTGTTTCTGAGCAGCCCATTACTACAATGAATACAGGCAATATCATCGTACACAATTAGGAATTGACTGTATGTAATACTATCTGCCAATGGCTTTATTATAAACCAAATATGTAGGTGTTCGATATGTTTTCAATTAACTTCATCTAACAGGAAACAAACTCTGTTATCTTACAGACCAATAGCATTGCTGAAGTATTAATTCCCATTTACTGAACAACTCTGGTTTACTCTTAGTATCTTGGTACCTCTCATTTTCCTTATCTGCAATGATGACTGAACAGAATAAAGCTGCTAACATGATTATGAGATAGTGACACATCTCTCTTCTTTGTAACCAGTTCAAATTGAAAACTGTGAAAGTGTTTGCATGTTTTACAGCAATGCTTGTTGTTATGATCTCAAAGGTATTCTACAGTACTTCCTTTCCTTAGGAACATCTGTTGATAATTGTTTATTTTTCACTTTTATTGGAATTCCAACAGGTTATCGTGCCTAGCAGTAAGTTTCATTCAAATTGCCGATACCGCTCCCTTATATGTTGAACAGCGAAACATGTTCTGTTAATGTGTGATTTAAGGAAATATTTTACTCTATTTGATCTATCAGATCAGTAGACTGCGTGTCTATGCACTACGGGAATTTTTGTATATGATACAATTCTGTAGAAAACTGAGTTCCAAGTTATCTTCAAATGTAACAAAGGATGTTTGTAACTTGCAAGTGTAGACAGCTTCTGTAATGGGACCTAGTAAACTGGTGTCAATTGGGGAATCAAATTATATGTCATGCTTAGCTGTGTTTATGTAAGCATTTGGGTACCGTGACTTCTATCTGTGAGACATGGTACAGCCTCCTGCAGGTTACTGGTTCTACCCCAGGAGAATTGCCTGCGTCAATTCTAGCATCTGAATGGTGCACAGATACCCACCACCATTCACTGGGCAGTACACAACTGCACAATCACACTCATTGAAAAAATGTAGCGATATCAAAGAGCGTACGAACACCTACCTGTGTGTTATTTTCTTTGAAAGGCTGTGATGGGTTAACATTCATTGCTGGAGTTTACTACCTTATATGTACTCCCAGACTTTTCTTTTGGTGTATGGCTTCAGTGAAATAGAACTACCCCCATCCCTGTTGTGTAGCCACAACGTCATGGTTACTTACCAGTATAAACAACAAACAAATATGACATTTCACATTCTTGTTTGTGACTTTTCAAAATGCTATAGAGAATCATGTGTGCAAAGACTTTGTTCATACAGCAGTAAAATAACAAGTAGGTGCCGTCTCCACTATGCAAACTTGAGGAGGTAAGGTTCCCCTGATTCCTCATGCCTCACTAAACTAACAATATTGTCATAATGACAATAGTCAGTATTGAATGACATGACGATCATATACAGCAATGAAAATATGTAAGAGCAGTAAAAATTGTTTATGTGTCATACAGTATTGTTGACTTATTGTAACAAGACTATTCATACCGTAGACTCTGGTTATTAGGCGCATGTGCTTATAATTTTCGGAGTAATTACTTGTGAAATTTATCATGCTTGTTAAGCGCATGCGCTCATAAATTATGGTAAGGAAATTCTGTTAGGAGGGCATTAGTTGTGCCCACTACAGTTTTCAAGCGATTTGAACACCAGTTAATATTTTGCTTCAGTCGTGGAAACAGAAATCCTAGAAGTCAGGTAGCTACAGCTATCGTTATTACAAACGGCAGTATCTTGTTATTGTTATTGGTATCTGCTAGACACGGGCACCTGGCGAGGCATCGAGTGTGTTGTGACATGTCTGGTTTGCTCTATCAACAATTCTACATAGTACGAGGTTGCAGAGGTGATTTCAACCATATGCGCTTAACAAACAGGTGTCTAGCACAAGTCTACCATGTGCGCTTAATAGGCAATGTGCACTTAATAACCAGAGTCTACGGTATTAAAGTAAGATACGTAGAGTATCTACAGTAAGTTTGGCCAATTTTTTCAAAATTCAATATGTCTTCACGTGGAGCGGTGTGATGACTTGACATCATGACATGTGATGGTTTTCACACCTCAGTGTGAAACCCATATTACGAACGAATTATTGCATAACATTTCCTTAAATTGTTATGATATAGTCAAGGGTATTTCTTTAGGATTCCCCTTTCCTGTTTACAGTATGTTATAGTAAGGTGATAGTGATATGTAAGTATGTAGCTTGTAGTAGAGACACTATATATGACTGTAACCCCTACTAGTTCACACAAGCATGCATTTCGAGTTTTATAATTATACATAAAAATATGCAAGTTTTAAATTGTAACGTTGTAGACTGATGCAAACAGAAATTATGGCTGTGAATGTAAGCGTCTGTAGTTTATTTCCAGTATAGTTGTGTACAAATCAATTTCCTTGTTCTTCCTACTGTCTAGCACTATAATTCCAAAGTACTCACCATAATAAGCTGAAACTTTGGTGATCCATTCTTTGGACACTAGAGATAATGCTGAATTTTTAAGAAGTTGTGCAAACTAGGTGGGCTTTAGGAGGTGAGTTGCCGGGTCACATATTGTGTAAATAAGTCAGCAATACAACTATAGTATTGTTATAATGGCAATTAGTCAACATTACAATATTTGTTCATGAACCGTAACTTTGTACATATACACACATACATACAGCGATGATGAGCAGTTAAACTTTTATGTATTATTGAGAAAGTTATAAAAGCGAATTGTTCATTGTCACTATTGCTAGTAGTATGATGAGAATGAGAGTTAGTGAACTAGTGGATCTCCCTGCTGCGTTTCTGTCGGTGTCATTGTCAGTTGCTGACACTGTAACAAAATGATGTAGTCACCACATGTTAAGCTGAATACCATTCAATATTTTACCTTCTACTTTAAGATGACAATAAGATGATGTTTCAGTGTCATTACACCAACACCTGTAGGTCCCAGCATCATTGTTGTTGATGATATGTATAATGGCGTCATATGTTGTCCCTTCTTGTATCTTGTTGTACTGATCTGTTTGTTGGTTGTAGTGGTCAAACACATGATTGTCTGTACATTGTAGTGGACAGACAAAATGTAATGATTTTCCTGGTCTTTTGGATATTGTTGGTGCTTCATTGAAGTCTGCTGCACAGATTACCACTGAAAATTTGTAAACATTCATAGTAATAAAGCAGTCAGGAAATAGACATAAACTATCCTGCCTACCTGCTCTGACAATATTAGTCTGGTGACACAAGAATAGTCCTGACACGATAACAAGGTAGAAAAGCATTTTCAAGAAAATATACTGGGAAAACACTTACTCACTTCAAATTTCTTATAGCTAGCTGATAATGTAACTGATGCTTTTATAGTTAGTGAATGATGTCATTGTTTAGCAGGTACATTCCCTGGGAAAATTAGTTAATTTCATGATCTTGTGTCATAACCACTAACTTGGTGGGTGTGTCTGTGTGTCAAAGGTCTCAGGTAAGATTCCCAGTTATGCCTCTCTGGTGTTGAGCAAGAACTTTACTCGCATTGCTCCAGTTTACCCAGCTGTTAAATGGGGTCCTGGTGGCCTGCCCACCCGCTGTAACCCTGAGGTCATTGTGGAATTTGGGGTTCTGCAATTTCTCTCGTGCGGGTTACTAGTCCTGCCCCAGGAGAATGTACCTGCACTAGACTTGAGTGCTTGAGTGGTGCACAGGTATCCCAGTGCTGGCTCACTGGGTGGCAATAGCTTTGTTTCACACAGCTGTTGAACGCTTTGCTTTGTGTGTGTGTGGTGTTTGTGTGCATGCTTGTGTGACTGTGTGTGCAGCTTTTCGTTCTGCAACTATGTATCTTCAAAAACCTTTACATATTGATATCATTATTATTACTGCAACATTATACATGCTGTATATATTATTGGTAGTCTGCTGTGTGGTACAATTCTTTTGTTACTACTGTGTATGTACATATTTACACTCGCCTACAAATGCCAAAAAAGTGGTTTAAAAGTATACATGTACTTGTGTGCTAAGAAATTAATGGTGACTATACAGTTAGTGATGATGGCTATTCTATGATGTCTATACTATAATCCACAACACTGTCGTGATGAGAGTTAGCATCAAGAGGTATCTGTGACTAATGCTGTTAGTGCCACTGTCAACATGTGTTGGATCCTCACTAGGAATTGTTGGATCCTCACTAGGAATTGTTGGATCCTCACTGGGAATTGTTGGGGTGTGGCCTGTGGAACAAGTTGATACATAACAAGGTAATGTTTTGTGTTTCCTTATGTACCTTCTGAAGGGATTGGTGTGGTTACGTAGATTTCTTCTGTGACGTCTAGTCTCTTTATTTTCTGGGCATTGTTTGCTTGACACTTCACTATGGCACCTTGACATGCCCTAGTAACTGGTTTAATAGTTAGTGTCGCTATTCTTGTGTGCCTATCAGTGTCAACTATTTCCGGCTCAGTAATGTAGTGACAGTCTTCATTGTCCAGTGTGATTTGTATATTTGGTGGTATAGGGTCACTAGTAGCAGTGCATATGCCTGTGTAACTGCTGTGAAGCTCGGCTGGAGGAAATTCCATCTCTATATCCACTGGGGTAGGTCTCACTAAAGACAACATTATCAAGATCATTAGCTGCTTACTGTTGCATAAATTATCTCTTATCCATACCTTCCATCCTCAGATAACAATACGGTGACTGATCATCATCATCATCACAATTCTTCCAACACCTGTATATACCTGGTGTGGTGACTGTAGCGTGATGTGTTCCTTCTTGTATCACCTCATATTGTTGAGTTGTTGTGTTGAGGTGTTCAAAAATATAGTTCCCTGAGCAGCTGTATCCATCACACAACAGTGATACTGACTGGCCAAGTGTCTCCATGTATTCTATACTGGCAGTATGGGGCTGTGGTGAGCAGCCTGTTGCTACAAATGCATAAAAGAAAGTTTTACCATCAATGTGTTATCAAGATTGTATATACTGAATTTAGCTCTATAATACTCTTCCTCAGAGATTATTAGAGGATCAAAACAGTGGCAATATAAAGAGTATCTTTATACAGCTATTCTCAGACTTGTATAGCAAATAGTATTATCAGTGCATTGTTGAAAATGAATTCAATGGCTATGATAAATCAGTGCTTAAAATTAAAACAATCTTTCTGTACTATTCTATCTACTACATATGTAGTTATGCAGTTAATAAATTACTTACTTCCATCAACCACAACTTGAAGACAAAAGAGACCAAACACAATTGATAACCGAAGAAGCATTTTGGCACTTAGCAAACAACCTTCCAACTAATAAATGACAGAGTGAGCTCCTGTTAAATACTTACAATTCCATCTGCACAATGGTAGGGGATATTTTATGTGTTTGTATGCTTTGATCATTTCCTTTTATGTCAATAGCTACATATGTAGATGGTTACTCAGCATATTGCATAATCATGAAAATAATTGGCTCCAATATTAGAAATTTATAAGTTTTTAATGTGATTTTAGCACTTCTTCTGCCATGTTTTTGCTGCAATCATTGTTTAGTGAATCAGCCAGTGTACCAGTCTAATATTGCGTAGTGTGCATATTGTTATGCTTTAGCAGCTTTGAATAGTTGGATTTCTTGTCTAATTTCCTTGTTGCTGCTGTGCATACAAGCTATTGTTGTCATATATATATTTTTTAATTATCTCTCATAGAGACAGGCCAACACATTACAGCAGTGTTGGGAGTAACACGTTACTTATGTAACGCGTTACGTAATATTATTACTTTTGTGGTAACAAAGTAATATAACGAAATACGCTATGAAAACAGGTAATATAACGCAAGATACTTTACTTACAAACGTAACACGTTACCTAAGTAATATAATTACTGTAACGAGTCTAATATGACGTAATATTATTACTAAAAGTAACGAAGTTACTGATCTCGTTAGTAATCCTCTGAGTAACGCCTAACCACAACGAAGTAACGAGGCCTACTGAATGAAGCTTATTCACTAGCTTCTTACTTATAACCAAGATTTGCACATTGTCCAACAACGCAATCATGTCACGTGATAAGGTGGTAGTTTCACACGTGACAGCTTACGGCTGTGGACACAAAGTAATATAATATGTAATATTATTACAGTTACTTTATTTTATGGGTAATATGTAACTGTAACTAAATAGTTCTGTTGCAAGTAATATGTAATATGTAACTAGTTACTTTTACAAAGTAACTTGCCCAACACTGCATTACAGTATGCTGTACTTGTAGGTTTGTATTCATATCCAAGATGTGTTTGTAATTCACTTGCTAGGCAATCATGCCAGACCCATTTAAGTGTTGGTGTTGGTCATGTATGCTAGCTCTGTGTGTTATATGTATACATACAACCAAACCTCATGGTATTGGACATTCAGTTATCCTGATCACTTTATAGGACTGTTCTCTATAATGAGCTTGCATTCACCTGAACCCCGTCAAATACAGTAATATCAAAGAGTTGAGTGAACATGTGTTCACTCCCAGTGGTTTTGTAACAGAACAAGCATGCTTTTATGTGTTTGTGGGCCTGTGGAATATTTTTAAAGCTTCATAACTCACTTGTTTTTTAAAGTGCTTCTTTGATAACAGTTCTGGCATTTAAAGAGCTTCGTACCCCTACCAAATGTTTGGCCAGCTTGTTTACTAACAAGAGTTATTAACAAGAAACAAGAGCTTAGATGAATAGTAGTGTTGCACCGATAATCGGTTGAATTATTGGTTACAACCGAGTTAGTTTTACAACAATCGGTATCGGCTACGAAGAGGAAATAATTTGCCGGTTAACCAAAACCCACAATCAATCGTTAAATTGACGGCAATGAACAGGTGAAAGTAAAGAAGGTGTGAATGTAGCAGTAAGTGGTTTGCTGTAACTGTTTTGGCTTGTTTGTTTGCACAAGTATGGTTGCAAGGCTATAGCAGGCTGTGTATATTTATCAGTCGCCCACACAATTGGTTGATCACTCTTCACAAAGGGTCTGTAGTCCCACTGAAAACACTGTTTGATAAGCTGGTATAACTGTTTTATAACTACTTGGCTTCCTTTTCCATGAAAGGAGATAGTAGCAAAATTGTATAAAACATTGTAAAAGTCTGCCACCCACACAATTTATTACATTGATTACATTATCATTACAAATGCAGTTCATACACCAGAGGAGGTTGGTCACGCGTCATAATCCTATGACGCGAAATTATGCAACCAAGCATTGTTCTATGTGCATGATGTGTTAAGGCTTGTTTAGCAGTTAGGAAAGCAGCGCATTGTACTGAAAAGGCTTGTAATACAACTGGGACACTCTTGTATGGATATACAATCCGTCCTTTAGAATAGTAAGAGGTGTGAAGGTTGAATTAGTTCAATCCTTCCTTTGAGATCACGAGATGAATGATGACGTGTGACCAACCTCCTCTGTTCATACACATAAACTTTAGGTGATTTTCTGCTCCTCCTCCCCTGTTCTGAAGAATTGAAGAATATCGGTAAATATCGGCATATCAGTTACAGGAATAGGCAAATAATCGGTATCGGCAAATGTGAAAAATTGCATATCAGTGCAACACTAATGAATATTGTAGAGGAGATTTTAGGTCTGCCTACCTGCTTATGTGCATGTTAGCAAACATGCACGTATGTCTGCATGAGTGTCTGCCTGCCTGCCTAACCACAGTCAGACATCTAGTAGAGGCTTATAATGCCAGAAATAAGCATTTGGTATTGAGTGGTCATATGTCCTAGCAATAGTAAATCTGCTAGGTCACTTATTGTATAAACAATTCTATGAGATTATTTGCTACTGTGAAGAGAGTGGATAGCTCAGCTCCACATATAATGATCAGTTATGTCAGAGTACCATGAGTGAACTTTTTTATAGTCTGTCACACAAGATGATGTAACAAGTGGCTATTGCAAACAGCAAAATGCAGATACCCTAATAAAGCAGGCACTCTAATACAGCAGTCAAGTATACTGTAGGTATAATTCTAATAGAATAGTCATAACTACAGTACTAACACCAAAGGTAAATTAGTGTGTTTTATTTAAAAATGAAGTAGAGATCAAAATGCCAATAAGTAGTGAAGCAATATACAACTTATACGTAGTTATGAGGGAAAATCCCTACTTAAGTGTTGAACACATCATAATCACAAGCCAAATTCAAAGTTTTCCATGAAGCTAACTATCTTTTAGTACTTTTGTAGTAGTCTCGCATGGCCAGACCCTATTTTCTCAGGGTGGTGCTTATTGACTTTCAATCATAAGTGCCCCCTCAAAAAAGTGTCTGGTCCAGAATCAATATGCTAGCTCATCTTTCGTCATAAAACCTATACTTCCTTTTAAATTTTAAGCCATGTATGCCTGGAAATGCCATGAATGATGGCCAGTAGTGGTGATGTGAGACACAGAGGCAGCTGAAAAGGACACAGATTGATTCCTTGCTCAATTGATTTTACTGGGAATCCATCTGTGTCCTTTTCAACCATCGAAAAACTTCATCTGTGTCTCTCGTCACTGCTACCAGCAATCATTCATGGCATTTCCAGTGCTTGAAATTTAAAAAGCAATATATGTTTATAATGAAAGTTAGTTAAACACCCCGGGCCCTATGTATTTTAGGGTGTAAAAATGAGTTGGTGTATTGATTCTGGACCAGACCCTTTTTCAAGGGGGCGCTTATAATGAAAATACATAGATAAGTGCCACCCTGAGAAAATAGGGTCTGGCTACAAGAGACTACTTTTTTAGCACATTGACATGTTCTATTTTTTTAAGGATGCATAAATTAGTGACTTTGCTACATCTATGTAAGAGACAGTAGACCCCTGCTTTATGTAGCTTCGACTAGCACTGTTTCTTACCCTATGGTGTAGATGGTACTTGCCCTGCAGTACAGATTATGGTAGAGGAGTTGCTTTATTGTGTATTGTGCACTGTTAGACTTAACTAGCGATGACAAAAGAGTTGATACTTGGATTAACTATAATCATTTATGAATTAACTGTTCAATTAGAGTATTTGTATAACATAGTACACAGCGTATGTTCAGTTCTGTATTGATCGCCCTGTATGGGCTATCAGCCTGATAAGTGTTACACATTAGCTGTAATACAGGGCATTTGGGCTTTGCCTGATATATATACCCTCTGCCCTCAGGAAGTCGGGCATACATATCAGGCAAAGCCTTCATTCCCGTGTTACAACTATTACTTTAACTGGTTATCGGAATATCGGCTGAAAGTCGTATCGGTGCACCTCTACATCAAAGTGCTAATAAATAGATATAGCGTATACATAACTTTGGTGTTGTTTGATCACAAACCAAATTCAAAATTTTCACATAGTTATCAAGTCTTTCCTTTTAGCACATGGAATTTTGCACTTTATTTATTAAAATTATATTACAGGACGCATAAATTCCTACATCAATTTCACTATGTCAAAAAGACAATAAACACCTGCTTCCTGTACTGTAGCTTCATTTATCCTAAACTAGCACTGTTTCTTGCCTTATGGTACAGATGGTACTTGCCCTGCATTACAGATTATGGTATTAGTCTCAACTTGTAGTGACAAAAGAGTTGATACTAGTAATAATTTATGAATTGACTGTTCTATTAGAGTATTTGTATAACACGGTACACATTGTATGTTCAATTAGAGTATTTGACCCAAACTATAAAGGCTTCAATTATCTGAACTCTTGTTTGAATGTTGTGTGAGACTAGATAATAAGGGACTACTGTACATGCTAGAGATGCAATAATATCACATATTGGTGATACGTTGAGGACAAAGTCAAGCTGTATCAATACTCAATAATTGTGTATCATGATATATCATTGTATCGAAGTGTATGGACAATATAAATGTACCACATTTATAAATGACTGACATTATCTAAATCAAATTATTGTATGTTGTAGTTGCTAAATTTCTGAATTTAAATGATTATTTAGCCTCAAAAGAAATCCCCATTTCCAAAAATAGTAGCAAACACGATATCGGTGCAACTAACCCCCCCCCCCCCCCCCCCCACCCACTTCAGTCATCTAAATACAGGGCGTTTGATCCCTAGGGGCCTGAGGACTCCACTGTTGTTGCTGTACAATATTTGTGTATAGCACAGAACTTGTTGTGGCAGTATTTGAAGTCTGTGGTCCTAATGTGTGGCACCATAGATAATATACGAACCATGGATTGGAAACGCCCATATTATTTACGTAGTGACGTCATAGACCATCCTCATTACGGTGCGCGAAAAGTTTACAGTCGTTACAGGTGGAACATTTTGCATTTCTTGTGAGCTGCAAATACGTGTTTGTTGGTTACAGCTGGTTACAAAGCACCTACACTAATTGGAGGCTGGACTGGTTATGGATACTGGCGAGTAGCAAACAACAGCGTAACGAGATGCAAGTTTAAAGGTGAAATATAGTGTTTCATAACGGTTGGGCAAATTTCCTGAAAAAATAAAAAGTGCAGCATCGTTTGTTTTTTGTTCTTAACTTTACTTGTAGCAGGTAGAGTGGCTTTAGCTAACCTGATATCCAATGTTTCACTGTGTACTCAGACTGTTTGGATAAAACGACAGAAAATAGGTGCTACTTTGGGTGGCAATTGTTTTACCCAAGTCGAACAAGTCTTTGGCTAAAAATTCATTTCAGTCTATCAAACATTTATTTGGTTATGGCATAGAGGCTATGTTAAGATAGCTGGTAAAGATGCCTCTGAAATATTTACTACAAGCGAGAGAAAGCCAAACAGCCACCCAGTACATTTCAACAAATTTCCCAATGTATTGGTGCACCATAACTAGGATAGGTTGTAACTAGGATAGGTAAATAATTTAACGGGCATTTCCAATCCATGTTCATATATTATCTATGGTGGCACTGTATCTTAACTTAAATAACCAAAATACTGACTCTGTGGTGTAAATTATGTAAAGGTATTGTGGAACCTGTGAATTAGTGGCGCTTGAAACCTGAATAATCTGGACACTTTGTAGTTGGTCCCAAAGTATCCCTTATCATGTAAATTGACCGGACACCTTGATACAGGTCAGTGTCCTTAATACACAGGTTTCACTATAGCAAAGTTGAAGGAAGTTGTCCAAAAAACCACTTGAGCACTTATGTACAATACAATGCTCTGTAGGGATTACAGCTAATACCCTTTTGACTATATGTAGCTTTTCTTTAATGAATATACACTGCATACCTCTCAACCTCTGGTATGGTTCTCATGATTTGAGGTGCAATGTCACACTCTCACGGCAAAGTTATTGAGTCTTACACCTACAAGTAATGTAGCTTAACTTCCATGAAAAGTATGTAAATCTTTGGATATTCATGTATTTGAAGCAGTTTGTGCCACGTGATCCTGCTCTCATGATTCTTGTATTTAAACAAGGAAATGGTGCTAGATCAGAGCACTGGATTAAAACATGGCTGGGGCCAACAATGAGGTGTAAAATAAAAGCCTCAGAATGTTCAGACTGTCTGGGCTGAGTTACATTTGTGCTGTCATAAAATGATCATGTGATTCCATGGATACATTGCAAGACGAAATTTAGAGAAAAAACAGCTATGTGTTGCTGAACACTAAAAGATACGACATGTCAGTCCCTCAAAGGATGAGAAGTGCAGTACCAGTGGATGGCAGAACTTTGTTGATCTCACTCTACAGGTTGAGAGCTACAGTATGCAATTCTTTCCACAGACTTTGTAACCTATAAATTCCATTCTTAGTTCAGGTATTTTGGTTAGGTTTTACCTTGTATGTAGTATTTTGCAATCTTCATATACAGAGGGAAAATACATGAATAAACGATAAAAATGCTAACATCAGTGTTCCTCTGGTATTTGTGGGCTTCTCTTTTTACCATATATGGTGTATTATGACAGTGTAATGTTGTCATGTGCTACTGTCATGGTTTATATTAATTGTCACCTGATATGATTTGCAACTAGCTTGTTTGCTGGATGTAATGATCTTATTGGTTTCCTGTCTGTAGCATTGTGACCTTAATTTTCTTAAGAAATATGTTTGCTTCCAATCATCTATGTTGGTGCAGTATCTAAAAGCAACTTTCTGGGTCATGTATCTGTGAGGGTTTCAGCATGAGCAGCAATTCTAAGTCTCAGCGTAACGAGATTTGCATACAATTGACACATAAAGCATACACTATTCTGAACTACTACCACACAAGCTACCAAGAGAATGCATGGATTGCTATTTGCTGTATGTTTGAAGTAGGCTTGCTTAAGCAGGCCCTACTAAACTACCTACTGTATCATTGTGGTGTGATGGTTTACATTGCTCCCTCCTACTAACCATGTTGTGGTGATGTGGTACCCACAAGAATGTGTTGACTGTTGACATGAATACAAAAAAAAATCAATAAATGATCAAAGAGTTTCCCCTTGACATACGTGTTACAAAACACAAAAGGAGTAAAGGAAATTGTACATATTTCACTGCATCTCTAACAATACATTGTAGTTCAGTCCAGCTGTACCAGACAATGGTCATCTCTTCACAGCTTGAGATACGTCATAAAGTAGTCTTTAACTCAGTCTAGACCATGATATTGCTACTGTCACTAGGAGGGTTAATACTAGGAGGTTTATGTTGCCTTCATTACTTGTCACACTGCTGGTGTATTTTCCACTCAGTGGACGATCAGTAATTACTTTGGGTATATAAGTGATGAAAGTTGAAGGCTTTGCTGTACCTGTAAGGTTGATGAGAGCATTGATACATCGTATAACACTGAAACATCACCCAGTGACAACCTCATTAATAAGACCACCTCATTATAGTGACCACATCAAGTAGGTCCCAAACACAGCGAAGGTGTACTTTATAAAAATAATGTGAGGTCATATAGAGGTGGCCTTCCTAATGCCGGTTTCACTGCAGCTGACTCACTTTCAGTAACATTCAATGTTATCATCTCAACGACTTCTCCAGCACTGCAATATACTACAACATCTCCACATTGGCTAGTAACTTGTGGTATAGTGATCACTAGTTGTCCAGTATACTGACTAGTATTAGTGTAACTAGTAGTATAGGGACACTCCTCAGTGTTCAGTGTAACATGTACTAATGGTACTGGGTTACCACTAGCAGTACATGTCCCCACGTAGTTGTCATTTAGAGTTACTGGTGGGAAGTTTACTTCTATTGTAGTAGGTATCACTGAAATAGAAATAGGGCTATGTAACGAGTTAGTACTGAAGATCAAAAGACATCTCTAATTGTGTATGGCCTCCTTTGTAAAGGACATCTGTCTAGGTCCCAAATTAATGTTTTACCTTTGTCTTTACTAAGACACTTCTTTTCAATTAAGTTCGCCTAGTGTTGTCTGTGCCTGCAATCCCACTCTATTGCAAATAGATCACTATGTCTTTGTGTGCATGCGCGTGTGTGTGTGTGATTCTACTTGGCAACAGTAGAACCTGTGTATCCGGCCAACCAATAGTATCCTGATTATCAACTGATTTCCAGGTCAGTTTATGTACTAAGGGATACTTTTTGGGACCTTAACTGAGTGTCTGGTCCACATTAACAGATTTCAGCGTATTTAGTATTTACACACCTTGTACTGTGAAGTAACAATATGGAGACTGGGTACTGGTATCATTGCTACACTGCTTCCAGCACCTGTAGCTGCCACCATCACTATAATCACTGATATCTATATTAGTTGTATAGGATGGTCCTTCTTGTATCACATCATATTGGAGTGTTGACGGGTTGTAGTGTTCAAACACAAACTCCCCACTACAGGGGGATAGGGGGCACAAACCCTGTACTGGTTCACCGAGGTGTACATGTACTGGCTCAACAGTATCATAATCTGATGTACAAGATGATACTACAAAACAACAATGTATCATGTCACAATACAAACATGTTATGTAACTTATTACATACCTGCACGAGCACTGACCATCACCTGAAGGTAGAAAATACCTGATAATATAGTTGTGAAGTACAGCATGACTTGTGGCTAATTGTGAAACTGAGCCAGTAAACAACCTGCAGGTTTTATAGTTGGACTATAAAGGGGAACACCCTATGATGTAATAACAGTGTTGAGTCATCAGACTAGGTTTGGTCTAGAAACAATTGAAAACAGGTGGATACTTAATGAAGCACAGCAGGCTTGATGAAACACTTGAAGGGCTTGTGTTATTTACTCCAACCATGTTCTATATCACAGTGGGTCACTGTGAAGGGGACTTGTTTGTGTGGTCATTACCTTGGTGACTGTGGGAAGATTATCTACACTTTGTGGTAGACAACTTACATTTGGAGGGAAAATTTATCTGACTCAAAAGAAAATAGCAGAAAAGTTTCAATGTTGTATTCCAATCTAACACTTTACTTGTTTCACTCTGCCTGTTCTATTATTAGCTGTTATGTAATGGTCAGTTTATTCTGCACCTTGTCCATGATAATTGGTAGTTCCTATATTTGCACAATTGAGGTTTGTACAGTTGCAATAACACACCTGTATAATCACCACCCCATGTGTGTGACATGCTCACTGCCAGCATGGCAATGCTGATATGACTTCCAAACTACCACAAGTCCATCCTATAACCACCACAAATCTTACAAGTAAAACAAGTTGTGTCAATACTATCTATGACCACTTTTTATGAACTAGGAACCAATGATAAAGCTTGCATCAGTGTGTAAACATGAGCGGACACTGTAATATGATTGTTAGACACTGTGTCAGTATTGTAATGCGTGTGTTATACAAATATTGCTGATGGTACAATATACAAATGGAAATGGTGGGAAAACTTGCCCCAAATTAGATATGTAGTATCGAAACTATAGTTTCTAATATGCTACATAAAGTTCAAAGAGCTTAGTGCACTTCAAGGTGTTCTGATGTGCCAGGCTTGTGTCTTTATAATTAGATTTGTTATGTCAATTAGTCTGGTGTGGTGAATAACATTATCACATGTGCTTACTCAACAACATCCTACAAGACTAATGAATTGTTTGCACTGTCAGTCAAATGTCAGTCCATCCCAGTGTCGTAGTACGTTACTGAGGAAAGTCTGTAAACACAGAGTGATAGACTAATACAGCATGATAAATGCTGTGTCATTCTCAAGACTTGACCCACAAATATATATATATTTTTTTTATTTTATTTTTTTTGTGCAACCAAACAAGCAAAATTAATTGTAAGTGTTCTGGTCATCTAGTTTTGAGCATTAATGTAGTGTGACTTAAGCTGTGTAACCATCATCAGATTATCAGTGAGGGCCTGTCCAGTCTCTGGCTTTTAGTCATAGTATTGTCGAACAAAGTTCTGAAATTGCTTTTGCAGTTTCAAGTGTTACTTATATTATTAGTGGGAGTTCATAAGTGTTGCAAGGCTCAAAAGAGCGTAACACTTAGGATATTGCTCTGTTTTATGAAGAGAGCAGTAATTGTCTGGGCTATGCCTGGTTATGTTAACAGGTGCTAACAGTTACAGTAGATTGCAAGACAGTTGTCAGTTACATTTCCTTTCGCTGGTGATATCACATGAAAAACAGCCAATCAAATGCTTCGTAAGAATGCGAAAAAGTCTGGCTACCTATCATTGGTTGGTTTTCACACAAGTCCCTTGTAGAATTTTTGTATTGTAACTGACAACCGACATGCAAAACACTGTAATAAGCAGCCAATGAGTGTTAACACAACTGTGGAATTTAAAAGAATGGGGATTTCAATAAAGTAGTATTTCTTGTCCCCTAAAGCAGAGAGAATTACTTACTTGTTAAGAGCTGTTCAGACTCTTTAATGATTACAAATAACAGTACTTTTAAGTCATCATGGCTTTCTAGTATTCTAAGGTGATGATGCAATAAACCACTGAGCAGCAGTGGATGATTGCCCTATATGGACTGAGGTTTAAGTAATTAGACAAACGTTGTATCACGCTCCTTCACACCTTCAGCACTTACAAGCTCCTGTCAACTGTGCTTCATCATAACCCAACTACTTTATCAAGCACAGCTTGACCCTCAAATGTATGTAAAGTACATACTTCAGTTGGCTAGTGAAGGTCACATGTTGAACATGTGAACACAGAAGGATAACATTGCAGTACTTCTTATAAATCACAAACTGTATGTAGTACAAGAGTGTAGTTGAATGAGTTTTGTAGTAGTGGTCACTTTGAGTACTGCTTGGTGGTGCATACATTTAGTACCCACTATGTAATGGATGGAGTAGTGCAGTATAGTACATCAATTTTGTTTAGTTCTTTAATTCAATATATTATTCAGTCTTCTCTATCCACTAGTGGGTTGGAGGTCGTTATTCACTTTGGTCTGCCATCGGATTATCAATTGCTCTAGCCATTGGTTAGTGTGTGTTTGTGGTATGTGCGTGTAGTGTAGTGTAGCATGTGCATGGGTGCATGCGTACATGCATGTGTGTGTGTGTGTGTGCGTGCGTGCGTGTGTAGCAGGTGTGTGTGGTATATATCGTGCGTGCATGTGGTGTGGTGGGTGTGCGTACGTGCGTACACGCATGTGTGACTCTGTGTGTGCATGTCTATGGTTGCACATATTTGCAGGTATGGACAATTTTAAGAGATTACTGGCTGGAGCACATGCAATGGTATGTATCAATCACTACTACACTGTGATGACATTTCTTGTGTATTTCAGGACAATCATTTCAAGACAGCTCCAATGGAGAAGAACGTAAGCACAACATAGTCACCATTGTGTATTAAACACAACAGAGCACACAATACACCACACTTGTAGCTCTGTTAAGACTAGTATGTATATCATGTATTGTGTATGTACTGTTGTTAGGTTCCCATGATTATGGGCATGTTGGGGGTGTGGTACAACAACTTCTTTGGAGCTCAAAGTCACTCACTCCTGCCATATGATCAGGTACTGTCTTCATTGCTGCCTTATTTGACGTAACCATTTTCCTTACTTAGTACCTCCATCGCTTTGCTGCCTACTTCCAGCAGGTTAGTATATTAGTATACAATGAAGTGGGAGTAATATATGGAGCAAACAAAACTGTCATGAGTTTGATTTTTGGACCTTAACTAAGTGTCTGTGATATGTGTGCTAGTTCCCTAAAGTGTCCAGTTCCATTATAGTGAAATGTGTTCTATTCTACACTAAAGTCCCCTTCTTGATTGGATAGGTCACCCTACCTATATACACACATAATTTCAAAGAGAGCACAATTTGCTGCTTATCAAGTTATGAAATTAAAACCCACAATCAGTACTGGTAAGTAGGTGTATATAAACCATATCACTACAAGCAAGAGTCCATAATAAAGAAGAGAGTGTCTAACTTCAATATGACCTATCAAAAATGACCCCGTTTAGTAGCTCCGTATGTTATAGTTTATTCACGCATATCGCAGACGTGTTAAATAAGCCTTATCGACACCTCACCTTCTAGCTCTTCAATACAGCCGCCTGAAGCCGCATTGAATCACGTGCGCTTTGCTGAATAGCATGGTTTTGATTGTGGGTTTCTCAAGTTGAAAGCGTGGCGTATGGAACATGGGGACACTCCTACTCGCTTGCAGTCTCGAAAGCGAATTTGTCGCCCGTCAAGGGAAGAGTCACTCCCAAAACGATCTTGCCACTCTTCGACTGAATCATCAACTGGTTGGTTATTTGACGAATGTGACCTGGCTTCAGACGATAGTTACTGTGAAGAATGGGACACAGCATTGATGGAAGGAAATCACAGTGAGCCGTTGGTGATGCCAATCGAGCCAGAGGCAATGTCATCATCAAGTTTTGTTGCTGCTTATAATGATCAGCTTCTGTTATCTAGAGCACTTGATGAATCATCTGTACCTAGGTCAACATCCCTACCTCCAGTGATTCCACCTGTAACTACTACGTGCATAGAGCAGAAAGAGTTTTTGCAAAGTATCATTGACAGCATAGCTGGTAAATTCCCAGAACTAGTGTTTACATTAAGATACAATGGCCTGGACAGCACCAACCCCGTGTTAGAAATATCACAGAGGGCGGTGTTTAATCACCCCCCACTTGGATTGACCCCTCGAGTGTGTGTTACCATTCAGAATAAGCACTACAAAGTTCATGTTATGATGAGACCATGGAGTGAAGGAGAGATAAAATCAATTAATGACGTAGAAGAACTTTGTGATTTATTTTGCAGGAGATCTCTGTACAAATTCTGTCCTGGAATTGATCCTGTGCATTATGAGAATCAGTACAACAAAACAATTCGATTTCATATCAAAAGTGTTCGGCAGTCAGAATTTCCATTTTCACGAGTAGATTCTGTGAATTGCAAACTCTGGTTTTTACCTGCATCAAACTGTAAGGTAGCAGAGAAAGATGCTAGTGAAATGAAATGTCCTCCTTGCAAACGTTTGGTCCATGACCTAAACCTCCAAAGAAAACGTACCCTGGAAGAAAGCCCAAGCAGAAGGATAAAAAGGCAATGTCCCTCTTCAAGAGCACGCCTGCAGTATATGTCACCTGCCAGCAAGCAAACACGTAAACGGTATGCTCAATATCAACGATCCAGTAACATTCGGAACTTACGAAGGCTAGAGGATAGTGAGGTTGTGCTCAGTGATGAACAGAATGTGGAGATGTGTGCAGTAATGGAAGCAACACAAGCTGAAGATTTGGATAAGCTGTACCAGGAAGGAGACCAGCATGGAGTAGGAAGTCTAATGAAGACATTGTGGTTGACAGATAAAGATCGCCAGCAAAAGCAGTTTTTCTCAGATCAGGAAAAGAATAGTAAGTGATATTTTTTTGTTTTGCATTACTTTTGTCTACTCTTTTCTTTCAGCTAACGGAGGTCGTGGGAACAGGTGGAACATGATTACTATCCGTATGGGTAAGTGAATTATTATACCGTATTATTGCTTTCACACTGTTTGTTCCTGTAGCCCTAGCTATTTATACTCGTAGCCCTGCAGCCTACAAAGCTCTGCAAAGTTTTGATATTTTAAAATTACCATCAAAATCCACCATGCAAGCATTCACTGGAGCTTTCATGCATGCTCCAGGAGCAAGTAACGTTTGCATCATTAAGCAAGTGGCCCAGTATGTTTTATTTAAAGAAGACTGTCGAAAGAATGGACGACAAGAGCCACAATCAGATGGAGCCTTGATATTTGATGAGGTCAAGGTGGCCTGTCAGTTAATGTGGAACTCCCGCAACCACCAACTAATGGGGTTGGCAATGACATCGAAGGACATGGCATCTTTGAGCGATGTTTACCGCATTCTAAAAGATCCTGAAGCCAGCCAAACATCTTATATTCTACAATTTATTTGGAGAGACCTTACCAGCAGCTATGACATAGTGGGTCCTTACTATACATCTGCTGCCTCAGTGGAAGCCACTTTTGTAGTGGCTTGTTTGTTTGAAACCATCAAGCTTTTTCAACATCATGGTCTGAAGACAAGTTTGTTGGTCTGTGATGGAGGATCTGCAAATATTGCTACAATTAAAGCAAGTCATTACTGCCATGGGGCGTATTCGATCAAAGAGGATGGGAATGACAGATATGAGGTAGAGCCATGGATGATTAACCCTTTTAATCCTCCATACAAGATTTTCTGGTTGATTTGTCCATCACACCAGGTAACTGTAATATGATGGTTGTGTTAAGTAATTGCTCTATTTCATAGTTGAAGAATATGGTCAATGCACTGTTTTCATCCAAGGAAGGAGGGACGAAACAGTTTAGACGGGGAGACTCTACAGAGTTTGGATGGAAGGCAGTCACAGACTTGTATGAGAGAGAGCTGCTACGGGTACACAATGGTCAGGCAAGAATGGTACCAAGATTGAGGGAGGCTCATTGTTTACGTGACTCATGGACAAAACTGAATGTATTGCCAGCTAAAATTATGCAGGTAAATTTGAGGTTGTATTTAAAAATAGAAATGTTATGTGACTTATACAACCTTGTATTGTGTTTATGTACCACTTGTTTATACAGCAGGAGCAAGTCCTTGGTGAACTATTTTGGTACGTGAATCAGAATCCTCCACCAAACGATGCAGCAAAAGCGCAGGAGACTTTTGCCTACCTAGAAGCTTGCAGTTTCATTTTTGAACAGGGATTATTGTCACACGATCAGATCAAAAGCTTAGATAGCAAGGTCCTTCAGAACATTACAAAGGGGTATGATTATTTTTCTGGATGGTTAACTTCTATCCTAAAGAAAGGTACTGCCATACTATGGTATTATATAGGTACTGAACCACATTGTACTTGTTATTAGATCCTCAATATCCTCATACATCATCTACCCAGCGGTCATTCCTCTCTTGGCAAAGTAAGTTTGTTTACCATAAACAATAACTGTACAAGTGTCAAGCTGTTTAGATTTAGCCGTATAATTATTTATATGACTGACAATCATTTGTATAATCTTGTTTAACAGCATGGGACCTACTACGAATCGATGTATATGGATTTCAAGCATTCTCCAAGTGGTTTCTATCAACGTATCCTACATATTTTATCTCTCCAATTCGCCTGTCAGGATCAGCTGTGGAAAGCTTGTTTAGCCAATACAAGTTTACTGCTGGTGGAAAATTGGACTCGGTGAATTATACTACTGCTCGAGCTGCTCACCTAATCAAGCAATGTGCTGCTACACATCACAGCGGTGTCAACTACAGGGATGAACAGCTAAGTCTAGTACAAATTCCTCTGGAGAAGAAGTCGTACAATAAAAAATCTGTGTAATTTTTTAATCACATTGTTTGTATTATAATGAATGAAAATTACTTCTTACAACAAAAAATCAGTGTAATTTTAAATCACATTGTTTGTTAAAAATCACTTCTTACTTCCTAGCTTAGTTTCTAATTTGGCATGATGAGCTAAAAGCGTAGGTCTTAAATTTATGTCAACTGTTGATGCCAAGCCTTTCTTTGTTGCCAGCTGTTGCTTTGTTGCTGACAAGAATTCTTGAATTCTTGTATTACAGATTTTCCTTGTAAATGTTTCAAATACATTCCTAATGGCATCTTCTGAATAGATCGTTATGTTTGGTGACTTTGAAGCCAGTATCTCTTTGAATGTATCGAAGAATTTTGTCTCTTCCTGAATTCTTTCATGTGTTATCTAGAAGGAAGACAGTTATTTAAATTGATCACAACAAAGAGTAAGCTAACCTTAATTAAATTGTCCCCTTCTTGGTGTAGCCAATCAGGATTCACAGTTTCTTTGACTGCAGTATCCACTTGTCTCAAAAATGGTATAAATGTAGGATCAGGGGAGTACATGTATCCTTGGTCACGGTACTTGAGGTAACTTGGCATACTGACTTTATCCTTGGAATTCATACAGTGCAAAATCGATATCTCCTGGGATAAAATATTCCTTTGATCATCTTTGCAATGCTTCATTTCTTTGTAATGAAGATGGAGCAAGTCTGATATAGCTGCACCACCAAAACGAAAATACACATCATCTCCATCAGCTACCTGTGTTGTACTTTTATTACTGGAACTTGTGGTACTGGAATTATTACTCTGAAAATGGTTAACATGACCCAGTAAGCAGTGGTATAATGCTGATGATATGGTCATCATCACAGGATTACTCACTGGGACAGGCACATCATTTTCTTCACAGAATCTTAGCCACATTGTTCGAGATTCGTCAATCTGATAACCAACTGGATCAGGTAGTCCAATTTCTAACATGGTGTGCTGGCTGGCTAATAAGAAGGCACTGCAGTACTTCTGCCACTGAAACTGGAAACGCAAAAAGGATTCAGGCCCCTTTTTACACTCTTTATACAGACCAACAAAACACAGTCGATGGCTCACGATTATATCCTTAAGGGGCTGCTCTGTATCATGGAGCTTGACAGTGATTTTCTTCAACTTTTCAGAAAATAGCTGTTCATCAAATTTGACATAAACCTCACTTAGAAGTACAGAAAGATCAACTGACTCTAAAGATGCCAGCATCTCATTTCTCTCTCTCTGGTTCATTACTTTCGACTTTTTTTTCTTTGGTGGTGGTAAGCAGCTTTCTGGTGTCTGTGACGGCTCTTTATTGGCTGGAACTGCTCGTTTTCCTCGGCCCTTTCCTTTCTTCTCTGCAGTTGGTTTGGAGCCATCTCGCGTTCTAGAAAAGCTATAGTATAATTACGCGTCAATGTTCAGACTTTAGTTACTACCTGTTCTCCTTAGTCATCCCTCGTTTCTGCCTTACAGTAGCTGCTTCTAGCTCAAGTTCCAGCGGACATTCACTCTCGGAATTTCGGCTTGCCACGCTACAAGAACGGGGCTTACGTTGAGAATTAAGCCTTATAACGCTTTAAAAACTTACCCCTTGTGAATCTTATCTTTACCTGCTGCTTTACTCCTGGTAGTTCTTTTCACACTTTCAGCAGTCGCCATGCCGCCTTGCTAGCTGTTAAAAGTATCGCACGTGACGGCGCAGATCGCTCAATTCATTAGGGCTCGCGCGTGGCAAATTAACGCTAATCAACAATTCTTTAAGGGAAGCCAATTCACCTTACTTTACTTAACGGGGTCATTTTTGATGGGTTATATTGAAGTTAGACACTCTCTTCTTTATTATGGACTCTTGCTACAAGGCATTTGTCAATTTCTAAGTTCTTTTCTTCGTGAAATTTTGTATCATTTTTTGGAGAAGGCCATACACTTTTGGAGGCCTTTCAATGTTCAATCCAACACTGTATTCATCCATAAAGAAACTTGGATGTTTATTTTGTTTGTAAAATTATTCTGGACCCAATGTTAGAATGACCTCTATCCAAAATGACATCACAACATAAAATGGTGCTGATACTTGGAGGACTTTATTACTTTCACTATGGAAGATTTGAACAATTCTCAATTTTTATGATACTGTGATAACGGACTACAAGAATGGTGTCCAGGTACAGTGATAGAATTTTACGGTGCATGCACTAACGCTGTTTCGTGCTTCCAAAGTGGGAAGAAGATGGTTTTCCAGAGCATTTGGGCAGCGACGATCGATACACAAGTGACACAGAAACGAATTAACAGCCTTGTGAAGAAAATTATCTTGATAGGATGCTAAACGATGTACAGCTTAGTATATAGAATAAATCTACACATGTACCCTATTGAGGTCTGCTTAGTATAAATGTTAGTAACACTCTATTTTACCATTTAGAAAAACTTTATTCTGGTATTGTTGAAGATTCTACTGAAGACTTCTCTGATATATTGAATTACCCTAGTGTTCCAGAAAAGAACATCGTAAACATACACCAAAGCAGAAAGCATAGAGGGGAAATTATTGTTGTGTACCACTTTGTAGAAATTCATCTGGACAACAGAAAGAAAGGAAATGGTTAGGATTACCAAAACTATCATTTCATACATTCCCCAAAGCTGGTACAATTACATACAAACACATAAAAATCTGTTCACAGCTGAAGATTTCTCATCAACAGAAAAGAATCACCTTGTACCAACTGCAGTTCCCTCAGTGTTTCCCTGGACAACTGAAAGCTTCAGGTGGCACAGTGACATTTCACAAATAGCTGCATCTGAAAAGTAGCGATGTGATTTGTTAAGGGAGAAAAGTGGTTTAGAAAACACACAATGCAGTGGTAGTGATGATTACAGAATAGATGAAGATGAGGATGACCCCAAGGAAGATGACTTGACTACTACTATTTAGATGATACCACTGTAACATCAGCAAGTGAACTTAATGCCCTTCAAAGTCAGATTTTAAATTTACTTGCATAACTTCTGTAATTACAACAATCAATTGCTGAAAGTAAAATGTCTGCACAGAAGTCACTGTTCCGTTTACAGAACATCAAGGACTGCGATGACTTGATTAAATTTTATACAGGCTTTCCAGACTATACCACATTAATTGCTGCCTACAAAATACTCTTGGAGTCAGATGCCAGTGGAATGCAACAGTGGCATGGCAAACATTGCCCTACAGTGAATCTAAACAAGGTAGATTTACGTAGTAAGTTTTTTTTAACTCTGATGAGACTTCGTCTTGGGTTGTTTGAGCTGGACTTAGTGAACAGGTTTGGGATATTACAGTCAACAATATCATACAGTACAGTAGTACTGTATATTAGGGATCATGGAGAATTGGGTTTTCCTAGCCAAAAAATTCACCCGAATACCAGCTTCACAACTCCATCCTGGCACCTTGGCAGTATTGGTTAGGTATAACCAAGCCCAAAAGTGCCTTCAGTATGATCCTAAAGGCTTGCAATAAATAGTTACGAAATTTTTTTTTTTTTAATTATTCAATGGAATTTTCTACTGCCTGCCTGCCTGCCTGCCTGCCTGCCTGCCTGCCTGCCTGCCTGCCTGCCTGCCTGCCTGCCTGCCTGCCTGCCTGCCTGCCTGCCTGCCTGCCTGCCTGCCTGCCTGCCTGCCTGCCTGCCTGCCTGCCTGCCTGCCTGCCTGCCTGCCTGCCTGCCTGCCTGCCTGCTTTCAGGCAAGCATAACTCGATAACGGCTAAGGCTATGGGCTTAATTTTTTCACTGTTTGACATTGCTTCATGCCGAGACCTGCCTTTTGGCATACCGCAGTATGTACAATCCATGCATCATGGACTTACCTTTGTCCTCCTTTGTGTCCCATTTCTTTTTGCTGACAGCCTAAAGTGTCGATTCGCGGTAGCGCGATGCATGACTTCCCTACAGTACGTTTGTAAACGGGAATTGTCCGTATTTTTCATGGTGAATGGACTGATTGCAGAGATGATTCTAACACTGTTCTTTGCTTGTAACGCTGTGTAACTGGCTGAACATAGCTGAAAGCAAAGAGTAATGGCTGCTGCACTTTCAAGGCAGTAGTTGATAGTTGGGGGCATGAGAATCATCATATTTTCGAGGTACTGGATTGTTGCAGAGGCACTTCTTCTACTGTTTTTCGTCTGTAGCGCTGTGGATCGGGCCAAACACAGCTGAAAGTAAAGCGTAATGGCCACTGTACTTTCAAAGCAGTTTTGATAGCTGGGGCGTGCGCTCAGACTAAAACATTAATTCAGGTGCCATCCTTTCTTTTGATGTGGTATGCGTGGGTTCGCCAGTCAATAATCTTACAAAAAAAAGTAAGCAAACAAGTTGAAGGAAAATTTGAAATTTTAAGTTCGATCAGGGACCATAAAAAAAGGTAAGAAACAAGGGAGATCGATCGCCTACACCTGCAGGGATTAAATGTTCACTAGTGTATCTGCAGGTGTAGGCGATCTCCCTTGTTTCCTTACTTTTTTTTTTTCTATGGTCACTTAGGCTAATCGAACTTAAAATTTCATATCAAATTTTTCCTTTAACTTGTCAAGGATTATGACAACTTGGATCAACATGATGTACCACACCTTTAAAGGAATTGAGGTGTTTCCTTCTTGGCATATAGTAAAAAAAAAATTAATGCCCACTATTTTCGAAAAGGATTATCCAAACACTTGCAGCAACTGAGTTTCAGTTAGAAAGGCCATCCTCTCTTCTGTCACAGTCCTGCATCTTCTCCACCTTCTCCACCTACAAGAACACAAACACCATTAAAGTTCTCATAGACAAGTGGAGCATTATCCTTTGTGTCTCCATGTTATGGAGGATCCATTTCAGACAGGCGACTAGTAGAAGTTAGTGGGCTATTAGAGAAGCTGGAGCCAGGGGATGAGGTAATGGCTGATAAAGGTTTTCAGATTCAAGACATTCTGGCACCACTTGGTGTTCGCTTGAATACACCACCATTCCTAGCTGCAAACACTCAATTGTCTGCTGATGATGTCATGTTGACAAGCAAAAATTGCATGATTGAGGATCCACGTAGAAAGAGCTATAGGACGAGTAAAAGAATACCATATATTACAAGGTGTTCTACCTGCTGCTATATGGGACACCATCAATCAGATTGTTTATGTATATTTAGTGAGCTAGTACCATGATTGGTTCACATAACAATGTCAAATCATGTTTATATGTTAATTGTGGAATCATAATGACTATCACCATTATAAATTATTTTAAAAGGAGTAGGTTTCCATCTATTCCACTGTTTACAAAGTTCCCAAGCTATCACTGAGATAAAAATTCCTCCTATGATTTTGAGTTCAGGTGGTGTATCTGAAAGTTTCGGGCATAGGTCATGAATGATTGCTCTGCATATGATGTAGTCACAACTACTATGCTCCTTTGTAAACCCAGAGCAAGTAAGTGAAGTTCCAAATCACCACCCCAGCTGTTAGGATTCAAATATCCAATTGTTTTTCTAGCCATTGTAACATAGATAAGCCATCTTCCTGGCAAACTTGTGGGTATTTATACATCATTACTAGAGCCACTCTTCTCAATGCCATACTAATGTCAGAATTACCCTTACAATTAGCAGGAATTAACTCAGCCTGATGGGCCACAGTATGGTACATGCAACTACCATCGCCTTTCCCTACATGTTTTCTGACATGTAATTGTTGCAGAAGAAAATCTACTGGTATGAATGATTTGACAAAACCAATGCCTGTACACTCTAATACATCTTTTCCTGTGGCTGGTGCACTCATAGCTGATGGATTTGTTGACTTAGTGGCAACTGAAGGAGCTAGAGAAGAAGCATCTGGAATAGATTTATTGGTTAAAAATCTTGATGGCACAATTATATACGGCACGGTTGAAGGTAAAATTTGTTGAAGTAAAGCTCTTTAGCTTTTGAAAAGCTTTTCTCACAAAAATAGAATCGTAATTGATACGTTCTTTGAAAGGGTCTTCATTGGGTGACCAGACAACAAAATCACACCACTTCGTATTAGTTACACTGATTTGGGTTTGTACTTGATAGAAATATCCGTGAGACTTAGAGAGATACAGAGAGATACAAAGAACCACTGTTTTCAACTAAAAAAAGCTCTGCTTAATTTCTGGAGGTCTCAACAATAGATCTCTTTTCACACAAATATGGGCATTTAGTTTCTAAGCACCTTTGTTTCCCTTCATCTTTGCCTATAATGATTCTGTCTGGGCTAGCTTCTAACCATGGAGTAAAGGAATCTACCTCCAGACCACACACCCTCACATCTACAAAGATTCCATGGTTATTCAGGTACTTCACACATGATGAAATGGCATCATTGTCATGCTTCCTGCCATAGCAAATAGCAAGTGTTTCCAGAGGTTTTGAAAATATCTTTCTCTCAACAAATGCTTTGTAATTTGTACTCGGCTTATGGTGGCACACTTCTTTCATTATAGAAGTAGTTATACAAATTTTCATTCATTGCGCCACAGCTCAGAATCAAACTGCAAACTTGTTTTTGCCTCCAACTCTGTTGCTTGGGAGGAACTTATAATGACTTGGTGCTCATATAAAATATTACATAAGTGTGATGGGCCAGTTGATGGTTTGCCACCAGAACTTCAGCCTCCAATACATTATGGCTGCTATAAGTGTGGTCGTGATTAATGTGATTTAACTTAGCTGCTAGTTCCCTTTGAAAATTTCTTTTTTAACAGCAGCTCTAGCCAAGCGCTGCTTCCTCACTTCATCCTCGTGGCTTTCAGATGGAGCTGTTCATCATCTAACAACTGAACAAAACATGATGGTCAGTACTTCTTAAGAATTGTTCTATCGTAGTTGGCTCTTTTCTTTTCTGCTTCTGTTTTTGCTGAATCAACAGCTTTACAAGCTGCAGCAATCTTGCGCTTTGCAATCTTGGACAAGATTGTGCTGAGTGTTCCTGACTTATTGGGATCAATAATTCTTCTACTCACTGGTCAGCAATCCCACTGATTAATTATTTTATCCCTTGCTCTCTTTTCCACCCCATACTCATGCTTAGCTAGTATAACCTCATCTGTTGGTCTAGCACCACTACTCCTAGGTGTAGATTGATTCCAAGTTTGCAATCTGTCTGTGCAGCCTTTACACTCAACATCCTGCAAGCCACAGTGGATATAATCTTCTAGACAATACAGTGTTGCTGTAACATGATTGCAGCATCCCGATAATCCTGCTGGACAGGAACAGTAAGCTTTGAAAATCTTTGCAGATGACTGATGCACAAGAATAAAAACTTTGTAGACCCAGTCTTTTCTCATTGATGGTAAAACAATTGATGACACACAAACACAGTCCTGCACACTAGGCATAGAATGAAACTTGATGTTTTGTACATGTCCATCTCAAAAAAAAATGGTCTTTTTCAAAGTTCTAGTATACTTGAGATCTGTACATATTCACCATCATCATCATCAGTTACATCAGAAGCAACTTTAAGCTTTTCATTCATAGTACATTCACCATTTTCTGCTTTTGTCGCCCTTTTGTCAACAATGCCTTCCAAAGGACTTACCCTTTTCAACAACACTTGACATTCCACCAAATAATCAAACATAGTGTCAAAATTAATTTTTGGCAAATCATAGAGCTTGCTGATCCATTGAGGATCATCTGCCTCTGGCACTGATTCTAACAAGCGTTGGTGTAAGGAGTTTGGTTCTTCAGCAGCTGACAACTTCCGTTGTAAGTTTACACCATTGTCAGGATCAATCAAATACTCATCCCAGCCAAGCTTGATGTAACACTGTACTCTGAAACATGAGAACAAACTGTAAGTAGTTAATTGGAACAACAGAGATAATTGTGCAATGCGTAATTACTTTATGCTATCATCTTAGCACTGAGGTAAAGTGTAGACTGTGTGCATTACCACTAATAGGTGCATTTGATATGAATACAATAAATCATTATTTTTAAGTTCACCTTTCTATCAGTTGTGTTTTGTTTCCAGATAAAGGTGCACCGCGACAGGCCAGCTACCTTTTTCAGCTGAACAACATTCAATTCATTGGGCTTCTTGTCCTTAAGTGATGCACCAGGGATGTCATCTTTGTTAAGCATCAACATTTGTTCAGTATAACCCAACACCATAGGCTCATCTCGATCATCAGGACCCAGCTCGTGAAGGTCGACCTCTGGAAAACCATCTTCTTCCCACTTTGGAAGCACGAAACAGCGTTAGTGCATGCACCGTAAAATTCTACCACTGTACCTGGACACCATTCTTGTAGTCCGTTATCACCATATGATAAAAACGGAGAATTGTTCAAATCTTCCATAGCAAAAGTATTAAAATCCCCCACTATCTGCATCATTTTATGTTGTGACATCATTTCAGATAGAGGTCATAACTCTGGTGTCTAGCCCCAGGTGTTTAATAGAGGGTATACGCATTTATTATTTGAACAAAAAGTGGTCAATATATTGAGATTAGAGGCATGCCCAAAAAATTTTGTCGGTGAACAAATCCCACACAAAAGTACGGGTAGCAAATGTGGCTCAGACTATAACTTGCCACATGAACTAAAGATAGGGCTGAGGTAATTATGCTCATGATTCTTTGCATTATTCTATTCAGAATTTCCTAGAAAAAACTTACATTATGCTCAAAATTCCAATAAATTGAAATAGTAGGATGGCACCATAATAGGAAGTTGAAGTACCTACCGATGTGGTGTTTGATCCAATCAGAAAATGCTTTAATACTGACTATATAGGAGCAAGTGGGAAATGTTGTATATAAAAACCATACAATTTCATTACTGATTAATTGGTTGCTAGCTAGATTTTTGATTAAATTTCTTCAGCAGGGATATACGTAATAACATTACAAATTAAAATGGCTGGATGCTGTGAAAATAGTGAAAAACATCAGCAGTAGACCATAACCATATATTTGACCATGAAATAACAATAGTACAAGTTCTCCAATACTAACTAAATGTTTATAGCCATACCTAGCTTTGCGTGTGACGTGTTGTCTTATGCCTAACATTAAATCGCTTAATGCTACATAGCTAATAGTATTGCCTCTACTTCTCCTTACTCAGAACAGGTATTGGGAGTACAAATTGTATGACCAAATTTATTTGTAGCATGTGTATCAGTTGTGTTAGTTACATGGTATTGTGAGCATGCAGGTTTCAGTTTACTCCAACTATTGTGTATTTTTATTACAGGGAGACATGGAGTCTAATGGAAAGAGTGTGACTAGATCTGGTGATCGTGTGGACTACTCTACTGGTCCCATTGTATGGGGAGAACCTGGAACTAATGGTCAACATGCTTTCTACCAACTGATACACCAAGGTGTGTGTGTGAGTGCATGCATGCGTCATGCTGTGTAGTGTTTTGTTGTCTTCAGAGGGTATAAATCTGTTTACTTTATTGGTAACATTTTGTACTCTCTTAATTTACATATATGTGTGTATACCATATAAGGGTATCCCTCCTGAATACCATTGTGTGGGTAAATGAGTACATGTCCACTACTTTTTGTGATTACAGTCACTGTCGAGTCTCATCTGTTTTCATCAGAGTTTACACTGCTAACAGTTTGTAATCTCACTATTTTATATCATGTATGTACTCTTGCTACTTCGTATAGTGTTATACACTTAAGTGTTTTGTGTGTGTTTAGCAAACCCTAATGTAATGCATCTTGTCTCTTAGGTACAAAAGTTATTCCTGCTGACTTTATTGCTACTGTTGAGACCCATAATCCAATCCAGAATGGTCTCCATCATGAGGTATGAGTTGTGTGTATGTTGTGTGATGGTGTAAGATGGTGTACTTGTGGTAGATCCTGCTGGCCAACTTCTTAGCTCAGACAGAAGCTCTGATGAGGGGTAAGACAGCTGAGGAGGCGAAGGCTGAGCTTGAGAAAGAAGGGAAAAGTGGCAAACAATTAGAATTGATCCTTCCTCATAAGGTAACAAAGGAATAGTATGCTACTTTTTACTGAAAACGAAAAATGGACTACTACATACATGAATTTGACACTCACAATCAGCTTGTTTAACCGTACAGTAATCGTCTTCCAACTTTACAGTGTCATATAGCTAGCTACTTAGATTTTAGGAGTAACTAATTACATATTTTAGTAGATAATCTGTGCAATATGACATTGAGTAGGGCCAGTTCTGGCCAAATTGGGTTGGATGGGCCATCCATGGTGAATGATAGATATAGCATGCTCCTGCTGGGGGGGGGTCTGGGGGCATGCTCCCCCAGGAAAAGTTTTAAAATTATGTATCATCTAGGAAATGTCATCCAGAAACATATTTAGCCTAATTTTAGTTGGACATAGTTATCATGAATACAATCAATAACTACACTGAATTCATTCATAATAGCTACATGTGAGAGCATGTCCAATTGCTAGATGAGTAATGACCACAGTACTGTCTGTTACTGTATCAGTGGTGTGGCCTCGATTGCACAACATGACAATAAGGCACCCACAAATTAAAGCTCTAATAACAATAGTAAATATTTTGATGCATGCTACTGCCAGAACCTTTCCGTAATATTCCGTGTTTTGAGAGATTTGTATAGACTGTAGTAGCACAGTATCTAAGTCCTTTAACCTATATTTCATGCAGTACAGACTAGTGTTTTATAGCTACTGCTATAATTTACAAGAAGTTCAGTTTCAAGTGAAGTTTCTCTAAAAAGAAGCAGCACTTGCATGCATAATTATATGGCTTCTCATACTGGCTGCTATGATATTCATATAGCTACTAGTCAAGTTGACTGTAGTTGTGAAAATGTTGGGTTGGCCATGGCCTACTCAGCCCCTCCCTCCAGAGCCGACCTTGCATTGAGCAAATGTGATCACTTGATGTGGTAATGTTTTGACACACGCATGTAACGAAGGTTGCTATGTGCACATCGTGCAGAAATTGATTAGGCTAATTAAACTCGTAACTTGTCACAAGGAGCTGCAACAGCTTGTTCACAAATAGATGGGGCACCTGTACAAACCAATACAGTACAATATGGAGGAGACTGAGTGTGGTCCTCAACTAGACATTGCAGTTCAAATCCTGGGATTTTTTCCTTTCTTTTTGTATTGCCTTATTAGCTGTGTCAAGGTTTTTAATTCTTGTTTACAAGGTTAGGTAACTCGAATGCTGCAGCACAAGTTGTTGTCACACCTTCAGTGCTGAACACTGTAAAGCAGTAATAGTATAATAATGAATTTGGTTACCAGGACTGTAGCAGTCCATTAGTTTTTTCTCTAGACAACAAAGAAGTCATAAAATGAAGTTTGAGTAAATTGCAACCAGTCGGGTTTTACTTATCGGGTCACATATAGTAACCAAATTGATAGCTATCAATCTGTTACACACTAGCCTTTGTACATATCGATAATGTCCGAAATAAAGTGCTTATTAACTTAGTACTCAGGGATTTTTATCTCATTGCTCTGTGTGATTCTTGTTTATTCTCCATTGCACATTAAACAGACTAAAAACTTGAGCTACATTCCTTAGGACAAACTGTCGTGTCAACAATCACAGCACAACGCGCACACACACATGTACATACACAAACACACACACACACACACACACACACACACACACACACATTTAGAAAAACCAATTTCAGTAAATCAATTTCTGCCTACAGTGGGCTGTGGGTGCACGCATGGTTGTAAACTGCTGAAGTCACTATGCTATATTCTACACAGGTATTTGAAGGCAACAAACCAACCAACTCCATTGTGCTGCAGAAACTGACTCCCTTCACTTTGGGAATGATGATCGGTAAGCAGTACACCCACTATAGTGAAGTCACTACTCCATATTGACATTAGCAATGTATGAGATGAAGATCTTCACTCAAGGAGTGGTCTGGGATATCAACTCATTTGACCAGTGGGGGTGGGTGTGATTGTTTGTTGTAGGTAACAAGGAGTAGCATGTACAGCTAGTTCTTGTGTGGTTACATGTAAAATGCTCTCTTTTTTATGTATGTAATAGTTGTAACATGGGCATGAAGGCTTTGCCTGATATGTATGCCCGACTGCCTGAGGGCATACATATCAGGCAAAGCCCAAATGCCTGTGTTACAACTAATATCTAACACTTATTAGGCTGATAGCCTGTACAGGGTGATCAATCGCTCAAGCCAATACGAGTGCAGCCACTGAATGTATTATATATGTATACCTAAAATTTTCGATTATGGGTTAGCAGCTAGTACGTTCAGTTATGATAAACAGGAATATCCTAGAGATATAATGGAGAATTTCCGTTACGCAAGTTTAATCAGTGCTATTGAATCGTTTATGGAAAAACTACACAGTTCACTAAAGGCCTAGACAGGTAAGCTTGCTTGTAGAGTGGTTACTCCGTGTAGAGTGGTAGATTTGTGGTGGGGGCGTGTCCATATTCAAAAACGTACGGAAACGATCGGTGAATAAACTATAGCACTAGTTTTCACCTTAGCCCAACGTTTTTCAACTCGTAGGATGGCGAGGATAACAAAATGCTCACCATCTGAGTCGTGTATCCTAATCATGTGAGTGTTAATCGATCCCCACAATCAATTTCGGCATCAACGTATATAATCACTGCCCAGTTGTAGCCCGGTCTACATTTCGTATGTAGCCCGGCTAGCTGGGTTACATATGAAATGTAGCCCGGGCGGTTCCTTTGATCTAAGGTGTGAAAGTGTTACATATATATTTAATGCATAATGCCATATCCACCATATAGTTCTTGTAACTCTTTAATGTTTGACTTAGATATATAGTTGTTTATTTATTATCTTCTTGTAGAGTTGAGCTGGGCAAACAGTTAGCTAAGATAATTCAACCAGAGTTACGAGGCACTGATCCGGTCAAGGGACATGATGCCAGCACCAATGGCTTGATCAACTACATCAAGGGACACCGACCCAAACTGTGATCAAAATTTATTCAATCAATTAACTGATGCTAGATTTCAATTATAGTTTCCTGTGTTAGTTGTATAGAACTGTCTTACTGGTGTAGCTATAGTAATATAATAGCTGTAAGGAACACAACAAAACAGAAGAAGGGAGGAGGGAGGGTTGTATCCCACCCTAATGCAGTCAGCCTAATACAACAGTCAATATTAATGGTAGAACTAACTCTAATCTGTATATAGATACTAATATGATTGCCCCAAATATTGAGATACTCTACAGCAGTGGAGGAGACACCCTTATTTGGGGGGTGTACCTATAGCAACTTATCCAGTGGGTCTACGCACTTCCCTCCCCAGCAAATTTTGATGGTTAGGTTCTCTGAGATTCAAATACTATTAATTGACTGTTGTATTAGGGTGACCTCTGCAACAGAATTACCTACAGAGTGGTAGTAGCTACAGTGATCACTCCATGTAGAATTTGCTTTCAATATGAAACAGTCAGTCAGTTAGTCAATGTTCAGTTATCAGTCATTCAGTATAATAGTTATTGTGTACTTCTGCTGAAGTATTTCCATGGGCAGAGCTTGTTTGTACAGATAGGTGAGATATTTTGGCTATCAAGCATCAACTGTTACCAATGACAGCAGCCAAACAAAACAACCAACACCTATCAAATATCCCCCAATGTATAATCTTGAGTCATCAATCTATGATAATGGTTATCCACACATGAAATTTGCTTATCTCACTTTATGTACATGTATATTGTACAGATATTATATTTTAATTGTTTCACTGTTCAACTCAGCATTCCAGTCTATTCATTATGTTGTAAAGTCATTTTCCTCAACAGTGGATTCTTGTTTCTCAACTAACTAACAAGTGTTCAGGTGAGCAAATTGTCCATACATTAAATGTCTGACTGATATATCCATGCATACCCTGCATGTTGGTTTGACTAGCTAATGTTTTTATCAACTGGCTAATACAGGTCTCAGTGTCAGGTTGAAATTGAGTCAGTTGCTTGAAGACTCTAGTAACACTGAATTTGACTTTTGTCTTGTCGGTTCAACTGATGAAAACTTAATTAATGCATGATCATTACATATTAGTAGAGAAAACTAGGAGGAACACCATACTATGGCAGGAGGAGGGATTTTGCACAAATAGTTTGAATAGTGTGCATGCATGTAGTGTTTGTGTGTGTATGTGTAGTGTGTGTTTGTGTAGTGTGTGTATGTGTAGTGTGTGTTTGTGCATGTATGTGTGTAGCACATTTGTGTGTGTGTGTGTGTGTGTGTGTGTGTGTGTGTGTGTGTGTGTGTGTGTGTGTGTGTGTGTGTGTGTGTGTGTGTGTGTGTGTGTGTGTGTGTGTGTGTGTGTGTGTGTGTGTGTGGTGGTCCTGCTTTGCATAGCAGGTTGCTTACTTTGATGGAGGTTGTGTGGAGGGAAGGAGAAGTGTTTAAGGATTGGAAAGACGCTGTGATCGTACCAGTTCCCAAGAAGGGCAACCTCCAATCCTGTGACAACTGGCGAGGGATTAGCTTGTTGGATGTTGTGGGGAAAGTGATGGGTCGGATTATTCAGGAACGGCTTCAGGTGATCGCTGAACAGTTGTTACCAGACTCACAATGTAGATTTCGGAGGGGAAGAGGTTGTGTGGGCATGATTTTTGTGGCTAAACAGTACCTGATTCTGTACCTAGGAATGCTCTGTGGACTGTTCTGGCTAAGTGTGGTGTGCCTCCTACAATGCTGAGCATTATCAGGTCCTTCCATGAAGGGATGCAGGCTGGAGTTAGGGTGGGGAGTGCTGTTACCAATTGTTTTGAGGTTCGAAATGGCTTGAGGCAAGGTTGCACCATGGCACCAACTTTATTCAACATTTATTTTAATGCAATGGTGACCCGATGATGTAGTCAGAGTGGAGAGGCTGGAGTGTCTATTTTGTACAAACATAGTAGAAAGCTGGTGGGAGATCGAACTGCAAAGTCTAGGTTATTGAAAGTACAGGTGACTGAGTCACAGTTCGCTGATGACCTTGCTTTGTATGCTGTAACTCGTACAGCCTTTGAGTCAGTTTGTAAGAGATTTGTACAAGTGGCAAGTTTTTATGGTCTGACTGTTAACTTACCTAAGACAAAAGGTGTGGCGGTGGGAGCCGCAGTTGGTGAGGGTGATAATTCCCCAGTGGTGGTTGAAAGCGGTGAGATGGAAATGGTAAGAGATTTTACTTATTTAGGTTCCAAGTTGTCTAGTGATGGTGAGATCACTGCAGAGGTTAGCTGTAAAATTGCTAAGGCTTCCAAAGCCTTTGGTTGCTTGAGGGTACCGATCTTCCTCAATCGCACTCTGTCCATTAATACTAAGAGAGCTGTCTATAAGGCTGTGGTGATTTATACTTTGCTATATGGAGCAGAGACGTGGACTCTGAAAGCTCCTGATGTGAAAAGGCTAACCACATTTCACAACCGTTGTGTACGAACAATTTTGGGTGTGTCTAAATTCCAACCATGGCAAAGCCATATTACTACCCAACAATATCTGGACAATTTGGCCTGTATTGGTCGATAGCTGATTTTGTTTTGGATCAAAGGCTACGGTGGCTTGGTCACCTGGGCGTGTGTGTAGTGTGTGTGTGTACATGTGCATATACATGTGTGCATGTGTGTGTGTGTACATGCGCACGCATCTACGTGCATGCATGCCTACCTATTTGCAGGTATGGACAATTTCAAGAGGTTACTGGCTGGAGCACATGCAATGGTATGTATCAATCACTACTACACTGTGATGACATTCCTTACGAATTTCAGGACATTCATTTCAAGACAGCTGCAATGGAGAAGAACGTAAGCACAACATAGTCACCATTGTGTATTAAACACAACAGAGCACACAATACACCACACTTGTAGCTCTGTTAAGACTAGTATGTATATCATGTATTGTGTATGTACTGTTGTTAGGTTCCCATGATTATGGGCATGTTGGGGGTGTGGTACAACAACTTTTTTGGAGCTCAAAGTCACTCACTCCTGCCATATGATCAGGTACTGTTTTCATTGCTGCCTTATTTGACGTTTCCCTCATATAGTACCTCCATCGTTTTGCTGCCTAATTCCAGCAGGTTAGTATATTAGTATACAATGAACTGGGAGCATGATTTTACATGTGTTCTGATTTCCAGATACTTTTGGACCACATTAGGAACATCACTGTTTGGATTTTCAAGTTGACTGGAAAGGTGTAGTATACACAACACTTAAGGAGTAAAATTTGCTGCTTACTACTTTATAAAAATTAAAACCCACAATCAATAGTACCGAGTAGGTGTATAAAAGTCATATCACTACTTACATTTGACATACAAATATATTCTAAATGATTCTAATCATTGAAATTGAATTTTTTGGAGAAGGTCATACACTTTTGGAGACCTTTCAATGTCTGAACCAAAACTGTAGTTATCCATAAAGAAGCTCAGGTGTTTATTTTAATGATTCTGAACCCAATGTTTGGTGCCTATCCAAGTATTTATTCTTAGTGTGTATGTATGTGGGAAGTGAGAATGCTGATCTAGATTTGCAGTTTAGAATCTTCAGTAAAACATGATGTCTATCTGGACACTATTGTATTCTGGTGGACAAACAATTTTGTACTGATGTTAAATAACCCTGGTACTTAGCCATTCAGTTCCAGGTGTTTATTCCATAGTATTCACTAGGGGTATGGCTATAGTGATGGTGATGCTTGGAATCTCTGCTTGAACATAAAGCAAACCATGCAACTACATGTAGGATCAAGTAGTCACCTGATCTGGGATTTTTTCTGCATTCAATGGAGTTTCTACATAGGCTTCTCTGTGACTAGGCATCAGTGGGAAAGGTTGTACATAAGTAGGCCTGTAAAATTACTATGTACACAAGTATAAGGAAAAATTAGGAATTTATCAAAGAAAAAAGTTGGGAAACAAGGAAGGTCACCTACACCAGCAGATGTACTAGTGAACATTTAATCCCTATGCCCATGCGCAGTGACTGAAGTAGAGATTTAATGATCACTAGTATATCTGCAGGCGTAGGCGACCTCCCTTGTTTCCCAACTTTTTCTTCTATGATCCCTAACTTTCCTAATTTTTCCTTATACTTGTTTTTTTTACTTTTTGTAATTATGACTGGTGAACCCACGCATACCACCGCAAAAGAAAGGATGGCACCAGAGATAGTTTTCATCTGAACGCATGCCCGGTTATAAATTACTGACTAGAAAGTGGAGTGTCCATTATGCTTCACTTCAGCTATGTTCTGCCCATTGTACAGTGCTACAAACAAAGAACAGTAGAAGTGCTTCTGCAATCAATCCAGTCAACACAAATAATACCAACAATTCATGCACTTCAACTATCAATTTTTGTCTTGTAAGTAAAGTGGTCAGTACACTTCACTTTCACCTATTTTCAGCATGTTACACAGTGTTACGAACAAAGAACAGTAGGAAAAGTGCTTCTGCAATCAATTCAGTCACCATGGAAAATATGGATGATTCCCATTTACAAATATAGGGAAGCCATGTATCGCACTACCACGAATTGACACCTTAGGCTGTCAGCAAAAAGAAATGGAACATTAAGGAGGACAAAGGTAAGTCCATGATGCGTCCATTGTGCAGGCAGGCAGGCAGGCAGGCAGGCAGGCAGGCAGGCAGGCAGGCAGGCAGGCAGGCAGGCAGGCAGGCAGGCAGGCAGGCAGGCAGGCAGGCAGGCAGTAAAAATTCCATAGCTAATAGTATTGCCTCTATTTCTCCTCAGGTATTGGGAGTGCAAATTGTATGGAGTTAATGTCAAATTTATTTGCGGCATGTGCATCAGTTGTGTTAGTTACATGGTATACTACTGACAGGTTTCAGTTTACTCCAACTATTGTGTATTTTTATTACAGGGAGACATGGAGTCTAATGGGAAGAGTGTGACTAGATCTGGTGATCATGTGGACTACTCTACTGGTCTTATTGTATGGGGAGAACCTGGAACTAATGGTCAACATGCTTTCTACCAACTGATACACCAAGGTGTGTGTGAGTGCGCGCGTGTATATTTGTGTGTGTACATGCTAAGGATAGTCACCATCAAGTTTCATTTGTTTTCACCTGACATATTGTGTTTACTCTGCTAAAAGTTCATAATTATGTATGTATTTGCTGTTTTGTATATTTAAGTTTGTATTTAGCAAGTTCTGTTGTATGATCTCATATCTTCCATTATTTGGGTACAAAAGTTATTCCTGCTGACTTTATTGCTACTGTTGAGACCCATAATCCCATCCAGAATGGTCTCCATCATGAGGTATGAGTTGTTTGTGTATTGTGTGATGGTATAAGATGGTCTACTTGTGGTGGTAGATCTTGCTGGCCAACTTCTTAGCTCAGACAGAAGCTCTGATAAGGGGTAAGACAGCTGAGGAGACAAAGGCTGAGCTAGAAAATGAAGGTAAAAATGGCAAACAATTAGAACTAATCCTTCCTCATAAGATAACAAAGGAATAGTGTGCTACATTTTACTGGAAATAAAAAAATGGTACTACATACATGAATTTGACACTCACAATCAACTTGGTTAACCATACAGTTTTAAAGTATCATATAGCTAATTACTTAGGCTTACTGTAAAATCTAACCTGTATACTGACATGATAACCTTTATAAAGCATTTTACATTTTATTCTTGCTTTCCGCTACCATCATATTCCCATTTTCATAAATTCTACTTACCCTGAAAAGTGTGTTATTAGTGGATACATACACAGTGTTGGTCTGTATTGCACAAAAACTACGTTCCTTTTCTTAGTCTTTGCAACATTGTTGCTATAATGATCAAAACTCTCTAATAGAGCAGTCATCTGTATTAAAATACTCTTATAGAGCAGTTGAGAATGTTTCACTGCGGGCTACATTGAAAGCCTGTGAATTTTTATTTATTTATTTATTTATTTTTTAAATTTATTAAGGCTTTGCAGCACAGGTACTGAAGGCCTGCAGGACACCTGGTCCCACAACCTGTTTAACCCTTTGAGGCCGTAGGGGGGTCGATTCGACCCTTGAAAATTTTGAAAACTTCACGGCGCCGTAACTTCTGCGTGCTTTAGGCTATTACAATGGGGTCATGTTTAACAGATTGCTTGATGAATGGGGACTCCAGTGATGTATAGTTTTAAGCCAAAAGTCAACAAGGAAGTCGTAAAGAACATCGTGTATAACAAGACGCCGTTTTATAAACACGCATAATTTCTTCTTCGAAATAAACACGGCCATAACTTCCGCATACTTCAGTGTACGGATTTGGAATAAACGTCATGGGATTTGCCATGTGATTCTGCATAAAATGGTTCTGAGGTTTTGATTATGGGAGTTACCATCACCGAGATATGGACGCTTGCCGAATCGGTGTCAAAAATCACGATGTAGCGTCTGGAAGAAAGGCTAGGGGTTGTATGGTGTGTTCCACTCCTATGATTCGCCTGATAGTCGCTATAGAGGTGAGCCATTGTATATAGATCGCCTTCATAAAGTTTCCTTGCGTCTAGGAAGAAGAGATTAGACCATACAGCAAATAATCTATTAAATACCACAAAACCGCAAATATTTTAAACACACTTTTCAGGTCTCAAAGGGTTAATTAATTAAAGTTGTTACATAAAGTGTGTTTGAAAAGGTGGAGAAAGGAGAAAACATCCATGGCTAGGACCTGGGCAGTCTTGAACCTACAGCCATCCGATTAATACTCAAACACTTACAGGAGTCTACCAGGATGTCAGGTTGTTTTCTCCTTGTCAATTTCATGTATATATGTATCCATAGAAACTCTAGAGAGTGACTTATTATCTCAAAGTACCCCATGTGGAACCAAATTGACATTAGTTTATTTATTAAGACTTTACAGCAAGAGTGCTGAAGGCCTGCAGGACACCTGGTCCCACAGCCTGTTTGATTGACTATCATCATAGTAGGGATCGCAGAAGTTTGGGTGTGGTCTATGAAAAAACACCAAAATTGTATCTTGATTACAGTAGGGTTATAACACTTCTTAGACTCTATTTAGGCTGTTTTTGGTGGGTAATAAATCTCATATACTCCACCTTGTTTTCTAATATACTCCACGCCTTCAGGCACAATATAACATATGCTCAAAGTCTAGGTTTATCCAATCGCTATGCATTGTTCACATGCAGTGATTTAATGAGCGCTATTATTTTGTCACTTGAGGATGCATAGTTGCCATGGCGCTAGTATTATCGCAAGAAAACCAGCCACTTTTGCCGAGCCTACGGCAGAAACAGTCGTGGATGAGGTAAGTAATCTGAGTGTAATGTGAAATAGAGTCTAAAGCAGTTATACGGGCACAATGTGGAGTCCCATAGACTCTACATTGTGCCCGTATAACTATTATTTATTGTTTTATTGTGATTTAATATCATGGACTACTCCAACTTGTTTCAGTACTTTTTATCAATGTGCTATGGTTCCTACTCTAGTTGAAAATTCCAAATTTTTTTGGTGTACTTGTTTGTTTATAAATAACAAGTACACAGAAAAATTTAGAAATTTCAACTAGAGTAGGGACCATAGCACATCGATAAAAAGTACTGAAACAAGCAGGAGTAGTGCACGATATTAATTCACAGTAAAACAATAAGAAGTGTTATATTCCTACTGTGCATTTCCATCTTGGTGAGCACAGTAGGCATTAATACTTCTTTATTGTTTTACTGTGAATTAATATCGTGCACTACTCCAGCTTGTTTCAGTACTGTTTATCGATGTGTTATGGTCCCTACTCTAGTTGAAATTTCTAAATTTTTCTGTGTACTTGTTTGTTGACTGGTGAACCCACGCATACCACATCTGAAATGGCACCGCGTGCCCCAATTATTGTCTGAAAAGTGAAGTATCCATTACACTTCGTTGTCGGCTATGTTCAACCCGTTACACAGCAGTATGAATCAAGAACTGTTTGAAAAGCACCTCTGATATCAAATAGCCACTATAACAAATACAGACAATTTCCGTTACGAAGGGAAGCCATCACATGCTATCACCAAATCAACACTTTTCGCTGTCAGCAAAGATGAATGGGACACAAAGGAGGACACTGGTAAGTCCATGAAGAATGCATTGTACGTACTGCGGTATGCCAAAAAGCACCTGTCGGGCCAAAGTGATGTCAAACAGTGAAAAAATCAAGCCCGTAGCCTTAGCTATTACCAAGTTACGCTTGTCTGAAGGCATCAGTCAGTCAGTCAGTTACTTATTTACTTACTCAGTCAGTAGAAAATTACGTTAAATAAATTATTTTTAAAATTCCATAGCAACTTGTTGAAAGCATTTTGGGTCAATCTGAAAGCTTGTTTAGGCTTAGTTTCACCTAACCAATACTACCTGATCATCATTAGGGGAAATTGAGGTTGTTTTTGGTTATATTATTTCGTGGGCCATGCCTACTCCTTTGTGGTCCCTACTATTCACTACTATCGTGGTGTATGATTAATTTTAATTATTGTTTTTGTATGTACTATGTACCATAATATTAAAATTGGGCTTAAATAAATGCCGAGTCCTAAATGAAGGCCATGCAGGGATGCTACCTTATTGTAAGGGCATGTACGAGGTTACAATGACTTAATTTGTAGAACAAGGCTAATGAAACTCGTGACTTGTTACAAGGAGCTGCAGCAAGATGTTTCAGCTGGTTCACGAGTAGATGAGGTACCTATACAAACAAACACAGGGAGACTGAGTGTGGTGCTCGACTAGAAATTGGGTGACCTGCAGTTTGAATCCCGGGGTTTGAGGGATTTTTTGGCCCATTTTCTGTTTCACCTTATTAGCTGTGTTAAGAAATGTCAAAGTCTTGTTGGTGATTGTATTTGGTTGTATGTGCCCTGGGCCTAGTAATAAAGTGAGTTTGGTTATCAGGAGTTTAACAGCCCATTAGTTTTTCCCTCTAGACAGTTTGAGAAAATTGTAAACTAGTTAGATTTTTGCTCAGTAGGTCATTATGTTGAACTAAAAGCTGTCAATCTGTTTACATGTTCACCTTTGTACATATCAACATATTTATGCCCACAATGAAGTGCTCATTATCTTGGTACGTACTCGGGGAGTTTTATCTCATTACTCTGTGTGCTTCTGTCCATTCTCCATTGCACACATTGAACAGACAAAAACTTGAGCTACATTCCACAGAACAAACTGTCACGTCAATAATCACAACACACTGCGCAAACACACACACGCACACACATGCTTTTAGAAAAACCAATTTCAGTAAATCAATTGTTTCCATCTAGTGGGCTGTGGGTGTACACATGGTTTGTAAACTACTAAAGTCATTATGCTATACTATACACAGGTATTTGAAGGCAATAAACCAACCAACTCAATTGTGCTGCAGAAACTGACTCCCTTAACTTTGGGAATGTTGATCGGTAAGTAGTACACCCACTGTAGTGAAGTCACTACTCCATATTGACATTAGCAATGTATGAGATGAAGATCTTCACTCAAGGAGTGGTCTGGGATATCAACTCATTTGACCAATGGGGGGTGAGTGTGATTACTTGTTGTAGATAACATGGAGTAACATGTACAGCTAGTTCTTGTGTAGTTACATGTAAAATGCTCTCTCCTTTTATGTATATGTTAAAGCATAGCCGCGAGTGCTATATGAAAAATAAAGTACGAGGCGCGCGGCCGAGATGCTAATAAAGCACGAGGCAAAGCCGAGTGCTTTATTAGCATCGAGGCCAAGCGCCAAGTACTTTATTTTTCATATAGCACGAGCAAGGCTATGCTTTAAATGATTTATGGAACTTTCTAGTCGTGTAGCTTCACCATACACTAGGACTCGTAATTAACAAGCGTTGCATGAACTATTAGCAGCCTGAACGCACACAAACTAGTTTAACAAAGTAACTCACGCGTATTTCACCATAGTTTGGCATAGTAGACGTTCATCGCGTCTTTTGGCAGGTTTTGCTCGGAACCCACAATCGATTCTATTGTGAGTCACATGGTGAAGTATTTCCGTGATATCTCCAGGACTTGTCCGTGTACATTAACAAACGTAACAGCAACGTTATCTTCTCCCACCCATCATCGAAGCATTTAGGTATGTCTATAAAAGCAATCCAGTGGTGGAACTTGTATCGGCTGGGGTGATTGATCACTCAGCGCGGCGAGGCTATCAGCCTTCACCGGCTTGAGTGATTAGTCGTACTGGCGTGAGCCCCGTAGGCTATTAGCCTACACTAAGGCACGTGGGCAACTGTGCTTTATTGCCCACAAAGAGTGCTTTATTGCACCGCAAAGAGTGCTTTATTGAACGAATAAAGCAGAGTTATATATAAAGCAGAGTTATTGAACGAATAAAGCACTCTTTGCGGTGCAATAAAGCACTCTTTGTGGTCGATGAAGCAGTTGGCCGGCTGAGAGTGTACTTTATGAAATTTAAAGTACACTTTTTCCTTTGATCTCGCCCACGCAAAGTTCTATAAGTATATTTAATGCATAATGTCATATCCACCATATAGTTCTTGTAACTCTTTGATGTTTGACTTGGATATGTAGTTGTTCATTTATTATCTTCTTGTAGAGTTGAGCTGGGCAAGCAGTTAGCTAAGATGATTCAACCAGAGTTACGAGGCACTGATCTGGTCAAGGGACATGATGCTAGTACCAATGGCTTGATCAACTACATCAAAGGACACAGACCCAAACTGTGATCAAAATTTATTCAATCAATTAACTGATGTTAGGTTTCAGTTATAGTTTCCTGTGTTAGATGTATAGAACTGTCTTATTGGTGTAGCTATAGTAATGTAATAACTACAAGGAACACAACAGAATAGTAGTTCAGTGTAGAAACATGATCACCCCATGTGTAATTTGCTTTCCAGTCGGTTGGTTGGTCACTCACTCACTCACTCACTCACTCACTCACTCACCCACCCACCCACCCGCTCGCTCGCTCGCTCGCTCGCTCACTCAGTTGGTCAGACATTCAGTTGTCAGTCAGTCAGTGAGCCATTGCATACTTCTGCTGATGGGCAGAGCTTGTTTGTAGGAAACTTATTGGTGTTTACAGATAGGCGAGATGTTTTGGCTATCAAGTATCAACTGTTATCAATGACAGCAGCCAAACAAAATCCCCTATGTTGAGTCATCAATTTATTTAATGCTTATCTATGCATTATGAAATTTCATTAAATCACTTGCTGTGATGTAATATGTATTATGTCAGTATTTGTTTTAGTGTTATATACACGATGTGTACATTAATGACTCAGGATGTTTACTCAAATTTCTAGAGGGTGTTTACTCAAATTTCTAGTCTATGTTCTAAAAGTCATTTTCGTCAACTGGATCTAGTTTCTCGATAACAGGTGTTCAGGTAAGCAAAATGTTCAAACAAACATTTTCTGCAAATTTCTGACTGGTATATCCATGCATACATGCACTGTTTGGTATTGTTGGAATTGATATCGATATTCAGCTGGATAATACACGTCCCAATCTTGTCAAGTTGAAATCAGGTCAGTTGCTTGAAGATAGGCATGCAGCAACACTGGATTCAATCTTTTTCTTTGGTTCAACTGATAAAGCTTTAAATACATGATCATGTATCCATCATTGAACCTAAGCCTTACATGTGCAGAATGAGAATACTTCAGATCGAGTAGACATCATTACCTTGTACTGCAACATGCGAGGCATCTATCATACTTGTTGTAGATCTTGCTATTGTGTACAGCAGAACCTCTCTGAAAGGACACTGTGTATACGTCTAACCTCCTTATAAGGACAGTTTATAGACCTTTACCAATACAATTTTACCTCTGAAAAGGGCAACCTCCTTAATTTCATCAAAATTAGTTGATCCCAAAGTGTCCATTAAATAGAGGTTCTATCATAGGTGAATGTGGATATGCCCAGAGACTTCACTTCACTACTTCTACCTCACCATCATCAGGGGATGATCTAGAATGATTCCTTTTACATACTGCTATAATTATCTTTATGTAACTGAACAAAGTAAGTCAAGTTATGGGTTGCCAAGTACGTAATTGCTAATTGGAAACTGGAAAGGTCACATTTTCTAATGACTGCTTTATTAGAACAGTTTGACTTCTTAGAATCCATTTCACAATCTTTGTAAGATTTTCTTCCTTTGCGGTTATATATGTAAACCATAGGCCTTGTCCCTCTCTATATTTACTTCTGAGGAATCAAAGTCACTTTCAATTCCTGCTATATAGCTATAACTTATACATGCTGCAAGTTTATAATAATTATTACAAGATAAACTGGAACTCCCTCCCTCCCTACATATACCCCTGGGAGTTGCACCACCAGACATCCTGCTATTTCATAGCTAGGGTGCAGCATAAATTTGCAGTATATAGCTTGAGGTGTCTATACTCAATAGCTAGCTGTTGCAACCTATCAAGAGTGATACATGCATAAAAGAATACAATTATTTCCACTTTATGTAATTGATACAATAGGAGGATGTTGAGATAGCAGTGCTCAAGTCAAACTCACACCTGCATGATCTTTTCTTAAAGCTATTATTATAATTCTTTTAGATGTTTTATAGACCAGTTGACTGTTCTATTAGAGTAATTCGGATCAGGTAATCGAAGTTCTCTCCTAAAGTATGATGTTTCTGTTAGCTGTTGTCCTTGGGCTACCTTTTATGTCTATGTTTAATACAAATTAAGCATTTGTGTCTAGTACATGTATAGTAAACATTCAGTACCCAATATATCTGCCCTCGATATATAGTCCCATGCATCAGACTGCTGCAGTGGTCACATGTAATCATGCATGTTGAATTATTGTGCCATTATAATGTCTAATTGTGTGTTATGTACATTCCTTCCAGCCCTATCAAAACTTACTTCTGTACTTTGATTATTACTTAGAAGAGTATAGGTGGGAAATTAAAATTAACTATTTGTATAGGTATGTAACGCACACACGTACGTATTTGAGTGCAATTGGGGCATATATAATGTGTATATACACATAACATTTAATACAAAATTGCATGAGGTGAAGCTGAGTGCAATTTTGGCTGTTACGAGCACAATTGTTCTCTAATCGTACTACCTACTAATCATGACCACCCTGTAGTCCACTTCCATTCTTCTAGTTGTTCCACTTAGTTCTTATGTCAGCAAAATTGCTACTTTAAAAAATCATTCTTTGTTGCACTTAAAAGGCTACTATTGTCTGCCTATTTGATCGGTATTTCTTGGTGCATTTATTTGGTTTTCGCAACATTACTCAGTTTCTGTTATCTGATTGGCTGCTTTACAGTGCAATTCCATGTGATTCAGGGTAAACTATTTGGACTGAATGTACGGCAAACTAAATCACTATGTGTATTCAGTAGATTATGGGCCAGCCTATCTGAAAATCATCACACCATGCCAAGTATAAAATTTTAATAATGTTGCTATAATACTGTACAAAATCTAAAAGAAATTAGCATATGAGATACTTTCGATTGGCATAGCTCATACCGGTGTTCCCAAGGATACTAGTTCAACTGAGCGCTCCAGAGTTTTGATTATGTCTTTAAAGCCATCATCCTCATCTATGCCTTTTTGAACCTCAATGACACGAGTGCTCAGGTGAGCAAAATCTGCAAACATTTTCTTTAAAGTTTCTGACCTGGATATCCATGCAGTCTCAGCCTGGCTATAGCTAGCATCAGAATCAATGTCTTCTTGAAGGTCAACAGTATCAATATCTAGTTGGTTAATACAGGTCTCAATGGTATGGATATCTTTTTGAAATTGAGTCACTTGTTTGAAGAATCCCATGAGGCACTTGTCCACTGAGACAGGTGTCTACGATACGATATTATATTGACCAACATTTGACTTGGTACATACCACCATGTGGAGTATGTTTTAAGGAGAGTTTGTGGCAAGCTATATTCGATCAATCGCCTTAAACCACTCACTATCAATGTGATGAAGCTATTGTATCAGGTACATATTTTGCCAATAATTGATTATTGTGACACTGTGTGGATGCCTACTAATACTGGTCATTCTAAAAGACTAGAGGAAGACTTCATTCACGTTTTTCATCAATTTACTGGCTCCTCTATGTGTAATCTCACTTTGGCTGAACATTGTAGATTTCATACTGCCATGCAAGTTTATAATATCTTAACAAAGTTGTTACCTTCCTATGCATACCACATTCAAATCTGCAATGTCTGTTATAGGCCGTACAGGGTGCAATTCACATCATTTGTATGTGTCTGCCATGCACTTAAACTATGGAAAGCATAGCCTCTATTATTGTAGCACGACTATCTGGAACAGTCTGCCACCTCATTAACTGAAATGAAGTCATTAATAGCATTAAACTAGCTTATTTAAGTTATATTTAATATTGTTGTATGCATGTACCTTTGTTAATGTACAGGGCACAGCTGAAAAACAGCTTTAGCTGATGCTGTCTCCCGGTTTAAATAACAAGGGGAAAAAAAGGAATAAAGCCACAATTATTATAACTTAAATTTAGCCAGAGGTGGTATGACTTAAGGTTCTTTGTACAAGACCCAATGTCTTGTACATTTTACTTAAAACACTTAGTGTAACTCCGAGATATTTATGTAATTGTTTAGTGATGACTGTATGTTAATAATTATCCTCAGTTTTTTCCAGAGAGAAAAACTTGGATGATTATATGCAATGGTCCCACGCTACTGGATGAACATCAGCAGATTGAAAGCCAGCCTAGGGATAGATGCTGGTGTGGTGAATATCTTTTATTTATTTTTATTTTTTTAATGTTATTTAAACAGGGAGACAGCATCAGCAAAAGTTGTTTTTCAGCTGTGCCCTTTATCCACATGTGCTGATCAAACTATAATATGACTAGCTAATACACAGTCAGGGAAACATCAATCCTTTCCTATTGGTGGTGGTATGACATACATAATAATTATGGTGTTTTGTTGGTTTTCACCGTTTTTCAGCCTCAGTATAAACGTGATTTTGGTGAACGCTAAGATTGATAGTTGGTTGCATTGTCTGCATGTGAATGTGATCACCAACTAAACTTTACTTTCGTGCAAGACCCTTGCTGCTTCAAGGCAAATAAAGTACTGTTAACCTTCCCATGTACATCGAGTAGCTTTATTGGATAGTGTGTATGTGTTATGTCGATGCTGCCAGCCTGCAGTCCTCATGGTGGACATAGTAACACATCACTTGTAGGTGATGTGGCTAATGGCAGCACTCCTGACTCTGCCGTGTGGTGGAGACCTGGGGACTTCCTTGTGTTTACCTTGCAGGCCAACAAGAGGGCCAAGCTGCCTAACTATTTCCCTCCTTTAGTCCCTCCATCATTTTGCTGCCTACAGGTTGGTACACTGTGTTTGGGTATGCAATGAAATATATACCTTGGGACCAAACATGATTTTTAAGGTGTCCTGATTTTCCAGGTATTAAGGGAGTACTTTTGGACCTTAACTAAATGTCTGGATTATGTAGGTGTCTGCCAGTGTCCACATTAACAGGTTCTGGACTAGCAGTACAGCCAGTAGTACAGTTTTGACCATATCAACTTTTGGACAACTAATTCCAAAAAGAAAATGTGCGCAAAATCATAATAATTACTGGTATGGTAATTATAAAGTTTGATAAGATACTATTTCAGAACACCAAAGTTTCAAAAATCTCCTGGTAGGAGGGGCATACTCCTAGCTGCTTTGAAACTGTGTTGTCTTCAGCAACTGCGGTGCTTATAGCCTACTCAGTTGGCCTGACCACCAATATGTATTTCCTATGCAGTAAAATTTGCTGACTCTAATGCCCTATTGATTTAGAACACTGAAACTAGTATTGGGTAAAACATGAATGCTGGGATAAATTTAAGTTATCTTTATCATTTAGTCATGGTAACGAGTTAAATATTTGGCCGCCATACACTTTTGGAGGTCTTTATCTGTGCAAACTAGTATCCTTCAAGAAGCCTGGGTGTTTATTTCTTCTTATTATGCATGTATGATGTTAACCAATAGTGAGGGTGTCTATATAATCACACTGACTCGCAACAGTGAAATGAGGTGAAGCACCTTCCGTATGTTGATGTGCATACGATTTTAGACCTGGCGTTGAGTGACTTGATGTTAAGTGATGGTGAGATGCTTGTATAATGAACTTTCCATTTGGAATCTCTGTTTAAACATGGTCAGGGCCGCCCAGAGAAATTAAGGGGCCCAGGGCAAAGAGTTAAAGTGGGGCCCCAGTGGCAAGGAGGTTTCCATTCTGAATCACAACTTCACCCAAGCTGTAAGTTGAAGACCTAAAAAAAAAAAAAAAAAGGTCATAACCTTCTAACAATGAGAAAACTACCCTCGCCAACCATATCTCCTTATATATAAGCTTGCTACACTGCTTCTCTGAAGAATACTGTGACTGCTCTATTAGAGTATTTAAATCTGACTGCTCTATTAGAGTATATCGATCTTTTAAACAGGTATTCATGGGGCCTCCTGGGGCCCCTTTCGGGCTGGCGGCCCTGAACATGGTGTAAAACATGTATGTATATATATTCATACTATACGTATTTAAATTATGCTGTGCAGTAACTATGCCATATTTGTGAGTATGCCTGGTGTTTAAATGGTTTAACCCCACATTTTGGGATGAAGTGTTGGGCATATTTTTGGAACCATGTGTGTACTTGAGACCAACTTGATTAAATCCTTAATACCAACTAGGTGTGGTACACACAAATGAGAGAGATTGTATGCAAATAATAAACCTGTAAGACTTCATCATTGTTCTATTGGTGGATAGATTTTTTACTTTATTGCTATAGATGAGTAATTAACATTACAAATTAAAATGGCTGGATCCTATGAAAATACGTAATAAAAAACAATGTCAGTAAGCAATGGACACAGTGGTTGAATGAAGCAGTTAAAGTGGAGAAGCCAATAAATTGTTGATTATAAAAGTTGCTTGAATTGTAGTCATTGGCAATTGACTGGTTATTTATAGTGAAATTTCACAGCAATAGTTATGATGTATGTATAGGAATTACAAAAAAAATAAATTGATCAAGTTTTTTGAGTCGCAAAAAAATGTATTTGAATAGACTTTCTAGTGTTAGCTAATGATCAAATACTCCACTTGTAGCCATACTTGTATGTGATGCTTTTTCTGCCTGACATTAAGTGACTTGAACATTGGGATACAAATTTATGAAACTTAAACAGTCTTTATTGTAATCAAGTATCTACTGTATGTTTTTAAACCCTGCTAGTTACATGGCGTATAAATCAGGCTTCACTATACTCCAACTATTGTGTTGTTATTACAGGGAGATATGGAGTATAATGGGAAGAGTGTGACTAGATCTGGTGATCATGTGGACTATTCTACTAGTCCCATTGTATGGGAAGAGCCTGGGACTAATGGTCAACATGCCTGATTCACCAAAGTGACTGTAGCATACCTTGTGTGTGTGTGCACACACATGTGCATGTACACACATATCCAGTATGAGAAATGCTGTAGTAACTTCTGGACAATTGACAAGTAGCAATTCACAAATGAACTAGTCGCACATGATTACTGGATTTAGTTACTGCTGGCATCCAAGTGTATGTTCTATTAGAGTATTGTGGTCTTGTATTAGTTAAGCCTATAACTGACCAGTCCAATATTCTACTGCCATGTCATTCATTTTACATGACAAAGGAGCTTGGGTCAGGGCACAACAAAATATGTGATAAAAATGTGCGTAACCGGAGTTCTCCAAGGAAAGTTAAAATTGAGCGGCTGAGTAGGGCACACTGTTTGAGGCTAATTAGTGTGAATGTGCTTAACATAAATATTGGTGATGTTATAGTATTTTGTGTTTGGAAAACTTCTAGAAATTCCTTTTTCTGAGCTATGGGCACAGGATTATAAAATGAAAACCTGGACATAGTAAACTCTGACTTTCAAGCTGAGTACCTTAGAAAAAGAATTGCTACTAAACCCTTACCAGATGTCAGCTTTCAGCACAGGTTGGTCTAAAAAGTATCCCACCCCACAGAGCAAAGTACAAAACAAGGTGTGTGGTCATATTATTATGGTGATGGTGGTTTCTGAATCTACAACAAATGGAGCAAAGTAAGACTTAAATTTTGCTAAGGGGAGTCGCTTAGCACAATAATAGTTGACTGGATCATAAACAGAAGGACAGTCTTTATGCAGTAGACTATCTGACATGCCACAAGAAATGGTAGTAAAGTGCTAGCCATCATTATAACCACTGCCATAATAGTGCTGTAGGTAAGGTGTGACATACTGCACAGTATAGCAGATACCTTATCCAGACAACCTAGTGTTCAGATAACTGAAAAATCGGGTAGTTGGAAAAGGCGGATACGGTCGGACGCGGACACGGACGCGGACATTTTCAAAAAGCACTTTTACATTTATGTAACAGTTATTTTTCATACCTAATGCTGTTTTTACAGCAGTCTTCGCTTCGAGACCCAGGCGTCGATCCTTTCATAGCGCTTATCCATTTATAAGCGCACGTGCGAAGGACTAGACCAGCACTCCACAGCATGCCAAAGACCATAATGGTGTTGTACACATGTTCTAAAGTCTAATACAGAGTTATATAGTTGTAGAGATTAGCTTGTATTCCCCATGCAACTTAGCTTAGCAGGCCAAATCCACAATCTTACGCCTTTTAGTATAAGGCGCAGGCGCTTATACCGAGTGTTGAGGATTTCAACATGATTTCAAGGACCTGGCCTACGAGATTAAGTTGGGACATGCTAGATTAATCTCTGTGACTCTGAATTAGATTTCTAGAGCACGTATACAACACTATAATGGTCTTTAGAGTGCTAGTCTATCCTTCGCACGTGCGCTTATAAATGGATAAGCGCTATGAAAAGATCGACGCCTGGGTCTGGAGGCGAAGACTGCTGTAAAAACAGCGTTAGGTATGAAAAATAACTGTTATATAAATGTAAAAGTCCTTTTTGAAAATGTCCGCGTCCGCGTCCGTGTCCGCGTCCGACCGTACCCGCCTTTTCCAACTACCCTGAAAAATCTGTAATTCTGAAGTGGTGTATATGCTGTAAACATTACATTGATGTCTTACGTATTAGGAGAGGTACTAATGGTTAAGGATATTTTTTTTAATACTTGGATAGTAAAATTGGTACCTGAGTACTCATTAAGATCTTGTGACATGTAATCAACAAGTAATCATATAATAATATTATGAAGAGACTGCAGAGTTTGACTAGTGTAATTTGGTGCATACATATTACACTAACATGAGTATCATATCCTGTTACTTGAAAATTTTGTAAACCAGTCCGGTATATAACATGCCACATGGGTATGACTATATAAAAGTAGCTAGTATTCATGCATAGTCAATCGTTAACTCTAGTGGATACCGGTAGCTACTAAAAATCCACAATTGTTTCAGCCCTAATTCATAATACCGTATTTACAATGTTGCTGCATTTTAATAGTGGCTGTACTGTGTCCTTAAATAAAAGTATAAACAGGATCCTTAAGTAAAAAATGCTGTGGATATTATTGAAGTCCTGTAGGACATTTGTTCTAGATTATGAAGGTAAATAAAGTAGGCTATCCTGCAGTATTATTTTCAGTAAGGAAAGACATCCTATACATTCTGTGTCTGGAGGCCTAAGTATGTCAGTTCAAACTTGGTCTTCCTTATAACAGTCATTATTTGATAACAGTATAGTTAAGTGTAACAATCATTGTAAACTCATTTCATTCAAAGTAAAATCTAAACTCGAAAAAACTAGTCGTGGTCAGCCATCTGAATGTCAATAATCACAATATTTACCTGGTTAGCTGTGGCATTACCCTTAATTAGTTCATGAAATTGATGTGATGACTATTCATACTTAACCACTACTCGATACTCAAAAATAATGTAGCCCTTATTTTCAAAATCAATTGTGGCACCACTCAAGTGTGCAGCAACTTAGTATTGAAGGTGCAGCATTTAGCCAAGGAAATACAGTATTTGATAAAAGAAATAATGTATTTACATAGAGTAGTTCATTTAATATGGCTGCCTAATGTTAAAAAATTGATTTGCCACTATTCAGGGACAATGATTAAAGCATACATATATTAAGCGGCTCTCTCAAGTGCACTGACTATTTAGAATATATCAGATACTGTATTCAATACTGCCATCAAATTATTATACACAGTGCAAACTGTTTTGTGGCTATGGTGATATTCTTGGCATATGCTTGTAATTAGCAGTGGTTATCATTAGGAAAAGTGCTAAGTCATCAATTTTTAACATATTAAAGTTAGGAGATTTGGTACAAGCACATTTGACATGAGCTATATGTACTCTACAATGAAGTACGTAGTTACATACTACAGTATGTGCATAACATTATGTGTGTGTGTGTGTGTAAAGTTTGTTGCCAAAATGACATATGTATTAGCAACACTTTCGGCATATTTTTTTATTGTCTGTTAGGTGTTTCACCACTTCCTTTTGTAAATTCACTAGGCCTGCTAAGTTTTCCACGTCAAATATGTGTGAAGTCGCAGCATTGTCTCCCTTGATACACTCCAATTCATCTAGGTTGATGTTGTTGCCAATGCCAATTGACACCACACTAACTTTACCTCCAAACTGGTTCAGGCACTTTGTGGCAGTACACACATTTTCTCCTGAATTAGACCGACCATCAGTGAGAAATATTACATCAATTAGTGCATTGTCTTCATCATAATACCCACATGTACGCTGTAGTATTTTATCACAAGCACATCGGATTGCATCACCAGAACGGGTTTTTGGACCATGACGATATGAAATACTAGATATTGCTGCAAAGAGTTTACCACGATCAGCTTGATTGCAATTGAAACAAATGTCCCTTTGTATCTTATCACCATATGTCATCACTCCAAACTTAGTGTACCCACAAAAAAGTGGAACCAGTTTACTTAACGTTTCTGTCATCAAATCAAAGTTTGCTTTTCCAATACTTCCTGATGTGTCCAATATAAGCAAAATGTACCGTTTCTTCGTGCCTTGTCTTCTATAGCGATAGTGACGATAATTTCTAATGTTTATTAAGTGACCATCTATATCAAATGGCTCTGGGGTTTTGTTTTTGTCTAGTTGATCAGCATTGTCTTCAAAAATTGATGATGTTGGGTTTTTATTCACTGGACTTTCTTTACTGTTTCTTCGAGTAACTGTTGATAATGCACATTTTTGTTAGTTATTACTTATAATTACTATCTGTTTACCTCGAGGGCATATTTCTGTGCTTGGTGATCCACATATTGCTGATATGCTTCTACTACTTCTGTTTAGTGGAACCACAATACCATCAGTCCGTGGAACCACACCATTAAAGTCAGCAGTAACACCTTCACTTTGATCACCATTATTTAGGTTAATAGTTTGATACGTTGATGAACCCAAGTCCAGTGCCTCAATGAAGAGCTTTGCCTGTTCTTGCAAGGTTGGTTCACCTTCAACAGATACATAACATTCAATATTGTTTTGCACTTAATCAAACAGATCATACTTACAAACAGTTCTACTGTCTTCCTGTGTACACTTGTCACCATCTTTTCGAGTTCTTATTTCCCTAAAGCTTCTGCTAGTTGGACAATTTGAATTGTGTAGTGGTTTACCAGTCTTAGTCCAGCTACTCCAGGAGCCATAGAAACATGAAGAGCAATGAGTGAACAATTCTGGTTGTATTACCCTCAGGAAGGAATCACATGGTAGTTGTGAATCCACCACATCAGTCAGTGATACAACAAGTATCAGGAGTAGAGTAATCTTCCGCATCTCGATTGGTTATAGTGTTTAGCATGGTAGTGGCCCTAACTTTATAAGTGCTTCAGGAATTGATGTATTTGTAAACATGGTATTCAGTAGTCTGAGTCAGATTTCTTGTCTAATAAATATATGTCAACCATTCTATTTTGTAAACAGGCTGTCTGTATTAGGTAGACATGACATTTGATTTATTTGAGAAGAGTTGTTCTTGAGTAATTGCTGGGATTCCCATGCTATTAAGCTATGCCACATCAAACATGACCCAAAATATTGTGTGATGCTTGCAATTGCAGATGCAAGCTTGATGGACCACTCTTTACATAACCTTATATGTAGAGAAGGATAGTGTTACTGTGTGTGCATGTGTGTGTATCTTGGCAGGCCTAGCTGTATGTGTAAATCTTATGCGTGCATTCATCTTTGGGAGTTACCGTAGTGTAGGATGATCAGAATTATTTGAGACATTATGTCTACGTATGTGAAGATCTATAAACTTGAGTTGATGTCAAGGCACAACTGAAGTAATTGCTGACGTCACCTATGGTTTTTAAATCCTTAAAGATGCGTTTTTTAGACAACGGTGTACAAACAGTGAGTTAGTATGCACCACTATGACAAAATTACTGATAGGCTTCTTTAAGTATTAGCCATCTGATCACAGCCAGCACAGGAAGCAGGCACAACCTGGCTGAAATTTGTACCTTAAAAGTGCATGTGTCACTTTGCTTGGTGCCATTTTGATCAATATAAAATTACCACCAATTGTCCACAGTTGCATTAGTGCATATCTCAATATGTGGTTGTAAACAAGAACTGCATGGTGTCTTACCCTGTCAACAGGTTTGTAAAGATATCAAACTACTAAAAACAGCCTTACATACAAAAATGTTATGTCTGTGTAATGCAGACAGCTTGTTTACGTAATGCATAGCAGCAAATATTATGGTCATACTGCTATAGGAGGAATTAAATTTTATCTTGGCTATTATACTTTTCAATAGTTGGTAGACATTTGTCTAAGGCAACATGGTTTAGATGTTGATGTGTGCTGCACATAGGTTGCCTGGATCCCTTAAAACAGACCTCTACATGTTATCAACCTGAGAATTTTTAGCCTAGATCAGTACAGTCAGTGCTGGTCACTCTAATAACAATAACAGTAGAATACTGTATAGTAAGTAGTAGGGAATACTAGGGATCATGAAGGTTTGGGCTTTTCAGTCTGGCCACAAACATTGCCCTAAAATCACTTAAATCAGCCTCATAATTTACAACTTGGCAGTATTTGTTAGGTACTAACAGGCCAAAAAATGCCTGCAAAGTGCTTCCAATCTATTCTGTGGAACATTTTTTTTGACTGATTAGCTAACTCCAGCCAAGTACAACTTCCTAGGGTTAAAGATATAGGCTTGATTTCTTCACTGTTCAATGTTGCTTCAGCCTGAAATGTGCCTCATTACCAACTGCCAGTGTTGGCAAGTTACTTTGTAAAAGTAACTAGTTACATATTACATATTACTTGCAACTGAACTATTTAGTTATAGTTACATATTACCCATAAAATAAAGTAACTATAATAATATTACATATTATATTACTTTGTATCCACAGCCTTAAGCTGTCACGTGTGAAACCACCACCTTATCACGTGGCATGATTGTGTTGTTGGATAATGTGCAAATCTTGGTTATAAGTAAGAAGCTGGTGAATAAGCTTCATTCAGTAGGCTTCGTTACTTCGTTGTGGCTAGGCGTTACTCAGAGGATAACTAACAAGATTAGTAACTTCGTTACTTGTAGTAATAATATTACATAATATTAGACTGGTTACAGTAACTATGTTACTTAGGTAACGCGTTACATTTGTAAGTAAAGTAGCTTGAGTTATAGTACCTGTTTTTATAGCATATTTCGTTATATTATTATTATTATTATATTGTGTTAAGTACAGAACTCAGATTGAGTATTATATGTACAAATTCACAATGTTGTTCTTAAATTGATTAAAAGATTCTGCTTTAACTACCGATGATGGTAAACTGTTCCACATAGTAATAGTTGATGGAAAAAATGAGAATTTGTAGGAGTCAACTCTGGTTGCTGGCTGAGAAAGCTTGTAAGAGTGACCACGGAGGGTACTGTATAAGTTTGAATATGTTAGGGGTAAGCTATGCTGCACATACACAAGACCATTAATTATTTTATACATCATCATCAATTTTTGCTGGTTTCTTCTTACATAGAGAGTGGGCCAGTCTAGTTGGTGTAACATATTTGTAACGCTCTCATATCTACCATAGCAATTCATAGTAAATCTAGCTGCTCTTCTTTGAATAGCTTCAATGTGTTGTATATCCCTCTGACAGTGAGGTGCCCAGATGGTACATGCATATTCTAGAATGAGTCTTACAAGGGTTTTGTAAAGAGAACTTTTCACCCTAGTTGGGCAGTTGTTTAAATTTCGTCGCAGGAATCCAAGTACTGAGTTTGCTTTGTTTGATATGATTTGAATATGATCTGTCCACTTTAACTTATTATTCAAGGTAACCCCTAAATATTTGGCTTGCTGTACTTCACGTATCTGTGCTTTGAATGAGATACCAATTGTTTAGAGGTTCGAAATGGCTTGAGGCAAGGTTGCACCATGGCACCAACTTTATTCAACATCTATTTTAATGCAATGGTGACCAGGTGGCGTAGTCAGAGTGGAGAGGCTGGAGTGCCTATTTTGTACAAACATAGTAGAAAGCTGGTGGGAGATCGAACTGCAAAGTCTAGGTTATTGAAAGTACAGGTGACTAAGTCACAGTTCGCTGATGACCTTGCTTTGTATGCTGTAACTTGTACAGCCTTTGAATCAGTTTGTAAGAGATTTGTACAAGCGGCAAGTTTTTATGGTCTGACTGTTAGCTTACCTAAGCCAAAAGGTTTGGCGGTGGGAGCCGCAGTTGGTGAGGGTGATAATTCCCCAGTGGCGGTGAGATGGAAATGGTGAGAGATTTTACTTATTTAGGTTCCAAGTTGTCTAGTGATGGTGAGATCACTGCAGAGGTTAGCTGTAAAATTGCTAAGGCTTCCAAAGCCTTTGGTTGCTTGAGGGTACCGATCTTCCTCAATCGCACTCTGTCCATTAATACTAAGAGAGCTGTCTATAAGGCTGTGGTGATTTATACTTTGCTATATGGAGCAGAGACGTGGACTCTGGAAGCTCCTGATGTGAGAAGGCTAACCACATTTCACAACCGTTGTGTACGAACAATTTTGGGTGTGTCTAAATTCCAACAATGGCAAAGCCATATTACTACCCAACAGATATCTGGACAATTTGGCCTGTATTGGTCGATAGCTGATTTTATTTTGGATCAAAGGCTGCGGTGGCTTGGTCACCTGGGCGTGTGTGTAGTGTGTGTGTGTACATGTGCATATACATGTGTGCGTGTGTGTGTGTGTACGTGCGCACGCATCTACGTGCATGCATGTCTACCTATTTGCAGGTATGGACAATTTCAAGAGGTTACTGGCTGGAGCACATGCAATGTTATGTATCAATCACTACTACACTGTGATGACATTCCTTATGTATTTCAGGACAATCATTTCAAGACAGCTGCAATGGAGAAGAACGTAAGCACAACATAGTCACCATTGTGTATTAAATACAACAGAGCACACAATACACCACACTTGTAGCTCTGTTAAGACTAGTATGTATATCATGTATTGTGTATGTACTGTTGTTAGGTTCCCATGATTAATCGGCATGTTGGGGGTGTGGTACAACAACTTTTTTGGAGCTCAAAGTCACTCACTCCTGCCATATGATCAGGTACTGTCTTCATTGCTGCCTTATTTGACGTTTCCCTCATATAGTACCTCCATCGCTTTGCTGCCTAATTCCAGCAGGTTAGTATATTAGTATACAATGAACTGGGAGCATGATTTACATGTGTTCTGATTTTCCAGATACTTTTGGACCACATTAGGAACATCACTGTTTGGATTTTCAAGTTGACTGGAAAGGTGTAGTATACACAACACTTAAGGAGTAAAATTTGCTGCTTACTACTTTATAAAAATTAAAACCCACAATCAATAGTACCGAGTAGGTGTATAAAAGTCATATCACTACTTACATTTGACATACAAATATATTCTAAATGATTCTAATCATTAAAATTGAATTTTTTGGAGAAGGTCATACACTTTTGGAGACCTTTCAATGTCTGAACCAACACTGTAGTTATCCATAAAGAAGCTCAGGTGTTTATTTTAATGATTCTGAACCCAATGTTTGGTGCCTATCCAAGTGTTTATTCTTAGTGTGTATGTATGTGGGAAGTGAGAATGCTGATCTAGATTTGCAGTTTAGAATCTTCAGTAAAACATGATGTCTATCTGGACACTATTGTATTCTGGTGGACAAACAATTTTGTACTGATGTTAAATAACCCTGGTACTTAGCCATTCAGTTCCTGGCGTTTATTTCATAGTATTCACTAGCGGTATGGCTATAGTGATGGTGGTGCTTGGAATCTCTGCTTGAACATAAAGCAAACCATGCAACTACATGTAGGATCAAGTAGTCACCTGATCTGGGATTTTTTCTGCATTCAATGGAGTTTCTACATAGGCTTCTCTGTGACTAGGCATCAGTGGGAAAGGTTGTACATAAGTAGACCTGTAAAATTACTATGTACACAAGTATAAGGAAAAATTAGGAATTTATCACAGAAAAAAGTTGGGAAACAAGGAAGGTCACCTACACCAGCAGATGTACTAGTGAACATTTAATCCCTATACCCATGTGCAGTGACTGAAGTAGAGATTTAATGATCACTAGTATATCTGCAGGTGTAGGCGACCTCCCTTGTGTTTCCCAACTTTTTCTTCTATGATCCCTAACTGAACTTAAAATTCCTAATTTTTCCTTATACTTGTTTTTTTTACTTTTTGTAATTATGACTGGTGAACCCACACATACCACCGCAAAAGAAAGGATGGCACCAGAGATAGTTTTCATCTAAACGCATGCCCGGTTATCAATTACTGACTAGAAAGTGGAGTGTCCATTATGCTTCACTTCAGCTATGTTCTGCCCATTGTACAGTGCTACAAACAAAGAACAGTAGAAGTGCTTCTACAATCAATCCAGTCAACACAAATAATACCAACAATTCATGCGCTTCAACTATCAATTTTTGTCTTGCAAGTAAAGTGGTCAGTACGCTTCGCTTTTACCTATTTTCAGCATGTTACACAGTGTTACGAACAAAGAACAGTAGGAAAAGCACTTCTGCAATCAATTCAGTCACCATGGAAAATATGGATGATTGCCATTTACAAACATAGGGAAGCCATGTATCGCACTACCGCGAATTGACAGGCTGTCAGCAAAAAGAAATGGAACATTAAGAAGGACAAAGGTAAGTCCATGATACGTGCATTGCACAGGCAGGCAGGCAGGCAGGCAGGCAGGCAGTAGAAATTCCTATAACTTTTAAAATTTCATAACAATCTAATGGAGACATTTAGGATTGTACTAAAGGTACTATTGGGCTTGGTTATACCTAACCAATGCTGCTTAGGCACCAGGATAGTATTCTGAAGCTGGTTTTCGAGTAATGTTTTTAGCCAGAAAAACCCAAATCTCTATGATCCCTAATATACAATACTATCTGTACTGTATGATATAGAGCTTTTAATTGGATTACAGAAACTTTGTGCTCGAATACTCTCTAATCAGATTCTCTAATACTAACTATGTACTTGTAGCCATACCTACACTGTAACTTTAGAGGTACACCGATATGAAAATTTACCTATATATCTAGTTGCTTAATTTTACTGTACATAGCTAATACTGTATAGCTGGTAATTTTCGAAAGGTTTTTATTTTCGGATATTTCGAAGAGGCCCTTCTCTTCGAAAATAAATTCCCACGCCCTTCGAAAATAAATTCCCACAGGTGAAAGCAATGATCCAGCTTTCGGTGATTTGCTTGTGTATTCCTTGAGTTTTAGCTCAGTATTACTGATGATAATGGGTAAAATATATCATTACTGTGCCAATAACCAGAAAACAGGTGATCCAGAATGGGAATTGATGCCGTCTGCTCTATAATCTATGCTAGCTACGATTGAGCATGCGAGCCAGTGAATTTATTCCACTCGAAACTCCCTCAGTCTTCTCTCCAGTGCACAGGGATGGGGGTTATTCCATCAGTAAGTCAAACATTCATGCATCTTCATTATTTGTGATACGAATTTCTGTTTATTTAAAATCCATCCGGACTTCGAAATAAACACTCTTCGAAATTAAAATCCTTCGAAATTCAGATTTTGCTCCTTGTGCGAAATTTTCTGTTTCGAAAATAACCCACTATATGGCAGTATTGCCTCAGGTATTGGGAGTACAAATTTTATGGAGTTAATGCCAAATTTATTTGTGGCATGTGCATCAGTCATGTTAGTTACATGGTATACTACTGACAGGTTTCAGTTTACTCTAACTGTTGTGTTGTTATTACAGGGAGACATGGAGTCTAATAGGAAGAGTGTGACTAGATCTGGTGATCATGTGGACTACTCTACTGGTCTATTGTATGGGGAGAACCTGGAACTAATGGTCAACATGCTTTCTACCAACTGATACACCAAGGTGTGTGTGTGTGAGTGCGCGCGTGTGTGCGTGCATGCGTGTGTATGCGTGTGTGTACATGCTAAGGAAAATTACTCATTTGGTTTCACCTGACGTATTGTGTTTACTCTGCTACAAGTTCATAATATATCTTATAATCTCACCATGTTACATTATTTATGTATTTGCTGTTTTGTATATTTAAGTTTTTGTGTTTAGCAAGTCCTGATGTATGATCTCATTTCTTCCATTATTAGGGTACAAAAGTTATTCCTGCTGACTTAATTGCTACTGTTGAGACCCATAATTCCATCCAGAATGGTCTCCATCATGAGGTATGAATTGTGTGTGTATTGTGTGATGGTATAAGATGGTGTACTTGTGGTAGATCTTGCTGGCCAACTCCTTAGCTCTGACAGAAGCTCTGATGAGGGGTAAGACAGCTGAGGAGGCAAAGGCTGAGCTAGAAAACGAAGGTAAAAATGGCAAACAATTAGAACTGATCCTTCCTCATAAGATAACAAAGGAATAGTGTGCTACATTTTACTGGAAATAAAAAATGGTACTACCTACATGAATTTGACACTCACGCTCAACTTGGTTAACCATACAGTTTTAAAGTATCATATAGCTTACTTAGACTTATTGTAAAATCCAACCTGTATACTGACATGATGACCTTTATGAAGCATTTTACATTTTATTCCTGCTTTCCGCTACCATCATATACTTACCGTTATTAGTGGATACATACACAGTGTTGGTCTGTATTGCACAAAACCTACGTTCCTTTTCTTAGTCTTTGCAGCATTGTTGCTATAATGATCAAAACTCCCTAATAGAGCAGTCATAAAGTACTCTTATAGAGCAGTCGAGAATGTTTCACTGTGGGCTACATTAAAAGCCTGTGAATTTTTATTTATTTATTTTTTAAGGCTTTGCAGCACAAGTACCGAAGGCCTGTAGGATACCTGGTCCCACAGCCTGTTTAAAGTTGTTACATAAAGTGTGTTTGAAAAGGTAGGGAAAGGAGAAAAAATCCATGACTAGGACCTGGGCAGCCTCGAACCTGCAGCCATCCGATTAATACTCAAACACTTACAGGAGTCTACCAGGTGGTCAAGATGTTTTCTCCTTGTCAATTTCATGTATATATGTATCCATAGGAACTCTAGAGAGTGACTTATTATCTCAAAGTACCACATGTGGAACCAAATTGACATTAGTTTATTTATTAAGACTTTACAGCACAAGTGCTGAAGGCCTGCAGGACACCTGGTCCCACAGCCTGTTTGATTGACTATCATCATACAGTACAATAGTACTGTATAGTAGGGATCGCAGAGATTTGGGCGTAGTCCATGAAAAAACACCGAAAAAACACTTGATTACAGTAGATTACAGTAGATTACAGTAGGGAGTAGAAAACACTTGATTACAAAACACTAGATTACAAAACACTTGATTACAGTAGGGATATAACACTTCTTATTGTTTTACTGTGATTTAATATCATGGACTACTCTAACTTGTTTCAGTACTTTTTATCGATATGCTATGGTCCCTACTCTAGTTGAAAATTCCAAATTTTTTTGGTTATACTTTGTTTGTTTATAAATAACAAGTACACAGAAAAATTTAGAAATTTCAACTAGAGTAGGGACCATAACACATTGATAAAAAGTACTGAAACAAGCTGGAGTAGTGCACGATATTAATTCACAGTAAAACAATAAGAAGTGTTATATCAGTAGATGTGTTATGGTCCCTACTCTAGTTGAAATTTCTAAATTTTTCTGTGTACTTGTTTTTTAACTTTTTTTTGTAAATAATAATTAAGACTGGTGAACCCACGCATACCACATCTGAAATGGTGCCGCACACCCCAATTATTGTCTGAAAAGTGAAGTATCCATTACGCTTTGTTGTCGGCTATGTTCAACCTGTTACACAGCAGTATGAATCAAGAACTGTTTGAAAAGCACCTCTGATATCAAAATAGCCACTATGACAAGTACAGACAATTTCCGTTACAAAGGGAAGCCATCACATGCTATCACCAAATCGACACTTTTCGCTGTCAGCAAAGATGAATGGGACACAAAGGAGGACACTGGTAAGTCCAAGAAGAATGCATTATGGTATGCAAAAAGGCACCTGTCGGGCCAAAGCAATGTCAAACAGTGAAAAAATCAAGCCCGTAGCCTTAGCCGTTATCAAATTACGCTTGTCTGAAGGCATCAGTCAGTCAGTCAGTTACTTATTTACTTATTCAGTCAGTAGAAAATTCTATTAAATAAATTATTTTTAAAATTCCGTAGCAACTTGTTGAAAGTGTTTTGGGTTGATCTGAAAGCTTGTTTGGGCTTAGTTTCACCTAACCAACACTACCTGATCGTCGTTAGGGGAAATTGAGGCTGTTTTTTGGGTATATTATTTTGTGGGCCACGCCTACTCCTTTGTGGTCCCTACTATACACTACTATGGTAGTGTATGATACAATAATTTTAATTATTGTTTTTGTATGTACTATGTACCATATTAAAGCTGGGTTCAAATAAACACCGAGTCCTAAATGAAGGCCAGGGATGCTACCTTATTGTAAGGGCATGTACGAGGTTACAATGACTTAATTTGTAGAACAAGGCTAATGAAACTCGTGACTTGTTACAAGGAGCTATAGCAAGATGTTTCAGCTGGTTCACGAGTAGATGAGGTACCTATACAAACAAACACAGGGAGACTGAGTGTGGTGCTCGACTAGAAATTGGGTGACCTGCAGTTTGAATCCCGGGGTTTGAGGGATTTTTTGGCCTATTTTCTGTTTCGCCTTATTAGCTGTGTTAAGAAATGTCAAAGTCTTGTTGGTGATTGTACTTGGTTGTATGTGCCCTGGGCCTAGTAATAAAATGAGTCTGGTTATCAGGAGTTTAACAGCCCATTAGTTTTTCCCTCTAGACAGTTTGAGAAAATTGTAAACTAGTTAGATTTTTGCTCAGTAGGTCATTATGTTGAACTAAAAGCTGTCAATCTGTTTACATGTTCACCTTTGTACATATCAACATATTTATGCCCACAATGAAGTGCTCATTATCTTGGTACGTACTCGGGGAGTTTTATCTCATTACTCTGTGTGCTTCTGTCCATTCTCCATTGCACACATTGAACAGACAAAAACTTGAGCTACATTCCACAGAACAAACTGTCACGTCAATAATCACAACACACTGCGCAAACACACACACGCACACACATGCTTTTAGAAAAATCAATTTCAGTAAATCAATTGTTTCCATCTAGTGGGCTGTGGGTGTACACATGGTTTGTAAACTACTAAAGTCATTATGCTATACTATACACAGGTATTTGAAGGCAATAAACCAACCAACTCAATTGTGCTGCAGAAACTGACTCCCTTAACTTTGGGAATGTTGATCGGTAAGCAGTACACCCACTGTAGTGAAGTCACTACTCCATATTGACATTAGCAATGTATGAGATGAAGATCTTCACTCAAGGAGTGGTCTGGGATATCAACTCATTTGACCAATGGGGGGTGAGTGTGATTACTTGTTGTAGATAACATGGAGTAACATGTACAGCTAGTTCTTGTGTAGTTACATGTAAAATGCTCTCTCCTTTTATGTATATGTTAAAGCATAGCCGCGAGTGCTATATGAAAAATAAAGTACGAGGCGCGCGGCCGAGATGCTAATAAAGCACGAGGCGAAGCCGAGTGCTTTATTAGCATCGAGGCCAAGCGCCAAGTACTTTATTTTTCATATAGCACGAGCAAGGCTATGCTTTAAATGATTTATGGAACTTTCTAGTCGTGTAGCTTCACCATACACTAGGACTCGTAATTAACAAGCGTTGCACGAACTATTAGCAGCCTGAACGCACACAAACTAGTTTAACAAAGTAACTCACGCGTATTTCACCATAGTTTGGCATAGTAGACGTTCATCGCGTCTTTTGGCAGGTTTTGCTCGGAACCCACAATCGATTCTATTGTGAGTCACATGGTGAAGTATTTCCGTGATATCTCCAGGACTTGTCCGTGTACATTAACAAACGTAACAGCAACGTTATCTTCTCCCACCCATCATCGAAGCATTTAGGTATGTCTATAAAAGCAATCCAGTGGTGGAACTCGTATCGGCTGGGGTGATTGATCACTCAGCGCGGCGAGGCTATCAGCCTTCACCGGCTTGAGTGATTAGTCGTACTGGCGTGAGCTCCGTAGGCTATTAGCCTACACTAAGGCACGTGGGCAACTGTGCTTTATTGCCCACAAAGAGTGCTTTATTGCACCGCAAAGAGTGCTTTATTGAACGAATAAAGCAGAGTTATATATAAAGCAGAGTTATTGAACGAATAAAGCACTCTTTGCGGTGCAATAAAGCACTCTTTGTGGTCGATGAAGCAGTTGGCCGGCTGAGAGTGTACTTTATGAAATTTAAAGTGCACTTTTTCCTTTGATCTCGCCCACACAAAGTTCTATAAGTATATTTAATGCATAATGTCATATCCACCATATAGTTCTTGTAACTCTTTGATGTTTGACTTGGATATGTAGTTGTTCATTTATTATCTTCTTGTAGAGTTGAGCTGGGCAAGCAGTTAGCTAAGATGATTCAACCAGAGTTACGAGGCACTGATCTGGTCAAGGGACATGATGCTAGTACCAATGGCTTGATCAACTACATCAAAGGACACAGACCCAAACTGTGATCAAAATTTATTCAATCAATTAACTGATGTTAGGTTTCAGTTATAGTTTCCTGTGTTAGATGTATAGAACTGTCTTATTGGTGTAGCTATAGTAATGTAATAACTACAAGGAACACAACAGAATAGTAGTTCAGTGTAGAAACATGATCACCCCATGTGTAATTTGCTTTCCAGTCGGTTGGTTGGTCACTCACTCACTCACTCACTCACTCACTCACTCACTCACTCACTCACCCACCCACCCGCTCGCTCGCTCGCTCACTCAGTTGGTCAGACATTCAGTTGTCAGTCAGTCAGTGAGCCATTGCATACTTCTGCTGATGGGCAGAGCTTGTGTGTAGGAAACTTATTGGTGTTTACGGATAGGCGAGATGTTTTGGCTATCAAGTATCAACTGTTATCAATGACAGCAGCCAAACAAAATCCCCTATGTTGAGTCATCAATTTATTTAATGCTGATCTATGCATTATGAAATTCCCTTATATCACTTGCTGTGATGTAATATGTATTATGTCAGTGTTTGTTTTAGTGTTATATACACGATGTGTACATTAATGACTCAGGATGTTTACTCAAATTTCTAGAGGGTGTTTACTCAAATTTCTAGTCTATGTTCTAAAAGTCATTTTCGTCAACTGGATCTAGTTTCTCGATAACAAGTGTTCAGGTAAGCAAAATGTTCAAACAAACATTTTCTGCAAATTTCTGACTGGCATATCCATGCATACATGCACTGTTTGGTATTGTTGGAATTGATATCAATATTCAGCTGGATAATACACGTCCCAATCTTGTCAAGTTGAAATCAGGTCAGTTGCTTGAAGATAGGCATGCAGCAACACTGGATTCAATCTTTTTCTTTGGTTCAACTGATAAAGCTTTAAATACATGATCATGTATCCATCATTGAACCTAAGCCTTACATGTGCAGAATGAGAATACTTCAGATCGAGTAGACATCATTACCTTGTACTGCAATAAGCGAGGCATCTATCGTACTTGTTGTAGATCTTGCTATTGTGTACAGCAGAACCTCTCTGAAAGGACACTGTGTATACGTCTAACCTCCTTATAAGGACAGTTTATAGACCTTTACCAATACAATTTTACCTCTGAAAAGGGCAACCTCCTTAATTTCATCAAAATTAGTTGATCCCAAAGTGTCCATTAAATAGAGGTTCTATCATAGGTGAATGTGGATATGCCCAGAGACTTCACTTCACTACTTCTACCTCACCATCATCAAGGGATGATCTAGAATGATTCCTTTTACATACTGGCCTATAATTATCTTTATGTAACTGGAAAAAAGTAACTCAAGTTATGGGTTGCCAAGTATGTAATTGCTAATTGGAAACTGGAGAGGTCACATTTTCTAATGACTGCTTTATTAGAACAGTTTTGACTTCTCAGAATCCATTTGATTGTTTCATTAGAGTATCACAATCTTTGTAAGATTTTCTTCCTTTGTGGTTATATATGTAAACCATAGGCCTTGTCCCTCTCTATGTTTACTTCTGAGGAATCAAAGTCACTTTCGATTCTTGCTACCTATAATTTATACATGCTGCAAGACAAACTGAAACTCCCTCCCTACATATACCCCTGGGAGTTGCACCACCAGACATCCTGCCTTTCATAGCTAGGGTGCAGCATAAATTTTGCAGTATATAACTTGAGGTGTACATGTCTATACTCGATAGCTAGCTGTTGCAACCTACCAAGAGTGATACATGCATAAAAGAATACAATTATTTCCACTTTATGTAATTGATACAATAGGAGGATGTTGAGATAGCAGTGCTTAAGTCAAACTCACACCTGCATGATCTTTTTCTTAAAGCTATTATTATTTTTTAGATGTTTTATAGACCAGTTGACTGTTCTATTAGAGTAATTCGGATATAGCAGGTAATCAAAGTTCTCTCCTAAAGTATGATGTTTCTGTTAGCTGTAGCCCTGGGGCTACCTTTTCATGTCTACGTTCTATGTTTAATACAAATTAAGCATTTGTATCTAGCACACGTATATAAACATTCAGCATCCCATCCAATATATCTGCCATTGATAGTCCCATCAGACTGGTGCTGGTGCTGCAGTGATCACATGTAATCATGCATGTTGAATTATTGTGCCATTATAATGTCTAATTGTGTGTTATGTACGTTCCTTCCAGCCCTATCAAAACTTACTTCTTTACTTTGATTATTACTTAGAAGAGTATAGGTGGGCAATTAAAATTAACTATTTGTGTAGGTATGTAATGCACACATGTACATATTTGAGTGCAATTGGATCATATATAACTTGTACACATAACATTTAATATAAAATTGCATGAGGCGAAGCTGAGTACAATTTTGGCTGTTACAAGCACAATTGTTCTCTAATCGTACTGCCTACTAATCATGACCACCCTGTAGTCCACTTCCATTCTTTTAGTACTTATTATACTTGACTGCGTTATGATTCTGATTGGCTAGTTACGATATCACAAGTTGTTCCACTTAGTTCTTATGTCAGCAAAATTGCTACTTTGAAAAAATCATTCTTTGTTGCACTTAAAAGGCTACTATTCTCTGCCTATTTGAATGGTAATTTCTTGGTGCATTTATTTGGTTTTTGCATTACTCAGTTTCTGTTATCTGATTGGCTGCTTTACAGTGCAATTCCATGTGATTCAGGATAAACTATTTGGACTGAATGTACGGCAAACTAAATCACTAAGTGATCAGCTATGTATTCAGTAGATTATGGGCCAGCCTATCTGAAAATCATCACACCATGCCAAGTATAAAATTTTAATAATGCTCCTATATATATTACTGTAATACTGTACAAAATTTTAAAAAAATTAGCATATGAAATGATGGCATATGTAGCTCATACTGGTGTTCCCAAGGATACCAGTTCAACTGATCGCTCCAGAGTTTTGATTATGTCTTTAAAGCCATCATCATCATCAATGCCTTTTTGAACCTCAATGACACGAGTGCTTAGTCGGGCAAAATCTGCAAACATTTTCTGTAAAGTTTCTGACCTGGATACCCATGCAGTCTCAGCCTGGCTGTAGCTAGCATCAGAATCAATGTCTTCTTGAAGATCGACAATATCAATATCTAGTTGGTTAATACAGGTCTCAATTGTGTGGATATCCTTTTGAAATTGAGTCACTTGTTTGAAGAATCCCATGAGGCACTTGTGCACGGCAGTAACACTCTTTGCAATCTTGTTCTTAAGTTCAACTGAAAGCATTGACGCTTCCATCACTGAGCTCAGACCGCCCATGATGCTTCCGGTGTAAAATGAGAGTGCTTCAGTTCCAGCAGACATGAATGCTGTTGTGACCTCTGATCCGCTCTCTACTGGAGCTTGAGAAACAACTACCATACTTGTTACAGCCCCAGCCACGGTATAGAAAAAAGTGGATGCACCTAGTTTAAATAGCTTATATTGAGACTCCGAAACTTCATCCTCTTTCTGTTTTGTACCACCATCAATGAATGCGTTCTCTTGTAAGATCTTCATCTTAACTGAATCCAGATCAGGGCAGTTTTGTCTAAGCATGTCAATGTCATCTTCAACTCTTTTGATTCGCTTTTTCAGGTAATGAAGGAAGCCTTTAATTTCTTCCTTGGCTTCTGCATATCTTTTCTCAGCGATAAGGGCTCTGATGAGTGGTATTGCCTTCTGATTGCTGCCGTAGTCCACCACAGCCTTTGTGCTGGAGATAATTACGTCATAATAATCACGAATGCAGCAAATGTCTCTCTCAAAATCGTACATTTTCATTGCGAATTCAGCGTTCTTCCTTGCTATTTCACTATTTAGTTCTGTGATCTCGCCTAAGTGTTGTACAAGCTCCTTCTGAAATCCCCCAAGTGACGTAAACGCCTCCTCGGCGGCACCTACAAATCTTCTCTTGAAGGCTTCATACACAGTTTCCAGTGAGACTCGAGGTCCAGGGAATGGCGCAACTTCAGCCATGGCAAAAATCGAGGCAAAAGTAACTCTAATTCAAACACTGTCCCTCGTACTGTATTTAAGCGTAGTCACGCCCTGGAATGTTGGAATGTAAAAGTTCACGTGACTACGGATAATCTAGTATGCTCTCCGTATACTGAGAATCACCATAAACTTGATAAATACGTCATGATCACTGCATAGATTCTCTCGAAAATCTATGATCACTGTCACTTCTCCAAGAAATGGATGATGATGATGATGATGCAAAGAGTAAGTTAATAATTTCAAAAGATTAAATGAGAAATTAGTTAGCTATTGAAAACTGCTTTTTGTTGTTGGTTTTGGTTGTGCATCAGGTGATGGTACTCATATAGCTATTTATTGTAGATGTTACGCATGTACACACATGCATGAGTTCAGGTACAAGTACATAATAATGCTAAAAGTCAAAATACTGAACTATTGGTTGGATTTGATGAAAATCATGATGTCTGAAAGCTCAAAGGTGTAGTGGGAGAAGCTCTAGTTTGTCATTACCAGGTTTGGATGGACATAAGGTTATGATAAAAAAAGAAAAAAAAGAATGTATTACAGACATAAGGGAATGCAAATTTAAGGCAACATAGTGCGGCAGTGAAAAAACTGCTGCTGTTAGGTAACATCAAAAGTTATCAACCATCTATTACTACATGATTTAGCAACAGAAAATCAGGAAAATACTGGTATTATCAGTCGGCAATTTCAGTATTTTATAATATTGCATTTTGAGAAAATGCATGCAATACTGAAATTGCCAGGTGATATTTTTCCTGATTTTCTGTTGCTAAATCATGTAGTAATAGATGGTTGATAACTTTTGACATTATCTAATAGCAGCAGTTTTTTCACTGCCGCACTATGTTGCCTTAAATTTGCATTCCCTTATGTCTGTAATACATTCTTTTTTCTTTTTTATCATAACCTTGTGTCCATCCAAAGTACAGACAAAGTTGGTAATGTGAAGCCTAGTTTTAGTCAGAAATGTAATCATTCAGAATATACTGTACCTTGTGGCTCATCTCTGAAGATGTTGATGTCTTTCGCTAAATACGGACACCAGATAGAGTAACAATACGTGAGGAAGAAGTTAGAAGAAGAAGAAGCTAGTCAGAAGAACTTTAGTTTGCTTCAGAAGTCAAGTTAACATGCTATTGCTTTAAGGGAGATGCTCTAAAGTGGATGCAGGGTTTTCTGTATAGCAGATCTCAACAGGTCTGCATACAAGGTGCTCTCTCATCTAAGGGAGAAGTCACAGTTGGTCAAGGCCCTATTCTAAGCCCATTGCTATTTTAAATCTACGTTAATGATCTTCCTACTGCCATTACCAATGTTAATGTTAATCTTTATGCTGATTATACAGAATTGCATTTTTGTCATAATGACTTCAGACAACTGGAGCACACACTGCGATGTGCTGTTATACAGCTTTTTACCTGCTAACAAGTTGAAACCAAATGTTCCAAAATCCTCATGGATGCTCATTGGGACCCGACAGCATACTTTTGGGAGGACATTACACCTGTCACTTGACAGTATTCCACTGAGACAGGTGTCTACGATACGATATTATATTGACCAACATTTGACTTGGTATGTACCACCATGTGGAGTATGTTTTAAGGAGAGTTTGTGGCAAGCTATATTCGATCAATCGCCTTAAATCACTCACTCTCAATGTGATGAAGCTATTGTAGCAGGTACATGTTTTGCCAATAATTGATTATTGTGACACTGTGTGGGTGCCTACTAATACTGGTCATTCTAAAAGACTAGAGGAAGACTTCATTCACGTTTTTCATCAATTTACTGGCTCCTCTATGTTTAATCTCACTTTGGCTGAACATTGTAGATTTCATACTACCATGCAAGTTTATAAGATCTTTACAAAGTTGTCACCCTCCTACCTGCATACTACATTCAAATCTGCAATGTCTGTTACAGGCCGTACAGGGTGCAATTCACATCATTTGTATGTGTCTGCCATGCACTTAAACTACGGAAAGAATAGCCTCGCCCTCTATTATTGTAGCACGACTATCTGGAATAGCCTGCCACCTCATTAACTGAAATGAAGTCATTAATAGCATTAAACTAGCTTATTTAAGCTATGTTTAATATCGTTGCATGCATGTACCTTTGTTAATGTACAGGGCACAGCTGAAAAACAGCTTTAGCTGATGCTGTCTCCCTGTTTAAATAACAAGGGGGGAAAAAGGAATAAAGCCACAATTATTATAACCTAACTTTAGTCAGAGGTGGTATGACTGAAGGTTCTTTGTACAAGATCCAATGTCTTGTACACTTTACTTGAAACACTTTGGTCTAACTCCGAGATCTGTGTGTAATTGTTTAGTGATGATTATGTTAATAATTGTGCTCAGTTTTTCCAGAGAGAAAAAACTTGGATAATTATATGCAATGGTCCCAGGCTATTAGATGAATATCAGCAGATTGAAAGCCAGCCTAGGGATAGGTGCTGGTGTGGTAAATATCTTTATCCACATGTGCTGATCAAACTATAATATGACTAGCTAATACACAGTCAGTGAAACATCAGTCCTTTCCTATTGGTGGTGGTATGACATACATAATAATTATGGTGTTTGCTGGTTTTCACTGCTTTTCAGCCTAAACATGATTTTGGTGAACGCTAAGATTGGTTTGCATTAGTTGCATTGTCTGCATGTGAATGTGATCGCCAACTAAACTTTATTTTCATGCAAGACCCTTGCTGTTTCATGGCAAATAAAGTACTGTTAATCTTCCTATGTACATCAAGTAGCTATATATTGGATAGTGTGTACATGCTATGTCCATGCTGCCAGCCTGCAGTCCTCATGGTGGACATAGTAACACATTACTTGTAGATGATGTGGCTAATGGCAGTATACTTCTGACTCTGCCGTGTGGTGGAGACCTGGGGACTCCCCTGTGTTCACCTTGCAAACCAACAAGAGGGTTACATACACCATGCCTTGCATGAGGAGGATCAACTATTTCCCTCTTTTAGTCCCTCCATTATTTTGCTGCCTACAGGTTGGTACACTGTGTTTGAGTATGCAATGAATTATATGGATACCTTGGGACCAAATGTGATTTGGACTAAATGTGATTTTTAAGGTGTCCTGATTTTCCAGGTATTAAGGGAGTACTTTGGGAGCTTAACTAAATGTCTGGATTATTTAGGTGTCTGCCAGTGTCCACATTAACAGGTTCTGGATCTAGCAGTACAGCCGGTAGTACAGTTTTGGCCATATCAACTTTTGGACAACTAATTCCAAAAAGGAAATGTGCACAAAATCATAATAATTACTGGTATGGTAATTTTAAAGTTTGATAAAAGTGCTTCAGATACTATTTCAGAGCACCAAAGTTTCAAAAATTTCCTGGGAGGAGGGACATTTAGCTGCTTTGAAACTGTGTTGTTTTCAGCAACTGCGGTGCTTATAATCTACTCAGTTGGCCTGACCACCAATATCTCCTATGCAGTAAAATTTGCTGACTAATGCCTTATTAATTTAGAACACTGAACTAGTTTTGGGTAAAACATGAATGCTGGGATAAATTTAAGTTGTCTTTGTCATTTAGTCATGGATGGTTACACTTTTGGAGGTCTTTATCTGTGTAAACTAGTATCCTTCTGGGTGTTTATTTCTTCTTATTGTGCATGTATGATGTTAACCAATAGTGAGGGTGTCTATATAATCACACTGACTCGCAACAGTAAATGAGATGAAGCACCTTCCATAATTTGGTGTGCATATGATTTTAGACCTGACGTTGAGTGACTTGATGTTAAATGATGGTGATATGGTTATATAATTAACTTTCCATTTGGAATCTCTGTTTACACATGGTGTAAAACATGTATGTATAGAATACGTATTTAAATTATGATGAGCAGTAACTATGACATATTTATGAGTATGCCTGGTGTTTAAATGGTTTAACTCCGATGAAGTGTTGGGCATCTTTTTGGAACCATGTGTGTACTTGAGACCAACTTGATTAAATCCTTAATACCAACTAGGTGTGGTACACACAAGTGAGAGAGATTGTATACAAATAATAAACCTGTAAGACTTCATCATTGTTCTATTGGTGGATAGATTTTTTACTCAGATGAGTAATTAACATTACAAATTAAAATGGTTGGATCCTATGAAAATACGTAATAAAAGAACATTGTCGGCAAGCAATGGACACAGTGGTTGAATGAAGCAGTTAAAGTGGAGAAGCCAATAAAATTGTTAATTATAAAAGTTGTAGTCATTGGCAATTGACTGGTTATTTATAGTGAAATTTTACAGTAATAGTTACCATGTATGCATAGGAATTGCAAAAAAAAAAAAAAAAATTGATCAAGTTTTCTGATTGCAAAAAATTGTATTTGAATAGCGTTAGCTAACTTTCTAATGATCAAGTACTCCAACTTGTATGTGATGCATTTTCTGCCAGACATTAAGTGGCTTAAGTATTAGGGTACAAATTTATGAAACTTTTATTTTATAACAAGTATCTACTGCACGGTTTTCAATCCTGCTAGTTACATAGCATATAAATCAGGCTTCACTTCTTACAGGGAGACATAGAGTCTAATTGGAAAAGTGTGACTAGATCTGGTGGTCACATGGACTACTCTACTGGTCCCATTGTATGGGGTGGAGCTAATGGTCAACACGACTGATTCACCAAGGTGACTATAGTGTACCTTGTGTGTGTGTGTGTGTGTGTGTGCATGCGTGCTTGCGTGTGTGTGTGTGCGTGTGTGTGTGTGCATGTGCGTGTGTGTGTGTGTGTGTGTGTGTGTGTGTGTGTGTGTGTGTGTGTGTGTGTGTGTGTGTGTGTGTGTGTGTGTGTGTGTGTGTGTGTGTGTGTGTGTGTGCATAGCCAGTATGAGAAATAAAGGCTGTAACAAGTATCAATTGACAAATGAACTAGTCGAACATGATTGCTGGATTTAGTTACTGCTATAAGAATAGTATCCAAGTGACTGTTCTATTAGAGTATTGTGGTCTTGTATTAGTCAAGCCTATAACTGACCAGTGCAATATTCTACTGCCATGTCACTCATTTTACATGACACAGGAGCTTGGGTCAGGGCACAACAAAATATGCGACAAAGTGTGCGTAACCTGAGTTCTCCAAGGAAACTTGAAATTGAGCGGCTGGGTAGGGTACACTAATTAGTGTGAATGTACTCAAACTTTTAGAAATTCCTTTTCCTACTCCATTGAGCTATGGGCACAGGGTTATAAAATGAAAACCTGGACATAGTAAACTCTTACTGTAGTTCCTGTCTTTAAAGCTGAGTATTCTAGGAAAAGAATTGCTACTAAACCTTTACCAGAATGTCAGCTTTCAGCATAGGTTGATCTAAAAGACATTCCACCCAGAACAAAGCACAAAACAAGATGTGTGGTCATATTATTATGGTGGTGGTGGTGGTTTCTGAATCTATATACAACAAATGGAGCAAAGCAAGACTTAAATTTTGCTAGGGAGAGTCACTTAGTGCAATAATAGTTGACTGGATAATGGACAGAAGAACAGTGTTTATGCAGTAGACTATCTGACATGCCACAAAATGGTAGTAAGTGCTAGCCACCATTACTGATACTGCCATAATAGTGCTGTAGGTAAGGTGTGATATACTGCACAGTATAACAGATCATTATTTTACAACCTAGTGTTCATCATCAGATAACTGAATAGTCTGTAATTCTGAAGTTGTGCATTATTATGCTGTAAACATATGCATTAATTATGTTAATGAGGACTGAAACAAATACTGCAGATACTCAGGTATTACTGGTTAAGGATTTTGGTACTTGGATAGTAAAATTGGTCATAAATACAAATACAGTGCATTTCAAATAAATAAAAAGAAATCCTTTGCCTTGCTCAAACTGTGGGCAGAGAAGCAAACTCTGCCCAAGTTTAGATGTATCCTAAAAAAAGTAAAATTGGTACTCTGGTACTCATTAAAATCATGTGACATGTAATCAACAAGTAATCATATAATAATACCATGAAGATAACATTTGATGCATATTACACTAGGGCTGAGCGATAGTGAAATTTTCACTGTCCGAACGATATCAAGACACTGTTCACGATAGACGATAGTAAAACGATAGTGATAATTCACCTATTTCCTATTAGTTGCCTTCAAAGAAAGTTGTAAGGAGGGATGTACCCATGCATGTATTTTGCATAAGATATTAAACAGCCTTTTAGACTGATTCTTGTGCCAAAAAGTTATTATTTTAAAATATTTTACAGATATTTCTCCGTATTTTACTTGTTAATTACTGTCCGATAGTAAATTTTCAAGCGATATGGGCGATACCGATAGTGATACTATCCCGATATTCTGATATGCACATACTATCCCCCAGCCCTATATTACACTAACACAGGGACATAGGGAGGGGGAATTCAGGAACTCCCTGTAAAATTTAGACTTCTGAGACATTTAAACACACCATTTAGTGTGGTAGGACAAAATGAGTGAGTAATAATAGTGTATGGCTTGGCACAACAATTAATATAAGAAGAATTTACTGAAAACTTGTTTAAAAGATTCATATACTCTAATAAAGCAGTCAGGCACATATTCTAATAGAGCAGCCAGGTGTACTCTAATAGAACATGTTTGGAGTTTTCAGACATTCTAATACTAAATGCATGACCTTATACTGCTATAGCTTTGGTGAAAAGATATAGAACTCCAGTAATTTATCACTTGGGCATGCAAAATGAATTCATGCTATGCGTATTTGTAGTTATAATGTTTTGATTGTAAGTCATTCCATTTGTATCAGTGGATTCATGTTCCTATACCAGTGGGATAACTATCACTTAATTATAGATGTCTATATGTGTCTCTATGTGTTATATGTTGTCTGTTTCCAATATGTATATGTAGTACTAGCTTCATCACAGGGGCACTTATACACATCATAGTAAATAAATAATGTACCATTTTTGCATAAAATACAGAAATCTGCTGAGTTTTGATCCCTTAAAACATTGAAAGTCTCTTAGTGGCTGGGACTGCGTCCCCAGACCTCTGCTTCTGGTAACTCAAGCTCGATACTGCTGTTGGAACCCCCTTCAAAAAATCCTGGTTACACCCTACTAACATCATTATCATTCCTGTTACTTGAAAAATTTGTAAACTACTTTAGGTCCAGTAGCTAGTATTCATGCATAGTCAATTAGTTACTCTAGTGAGTAGCTACTTGAAGTCTTGAATACTAGCAATCCATGATTGTTTCAGTTAGCGTTGTACTGATTTTTAGGAAAAATCGATATCCGATATATTTTTACCCTGTTTTATCGATGCCCAATTGTAGGTCTCTACAAATTATACTTGTGCATATTTCACTAAGAGTAGAGCTAGTAAAGCCAATGATGTGAGATTGTGCACTTACTTCAACTCAAAATTGCCAGTCAGACAAGTGGGCTAGGGCCTGAACCATCACTGTGTATTCATGTGGTTACCACAAAACATAAACAAATTACCTAATTACATGCCAGAGCCCAGCCCTCCAGTGGTACTGCAGCTGCTGAAGCTGTATAGACTGATAATCTGCTGGCCACAGCCCATTAAAACCAATTTCTGATTATGGTAAAAACAGCTAATTATCAACTTCTACCGATTACCAATTATCGGTACAACTCTAATTCATAATACTGCATATACAATGTTGCCGCATTTGAATAGTGGCTGTACTTTATCCTTAAATAAAAGTATAAACATTACCCCTTAGGTAAAAATGCTGTGGCTATTATTTTAAGTTGTGGCATTTATTACCTTTAATTAGTTCACAAAATTGATGTGACGACTATTCAAACTCAACCACTATTCATTACTTAAAAATGATGTAGTCCTTATTTTCAAAATCAATTGTGGCACCACTCAAGTGTGCAGCAACTTAGTATTGAAGGTGCAGCATTTAGCCAAGGAAATACAGTATTTGATAAAAGAAATAATGTATTTACATAGAGTAATTCAATGGCTGCCTAATGTTAAAAAATCGATGTGCCACTATTCAGGGACAATGATTAAAGCATACATACATTAAGCAACTCTCACAAGTGCACTGACTGTTTAGATTATGTCAGATACTGTATTCAATACTGCCATCAAATTCCATAATTATTATGCACAGCGCAAACTGTTTTGTAGCTATGGTAATGTTTTTGGTATATGCTTGTAATTGGCTGTGGTTACCATTAGGTAAAGTGCTAAGTCAACAACTATTAATGTATCAATGTTACCATGGGATTTGGTACAAACACATTTGACATGAGCTATATGTGAAGTATGTAGTTACATACTACAGTACGTGCATAACATTATGTATTAGCAACATTTTCGGCATATTTTCTTATTGTCTGTTAGGTGTTTCCTTTTGTAAATTCACTAGGCCTGCTAAGTTTTCCACGTCAAATATGTGTGAAGTAGCAGCATTGTCTCCCTTGATACACTCCAGTTCATCTAGGTTGATGTTGTCCCCAATGCCAATCGACACCACGCTAGCTTTACCTCCAAATTGGTTCAGGCACTTTGTGGCAGTGCATATATTTTCTCCTGAATTATACCGACCATCAGTGAGAAATATTACATCAATTAATGCATTGTCTTCATCATAATACCCACATGTACGCTGTAGTATTTTATCACAAGCACATCGGATTGCATCACCGGAACGGGTTTTTGGACCATCACGATATGAAATACTAGATATTGCTGCAAAGAGTTTACCACGATCAGCTTGATTGCAATTGAAACAAATGTCCCTTTGTATCTTATCACCATATGTCATCACTCCAAACTTAGTGGACCCACAAAAAAGTGGAACCAGTGTACTTAATGTTGCTGTCATCAAATCAAAGTTTGCTTTCCCAATACTTCCTGATGTGTCCAATATAAGCAAAATGTACCATTTCTTCGTGCCTTGTCTTCTATAATGATAGTGATGATAATTTCTAATGTTTATTAAGTGACCATCTATATCAAATGGCTCTGGGGTTTTGTTCTTGTCTAGTTGATCAACATTGTCTTCAAAAACTGATGATGTTGGGATTTTACTCACTGGAGTTTCTTTATTGCTGCTGTGATTATCTGTTGATAATGCACATTTTTGTTAGTTGTACTTATAACTACTGTTTACCTTGAGGGCATATTTCTGTGCTTGGTGATCCACATATTGCCAATATGCTTCTACTACTTCTGTTTAGTGGAACTGCAATAGCATTAGTATATTCAGCAGTAACAACATCAGATAGATCACCATATCTTGGGTTAGTAGTTTGAAGCATTGATGAACCCAAATCCAGTGCCTCCCGGCAATGAAGAGCTTTGCCTGTTCTTGCAAGGTTGGTTCACCTTCAACAGATACATAGCATTCAATATTGTTTTGCACTTAAACAAGCAGATCATACTTTCAAACAGTTCTGCTTTCTTCCTGTGTGCACTTGTCGCCGTCTTTTCGAGTTCTTATTTCTCTGAAGCTTCTGCTAGTTGGACATTTGGAATTGCTTAGTGGTTTGCCAGTCTTAGTCCAGCTACTCCAGGAGCCATAGAAACATGAAGAGCAATGAGTGAACAATTTTGGTAGCACTGTTCTGAGAAAGGAATCACAAGGGAGTGGCTGTGACTCCACTGTACCAGTTAGTGTTACTAGTCAGTGATACAACAACTAGTAGTAGAGTAATCAGCCACATCTTGAACATTGACCAGCACTGCAGCTGTATCCGTCTATCTATACTGTATAGCTATATCCCAAAGAAGCCACATGCAGAGTGCATGACTGGACAATAACTACATATACTTCATGCAGTAAAGTGTTGATATGAGCTAAAATGAAAGCGTTAAACACACACAGCTTTTAGTAGAGGGATACCAGTCATAGAAATGAACAGCCATACGTATAACTTTTAGCAGAGTACTATTTGAATACATCGTCAATTTTCACTGTCACAATCAGTCAGAGATAAAAATAAAGTCTGCTTTTACAGATTGCTTTTTCAAAGCCTAGTGGTGAGCCAAACAAGCCTTGATGGAACTCTGGCCTTCCTCAGGGATGTAGCTTAAACCAGTATTCCTACACAATTCCATATAGTAGCTATTTTCCCATACAATCTTTTAATGGAAGTTACTCAGTCTCTTTAATAGGACCTTTTTATATCCGAAATTATACAGAAACAGCTGATACTTCACAAGTGTAACTGATATCCTTTATTTTGAGATACGTATATACAAGTTATTTAATATGCTTTTCAACTACCTGATAGTATCATCAAGATAAAAAAAGAGCCTAGGTATTGAAAGTGACTATAGGTATTGCATCATAACTTTGAAATTTGTGTTTGTACAGGCTATACTGCAGTAGGACACTCTCTTCTCTATATTATGTTCTCTTGGTATCATACATAGCTAGTTATCAGTTGGTCCATCCTATAGGGTCTTCAAAGAAGAAGCAGATTATTTTGTAGTGTTACTGATGAATATTTTTCAACCTTCATTTGAGATAGGAGTGTTTCCATTGGATTGAGGTCTATCCATCTTTGTTAATGATCTAATCGATGTTGTTAGAAGTGAGCTGTTTTTGTTTGCTGAAGATACCAAGTTGTTTCCTAAAATTGCTGACTTCAATAATGATTATGTCAGATTGTAGTCTGATTAAAATAGTTTGTTTGGGTGGTCTTTTTCTTGGCAGTTAGCATTTAAACTACCAGAGTGCATGGTCATGCACATGGGTAAATGCCATCCTTAATTCGGCTATACAATTGATAGCCAACACCTAGTGGAGGTTACTCGAACACAACGATTTGGGAGTTGTGTTTAATAATAACTTAAAATTTCACTCTCATATATTAATGATAACTGCAATGGCTAGAGAAGAGTTTTGTGTATAGTTTTACAGTAGTAGTAGTCCATGAATATTCAAAAAGTTCTGTAGCATCTGAAATAAGTTACTGGACAGGCAGCTTACACTGATTTGTCCCAGGGACTATGTCAACAATATGATAAAGATGGTGAGTTTAAGTATAAATATTATTATTATTAACACTTTACAGTGACCAGCACTGAAGGTCTGACAGCAACATGTGCTGCAGCCTTAGGATTACCTAACCTATAGCTAATTTCAAGGACTTATACTTAATGGCTTATAGCTGATAAGGTGCAACAGAAAAGGGGCCAAAGTAAGGAAAAAAATACCTCCAACCCCAGGATTCGAACTGCAGGTCATCCAATGTCTAGTCAGGGCCACACTCAGTCTTCCTCCAGGAGGGATGGATTTTCTTCCTTAAACCTATATAAAGTATTTATTATTATTAACACTTTACAGTTACCAGCTCTGAAGGTCTGACAGCAACATGTGCTCCATAAGTTTTTCAAAATTCTAGCTTATCACCCTTTGCCCAGCTTATTGTCATGTCCAAATTATATCCAAGGTTCTACAAAGTGCTACAGTATTCAAGTAAGTGTTTATTCAATAAAAGCAAGCACATTTAAAACAACAACATTTTTATCAGTTTGTAACAGACAAATGGATTCCCCTTAATGTAGTTGAAGCAACCTTCATTTATTAACTTTGATAATCACTTTATGAACATGAGTTATTGTACTGATCTGTTTACCTTAATTGTATACCAGTATTAGTCTATTAGTAGCTGTTGCCATAGCAATAAAAGTGCTGAAACAAGAATTTTATTTCTGTACCTTATAGCTCACATTTAGTTAGAGTGAAGCCTCAGTAAAGGGTTAGGGTTATCCAGACCTGCACTTAGTGCTCAAAGTCCACAACTCTGAAAGTGTGTGCAAAAACAATGTACTGAACACTTTTGCAAACAAAAAATATTTATAAAATTTGACTACCCTAATAGAACATACACTACTCTAATAGAGCAATCAATTACGAAGTTCTGTAAGTTTGGAAAACTGAGGTACCACTGTAATATTTCAGTCATGCAATCATTGCATTATTGCATAGGGCAGGCAACTGTTTTGTGAATAGAAATGTGTCTTTATAATAAGAAACTGTCAGACTAGCAAGCATTCTCCATCACATTGTAGCACTTATGAGCTGCTGATAACACATGTTGTAGTTAAACCACTGTTTGATACAAATCTGAGTGGAAAGATCAAAGACACATACGAGCTATAGTGAGAATATCAAACACTGCTAAAATTGATTCTTGGTGAAGCATTGCAGTGGTTAGTCATGAGTATGTGATGATCTTTTTAAGTCCCAAAAGTACATCCAAATTAAAATTTTGTGGAAGATATAATGAAGTCAACTACAAGAACTTTGTATGCAAATCCATGCATATAATCATAGAAAAAAAGCCGGTTTAGTAGTAAGTATGCATGCATGATCTTGCTAGTAAAACAGTGGGTAATTAGACCCGTATACTCACACTGTTATACGTAATAATCCTGTGTACTACAGTAGGACCTCGATTATCCTAATCTCGATTATGCGAACCCTCTATTATCCGACAGTATAAGTAACTGCTCTATTAGAGTATTTCGTCACTAGGTGAACGTTCTATTACAGTAAGTGTATGTTCTATTAGAGTAGTTGAACACTATAAATGAATGGGCTTCATTTATCCAAACAAATTCACTTTTCTGAACACTTTTATGATTTAACTGGCACACAGGTGTTCAGATAATGGTGGTCCTACTATACCGCCAACTATTCTACTATATATATTAAGCTACCAGTACAATTACAGTACTATAGGTGTTTCAGTGTTACTGTATGGGTGCCCAAGTAAAGCTGACTATGAAGTAGGAAATTGGTTACAGTAACCAATAATACCTTTGATTGAACAGTTACTATATATATGCATTAATTAGTGCAATGAAGTTACAAAGCTATGCATTCTTTAGGACAAATTGTGTACATTTTGAAAGCAATTTCAGTAAATCAAATCATCAGCAGCTATATGGGATGCACACATGATTTGAAAAGTCACTATATGGGATATACTCTACACAGGTATTTTGAACACATCAAACCAATCATCTCAATTGTACTGCAGAAACTGACTCCCTTCACTTCGGGAATACATTACTCCATATTAACGTTAGCAAAATATGAGGTGAAGATCTTCACTCAGGGAGTGGGACATCAATAATTTTGGGTGAGTTGGTATATATATATATATGCCATGCTGATTTGTTGTCGATTGTATATCCAACTATAGTGCTTGACGATGTGTATGCTTTATTCATATGGATGATGAATTGCATAATTATTCATCACGGAGTTCTTGTAACTTTTTTTGATGTTTGACTTGGATACAGTAGCTATATGGCTAAGTTCATTTGCTAACTTTTTGTAGAGCTGAATTGAATCAAGATAATTCAAGCAGAGTTACAAGGCACTGATTCAGTCATGGATTGAGATGATGCCAAAACTTAATGGCTTGATCAACTACATCAAAGGATACCCAACAACCCAAGCTGTAATTAAAATTTATTCAATTAACTGATGTTAGATTTCAATCAGAGTTTTCCTTTACAGAACAGTCTTATTATTATTATAATTACTAAATATTATTAGTGTAGTTGGTATGTACAAGTCAAGCTGAGTCCTCAAAACTATTTAATATATATATTAATACCATACCTGTTTCACTGCCCATACAAAAGTCTCAATAGTAGCAGTGAAATTTATCCCGTATTTCACTGGTAGCAGTGAAAAAGTTGTAATTGCAATTTCATTGGCTAGAATTTATGTTAACAATTAGTGTTGACGCGTGTTTAGTACATAGTGACAAATTGCGTACATGGCAACGCTAATGCACAGCATGCGCATATGCAGCGAGTATGGTATTAACTGGGAATAGCATGGGTAGCAGTGAAATTTGGGATAAATACCACTCTTGTTGTATTGGAAATGGTAAATTTCACTCGGCTTCGCCTCGTGAAATTTATCCCCATTTCCAATACAACACTCGTGATATTTATCCCAAATTTCACTGCTACCCATGCTATTACTAGTACTAATATATATAAATCATGATCACGGATGGAATCACACAACTTCTTGAAATTTGACTCATTTGTAGTACTGCTTGATCCACTAAAACTATTTCAAAATCATTTCATTCAAAAATGAGTGGCTAGTGAACTGATTTCACCAATATAATTTTCTGCTACTATACTCACTATTTTTGTATAGTGACATTCACTACTCTTGTAGTGATTTTGTAGTAACGTTCAATGTTCTTTTGTAGTAACCCTCACTACATAGTAGTGAACATCATTGACAGTCACTGCAAAATTAGTTGTGAACGTCGTCACTGCACAAAAATAGTTAGCATTGTAGCAGAAATTAGTAGTGGCCTTCACTGGTTTTTACTGTGAATCTCTGATATTAATTAACCAATGAAAGCCTCCACCATTCATTTCTTATGAAAAGCCATATTATGCTGTGAAATGTGCAATAGAACTAAACCACACATGATATCTTTCCTGTCACCACTAATCATCTGGTTGGCTGAAATGTTTATTGAAACACAACTTTTTAGCTATAGTATAAAATAATATGCTAGCACATTAACCTTGAAGGCCAGTCAGTCTGGCATGGAATTGGTCGGTTGGTCAGTCAGTCAGTCAGTCAGTCAGTCAGTCAGTCAGTCAGTCAATGTGAAAAATGCTTACTTCTACTAAATACTGCTATGGGCTTACAGGGATAGAGCTTGTTTATAGGAAACTTGCTAGCTGCATGGAGTTTACGGATAGGTAAGATGTTTATGAGTTTGACTATCAACTGTTACCAATGACAACAACCAAACAAAACAATGAATACCTGTCAAATATCCCGGCCCAAATTATGTAATGCTGCATCATCAATAATTTTATATTGCCAATCTGTGCATTTATTTTGTGAATGTTATAATCAACATGATGAAGTAATGCTTGCATAATACTTGCTGTATAATGATAATGATATAGTTTTATTACATGTATACACTCAAGATGTTTATACAAAGATCATAAAAAAGGTTAAAATGGATATAAACAATCCCAAGATAATTTAATAGTGTGAAATTTTTAATTATGTGTTGCTTATACTGGTGTCCCCAGGGATATTAGTTGCACTGAGCGTTCCAGCCTGGTCATAATGCTGTGAAAGTCACTCTCCTCAACAGTGGATTCTTTTTGCTTCTCAACCACACGAGTGTTTAGGTAAGCAAAATGTTCAAACATTTTTTGTAAAATTTCTGACCGGTATAGCCATGCACTTTCAGTCTGACCATAGCTAACATTGGAATCAATATCTTCTTGAAGATCAATGATATCAATATTCAGCCGGCTAATACAGGTCTCAATTGTCTTGATGTCAAGTTGAAATTGAGTCAGTTGCTTGAAGAATCCAGTGAGGCAACGGCACACATCAGTAACACTGGATTCAATCTTGTTCTTCAGCTCTACTGAAAGCTTTGATGCATCCATCACTGAGCCCAGGCCTTCCATGACACTTCCAGTGTAGAATGAGAGTGCTTCAGATCCAGCAGACATCATCACCTTGGTAATCTCTGACCCTTCTACTGGGACATGAGAAGCAACTATCATGCTCGTTGCAGCTCCAGCCATTGTATAGATGAACGTGGACATGCCCAATTTGAACAACTTGTGTTGAGAGTCAGAGACTTCACTTTCCTTTTGCTTCGTAGCACCATCAGTAAATGCATTCTCTTGTAAGATCTTTCTCTTCACTGCATCTGGTTCCGGACAATTTTGTTGCAGTGCGTCGATGTCACCTTGGACCCTCTTGATTAGTTTCTTTAGGTAATGAAGAAACCCTTTTATTTCTTCCTCGGCTTCAGGATATCTTTTTTCCTCAATAAGGCCTCTGATGTGCGGTATGATCTTTTGACTGCTGCCGTAGTCCACGACCGTCTTTGTGCTAGCGATAATTACGTCGTAATAGTCACGAATACAACAAATGTCTTTCTCAAATTCACACAGTTTCATCGCAAATTCAGCATTTTTCCTCGCTATTTCGCTGTTCAGTTCGGTAATCTTGGCTAAGTGCTGTACTAGTTCCTTCTGAAAATCAGCCAATGATGTGAAAACTTCCTCGGCGGCATCGAAAAAGCTTCTTTTGATTGTTTCGAACAAAACTCTCAGCGATACAACCTGAGGGATACCCACAATGACTGCGTCTTCAGCCATAGTATAATAATCTCTGAATCTAGTTACTTGGTTTACTCAAGGGGAAAAATACGGGAAACCCCCTTCCTTTGCATCACCTTATGTCCTTATAAGATACGAAATCGCGTGATCGAACACGTGTGAATAATCCTTTTGTAGTTTTTGAAGGAGCCGGTTTTATCGTCAAATGGAGTCATCAAGGGGACCGGCAGACGTTGTAGTGGTTGGCGGAGGGTTAGTGGGACCACTTCAAGCCATCTTCCTCGCGAAACACGGGCATCGCGTACGTCTGTATGAAGCTAGGGATGACATTAGAACAAATAAACAAATAGGAGGTCGAAGTATCAACCTCGCCTTGTCCGTACGTGGACGGGAGGCCCTCAAGGCAGTTGGAGTAGAAGACATAGTGATGGAGAAAGCAATACCAATGTATGGTCGTATGATACACTCCATTGATGGCAAACAGTATTCATTAGCGTACGGAGTGGGCGATCAATGCATCTACTCAGTGGACAGGCGTGCCTTGAATATGTTGCTCCTTGATGAAGCTGAAAAATGTGATAACGTTGAACTACACTTTTCTCACAAGCTAACACGTGTACATTTCTCCAAGGATGATAAAAAGAGTACGCTGGTATTTTCAGAAGGTAAAAATGAAGAGAAAATAAACACAGATTTTTGTTTTGGTTGTGACGGTGCTTATTCAGCTGTAAGAAGACAAATGGATCGTCAGAGTGGCTTGGATTACAGTCAGGAATATATTCCACATGCCTACAAGGAGTTAACTATCCCTGCAGATCCTAATACTAATAAATATGCATTAGAGAAAAACTATCTTCACATTTGGCCAAGGCAAGAGTTCATGCTAATAGCATTACCAAACCTTGATGAAAGCTTCACAGTAACTTTGTTCATGCCAAGAAAAATATTTGCTGGTTTAAATACCTCAGATGATATATTACGGTTTTTTGAAGAGCACTTCCCTGATGTCATCTCAAAGATTGGACGAGAGAGATTAGTTAAAGATTTCCTCACAAATGAAACAGGTAAACTGATGTCCCTGAAGTGCTGGCCTCATTATATCGAAGAAGGGGCTCTGCTATTGGGTGATGCCGCACATGCAATGGTCCCATTTTATGGTCAGGGGATGAACGCAGGATTTGAAGATTGTCTTGTGTTTTCAGAACTATTACAACAAAATGGTGATTTACACAAGACTGCCAGACTGTATTCAGAAGAACGGTACAAGGACTCTTATGCTATCTGTGATCTTGCCATGTACAACTACTTAGAGATGCGTTCACATGTTAACAATCCTATGTTCCTCTTGCGACGGCAGCTTGATCGATACCTACACCACCTGTTTCCCCGGCACTTCATTCCTCTCTACACTATGGTGTCGTTTAGTAGGATCCGGTACAGTAAGGTAGTAGAACGGGCAGCCAAACAAGATAAACTGGTTCGACGAGGTATACAAACCGTTGCTTTATTAGGATTTGGTACAGTGTTGTCTTACTTGTTGTACAGGTACCATCAGAATATCACAGAACTGATATTCACACCATAGGGTTATTTAGTATTTCTGTATTTATTGTGTAGGAGTTAACATATATTAAATAAAACTTTTCTGTTTGATAACATAAAATAACTCTGTCAGTATTAGCAGGTAAAACATACTGTACAGAAAATAATATTGTTATTCTGTGTACTTATTCAAAATTACAGAAATAATAACTCTGTATATAAATAAAATAAAAGCTCTCTTATATTTTGTCAATTCAAGGGACAGCATCATGTGGCCATTTGAGGTGTTTGTGAATACTCTTGTTCCCCCTTGCCTGACGACCATACACTTCAAGATTCTGTCCTGACCTCCATCCGACCTCCCTGGCAGTTGTGATTGGGAATGGATTAGTGTCATCTTGTTTGGGTAATGGTAGAGGGGGTAGTTTGAGTGGTGACTGCTCTGGACTCTTTTGGTCGCCATTTTTCATCACTTCTGCTTCGTCCTCATTAGTGTACCACTGTTGTCTAGTGTCCAGTATTTCTCTGCGTAACTATCATAAACATAGTTATTACCTGAACGTTGTAGCAGATCACAATTGATTCAAGAGGCTTATTTTGTACAAAATCATGATAAAAACTACAGGCTTTTATCCTACTAACCAGACTGTGTTTTTATATTGGGGCTGAGAAAAAGGTCCAGTGAATATGGCTTGGTTCGGCTTGTTTTTGGACACTCAACAAGCACATTAAGTACAAGGGTAGCTATATCAAACAGGCAAGGTTTATAATTAATGATCACTCAGTGGGCGTGGCTCCATGTAAGCAGCAATGGGCATAGATTTGTGATAAATGGGTGTGGCTGTACGTATGCCTGTAGACACAAATCCCAATACATGGGTGTGGCTCGCAAAAGAAGCTGTGACTAGGCTATGATGCGTTAAGTTGCAAAAAAAGGAAGCAATTTTACATACAATGAAAACAGTGGCCACCTGTTTATAACACCACCTCTTTCTCTCTATAAAGACAAAAGAATTTGTACACTAACTCACCCGTCTAAAGCAGCATTCTGCCAGCTTAGATGAGTCCATTGCATGTGGAAGGTGTGAATGTTCTTGCTAATGAACAAGCCTTTCCTGCAGCCTAACACCAATCAGACACTGCGCAATGGAATCCCCAAATTTCAGGAGAATACATAGTGGTATGTTTCTGACCCAATCACAAAAGAAAATAATGCACTTACCAACGGGCAGATGTGGGGGTTAGGTATGATTAGTGGGGAATCGACTGCTAACCTTGGCCCAGGTAGTGGGGTATTTGACCAACAAAGCTGATATCTTGTTGAGCTTTAACACTCTCAGTCTTTTCTTTCAAACACTGAGATCTCTCACATTAAGGTCTTCAGTATGTATCTCTTCCACTCAAGGTTCACTACTAGATCACGTGCAAAAGCAAGCTGTTTGGTATTATTATAATGATTGCAAAGCCTCATAAGAGAGTATAAAATGTAATATGGGTACAAAAACACTAAGTAGGTCAGTTTCATTTGGTAATTTGCTCCATGATATAATGGTAGCCAGAAAGAAACTGAATTTATTATATACATCAATCCGTGTAAATCATGGCCTCTGGTAATTCCACGAGACACGTTGAGTGATGTAGCTCCAAGCCGAGCATGAAAACTGAAAAGTGCTTTAGTGTCACTTGGTAGCTACGCCTTCTGGTCATGGTAGTAAAATGAGAGTTGTTGTCTTGCTATCCCCTACCATTCCCGTGGTCTTTCACTGGGGGATAAGTGGGGATTATGGGCATGAAAAATGGCTCCAGGTAATGGGGGTTAGAACTTTATAATGTTCAAATCCCCACCTCTGCCCAAGTCGTAGTAGTGGGGCAAAACATTGATAAGTGCATAATACAGTCTGGCTACACAAGACAAGCCAGCTAGCTTGCAAGTGTTTATACAATTGGCTAGTCACTATTATCATACAGCTGCGGATCACTACGTTTACCTGTTTGTAGTATTCTGATACAAATCCCCAAGTCTGTGGCCAATTTTTGGAGGCAACATATTCGTGATGCACATGGGACTTCCTACACAAAACACCAGAAAGTATATATTGTCACCTTTGTTTCGTCTTGGCACTCACCAAATTTCATTGTTGTGTACCATGTTACATTGCGCTGGCGTTAATTTCAAATTCGCAGCAGCGGCCATGCTGCGTGGTTAGTAGAAACACTTTCAACCCGACTTGACACTACGTTTGCTCCACGGTCTACGCCTCAGGCCTAGTTCGATGTTTCCATAGCAACAAAAATACTCACGTGAACTACAGACGTAAACCGAACAAGATTTTAATTCGCGTAAGTATGCAGCAGCATTGTATAGTACTGGTACTGTGTCAGTTTGCGATTCAAAATGTTATTTTTGTTCGAGTTTTTATAGCAGACACTGACTAGTCTGGCGGCGCCCGCCCCTTCGCATAGTATATTCGGAGGGGCGGGCGCCGCCAGACTAGACACTGACTACGCGTCAGTAATATATTTAGAAGCGCGACGTCCGCAGCTCCTTTGAAATCTCGTACCCCTCTTTGAACTGTAGTTGTAGCTAGATAAGGCCGTGCAAAGTTAATTATGTGTTTCTGGTTCTACCAATTCTCCAAAATTGACCAGGCTTGGTTTTTTTTTTTTTTACAACTTTTATGTGATGCACTACATTTAGCTAACATGGAATTATAAAACCAAATTTATGGTGTAAAGTTAGTGCATCTTTGTAAGAAAAGAGTGTTTACAAGACATTAAAACTTTCAAAATATTATAAATTATTGTATGGTGATTGCACAATTCATTCAGCAAAAAAATTACCAGGGAAGGGAACCAGAAACACTAATTGTAATTGTAAATTTTGGATAGAGGCATAGCCTGTACATCCAAATCATACGCACAATAAAGTAGCTATACCCATTAAAAATCATACATTATATTACTATAGTGTCTGTCCAGCAGATTCTTAAATTGATTAGGGGAGTTGGAGTCAATCACTGATTGGGGTAAAGAATTTCAATCATTAATCACTCTAACTGAAAAGAAGGATGATCTTAATAAACAATTTGTATGTGGCTTGAATAATTTCATGTTGTGTCCTCTTGTTGTTGTGATTGTGGAGAATGACAATAAGTTCTCTGTATTTATGTTATAGAAAAAGGTCGTAGATCTCCTCTAAGCCTGCAAAGATGGTAAATTTATTGATCATAAGACAAATAACGACAGGTGGTAATCATTCTAGTGGCTCTTCGCTGTATAGCTTCTATCTTATGTTTATCCATGATGTAGCATGGCTCCCAAATTGCATTATTATACTCAAACAGTGAGATTTGTATAGTTTAAGCATAATGTCTGAGTCCTTACATTCAAATACTTTAGAAATGAGACCTAAAATACGGTTTGCCTTATTTGTAGTCAAATCTGTGTGAGTGTGGAACTTAAGTTTAGAGTCCATGCAAATTCCCAGATCACATATGTCCTCCAAAAGTTCAAGTGCAACACCATGTAGGGTATACTTGTGGTTGCGGTTAGCAGCAGGATTACCAATATGTAAGATTTTACACTTAGTGACATTAAAAGACAAAAGCCATGTTTCAGACCACTGTTCAAGAACATCTATATCATGTTGTAACTGCACAAACAGTCCTCAGGAGAGCAAATAATCCGATAAAGCTTAATGTCATCGGCAAACATTCAAAGGGAACTGGAAACTAGAGATGGCAATTCATTCACATACAGGGCAAACAAAAGAGGGCCTAGTGCCAATCCCTGTGGGACACCACTACTTACTCTTGCCCATGACAACAAAAATCCATTAACATGGACACATTGGTGCCTGCCAACAAGGAAACATCGAAACCATTTGAGAAATTGGCCATCCACACCGTATCCTTTGAGCTTGCTCAAGAGTCTACTATGAGGCACACTATTGAAGGCCTTAGAAAAATCTAAATATATGACATCAGTTGGGAGTCCCTAATCCAAAGCAGAAGTCCAATCATTTAAAACATATAAAAGCTGAGTACAACATGACCTATGAGGAATAAACCCATGTTGTTTGTCTGATAATAAATTATGGTCGAAGAGGTGAGATAATAGTGTCTTTGACTATTGATTCTAATAATTTAATAATCACTGAAGTTACGCACACCGGACGATAGTTATTAATTTTACTTTTGCTCCCTTTCTTAAAAATTGGCGTGATGTGTCCGATCTTCCAATTGTTTGGCAGCAATCCACTATCAAGGGATTTGGTAAACAACATAGACAAAGGAACACATAACTGGTCAGCACAGTTTTTTTAGAATTATAGGAGGCCATCCATAAGGTCCAGGTGATTTGTCACACTTCAGAGACTGCAATTTCTCAAGCACTATAGCTGGGGTGACTTCAACCGAAGACAAAGAGGGAAGGTCATCTCTGTATGTAGCAAAAATTGGAACAGTATTAGGGTCTCCATCAACAAACACACTAGAAAAGAAATCATTGAAAGCATTTAGTAGTCAGAATGATGAAGCTGACCATCAATTCCTTCCACACACCCAATACTCGCATGAGTTTTAACCCTGCTTTTAACATAACTCCAAAATACCTTAGGATTCTGCTTGACATTGTTGGCAATCCCACATTCAAAGTTCCTATGGAGGTTATGTGTCAAAGTACACAAAGCATTGCGAGTGCTAGTATATGCAGTATAGTCTGATTGAGAGCGGGATCTAGTGTATTTCCTCCATCAGTGGTTTCTTCTGTTTTTAAGAGATTTGGCCTCATGTGTAATATAAATGTTGTTATTTTTGTGTTACAGGAACAGTTTCGTGCAAGAAACTATTGAAGGTATCAGAGAAATAATCCCACACATCCAAAACACATATAATTAACTTTTCGTGGCCTAATGTAAGTATAGCTAGATAATGTATGTACCTTTGCTATTATAGCAATTTATAGTTTGGGCATGCGTTCATAATAAAGGTGAGTGTATTCTTTCTGTAGTATATCATAGACATTGTCATACAATATGGGGGGGAGACACAAAAAAAATTCACTCTACTACTACAAATACACTACTACCACCACTACCACTACTACTACTACTAACTAACTAAGGGTAAAGGGGATTGTCATTATCAGACCCCTGCAGAGCCCAATATCTGAGGATCATTCCGGCATTGTTAGTCCATAACGCAACAGACAGTTGCTGGAAGAGATTTTTCGAGCTAACTTGGGAGGAACACCACTACGGGGAGTGGTTCAGTCAGCAATGATGTTTAAAGATCACAAAGCAAATGGGATCCAGGCTCCAAAAGTTTCCACTACTAAGGGAATAAAATCTGCTCCTACACCTGTACCTTCACTACAGCTACCAGATGTTTCTTGTCCTTGGCCAACTCTCCAGCTGCAGCAGCCACCCAAGCACAAGAAGTAGATGAGGAAATATAAGCTAGCTGAGTAGTACTGCACACGGAGACATCAAAATAGACAGAGTGACCATGCTGAAAGTCAGGATGGAAAATATCACCTGGCATAAACCATCATTATAGGAAGCACGCTGCTCCTTAAGAACACCAGGGTGATCTTGTGATAAAGTATTATAAAGGATGTCAACCAGGGAATCATGACGACGGATTCTCATCAGAGCCTAACAAATGATCGCCAAAGCAACCTGTAGGTGAGAGGCAAGTACACAGTGGAGAATGAGGAAATAAAGCAACTCCCAGCCACAGACGTAGGCCTACAACAAATTCAGGTTCAGAGATGACTAATCCAAGACAGGCTCAAGGAATAGCCTTAAGCCAACCACTACTGGTACCAGAGGAATGTACCAGGGCAGTCAAACAAGCCTGATCCCTAATACTGAAATAAGCATACAAATCATCAAATAAAAGGTGGGTGTATTTATATTTTACGTACACTTTAGTATATTCAGCATTACGTGTACTACATCTTACATTGGTCCGGAACTCTTGCATGGCTTCTACAAATTCTGAAATCTTAACTCACAACAATTTTCATATACCAAGCACTTCGTGATCTGATCATTCAGGATACCACAAATTTTTTCTCTGAAATATTGCCAAAAAAATCTTTGAAATCTTATACAGGGTTTTTACAAGTTGTGGACCCCTCGACTAGGCCCACGGCCTTGGGAAAGAAACCCCAGAGCCCGGTTCTGTATGTACGAGATACTCGTTGAAATACTCTAAAGAACAGCTATTACATGCAGGACTTGTGTTAATGTCTACAGTTTCTGGGGTTTCAACCCTTGACTCTTTTCTTGTGCCAAGTTTCCTCATTGTATTAATAATAGATCAGCCACAAAAACACTCTCTGTGCTACCAGTAAGTCAGTTTGGCTAATAATTTTGCTATCTGCTGAGTGACAATATGATTCTATTGATAGAATTCGAGTCAAGTCTTTACACATCAATATATAGCAGTGTGCAGTTTATGTATTATTTCTCCTTGCATTCATTCGTAAACCTGTGGAATGGTCCAGATCCTACTTGCTCTTGTTACCTAGTAGTAGCTCTGTGCACTTCCAAATTAGATACCCCAGAGACAACACTTCCCCTTCACAGGAGTGGTGGAGAAAGCTAAAGAGTGAGGGGGCCAACTTTGAGGTATACAACAGCTATACCATTTTGTGGGGTCTGGAAGCAAGCCCCCAGGAAAAATTTTCGACTACGATCACCCTTGGTTAATTAAGTAGCCACCAAAGATGTAAAATTCAACTGTTCTATTAGAGTGGTTGTCTGCTCTATTAGAGTATCTCAATCTTTTGTTATTAGCATTGACCAATAGAGAAGTACTTCCAAATTTACAGTGTATTAAATATAAAGGCATCAATGGTCACTCACTCACTCACTCACTCACTCACTCACTCACTCACTCACTCACTCACTCACTCACTCACTCACTCACTCACTCACTCACTCACTCACTCACTCACTCACTCACTCACTCACTCACTCACTCACTCACTCACTCACTCACTCACTCACTCACTCACTCACTCACTCACTCACTCGCTGATCACCTCACTTAATTTCTGCTTTATAAATGAAAATTCTAGTGTAAATGCTGCTTGCATATAAACATTTGTAATTTCATAGATCTACCAATAGAAGTACAGACCAGTGGCATAACTGTAGGTGGATCTAGTAAGGCCTATGTCCAAATAAAAAACCCAGTGCCATACCACTACCAGAGGTTTGCATGCCACAAAAAGTGGAATGTGTATCTAGTTTGGTAAGGCACAGAGCTCTGCCAGGCAGCCAGGAACATCTTTATAGATTTTTGAATACTAAGCCTGTCTTAACCCCCAACTATCTCTATTAGAAAATTTAGTTTCTATATAACTACACACTGCATTAGGTGATGCAATATACACATGTGTAGCCAGTGGAGCAACTACCATTGAGATAACCGAGGCTTGAATGAAGAGAATTTAGTACTGCAAAAGATTGATATACTCTAATAGAGCAGTTACTTTTGCTCAATTCTAATAGAGCATTCAGGTTTGCAATTTACTTGCTATATGCCCTTGGTAGCCAAAGACTTGAGATACATGTAACCTCAATGTGTGGAAAGATTATGATGATAAGAATCATATTGTCACTTATATACATCAGCAGCTAGCAAAATTATTAGGATCACAAACAAAACTATTGTCTAAAACTTTTCTCAATTGATCTAGGACCACTAACATGAAATATTGACCAAAATAATATCTTTATGACACCTTGGCAGTGATAGCCAACCTTCAGTGCAATACAAATTGCCTCCAATATAGTTATAATTATATATTCTTAATTTAATGAGTGACTGACTTATTGACTGATTGATGCAACCACTAATGCTACGGGCTTGAGTTTTCACTGTTAGATGTCACTTCAGCCCAACAGTATGTACAATGTGTGCATTATGGACTTACCTTCTGTGTTCTATTTCTTTTCACTGGCAGGCAAGGTATTGATCCATGACAGTTCGAAATAACTTCCCTGTAGCTGACTATCATACTTATTTTACCATTTTAAAGTGACTGCAGTGGTGCTTCTCATTCTTTTCTTTTGTAATCTGCTGAATGTACCTGAAAACGATGTGTAATGGCCACTTAACTTCTCAGTAATTGATGGTCGAGGCACACACTCAGATGCAAAACCTTGCACCATTCTTTCTTTTGATGTGGTAAATGTGAGTAAACAATCAAAAAATTATGATTTTAAGTTCCATTAGGGATCATAAAAATAGAAAGTAGGGAAACAAGGGAGGTCGCCTACACCTGCAAATATATTAAAGGAAATTTAATTCCTTATTTAGAAACTTGAGTAAAGTGTTTAACTCGCTGGAGTCCGTGGTATGTAACTAGCTACTAGTATAATCATGAACTGTTCTCATGACCACATCCTATCTCTAACACAAGAGTGATGGTGGGGTGGGTGGGATGCAATTGGTGAATGAGATTAAGATTATGTGGCCTTACTAGCAGTCTTGACTAAACATTTAAAAGGCGAACATGTATAGCATTATAAAATAACAATAATGTGATGTATAAAGGAAAACTACAACATTTTACACCACAATATGTATGCCTACTACACTAAAAGCTATATGTCACTTCACAACTCATATCAAACTGCATCTTCTTTTTGTGTTTAGCTAAGTGTAATTGTGTATGAATTACTCCTCGCAATATTGTGAAACTTTTGATCTTGAGATGGAGTTACATGTTGCTCTGGACTTTTACTATGTCGTACTTGAGTCTTCCTTATTGAAGTAAAGTAGTACCATGTAAATGCTATTCCCAAAATTATTAGCAGAACAACAATAACTGCACGTAAAACAACAGAAACTGCTATAGTAGCAGTTGACTCATCTGATGACAATGACAACTGTACACGATTACAGGTGTGATCATTTCTATCAAGGGCATAACTGGAGTTACAAGAACATCTATAGGATCCTGGCTGGTTGATACACACTTGACTACAATTCCCATTACTTCACTGACACTCATCAACATCAAAGCAGCTAGTACCATTAGATGATACGATAAGTTGTACCCTGGGTAACAATAACATTGATAAGACAGCATTTAATAAAACCCCCTTGATGGCAAGAAGTCAAAGATTAAGTAGAGGTTGAATGTAGAGAAGATCACAGATCCTGGCTGTTGTGGCTCCTACAGTGTGTGCCTAAACTGCATGTTGCGGGGGACCAAATCACCACTGGGTCTGGGATTTTTTTTCTGAATTCTTCAACGTTTTAGTTACATGTTTCAGACTCCCTGTATTCACAGGCTTTAGCCTTCTCACAAGTCCCTAATGGGATAGCATTTAATAAAAATAAAGAAGTGGTACCACTGACACATAGCTGTTCACAGGGAATATTGGCACAATAATCTGGAGAGATGCATTTGTTAGTGGTGGGATCGTATGTAAACTGGGTGGAATGACTTGCCAAATTACATTGCTACTTCTTCCACCTTCTGTGGTGTTTTATGTAATAGTTATACCATGGCTGCTATACCATGGCTGCAGAGATTTTGTTGATATAATACACCCAAAATCCCAAAAACCACAGGTAGGCCTGCGCTGATTATGCCATCATAATTGGGGCAAATAGGTAGCCAAAAAACAATGAGCTTAATGCCAGCATAATAGGTACAATTTTTGTGCAGTGGTTATCAGAGAAGCTGAAACTCTGCCTATTTAGCATGATGCCGATTGGAATGGTGTACAAATACAGTAAAAATCAGATTTAGCTATGTCGTGAAGAAAAGATTAGCTAAAGATCGATATACACTCTAATAGAACAGTTACCGCATGTTGAAATGTCCTAATAGAACGTTTACAGTTGCATTAAATACTCTAATAGAGCAGTCAAGACACAATTTTATATGAGCATATTTGGGCATAATTGGAACATATAATAGGGGACACTGCTCAAAAGCATAATAGGCTTAGGCCTAGCCACAGGCCTGAATGTATGTACCAGCAAAACCCGGCACTGTTGTGGTATAAGTGATATATATCACTCTAGGTATTTCTTTTGTATATCAGTATTTGATGATCGATAGTGGTTTTAATAGCATGGGCTAATAGCCCTCAGAACATTTTTCATTTTCATACGTCATTATGCTCGTTCTACACACAATGCCAGAAAATTGCAATTGTGGAATCTATGGTGCAAGATGTTAGAAATGACTGAAACACAACCCCCCCTCCTCCCCACACACACACATACATACAAACAGTTAAGAACAACTCCAGTTGTGGTTTGTAAAAATGCCACCTAATTTTCACCAGTTGTAAATATATTGAAGATCAATAACTTTTAAAATCAAATTCTAATTCCCCTAAGTTTGGGAGAGCATAATGTATGCTTTATTAAAGTATTATGTTTTAACACTTTTTTAGAAATTTGGTTTACAGGGGCGTATACCATGCCCTCACATTTTGGTGCAGAAACATATCACAAGGTATGTGAAATCTGGTAAGACAGATTTCTATGATTTTGTTTCATTATTTGGTCATTTCTAATGTCTCACACTATAGCTTTTTTTAGTTTTGCCATTTTGTGCTACGTAACTTAGCTAATTGAGACAGTAAGTAGCTAGCTAGTTGTCCTCTTTGTGCTGTTCCATGGTCTGCTCAATGACTGATCATGACACGTAGTGGGTAGAAGTATGTATCCACGTATTACCCAAACAATTGTTTTACTGATCATTTTATAGTTTTGTAACTATCAACTAGTTGAAACTTAGCAACTACACTGAGCCTAGCCTAACCTGTAAACCCAAACCCACAATTTAATGCTTTGTGTCACTCAATATAACAAGTCAAAGTGCATCATAACTGGGCATTAAGGTCATGAGCAAACCTTGTTCCCATGATATATATTGCCTAGGAAATATGTGAGTAAAAACCTCAAATGGTGCCTTTGAGCACCTATGGTGGTATACGTATATTAATAGCTATATATTTTATTTATTGAATTGTTTTGATTTTGCTGCGATATATTGTAAGTATCTAATTGTGTCTGTATGTATGTATATTGCATGTACTTGTGCTTCTGCATGGATAAATGGTTTTAGTTTAAGTCAATTTGAATCAATAAAATCTATATATATAGCATTCATTATTAATTTGAACAAATATAGTCAAAGTTAACATTCCTTAGTAATTGTCATTCATGTTCTATCACATCATGCAGTATCTCCCAGAGTTTGGTAAGATGAGTGGGACAAGGAAAAATCCTATATATCTCCAAGAGCTTGATGTGATCACCTGTGACATGGTTATTTATATTATATAGCTATATCATTACTAGACATAATCCAGCCTCTTCCAAAACGATGATATTAAGACTATTTAGCGGCTAAATATTGGGTGCTCACCTATTTGTCCAAGAGATAAAAGGTATGCCAATGTAATTATTTTCCTGTAATATTACTGTGTCTCTTGTTTCAGGGCATGGGTATTTACTTCAATATTAAGCGTTAGCTAGTAGTTAATCCATGCATATTTGCACAAGAATTAACAATGAAACTAGATATTAACACTTCAACTATTTACTCTTGCAAGTGGTAGTGTTGGGAGTAACGCGCTACTTATGTAACGCGTTACGTAATATTATTACTTTTGTGGTAACAAAGTAATATAACGAAATACGCTATGAAAACTGGTAATATAACGAAAGATGCTTTACTTACAAACGTAACGCGTTACCTAAGTAATATAATTACTGTAACGAGTCTAATATGACGTAATATTATTATTAAAAGTAACGAAGTTACTAATCTCGTTAGTAATCCTCTGAGTAATGCCTAACCACAACGAAGTAACGAGGCCTACTGAATGAAGCTTATTCACCAGCTTCTTACTTATAACCATTATAGTAAATATACTTCCCAACGAAACCATGTGAAATATTTGATAAGGTCTGCTAAAGTCAAGCACGATGAACTAATGATGCAAAGGTTTAAATCTAATCCTAAGATGTTGTACAGTTATGTGAGAAGCAAAAGTAAGGTGCGATCTAGAATTGGTCAACTGGAAAAAAGTGATGGAACTCTCACAACTAATGACAAAGAAACTGCTGGTGTTTTGAGTTCTTTTTTCAAATCTGTATTTACTGTTGAAGATACCTCTGCTGTTCCAAACTTTCCTACTAAAGTAAACACTACACTGAATGATATTTCATTTACTGAATCTGATCTATATAGTGTGTTAAAATCTTTGAACCCCAACAAAACTCCTGGTCCAGACAATGTGCACCCCCAGCTTTTAAAGAATTGCGCACATAGCCTGACAAAACCACTTTTTCTGTTGTTTGTCCAATCATTGAATAGTGGTAAACTTCCTAAGGAATGGAAAATGGCGAATGTTACACCTATCTTCAAGAAAGGTTCCAAAACTAGTGCAAGCAACTACAGGCCAGTGAGTCTAACATCACAGGTTGTCAAAATCCTAGAATCTTTAATACGCTCAAGGATAATGCAGTACTTAGAAGATAACAACATTGTCACACATTGTCAACATGGTTTTGTTACTAAGAAATCTTGTTTCACAAATCTTTTGGAGACATATGAAAACTGGACTCTTGCACTAGACTCGGGTCATGGTATTGATGTCATCTACCTTGACTACAGAAAAGCTTTTGATTCTGTGCCTCACTGCAGACTCGCTCAGAGGTTGGCTGGCTATGGTCTTGATGGTAAGATTTTAACATGGTTGACTGATTTTCTTTCGGATCGTTTGCAAAGAGTGGCTTTAAATGGAGAGGTTTCTGAATGGCTGGAGGTGACTAGTGGAGTACCACAGGGTTCCGTACTTGGGCCGCTTCTTTTTGTTTTGTATATAAATGACATAGCTGAGGCCATACAATGTGACTTGGAAGTCTTTGCTGATGACACCAAACTATACTCGATTATTGAGACTATTGAAGATATTCTTAGGCTTCAGCAGGACTTGAATAATGCCCAGGAATGGTCAACACTGTCTCTTCTAAGCTTGAACATTGACAAATGCAAAGTAATGCACATCAGAAATACATTAGCTTCTAATTACTATGTGTCAGATTCAGCTAGCCTTACAAATCTAAGTGTAGTCGAAAATGAGAAGGACCTGGGTGTTTGGGTGACCAACAAGCTGGACTCAAGTCTCCACTGTCAGAAGGCTGTAGCAAAGGCGAACATAGTTATTGGGATGATAAAAAGAACTTTCCCGAGTATGTCAAAGGATCTTTTTCTGTTTCTATACAAAACTTATGTGAGGCCTCATCTGGAATACATTGTGCAGTTGTGGAGCCCTTATTTACTTAAGGACATAGACATGCTAGAAAAGGTGCAAATGAGAGCAACTAAGCTAATTAAAGGATTCAACGGGCTTCCATATTCAACTAGATTACAAAAACTAGAATTGTATTCACTTTACTGCCGACGCGAGCGAGGAGATTTGATTGAAACTTATAAGATATTAAAAGGGTACTATGACATTGAATGGTCTAAACTGTTTACGTTGAATACATCAAATACCAGAGGACATTCTTTGAAACTCTTTAAGAAGCAGTGTAGAACAAAACAGAGATTAAATTTTTTTACCCAACGAGTTGTCAACATTTGGAACTTACTCCCACACCATGTAGTATCCTCACCCACTATAGCTCTTTTTAAACAACAATTGGACTGTTATTGGAAACAACAAGGACATGGATATGAACAAAGGCCTAGTGCCTAAGCATATTTTTGTATTTTAGTGTTGTGTGTATCCATTATCAATAATAATAATAATAATAATAATAATAATAACCAAGGTTTGCACATTGTCCAACAACGCAATGATGTCACGTGATAAGGTGGTAGTTTCACACGTGACAGCTTAAGGCTGTGGACACAAAGTAATATAATATGTAATATTATTAGTTACTTTATTTTATGGGTAATATGTAACTGTAACTAAATAGTTCTGTTGCAAGTAATATGTAATATGTAACTAGTTACTTTTACAAAGTAACTTGCCCAACACTGGCAAGTGGTGTGTGCTACGTATGTGTATGCACACAAGTATGTAACACATAGTAGAGCAGTGTAGTGCGAACAGTTTATATTTGTGATACAAAACGAAACTTTCCATGTAAATTGCACTCCTATGACATTTATAATGCCATTGCAGATTTGACCTTTGGTGAACTCTATAACCATTCTACATTGAAAATTCATCATTTTTGTCTTTTTATTCCTGCTGAGGCATCTTTAAACATGTATGGTTTCTGAATGAATTAATTTTATATAGGATTCTATAAAGTTATTAACCTATTGGTATAATCAGGGCAGATAAAATGAAATTTGCCTTTTGCTTCAAACAAAAAGTAGTTTCACCAAAGGTCAAATCTGCAGTGGTACTATATCAAAAAAAATGCCATAAGGAGTGTAGAAATTTTCGTAGTTGTATCACAAAGTGCATAAAATACTCAATTTTATGCTATACCATGCACTCTACTACCATGCACTCTTGGCAAGTTTTTGGTCACAGGCTTACAGCTTTAGATCATGCAGTTACTTCTGTATTACGGACTAGCATGCCCTTTATAAAGATCAAGTTGTTTATGCACAGAATACACATCATATGTACAAGTATTATATGTATCAAGCATTAGAGTCTGCAAAGGAACAATTTTAATTTGTGCATTACAAAATTTATCCTGAATAGCTATACACTATTCACTATCAGGACTATGCAATAGTGCTGTGAATGAAAACAATAAGAACACTAGTCCTCCTAATAAAGTGACATTCTTTACTGATATCTTCTGAGCAATCAACTGTCCACCAATTACTGCTAATGCCGTACACAGAGCATGTCCAATTGTACCACCAATTGTAACTCCATAAGGATCCTATAAAGGTATAACATGTAAGAGTATAAGATGCATGAGGTTATATACACTGCTCACAGTGCTCAGGGGGAACCATGCAGAATTTTAGAAAGGTGGGGCTAGCAAAAGTGAGAGATCTGATAGGCTAAATATTTCCCCCTGAAGCTAAACTAATGTCACACAAAAGGGTTAAAGGAATAGCTGTTTTGGTTTAGTTGCAACAACCAACTGCAAAGTAGTAACAACATTTATACAATGACTTTCTTCTTGCTAAAAGTAACCTTGTGCTGAAGGTACTGTTCCGCAGTGTATACAGGAGAAGAACTTTAAAGTATAGTTATTTTATGCAATACAGCATCAGTACTTTCAGTGCACATTACTTTCATTCAGTTTATGCAGTGCACATTCTAATAAAATTTAACATCATTTTAGTTAACAAGGCTACAGCATCTCTAGACCTCTTACTTTAAGAGCTATGGTAGCACCTCTAGGTGCTACTATATAGTTTTAACAGCATGACTGCTAGATCACTACTACTTTTTTCTTGCATGGATATATACTAGTGCAAAGTATTTAGCAGATGTACCCCTGCAGACTTGTACTGCTGCATGATTTTTAATATGCTGTATATCACATTAATATCAAAAGTAAAAATGGTGCATTGCATGTTGTGTCCTAACATATTATATGTGTTCAAATGTATAGTAACTCCCCCTCCCCCCACCTGCATATGATCAAATAAGTTAAAATAACATACTTCACGAGCTGCTAGTATGATAGTAGCAAATTGAGACCGATCTCCCCACTCAGCCAGGAATGTTAAAGTGAAAGCTTGCAAAACAACTGCAGGTAGTTGTCGGAGGAGCCATATTCTTCTCCTGATTGGTGGAGTAGAGTTCACTACACCCTTCTCTACATCGTCCTATAAAATTTACCTCTACATTAATTGTTCAATAAAAGTAGTACAAAATGTTCTATAGTGACTGCTACATGAACTATATTTTTGTATCACAAAACCTACCATTATACTTCTATACATTATGGAGTTGGGGTAACTATGTAGTTACGTTTGTAGCTGAGTTATGTAGATTATTTGGCACAGCTACAGGGTAAACTGCTTCAAGGAGTAGGGTTATAGCACTTTACAGTGACCAGCTCTGAAAAATTAGTTTGTAGGTAGATTTTCCATTGTAGGAGTGCCTTTTGGTGGTTTGAGAAGAATTGAGATAAAGGCTATTGAGATACATATAACAAAAATGCCAACTGTGCACATGTGTATTGGGCATGCTACCTAGTTCATAAATAAGCTGCTAAAAGGGATGAGCTGAAAATTAAATGTAAGTAGATTACTCATCATAGGAAGGCCTGTCAGTGGAATAGACAATCTGGGTTTAGTTATAATGCGAAAACCAACTACCTGCAGCAAGTGTGTGATCAAAACACTCCACAATAGAGCAGTCACAGTCATCTACAAATTCAATTAGAGGTGTCACAATGTATAGAGTTCAGCTGTGTAGCAAATCATCCTGCAGAGAGCTCAGTTACAAACAAGTCACCCTGTAGAGAGTTTAGCTACATATCACGTCACCCTATAAAGAGTTCAACTATACATATACATTTTAAGCTACTCTGAAGAGAGTTCAGCTACTTTCAAATTATGCAAATCACCCTGGAGAGTTTAAGTACAAATAGGTCACCCTGTATAGAGAGTACAACTCATCCTGTAGGAGAGATTACCTACATTACAAGTCACTCAGCAGAGAGTTCAGCTACATTACAACAAGTCACCCAGTAGAGAGTTCAACTATATACTTTACAAAAGTCTCCCTATAGAGAGGTCAGCTTTAGCTATGTGATATAATTATTTAGTTTTATAAGTAACTACAATTTAATTTTTCTTTTTGTCTTGCCAGGGCTCCAGTTATTATTACTTTTCTAGTAACTTGGTTAGACTCCTGACCCCTTATAATTATTGTACATGTAATTGTCAAATTATGATGTCATCATTATCATGAATAATAATAATAAGATCACGGTCACCAAATGGCTCTACAATAATTATTAAGACTTGGTATTGACTAGCTACCCTTTGGCTAGCTACTGGCTCAATCTTAATAGTTATGCTGTCAGGATAGGTCAAACTGCATCCGGCACTGTGACCCTCAGACTGAGATGGTGAATGTAGAATGCCTCTGCACTGGCAAGCTAATTATAGTTTGTCTGGATGCTCCCAGTATTGCATCACTGCATGCACAAATCAGTTAATTACTCTGGTGCATTGAGCTTCACGTAGTGTCACTAGGCTATAGCTATCATCTGAAAAGGGTCAGAACTTTCTGCTCATGTACGCCCATGCTGATAGATGTCAGACATAAAACTGCCAGAAGGATGGTGAGTGTTCTCTATCTGCTTCTGTCTTGTCGGGTGTCCCACAGGGAACAGTTTTAGGACCATTGATGTTTCTTATTTATATTAATGACATTTCAGAACAAGTATTATGTCTCTTTGCTGACGACTGTTTACTATACAGAATAATTAGCACAGAAACTGATGCACAACAACTACCATCAGATCTAGACTGTTTATCTCGATGGGCTGAAATCTGGCAAATGTCTTTCAACGTTAATAAATATGTGGTCATGAAATGTAGCAAGTCACTATCTATCATCTCTTTTAACTATTCACTTAATGGGCATGTATTAGACATAAAAGCTGAACACACTTACCTACGGATCATCTTACACAACATATGTCATGGGATTTTCATGTAAATAACACTGTTACTAAAGCTTCCAGGGTACTAAATTTTTTAAAGCAAAATTTATCAAGTTGTTCTCAAAAAGTCAAAGAACATATTTTACAATTGTTTGTCCTATTTTAGAATACGCATCTGCTGTTTGGGACCCTTACCAGCAAGTACATATCAACTCATTGGAAAAAATACAGAGGAGAAGTGCAAGATGGGTATGTAACAACTATAGCACATATAGTAGTGTAACTACTATGATAGAATCTCTAAATTGGGTCACTCTAAGAGAACACCGTAAAATTGCTAGATTGTCCTTCTTTCATGAAATTGCTAGTGTAGTAAATATACCACAACATTTTTTAGACACACTCGCCACCACCATCCACTTCATTTTATCCACTTCATTTTATCCACCCAAGCACAAACACCACAGCAATATTGAAACAGCTACTTCCCAAGAACTATTGAACTCATTATCAACCTCATTAATTAAATGGCTGATAAGAAATTATTTCTAGCTAACATTTGTAGCTAACTAATACTGATTATGTCCAGGGGGAAGAAAATTACAAGGAGGAGGGGGGAATTTACAAGGGAAGAACATAATGTACAATTAACTATTTACAAATGACAAACACTGCCTGCCCAGTAATAATAATAAAATACAAAATTTTCCCAAAACTCTGAGGTCGATGTATAAATGATTCCAGGAAACCCATCTGCACATAGCTATAGCTCCACTGGTAAGCAAATGATTTCTCTGAAATACACATGGTCAATGTTACACAAACAGATTTAGGGAATAATAAGGCACTTGTGGTGGTAAAAATTACCTGTGTTGCAGATATTTTTTCTTTAAGTATATATATATATATAGCTATAGTCCATGTATGTGCTATCTCATGAAATACCTACAGTATAATATTATTAGCTATGGCTTATTCATGAAGTGAAATAACGTCCCATGAAAATTATTTAATGCATTCATGGTATAAGATATAACATGCCCATGAATTGCTAAATTTTCATAGGTACCTGTAGGCAGTGTCCATGAAAACTACATGATATTTCATGACATATCATCATCGGCATTTTCATAGGCTGTTCAAGAAACTTACTTACTTATAACCATAATTATAGTAATTAGCTAGAAATTGTATGCATATATGATTGTACCATTTGGGGTTTTCACTCCCTGGGAAAACCAACTGAGCTGACTGCCCAGTACCTAATCTTAAGTCATCTTTGGGTTTCTATTAAGCACAACCCTGTGACAAGGCAGGGTATAATTTTGCATGTATATATGCTCCTGAAGCCTGATCCTTCCTTGCCTATAGAGTATAAAATCAACGGTATTAGCTACACAGTACATATCTTACACATATAAACAAACCTGCAGTAAGCTACATATATTTGACTTGAAAAGTAATTAAAGAATATTAGCTTTGATAGTACAAATAGGTAATGAGTTCCAATCATGAAAGGTAATGATAAGGTAATGGTAATAACAGTGGTTGTTATGATAATGATTAGTTCTAGTTGCTGATACAGTATTTCCAGTTTATTCAGTTTATATACATTCATATGCCTCCAAATATGTTATGCTGACCACTAAGCAGCAGATTTTACCAATTCATCTTATTTAATTTGTTTAGATTATATCGCATAAAGTTTAGCAACTTTATTGCACTATATACGTATAGCAATGTTATTAATGTATGGAGAGAATGACATTAATTTATGAATGGAATATGTAGGACTCCAATTAAGATATAGCTGTAGATGTTGATTTGTATCGCTGTATGAGTACTGATTGTCAATGTAATACTGGAACTCAGGTGGTGAGATAGATCTTGAGCAGGTAGATAAGTACGACACGTTTGTTGATGTTTAGGCTCATCAGCCATTGTTTAGTCAATTGAATAATGTGATTTAAATGCTGCTGTACATGATGACAATCCTGTTTATGAATGACGCTGTATAGTACACAGTTGTCTTCTAATAATGCAGAAATATTAGTAGTATTGTAATTGCTGGGTGAAAAATAAAAACATTAGTGGGGCTAGGAACACCTGAATCAGCATGAAGGCAAGTTAAACTGTGACCCTTGATGACAACTGGTTGTAATCTCTTGGTAAACCAGCTGAATATCCAGTTGTAGACATTACCTTGAATTCCATAGTTCTCAGCAAATGCTGGTGTGGTATAGTATCAAATGCTTTGTGAAAGTCAGTAAATGTTATAGGTCAACTGAAAGGTGCATGCATGACAACCCAGTATTAGTTGAATTTCAACATTAAGTAACTGGGTCTCGCATGAATGATTGGATCTAAAACTGCATTGTTTGTCACTAATAACTGTCCCATTATTTGCAGTGATAGAGGATGTGTTCTAACAGTTTACAACATCATGAATTGATTTTAAAATTTGCAAGTATTACAGCTTTTTTCTATTATTGTTAACCAATAAAATGCTTTGGTTGCTTAAAAAATATTTTCTGCAATTGTTTTTAATGCTGCTATTATTCTCTGTCAGATTACAAAGGTCAAACACAATGCGGCATTTCCAAGTCTAGGGAATCAATATTTTGTGTTGGATTATGTATGTATCCCCTTTTTTGAATGTTGGTGCGACATTGGATGTTAGCCAGTCTTTTCCTAAGTTAAAAGATTGAGTAAATAATATTTTTTAAAATTGGATCACAACAGTGCTTGAGAATAAGCTAGAGCTGATATGTTATCAGGTCCGCACGATTTGGATGACTCTAACTCAATCAACTGAGGTTGGAACATTGAGCAATGGTATTATTGGAAGTGCAGACCTTTCAGGAGCATTAGATAGATTTTCTTTAGTAAAAACAGATTGAAGTTGTTTGTTGAGGATCTCAGCCCGATCTTCAGAATGGTACACGTCAAGTGAATATTTTCTACTTTGAGTGGTGCTATTCTGTGAGTATCTTTACAAATAATTTTGACATCAATTTCTTATACATAGTTTACACCACTATTTTCAAAATGTTTTGTATACTGTTTCATCTGTTTCTTGATATAATGAGTTACCCATGATAATTCTTTGGCAGGTCTAGACATTGTTTTTAGTTATGGCATTATTAATGGCCTGCTTCCAGTTTTCTTGCACGTTATTGGAATAGGGGTCTAAGAAACGAAATTCATCAGATTTATATATGTAAGTTGAGTCATGTTACCCCTGTTGTATGTATAGAAATATTTAGAGACCAGCCGATTATGTTGGCATAATTTTGAGCATAATAGGTGTCTGAAAGCATTGAGCATAATGCCAGCATAATAGGTAGAATATTTGTGTAATAGTACGAATTCTTGCTTATCAAAATAGCTATCGCAGAAAGTTCGATATACTCTATAGAACAGTCAGTAACTCTAATAGAACAATCTCATAGCTGAATGTTCTATTAGAGTATATCGATCTTTTCTGTGATATGCACTTTGACAAGTAAGTTTGTGCTGCAGCCACTTATTATTTATCCATAAATTGGAAATTATTAGCAGAGCATGAGAACTGAGGCGTAAATAATTGGGCATAATTTGAGCATAATGGGTAAGTATTGAGCATAAATTTAAGCATAATAGGTAAATTTTTGAGCAGTGCAGCATAGCATAATAGGTAAAATTATGATCATAATCGGCGGGTCCCTAGAAATATTGGATTTCCAATATCGGTCTAGTGTGACTTTACCCGTACACGTACATGAGCGAGTAGTCTAAAACTGTGCTCTATTTATGTATGTGTGACAGGACGAACACCTCAAACTACAGATTCTTTTTTGTGAACAATGTTTCTAGCTTCCCAACTCATTTCAGTCATAATCAAGCGTATGCATTCATTATATAGCCTTTTAGTTTCTTATCCTCACCCATGTCACCACATCAATGATATGGAATGCAGCCATTAAGCAACCTTCTGAGTTAGTATTTAGCTAGCTAGCAGACTAATTATAAATGTGTGAACTACTAAAATTCAGCCATCTATATAATACATAATGAATCCATCCTCCCACATTACTATTTAAGATGAAAAAGTAATAAGTTCATGTGGCCTAATCTCAATAATTTCTGTACAGTAGCTAATAATACCTCGAATATTATATAGTCATGTATAGCTAATAAACATGTATACAATTAGCTTATTGTTTGTACCTCATTTGCCTTGTTTATCTCTTCACGAGTAGCTTCCATTTCCTCTTTTCCTTCATCAGGACTCATCTTATAGCCATCATAAAGCATTTTAATACCAAGTATTGCTAATAAAATTGTACCAGCACAATACGTTAAAGTTTTTGGTATGATCACAGTAGCAAATCCCAAGAACACTGATAAAACTGTCATAAATCCTAGTGCAGAGAGTGCACCTGAGAATACTAAACATCGTGAATGCTGCATGGCAAGAACTACAGCAATGAAGAAGGTCTTATCACCCAGCTCTGTTACAATTATGACTGATAAGGAAGCCACAAATGCATGGACAAATCCAAAGCTCTGTATCAGAACATCTCCGTTTTCTTCATTTTTCTATGGGTATAGCAGATTGTTGACCACAGAGTTTTATAACATTACAATATGACGTTACAGTACATACAGAAAAATTTAACTAAGAAGCGTTATACCTACTTTAAGTGTCTCAGTACAGAAACTGCACAGTATAGCTATTGCCTGTAGTTGATAATGAACAAATATTATAAGAAGCCATTTAATTTGCGCAAGACTGAATTCTTAGTGGGATAAAAGTCATGCAGTTTTATCACATAGTTATATTCATAGAATATCATAGTTATTGACACTTGTTCCTGTGTTTTTACCTCAGACTCATGTCAAAAATTGGATAGACACTTTGCTTAAACTATATGTGACCGGATTTGCGAAAAGGTACCTTTTTTCACACACAAAATTTGACCCATTTTTGAACTTTAAAGCTTCATAACATTTTGATCATGGCATATACATGCTTGCAATTTTCACTGAATGTGGCTACAGTATCTGGCTACAATTTGATACTAACAGCAAGTTAATCAGTGTAAGGAGTCAAGTGTTACATCATTTTGTTTGTTGGTATGTCAAATGTGTGGAAAAGGTACCTTTTCGCAAATCCGGTCACATATACTGAGTCATTTAACATTCAATGCATGCATGCAGGCAATGATATATGATATACTCAAGTGTATTATATGGGCACACATACATGATATTACATATGGTTTACAGTGAGGTATACCGTGCTTATTTATACTATGTTATAGCATTAGCCATGCCTGACTTATTGAATTATATGCTGGTGTTTTTCTCTATTCATCTACCATAATATACTCAAATCTACACTAAATTATGAAAAAATACTGAAAAACTGATGAATGCATGGAGTCACAGATTAGGTAACTCTAACAAGATAATGAGTTAATGTAGTTGACATGGCTCAGACTATATAGCTATGATTGCATTGGTGAGGCATGACACAAACAGTGGATGAGATAATATTATTGTAGTGGCAGTTTTAGTAATGCTGCTATTTAAAATTTTCAAGGTTAATACAAGCACCATCTATTTTACAGCATTTCAATAAATAAAAGAAAAAAGAAGAGTGTCTTTGCATGTCTTGCTCAAACTGTGGGTAGACTCGGAAGCAAACTCTGCCCAATCCTGTTATGACTGATGCATGGAATTGTCCCCACTCCTGATGCAGCATTCACCATGTCGAACATCAATAGCAACCTTCCGTATCCGGCAAAAAATGAGTGGCCCTATTATCTCCAGACTGTTCCATGACTCAGGAACTTATCCGCCGCACCAACGAACACTGATGTATGCACAAAATCCCCAAGCACCCATGGTCTCAACAAACAGAAGGGAGAAGTAAAAAAGATGGAGTTAGCAGTTCGCACTTATCGCCATCTAAACCTCAACACCACCACACCATTTCTATTTTAGGCCCCTATTTGGTGATTATTAGTTTCTCATCCACCGCCCACATCCTTCTTAAGCTACCGCATGGTAAGCCATTATTTACTCTGTGCATGCTCAGGAGAACACGTGATACCAAACTGTTATAATTGTTTGTTGATGAACGTAATCTTAGTAGTTGCTCACAAAGAGTTAAGAAATCTGCATACATCACAATGGTGAGGCCACAAATGGAATATGCATCAGCTGTGTGGGATCCATACTACAATTCACAAATTCAGCAATTAGAGAAGGTACAACGTCGTGCAGCCAGATGGATTTATAATGACTATAGTAGATTTAGCTCAGTTTCAGCAATGTTAAACGAATTATCCCTGCCATCTCTTGAGACTCGTCGCAAGATATCTAGATTACAAGTCCTGCACAAGGCACTCCATCACCAGCTTGCCATCTGCATACCATCATATTACTTACCATCAACGAGAGAAACTAGATCATACCATCCATTGCATCTCATAATTCCATCATCATCCACCAGATCATATCAGAGCAGCTACTTCTCAAGAACTGTTAAAGAATGGAACACCTTGCCTGTTAACATTATTGAAACGTCTGATCCAGATTCGTTCACATCACTTTTACAATCATATTACCACACTAGTACTAGCTTGTAATTAGTTGAACAATTGGTTTACTGTATGTTAAGTTAGAACTGTTTTTTGTTGTTGTTGTTTTTTTTTTCCTGAGCATACCAGCAGGGCTGACTGCTCATGCAGTACAAATAAATAAATAAATAAATAAATAAATAAATAAACGCTACAATGCGCTAAATATCGCCAGGAGAACTGTTGTTTCCTTAGCAAATTGCTGTAGTGCCAGTTGCAATCGTGTTTTATCGACTTCATCAAAGCAGGCTTTCAGTTGACTGTCGAAAAACAGTTGGCGATCACGAAAAGTAGTGAAGGAAATGTTTGTAGTAAGAAAGAAAGACAATTTGGACAAGGTCTGTACATCAGTGTGTTAATTAAAATAATGGCATAATGGTAATACCCTCCCGCCCGCATCATAATAATTAGAAAGGCTGGATGAGAAACTAATAATCACCAAATAGGGGCCTTAGTACAAAGCTATTTTAATTATGTGATCTTGCTAGCAATATTAAATAAATAAATAAATAAATGAAAGTTAAAGAAGAACGAGTACATTGAAAAAATTATTAATTTAAAAATGAAGTATAGGAATCCAGCGAAAGTGTAGAAAAACAGTACCGTATATATACGTATACTGAGCCTAGCTAAATATTTCGAGGGGGGAAATTTTTGCCGATTTCGCGGTTTTGGGGGTTGGTTAACTATAGCTACCAGCGAAAATTTTATATGCTTGAAATATTTGGACCTCCATACAGTTTAATCTTGGGAATGTTTGAAATCTGCGAAAAGTTTAACTTATAGGTAGCTATAACATTGCTTAACCTCAAAAAAATTTCCCCCTACTATAGCTTAGTTAGGGTCCGCAACGCGAAAAATCGATATCCTCCAATCAACTACCTAACTATTGTCATGTGTTAGGCTAAGTGTAACTTGAATAACACCAGCGTGGCAGCCAAGTTTGTCACTTTCTTCTGGTAGAAAAGGATACAAATGTCTTAAAATCACGTGAGTTTTCGTTCCAGCAGTTCGTAGGGTTCTTCGTATGCCACGATATTCACTCTCAACATTGTTCAAGTAGTCTATCATCAACTCAAAGTATTGGTGGTTTGATTTTATTGGTCAGTTTCCGGTGGCAGCACGATCTGTGCAGCTTTTTGGCGACAGACAAAATGTTTCTTGCTCTGGAGCACAGGAAGAGATAGCTAGACACACCTTTAATATAAAAATCAAACCGCTAAAAATAGCTATCTATCTCATGCACGATTGTAGTAGACCAGTCCAAGTTAGGCCACCCTATACTTTAAATGTGCGCGTTAGTTACATGCATGGCATGCGGCATTGGTACAGTGTTGACGACTAGCTCACTCTGCCGTAGCACTGCAGCGTTTTTTGTATCGATGCTATAACTATAACTAGCTATAGATGATACTTTCTCACCTTTTCGATTGATAGTTGATTAATGCTCGTGTTTATGTGAGCATCGTCCTGGCTCAAAATGACCGTCACGCATTGACCAATAAAAATAATACTTATTATGATGAAGTAGACTGTCTTATCCATTTCCACTGATGCGAAGTTCTTTTTTGAAAGTTTTGGGTATAGCTACGTATACTGTAAAATGCAAACAGTGACTATATAGTTATAGCCAAAAGCCAAGGGAGATACGTCGTTGCTAATTGTCTATATCATATGATGTATTATTATGCATGCATGTCATGATGCATGCACGATAAGATGCATGCTATGGTCACGTGTTATAGGCTTAGCTACGTATACTGTATATTTTATTTTTAATTCAGCAAGTCTGGGTACGCATACAGTAATTACAACTATATTGTTTAACTATCCATCTAGGGACCTGCAAGGAGGCAACAAGTTAGCCTGTGGCACAGGGAATCAACCACCTGAACCTGAAAACTATGTTGAATGCAGAAAAAGCTCCCAGACCAGGTGGTGACTTGATCCACATGTAGACAGCCTGCAGTCCAGGCAAGTGCCTGAGGGTCAAAGTGCCTGAGGAGCCACACAGCCTGGGATCCATGCAGGATTCTCTCCGGCGCAATTACAGTACTTATAGCTACACATACATTTAAAATTAATTACAACTAGCTATATCTATACTTATACGTAACTTAAAAGTTTCTACTTATGTTATCAAAGTTGTGAGGAGATGGGAATGGCACTTTAAACACGGGCACAGAAATGTAGACTGCATGAATTATTAGGATCAAAGTAGATGAGAAAATGATTGAGCATGAATGATTTCAATGATGGTGTCCAATTGAGATTGATAATTGGTAGGGTATTCCATAGGTGAGGAATTGTACTGACGGAAATAAGAATGTCTTGTGGCATTGTTCAAAGATAGCATGTGTTTCAGTTCAGTTCCTAGTTTTAAAAGTTGGGTATTTCCATGCAGAGAAAAAGATAATGTAATTGTTAATGTTGAAACTGACAGTTGGATTTTTCAAGGATTTGATGAATAATAGCATGTCAGTGATCTCATATTGATACATAAGCGGTAAAAGTTTGAGTTTGATTAGTCACTGTCGATATAATCATTGGTAAAGTCATTCAGAATATATTTGGTTGCATGTCACTGAAATCTCTTAAGAGTGTTGATATCAGTAATAAGATAAGGGAGAATAGTAAGATACAAATTAATGATAAGCAAAGCTAGTTTTTAATTCTAATGCATGAGATGATCTAAAAATACGATGGATGAGACCTTAGATTCTACATCTATACACTTTGGCTGAGATGTGAATGTAGATGATTCCAAAGGTTATGGTGACTGTCTAGCTTGGGGATTTCATCCTAATCAATATGGTAGTTGGCGTTCATTATAGATCTGAAAGAAAAGTGTTTCCAGGTACTCTGGGCTCATACAGATATATATATATACATTAGTAACAACCATCATCATGCACATGACTGGTCAGCAAATTTTACTGCCATGCCATTGTGGAAAAAATAACCTTTGTGGTAACAAATATAATAATAATAATAATTAGTACAATGCATATATGGTATAGGGGTAATATTTCAGAAACTATGCAGAATTATTGTAAAATTATAATGTAAACCACAACAACAATGCTTTTATATAATTCCAAGAAATTATATGGAAACCACAATGACAATGTGCCATGTAGACACATAAAACATTATTCACTCCCAAAGTTTGGACTAAAAGTTGAATCTTTTACTCAAAATCAGAATGAATTTAATCAATCTGTTTAGTACAATGAACAAAAGGTCAATCTAAGGTAATTCCAATTTTGCATGCATATCAGCATAGCATATGTAAGTGCAGTATATGTGATATAGATGCACATTATCCATACACACATACATATACATTTGTTGCACACTTTTGATGTCTACTGAAAATGTTTTATGCACAGATTCCAATAATTATACACTGTGAAGCCAAAATGGGCTGATTTCAATAACAACAAAAGAATCACCATGTATATATTTAAATATTACATGACTGTGTAATATCAAAATTAAGGGATTGCATAAATCCAAGCTGAGGAGTCAAAACCTCATGGCTAGTAATAGTTCACATAACATACCGTGGGGGCTCATAGCAGAAAATTCCTTATTAACCACATGTACACCACATGACATAATGACCAAAAATAAACAATCAACAATGTGCTATATATAGCAGGGATTATACGTTTATTAGTAAGGGTCAGCAAATCTAGTTATAGTTGTAAGAAATTACAAATAACTTTTATCATGGATACTAAGGTAGCCCTTCTCCTATTATTAGCTGCATCACACACAGCAAAGTGCAGTACATACATGTCTCAGTGTGAAGTTGATAGCAGTGAAGAATTATCTTTGAGCAGAATGGAAGTGCTGCCTGGAGTTGGTTGGGACAATCTGCGCAATATGGACATGAGTTTGGTATTTGAATATGACTATACTAACTGTCAGTTAACTAATGATAGGAAATTTCTACTCCCTGATGGATATTTTGCCATCCCCATCCAGCAAAGTGATGTTGAAACAATATCTGAATTGTTTACTTATTGGGACAATTACACTAGTTTAACATCAGCCTCCATTAATACAGAAGAAAGTACATACTCAAGGATTGCTGGCAAGTTCTCATATGACTACATTAAGATGAAGGCGAGCATGTACAATGACAAATCATTTGTTGCTCGAACTCAAGTAAGACGCAAACTTTATACTATACGTTTAGTTACTGGCACAGCACTACACCCTACTTTCAAATCACGATTATTGGACATTGCTGGTTATATGGCACAAAATGAAACTGAAATTGTTCAGTATCTGTCAGAACTGCTGGTTCGTGACTATGGCACACATTACACATCAGTAGTTCATGTTGGAGCCATACTAGCACAAGAAGATTATATTAAAAGCACATTTATAGAGGATATTGAGGAAACAAAACAAACATTAACAGCCTCTGTTAGTGCTAATTTTATGAGCAAAATTGGATTTAGTACAGAGACCAGCCATACTACTGATTCAAATTCTACACAGTCTGAGTCATACCTATCACAGCTAATGTCTTCTCATATAAGAACATATGGTGGACCTCCATATGGAGACAATTTCAGCATAAGCAATTGGGACAATGATTTGGATGATAATTTAGCAGCAATTGACAGGGAAGGAGAGTTACTTCATTTTGCCATCACCCCAGAATCACTACATGAGCTCTCGCCCACACAGACACAAGAATTAGGGTCATATGTTGAAAAGGCTGTTACCAGGTATTACAAGTACAACACACAATATGGTTGCACAAATCCTAGTTTTGAGGGGTTTTATTTTGGTGCTAATGTTGATGATGGATCGTGCCAGGCCCCAGCAGCCAATTTTACATTTGGAGGTATCTATCAAACTTGTATGGATCAACAAAACAAGAATGCTGTGAAATTATGTCAACAATGGCACCTTACACAGACAAATCCGATAACTGGTGACCATACCTGCCCACCCAACTATGAGCCTATCTTGCTGTATAGTGGAAAAAAGAGCATTGGTGCTGCTATAGTTTTCTACAAACTATTCTGGTGTGTGGCTACTGCAAAAGTTCCTGATCAATCTGGCTACCTATTTGGAGGTATGTATAATTCTATAATGATGAATCCACTTACTCATTCCAAGTCATGTCCCAATCAATTTTACTCCCTAAAATTTGGACAAGATACAAAAATTTGCGTGAGTAGAGATTATGAACTAGGCCTTGCTTTGTCTACTCCATTTGGTGGATTTGAAAGCTGTCATGCAGGAAATCCATTGGCGATGTCTTCTGGTTTCAAAGGATTAGATTTCCTCAAATTTGAGCCAAGTGATTGGCCTCACAGATGTCCTGGTGGTTACACACCACACTTAGCTGGCATAGAAAAATCCTGTGAGATCAACTATTGCGTGAAGGCAGGCTCACTGAATGTGCCTAGTCTTGCACCTATTATGCGACCTCCTTTCCAGGCAGCACCCACTTACCCAGACTATCCTATTTCTCACCGCTTTGGTGGCAGCAACACATCTCACAATAGAAGAGCTATTACTGCAATTATATTCATTTCCACTGCAGTAGTTGGCTATATCCTTATGGTGTCAATGTGTGGGATGTACTTGTTCAGCAATGCAACAATATGGAGAAAAGTACCAGCTCTTATTTTGCAGACTGTGTCTATTTGTGTTGTCAGTATTGTTGAGTATGCTGTATTAATTATGTGGTATGATAATTGAATCCAACAATACTTTGATGAGATAGATAACAGGGTCGATGCATATAGCTATAGGTTTATGAAAACTTGATATGATTTTGGAAGCTGGCCCATAAAACTAATACAAAATTTTATTGCTACCAAATTCTGTATATGTGTGCGGCTAAATTACAAAGGAGTGCACACATGAAATTGAAATGTTTGTGGCTTTCAATTAAGGTTTTTGTTGATGAAGAAAGGTACATACGTACCAATGCAAATCCAGGCACCAATGTTTGCCATTGCAAGACAAGCCAAATGTGCATGTGTACTATTTTTTAAATTGTGAAATATGAGTACTAGTATATATTTGTTAACAAAGGTCCCAGAGCTTCAAGTAAAATGGCCCTCAGACTTTCAGATTGCATGCTAAAAACTCATGCAGAGAATTACATTCACACTTCCCTCTACAGCTGTACTGTATTTTGTAGTAAGCACTTCTAGGTATTTGCCAACCACACCACAAATAACTTCCATCCAACACTTCATAAATGTATATCTTCTGCCAATTGAGGGGGACCTTTAATTTAGTTTTGCCTAGCCCAATAAGACCAGCCCTGGTCCACCTTTGATTTACAACTTCTTATTTTGAATAAAATTGCATCCCTTCTTGGCTGTTTTGGTATTAAAAAGTGAACTTTTAACATTTCTTTATTGGCTACATCTAGGTATCTGAAGGAGTACCTAGATTAATTTCTAGCATAAATGCTGACTACCTTTGGCAAATGGTAATTAAATGGATTTGGGCAGTTTAACATTTCTAATTGTTGCCTTTTGCCATGAACAGCCTATTATCTCATTGTTTACATATAGGGTTTTCGTATTCCACAAAGACAGTGGCAACCGATCAGTAAAGAAACAGCAATGCCATAATGTTTGCTTTCAATATACACAGATTGCCTAGCTACTGAGCCTAATGGTAAGGTCGGTTCTGGGTGCAACCCGGCAAAACATGGCTACAACAAAACAAATTATAATCTGACATGATGATGCTGTTATGCTGACATCATAATTGCAGCCATTTCTTGGCCATAACCTTTGATATTGCCTGTATGCTTAAACCTGGCTACATATATATATATATATACTTTGGCAATCCTCTAAAGAGGTCACCAGAGTCTTTAAATCCTCTAGAGGTCACCAGAGTCTTCTAAATGCTGCTAATTACTGATTGATGTTTTGGACTAGTAAATTTTAAGCTATAAGAAACTAACAGTCCAGTCCAGTACACTCTGGCATGTTGCGGAACCACTACAATTCACACATTGCATGGAATAGCACCACTGACCTTTCCACATTGACTATATAACATCTTTTTCAAAACAACATTCAGCTATATATTAATTTGTGAAAGAATTCATTGGGTAGAGCAGATCAAGCCCATAAGAGCACCTTAAACTACAAACACAAAATACACACACGCTGAATAATTGCAGTTTTAAACTTTGCATATTATTCATTTATAATATAGTAGATGTGTTTGTCTGCAATGGAAGTACACCTTGTAAAATTTTGTGCATTTAGGTGGATGATGTAATGTGACAATGGTTGCTATATTATCCAATATGGGACTCTTGACATGCAGGCCCTGGACACTTACTATATAATACCTACAGATTTGTATTTATAACCTTGCAAATGTTGTTTGAATTGATTGTGGACTTATGATTGCAAAATGTTGTTAGCTATGTGGGTTGCAGCACTTTTAGCTCTTTAAGAATTGAGTACTAAATTCACCAGCTTTATACCTGCTGAACATCACCATACTACCTGAACATCACCTTGCTATCTTATTTCACAAGTTACTTCCCTGGGCATAGAACCAGTCAACTTACGTAAGCGTTCGAGTGTTAACCAGATGGCTGCAGGTTTGAGGCTGTCCAGGTCCAGTCATGGATTTTTTCTCCTTTCTCCACCTTTTCAAGCACACTTATGTAACAACTTTAAACAGGCTGTAGGACCAGGTGTCCTACAGACCTTCAGCACTTGTACTGTAAAGTCTTAATAAATAAAATATATAAATAAATTAATGATTTTAGAATGCTGCAATGCAGGAGAGGTAAGAAAAGATTTAATACTGTGTACTGTATCAGGTTATGGGTTATAGCTATTAGCAAGTCTTCTGACAGTAAATAAGATTACTGAATCTAGTATTCACAATGCACTGTATAGTGCCATGGGTCAGTTCATTAATCTCTCACTGACATGCATAACAAGCCAATCTTTTAAAAATGCCCACACACCACAATCATAATGATGCATCCCATTCCACCACGATCAATTCACCTGTGGAAATGAGCACATGCAATCCACATTATCTTCAAATATAGCATTCCATGCATATGCATATCACCTAGTCAGTAGCTACAGCAAATTGAAAAATCTTTCTTGAATTTATGTTGCTGTAGACCTTCAGTGCTGGTCACTGTATAGTGTTAATAATAATAATAATATAACATGAGATGAGTAAGTTATTCCTAAAAAGCTATATATTTCACAAAATAGCGATGAGCATTAATTCAGAATAGTTGGTCACAATTCTACAAGAGTGAATCATCAAATGTACCAAGTAAACAGATAGCTATAGCTATCCCTGTAACATCACTTTACTGCATGATGTTACATAAACACTACTTTTGTGCTGCCAAACTTAATGATACATGTGTTTGATTTGCGCTGTTCATAATGTGCAGACTAAATTTCATAGGGCCTTGGAAACCTGCCCTATATACACACTCCTGGAAGCCAGTAAGTGAAAACCATTGCACCAACTGCAAAACAGTGCAAAACAACTGCCATTACAAAGATTAGTCAATGACAGTGGTTTAATTTAACATTTTACAGTGGCCCTAAAGGTCACAAAATGTACCATTAACTATAAGCAACAATCTCAACAAAAATATCCATGCAATGACCGTGCACAGGAGAATGGCTACAGTTTTACAAGCATTTTGCCTCCCTGCTATCTGATAAGTGGGACTCAAAATACACAGTTGTAATGGAATGAGTATATAGTGCTGCTTGTTTTTTTTTTCACTTAAGGTCAGCAATTAGATGTTTAATTGGATCCAGATCCTGAAGGGCAGCTTTTGTTACTCTTCAAGAGTAGCATTGATCTCATCCAGTCTGATCCACGTAGAGACCAGACTCAGTGCCATTATAATGCAATAACTGTTATAATCTTTGTTTTTGTACACTTTGAAATCATTTAAATTGTTTTGGTAATATTGTTTATTGTGCCCTTTGTCAGTTCAATATAGCAGTTACTTCATCATTAAAAAAAACTGTGGACAATATTGATGCAATATGGTAGACAATAACTATATTAGCTAACTATATCTAATCCAAAACAGCCAGCTGTAAAAAAAGTGTGCGGCCCTCAAAAAGGCTATGGTGAAAAAAGATGTGAAATCCAAGGTGGCGGCCAAGAAATGGCTGTGATGGTAGGTTAATGGTAAAAATTTTAATAACAACAATTCAGGTGAATTTTTGTGCCGCTTGGTCTTGGCAAAAAATTCATCTAAATTGCCGTTATTAAAATTTTTACCATTAACCTACCATCACAGCCATTTCTTGGCCGCCACCTTGGATTTCACATCTTTTTTCACCATAGCCTTTTTGAGGGCCGCACACTTTTTTTACAGCTGGCTGTTTTGGATTAGATTTCACTTCTTTTTGTATTTGTATACCCCAAAGCCGGCCTATCCGGCCATAGGCCGGCTTTGTGACTTTTTTAACCTGTCTTTTTTTCTTTTCCACAGGAAGAGGAAAAGATGAAGCAGATGTACTTTAAAATATTTCTGATTTTATCAGTAAATGTACAAATTATACATATATTTATTACAGAACTCTCCATGGTGGTTTCTTTGTAACTGAACACTCTACAAAGTGACTTCTTCTTGCTGCTCTCTCTATAGGGGGAATTGTTTGTAGCTGAACAATATACAAGTAACTTCTTCTAGCTGATCTCTCTACAGGGTGGTTTGTTTGTAGCTGAATTCTGTGCAGGTGATTTGTTTGCAGCTGAGCTCTTTACAGAATGGTTTTTTTGTAGCTGAACTCTCTACAAGGTAACTTCTTCTAACTGATCTTTCTACAGGGCAATTTGTTTGTGGTTGAATTTTCTACAGGTTGATTTCTTTGCAGCTGAACTCTCTACATGGTGGTTTCTTTGTAACTGAACTCTCTACAAGGTAATTTCTTCTAGCTGATCTCTCTACAGGGAGATTTGTTTGTAGCTGAACTCTCTACAGGTGATTTGTTTGCAACTGAACTCTCTACATGATGGTTTCTTTGTAGCTGAACTCTCTACAAGGCAACTTCTTCTAGCTGATCTTTCTACAGGGTGATTTGTTGTAGCTGAACTCTCTACAAGGAAACTTCTTCTAGCTGATCTCTCTACAGGGAGATTTGTTTGTAGCTGAACTCTATACAGGTGATTTGTTTGCAGCTGAACTCTCTACGTGATGGTTTCTTTGTAGCTGAACTCTCTACAAGGTAACTTCTTCTAGCTGATCTTTCTACAGGGTGATTTGTTGTAGCTGAACTCTCTACAAGGAAGCTTCTTCTAGCTGATCTCTCTACAGGGAGATTTGTTTGTAGCTGAACTCTATACAGGTGATTTGTTTGCAGCTGAACTCTCTACGTGATGGTTCTTTGTAGCTGAACTCTCTACAAGGTTACTTCTTCTAGCTGACCTTTCTACAGGGAGATTTGTTTGTAGCTGAACTCTCTACAGGTGATTTGTTTGCAGCTGAACTCTTTACATGATGGTTTCTTTGTAGCTGAACTCTCTACAAGATAACTTCTTCTAGCTGATCTCTCTACAGAGAGATTTGTTTGTAGCTGAACTCTCTACAGGTAATTTGTTTGCACCTTAACTCTCTACATGATGGTTTCTTTGTAGCTGATCTCTCCACAAGGTAATTTCTTTTAGCTGATCTCTCTACAGGGAGATTTGTTTGTAGCTGAACTTTCTACAGGTGATTTGTTTGCAGCTGAACTCTCTACATGATGGTTTCTTTGTAGCTGAACTCTCCACAAGGTAACTTCTTCTAGCTGATCTTTCTACAGGGTGATTTGTTTGTAGCTGAACTCTCTACAAGGAAACTTCTTCTAGCTGATCTCTGTATAGGGAGATTTGTTTGTAGCTGTACTCTATACAGGTGATTTGTTTGCAGCTGAACTCTATACAGGTGATTTGTTTGCAGCTGAACTCTCTACATGATGGTTCTTTGTAGCTGAACTCTCTACAAGGTGACTTCTTCTAGCTGACCTTTCTATAGGGAGATTTATTTGTAGCTGAACTCTCTACAGGTGATCTGTTTGCAGCTGAACTCTTTACATGATGGTTTCTTGCTGAACTCTCTACAAGGTAACTTCTTCTAGCTAATCTCTCTACAGAGAGATTTGTTTGTAGCTGAACTCTCTACAGGTGATTTGTTTGCAGCTGAACTCTCTACATGATGGTTCTTTGTAGCTGAACTCTCTACAAGGTAACTGATGTCTCTACAAGGTCACTAGTTTGTAGCTGAACTCTCTACATGGTGGTTTCTTTGTAACTGAACTCTCTACAGGATGACTTCTTTTAGCTGATCTTTCTAGAGGGTGATTTGTTTGTAGCTGAACTCTCTACAGGTGATTTGTTTGCAGCTGAACTCTCTACATGATGGTTTCTTTGCAGCTGAACTCTCTACAAGGTAACTTCTTCTAGCTGATCTCTACACAGGGAGATTTGTTTGTAGCTGACCTCTCTACAGGGTGATTTTTTTTTTGTAGCTGAACTTTCTACAAACAAAGTGACTTGTTCTAGCTGGTCTCTCTACAGGATGACTTGTTTCTAGCTGATCTCTCTGCAGGGTGACTTGTTTCTAGCTGAACTCTACTGGGTGATCTGTTCATAGCTGAACTCTCTACAGGATGATTTGTTTACAGCTGAACTATCTACATGGTGGTTTCTTTGCAACTGAATTCTCTACAAGGTGACTTCTTCTAGCTGAACTCTCTATAGGGTGATCTTCTCGTAGCTGAACTCTCTGCAGGGTGATTCGTTTGCAGCTGAACTTTCTACATGATGGTTTGTTCATAACTGAACACTCTACAAGGTAACCTCTTCTAGCTTATCTCTTTACAGGATAACTTGTTTCTAGCTGAACTCTCTACATGGTGATTTGTTGGTAGCTAAACTCTCTACAATTCGATTTGTTTGCAGCTGAACTCTCTACATGGTGGTTTCTTTGTAGCTGAACTCTCTACAAGGTAGCTTCTTCTAGCTGATCTCTCGACAGGATGACTTGTTTCTAGCTGAACTCTCTACAGGGTGATCCTTTCGTAGCTGAACTCTCTACAGGGTGATATGTTTGCAGCTGAAGTCTCTACATGATGGTTTGTTTGCAGCTGAACTCTCTACAAGGTAACTTCTTCTAGTTGATTTCTCTACAGGCTGACTTGTTTCTAGCTGATCTCTCTACAGGGTGATTTGTTTGTAGCTGAACTCGGTACAGTTTGATTTGTTTGCAGTTGAACTTTCTACATGGTTGTTTCTTTGTAGCTGAACTCTCTACAAGGTAACTTCTTCTAGTTGATCTCTCTACAGGATGACTTGTTTCTAGCTGAACTCTCGACAGGATGATCTGTTCATAGCTGAATTCTCTACATGGTAGTTTCTTTGTAGCTAAACTCTTTACAAGGTGACTTCTTCTAGCTGATCTCTCTATAGGGTGATTTGTTTGTAGCTGAACTATCTGCAGGGTGATTTGAACTCTCTACAAGGTGATGTTTTCTAGTTGATCTCTCTACTCAGTCTGGATGACTTGTTTCTAGCTGAACTCTCTACAGTGTGATCTGTTAAGTTTCTACCTGATCTCTCTATAGAGTTATATCTTGTTTGTATAGCTGAACTCTTTTACATGGTGGATTTTTGATTGGTTGCTGAACTCTCTCTCCACGGTGACTTGTTTGTACTACAGAGTGACTTGTTTGTAGCTGAACTCTCTACAGAGTGACTTACTTGTAGCTGAACATTGCATAAAATAACTTGTTTGTAGCTGATCTAGATGAACTCTCTACTAGGTAGCTTTTTTTGTAGCTGAACCCTTTATGCAGTGACTTGTTTGTAGCTGAATTCTCTACAGAGTGACTTGTTGTAGCTGAACTCTCTACAAGGTGACTTGTTTATAGTTGAATTCTCTTCAGTGTGACTTATAATGTTCTGAATCTCTACAGCAACATATTTGTAGCTGAACTCTCTACAGGATGACTTGCTTGTAGCTGAATTGTCTATAAGATTAACTGTTTGTAGCTGAACTCCCTACAGAATAACTTGCAATGCCAAAGAAATTCTATAATGGAGTAAGTTATTAACGTAGCTGAATGCTTTATTAGGGTGACTGTTCTATTAGAGTATCTCGATCTCACATATACTACACGTAGTTGGCTTTGGAATCATAACTCAGTGGTTTGTAATCCGATTCTTCTGTACTACTACAAGGACTTTCTATGATAATTATTCCAGCTACACACCGATTTTCAGCTCACTGTTCTAAGCGGTTTGGCTGGTAGGAGTGAAAACTAATAGTTTTTTTATTCATAAAAGTCGATCGCGTAATTGTGACATAGGTTGGGTTTTGTGTCATATCTCGATGGCCTTTAACTGGATTCCTTTCAAACCACAAAAAGGCACTCCTACGATAGTTACTCCATCTACATAGCAATTTTCAGCTCATTCCTTCTAGCGGTTTACCCTGTGGGCGTGACAGACCTTCGACCTTATTTTACGCAGATAATCGGTCATAACTCCGTGACTGTTCATCGGATTCCTACCAAACTTGGTACTGAGATTCGCCTTAATGAGCCCTTTAAGTGTGCCAAATTTCAGTCCGATCCAAGCACGCATTCGTGTTTTATTGCGGATTTTGCAAAGTGTGCGAAAAGAAGAAGAAGAAGAAGTAGAGTAAGCGATCTATTGTCGGACACCATCTATAATCGGACACTTTTTCTCAGAAAATACCAGGCCGAATCTTCTGAATTTTGCCACGGATAAACTTCACACTTAGCCTAGCAACATATCAAAATTTGGGCTGGAAAGCTTTTGTGGTTGCCTTGCTACAGCCGATTAAAGTGACAGTCCGAAAACCTCTAATATCATTATTATTATTATTATTATTATTATTATTTGTTAATTGGTACAAGGAAGACAAAGTCTTATAAAAACCAATCTCAATACATCTAAATAAAATCAAACCGGCGGTCATATAAAAATACATCTACTTTAGTCTTAAAGATCAGTACATTAGGTGCAGATACAATTTCGTGGGGTAAGGTGTTCCAATCATTGACGATTCTCTGTGAAAAACTATGACCTCTAATAGCAGTGTTAAAGCGATTTTTGTAAAGTTTGAGTCCATTTGATCGGGTGGGGTTGGTATTAACAGTAAAAAAATAGTCTTTGTCCACATATCGGAAGTTTACCTCTTTTATCGGACACCACCCAGCAATCCTCCACTAAAAGATGAAATTCCTCACAACCACCACTGATTGTTAGGGGAATACATGTACTTTCTAAGCTACTATAGTTTGTTTCATTCCTCCACTCGTAAGTGGAGCTACAACCATTAATATTCGGGTGTGTCGCGACCTCTATAATCGGACAGAGCAGAATTTCATTTCACGCTGTTTTATCAGTTCAAAGCTACCTTTTAGGTATAATTAGCCATGAAAATGAAAGGTGTGGTACAAAATCTAATTGGATTTCCAAAGAGTTGTAAAATTTTACCATATTAGCGATCAGTATGCTACTATGCATGGGACTCCACAAAATGACTTATCGACTGTTCCAAAGAACTTTTAGCACTGAAATGCATGGGTGCAGCACAAAGGGGAGGGGCTAAGGTCCTTCCACCCCTCCACTTCCAATTATCAAGATATACTCTAATAGAGCAGTCAGCTACTCTACTAGAGCAGTCAGCTACTCTAATAGAGCAGTCATGTGTCCAAACAAACATTTAAATGCAAGTTTTAGTAAAATTCAGTCACCTTTGTTACCAAAATCAATTTCAGAAGACTACTCTTCAACTTTCCTGTGGGGGTATTCCCCCAGACTCCCTTGATAGAGCATGCTTTGCATGGTAAAAATGCTTCTCAATCTCAACCAGCCATGCTACTTAAGCCCTTCATGCACCTAATTAACTTTTGCTATCTGCTCTTACATCCATGCATGTCACACATGCTTTGCAACACGCTAAAAAAAGGTATATAGTTTGTACGAAATAAACAACTAGTTACATGCATTCACTGTGATACAACCATATATACAGCTAGTGATTAGATAGAAGATATTACAGATTTTTAAAATGAACCAAAGAAAGGCATGACATATACACTATATAGATATAGCTGTGACAAGTATATAATGTAGGTTAAAAGCACACAATTAGCTCCAATCTGGATCATAATTAATTTAACTGCTGGTATGGTTGGTTGCAGAAATGGAAAATATACAGTGATAGTCATCCTTGCTAGTTGTTATTCTTGTTACTCCAGGACATGAACATGTGGTGTCATTCTTTGCATCTCTTATATGTGATCCAATTTCATGACTGGATGATAGGAGTTCTTAGCAATACACAAGTTTTGTTTTCCACCTCCAAATTAGCTATATACACATGCATGCACATGTCTTATAGCAAAATCATACCTTTCATTGAGCACATTGCATAGTAGGTGTGACATGCATGCATGGTTGAAGGGATATAGCAGAAATAAGGTGCATAAGGGATTTACAAGCTAGTCTAAGAATGGTAGCTGGTTCATACAGTTTACAATGTGATAGGTATGCACTTATCATTATCTAAAGCATGAGAGTCTGGGAGCATGCCTCTCCAAAGAAACTTTGAAAATTAGCCTTCTGAAATTCATTTTGATATACCAAGGTTGAAATTTTATACAAAAATGCATCTAAATACTGATTTGAATACATGACTGTTCTATTAGAGTAGCTGACTGCTCTATTAGAGTATATCTTAATAATTGTAAGTGGAGGGGTGGAAGGACTTTAGTCCCTCCCCTTTGTGCGGCACCCATGCATTTCAGTGCTAAAAGTTCTTTGGAACAGTCGATAAGTCATTTTGTGGAGTCCCATAGTAGCATACTGATCGCTAAAATGATAAAATTTTACAACTCTTTGGAAATCCAATTAGATTTTGTACCACACCTTTCATTTTCATGGCTAATTATACCTAAAAGGTAGCTTTGAACTGATAAAACAGCGTGAAATGAAATTCTGCTCTGTCCGATTATAGAGGTCGCGACACACCCGAATATTAATGGTTGTAGCTCCACTTACGAGTGGAGGAATGAAACAAACTATAGTTGCTTAGAAAGTACATGTATTCCTCTAACAATCAGTGGTGGTTGTGAGGAATTTAATCTTTTAGAGGAGGATTGCTGGGTGGTGCCCGATAAAAGAGGTAAACTTCCGATATTAGAGGTTTTCGGACAGTCACTTTAATCGGCTGTAGCAAGGCAACCACAAAAGCTTTCCAGCCCAAATTTTGTTATGTTGCTAGGCTAAGTGTGAAGTTTATCCGTGGAAAAATTCAGAAGATTCGGTCTGGTAGTTTCTGAGAAAAAGTGTCCGATTGTAGATGGTGTCCGACAATAGATCGCTTACTCTAGAAGAAGAAGAAAAAAACGAAGAAAAAAAAACCAAACTTTGGCCGCTCGTATCTCGGAAATGGCTGGAGCGATTTTCTTCAAATTTGGTATGTGGACTCCCCTACCTCGCCGGCATTTCTGTAGCAACTTTGGTTTTAATAGGATAAGGAATCACGGAGCTACAAAGGTGTGAAAATCGCGTTTACTTTCTTCCTGTAAATATACTCACGGTGTGGCGCGCCGGCTACTTGGGCCGCACGACACACTACCGTGTGTCTTGATATGTGACAGTAGACAATAGCTATAATAATACTGATGCGACAGTCAACAATAATTACGATGATGTGGCAATCAATGATAACTATGTATACACAAGGCCACTGATACTAGTTGTCAAGACTTTGCACTGCTTGTTTGCTGGTCAGTGCTACAGCAGAAGTTTAAAAAAGAGCAAGCAACACAACAGAGCAGAGCCAGCAATTAAGCAACAGCTTTAAACAGTAACAAAATCCTCAACAGCACATACACGTAATAGTAGTAGAAACCATAACGACAGCAGCATCAATGTCAGTAATATCATAGATACCGTATACCAACAGGGATTGGAAACGGAGATTCGCGCACTAACATATCCGTGTCTCGCATGACGGCTATCGTCGTGGCATATAGCTATAGGGCAACCCCAATTTTCCGTACAATAGGCTGACCGGTAGCTAAGCAAACTTACGTTCCCTACATGGGTATTTTTCTTATGGAGAGTCTAGGGGATGCTGACAAACGTAATGTCTATACACAGTTTACCACTTGGCACCAGACCAGACCCTTGCGGTCTGCTACTGCTATGGCTTGTCTAGTCTTGCCCCAGATGGCCAGACCGCAACACTGAGTCACGGCAGCAGCCGGTATAGCTATTCAGCATCAGCTATAAGAAAATTTGACGAGTATAGCTAAGTAATGGAGATCGATGAACTTGGAGAGCTAAAAGACTGCCTAATTCCTAACATCCAGCTTGGCAGAGTCATTGGACATGGAGCCTACGGTAGCATTATGGAGGCTAAATGGGAAGGTTCCGTGGTGGCCGTAAAAGAAATTCGTTCCATTTTCAAGGAAGTAGGCGAAGAACAGTTTCAAGTGTTACAGGAGAAATTTGCCACCGAATGCAAGCGAAGTAGCCAGTTTCGTCATCCAAATATTGTTCGCTTCTTAGGTGTGTATCTGCCACCCGGCACCAGGGTTCCTAGTTTGGTGATGGAACGGCTTCACTGCAGTTTAACTGATTTGCTTGGACAGAATCACACCATTCCACTCGAACTTAAGCTCTCTATTCTTCACCAGATTGTACTTGGCGTCCGTTACCTGCACAGTCGATCCCCAGCCATCATTCATCGCGATTTATCAAGCAATAACATCCTAGTCTCCAAAGGAATGGAAGCAAAAATTGCAGATCTCGGCACAGTGCGTTTCCTGCCGGATCCTACTACGCGCACACCAATGAGTCTGGCACCAGGAACTAAGGATTTTATGCCTCCAGAAGCTCTTAATGCAGCCTCCAACCAACTGCTGAGATACAAGCAAGATATTGACATTTTCTCTTTTGGGTGTGTCATGTTACATGTGTTCTCGCATGAATGGCCTACCCCTTCAGAAAATGTACTTATTGATGCAACTAGCCGTACGCTTACTGCTCGATCAGAAGTTGAGCGACGTGCCAAATATCTTGGCAAAGTGCCCAAACCAATTGAAGACGTAGCAGTTCCTCTGATTGTGAGCTGTCTAGAAAATCTTCCTGATGATAGACCAAATGCTGAAGAAGTATGTGATCAGCTGGAGACACTAATAGTTAACAGCAAACACACTAGTACATTACCTGAGGATATGTTGCAGAATTATTTGCTTCTCAACAAGTTGCAAAATGAGGTGACAGAAAAAACCACAGAAATAGAGAATCTACAAAAGAAATTATCAAAGTTGGAATTGCAGTCTCAAGTATCAAGCACAACCACATCACAGGTAAGAAAATTTTAATATATGCTAAGGTACCATTGGTTATGTATATGGGTATCTGTCTGCCTGCATTCCATTTGTGCAAAAGCCTGCACAAGCACAGCTATATGTATACATACAGAGTAAGTCACCAGTTATCAACCACCTAAGGTTTATCACACTATATATAACTCAGCCATCCAACATTGCAGAACAGTGAATTTTCAACGAAGCTACATTAATTATCTCCCAGCACTCACAACAAAAACTGACTCCATAATCAAATACATATATACAACAATGATGTTGATTATATATGGCATGTGTCCATCAATTGTCAACCATCTCTATCTATTATAAAAATTCAATTACTTATTATCAATTACCTATCATCGACCAATTCCAAGAAATGAAGCTACATATGAATTTCCACAGGTAATACAACTATGCAAACAGCCTAACCACTAACATGACAAAGGTCTACACCTAAAAAATGAATCAAGTTGAACATACTGTTCAAGAGACACACAATTTTGTCAGATAATTTTTACATTCGCATAATACTTCACATATAGGCCATGATCAACTTATACACACTAGTAGTTGTACGTACATTCACTATAGTTCTCATTAGTCCTCTAACTCTCTTATCAACTTTCCAGTGTGATAGATGAGATATTATGGGTAGATATGTAGCCGTTGATGAATGGTAGCTAGGCTACTCAGGCAAGGATGACTCGCCTTAGCAAGTCCACTGTCTAGCACTGTAGTAGATATGAGCACAACTGATAAAAATGGTGTAGTTATAACATCAAAATACACAAGCGACACAAAGAGACAAAGGCAGGAAATTACAACAGATGTTAGCTAGTTAATGTGTGTGCATGAAGTCTGAGTCAACAAGCTCTTGGCTGGCTTCTGTTGGTGCTGCTACAGATATAGTCCGAAGGATACTAGTAAATGCTATGTGTCTGCTTGTTTAGCGATCGATTCGCTATAAATATCAGCTCCTTCAACAACAGCTAAATGACTTTCAAGTCAAAAATGGTTCAGATAGCTATATAACACTGCAGTAGAGTCTTAAATTCTGTGAAAGATCTAATGCTTCTTTGGGTTCTGCTGTACTCTTTCTTTTCTTTTTTTGAATTCGTCTTTTTTCTCTGATCATCCCTCCTCTTTTCTTCTTGCTCCTCTTTCCTCTTCTCTAAAACATATAGAATGATTACAGCAATATGCAATACCCCAAGTGTTTGATTGTTTTATTTGTTGTATACGTTACTGAATATTATATAGCACAAGGAGAACATGACAACAACACCCATGCATATACACAGTTACACACTACAAGAACAGCAAACTCTGACATCACAGAAGATTTACTTCCACAGGACTCAGAAGAGGAATTATAAGCAATTCAGTCCTAATACATACCATCACTGCTGACTCAACATCCCAACATTATGACCACAGCTTCTGAAACTGATAGAGTCACCACAGCCAAAGAAACTGTAATACTTTCATCCAATATTGTTTCTCATAACCTGCAAGCTTTTCAAATAACTATTTACTGTAACATTATTCTGGTATTGAGCACAGCACGTTCACTGATTCTAATTTATTCAATCTGATCATCACGTGAGCCCATTGTACAATGTAACTACATGTTACATCTTCCCTCTTTTCAGGGAACCACACAAAAGAAAGAAAAAATAATCAAACACTAATCATGGCGATGATGCAGGTATACAAAAATCACACAACATATCCAACAATTAAGCGACTTTTAATAAAAAAATTTTATTGGCAAGATACACGCGTCTACACTGGAAGCAGGTTTTCAAGGCTCTGTTATGGATCGTCAGATAACTTTTAAACCCTTTCCAGGTTCTAGCAGGAATGGCCAGCATGACATCTACTTTCACGTAAAATGTAACAGCTTAATACGGCCTTCTTCATGGTACAAAGTAGGGGGTTTAACATTACACATAGAACCATTGGCCATGAAAATATTGGCTCACCTCAACAATCCAGGCGCGAACTTTTTAACGATTCCAGGTTATACCAGGCTAGATCTATCCTTTCTTGAATACTTCAGCTAGCTATACCGTTCGTGATGAACGTTTTACACGGTACAAATAATTTTATAAAAATCACTATCTCAATCCAATAGTCGCATACCCTGGCTGAGCACTGATTATTAATGACGCGCGCGCTATATTGCGTGGGCGAGTTGCAATGGAGAAGTATTACGTTCTTGAAAGTTTAATTCATCAACTTTTCAATGGTCAATAGTCCTTGTACATCATGCTTTTTTTGATCACGTGATACATCTTTGTATTTTGTACATGTAATCAAATAAATATTTTGAAAAATGGTCATTATAAAAATTTCAAGTTACTTGTTGCAGTTCTCCAACGTATAAACCTGTGGAAAAACAGTCACATTTAAATTGGTGAATTTAAAAAAATCTTTATCACTACACACACACACACTACACACACACACACACTACACACACACACTACACACACACACACACACACTACACACACACACACACACACACACACACACACACACACACACACACACACACACACACACTACACACACACTTCACTACATATTCACATAAAAATAAAACACTACAAGGTATGGTAATGGTTGTTTACATTGGTTAATTTTGTGGTGTGCCACATATAGCAACAAGGGAAATGTGTATCTGTGATCAAGAATTTAATTTAGTTTGTAATATCAATCTTTGTCAACTAGAGAAGAACTGGCTATTGGTAAAAAGCGAGGGGTAGCCAATGCCTTGGGAATCTTGTATGCTATGTGAGAAATCCAATCAGAAATACACAAATACATTAGAAACCAAATCCTAAATCCAAAATCATGTAAAAATAAAGGAGAAAGTGAGTTTAACAAAGTAGACAATGATCGATCATGAATAACTAGAACAAGATGTAGATCAACAACTGTACAGGTAGTCACTAGTTAGCAATATCACTAAATGCTTTTAAAAATACATAAAGATTGGGAGTCTCGTATACGCCAGTTTGGTGCTTTGCTTGGGCATTGGCAACCCCTCTGGTACACCATTTCTGTGTTTTGCGTGGGCGTTGGCTACCCCTCGGGAAAAATAAAATAATGAAAGACTATACAGAAGCTGATCTGTACAGAAGATGAGCCCTGCACAGCTACGTGGGCTTCTTTTTACAAAGCATACACTCACCTTATTTGCACATTGCCCAATCATCATCATGGACGCTTCCACCTCCCACCGTGCACTAAAGTAATAGAAACAAACATTAAATAATATAAGCATTAATATTATTATAGCATAACACAGCAGCACAATATTACAGCATGATAAACAAACCAAAGTATTTATACAGAAAACTATGTCATAGACATTTAATCGTCTTTGAGCAAGGCCATTTTAACGAAGGCGCAAATTGGGCGTGGGCGGGCAATTCATTACATTCTTTTCGCCGTTTATAACTATCACTGGCAAACTAATGCATATACTATATCAAAGAACGTATATATTTAAACAGTTGTATGATACTTATAGACTGTTTTTTCACTGTCAACCACTTCTTGCGTGTGGGCGGCCCACCACCCCTCCCCTTCGCACCCACCCACCCCCTATATGATATACGTGCTATACAGCTGAGCATATAAAAGTTGCTAAAATTAACAGGTTTTTGTAGAATCAATTTTATTTTTAAAATTCTAATTGAACAAACAGTACATTTTCATACTGTAGCTGAATGACATTAAAATACATTGAATTGTCTGATATGATATATACTAAAGTGCACTCGTCCAGTTTAACTTGATGGCACATATACTTTTCTTGTCACTCTACCTGACCTCCATGGAGCTGGTGATGACTCTAGAAGTGTATAGTTCCTGGTGTGTTGTGCTCTTATGGTATCAAGTTTTCAGCTTCATTTTGATTGTCAGAAGGGTTTGACACCTCATTTTCAGGTGAAGCCTGCCATTCTGGTATTACAGGTTCTTCAATAGGATCTTCATTTGTTAGCATATAAGTTTATTTGTTAAAATCAAGTACCACCGATTGTGTCTCCTTCTACTTGGGCTTCACTCTGAATGGTGGGTATAGGTCTTTGCTTCTTTACATGACAATTATAGTGGGTCTGTTGTCGCTTTTGTTGCTTATGTTGTGCTTCTGCATCCTTGTCTGTGGGGAATACTGGTTGGAGCCTGGAAATTGTTATAGGTAGTAGAGTATTACACCATCTTCCCAAAAACGCTGTGCTGTGCTGGTGCAAATTCCCTCCAATGATGTATTCCTCCAGTCCAGTAAAGCCTGAAATTCTGATTAACCACTTTGAGAACAGTCGTTTAACCATCTTAACAGCATTTTCTGCTTTTTCCATTAGATTGTGGGTAGTATGGTGAGGATGTTGTATGTGCAGAACTCTACAGTTTCACAAATAAGAAAAACTCTTGTGACGTAAATTGGGGGCCATTATCCATGATCACTGTATTTGGTACACCGTATCTCGCATACATATTCTTCAAGGCCTTTGTGACTGCTCTGGTGGTTGTTTTGGGCAAATTTTCCACTTCAATGTAGTTACTGTAATAGTCATACACAATGAGTAATGTACATTGTCTCAGCTCACAGATATCTGCCCCTATTTTTGACCATGGCATGGTCTGTCTGTAATATCATGTTATATTAGTGATTCTTCAGTTTCCTTGTGAAGGACGGTGAGAGAGGCAAACATCACGCTTCAGAATGTACTCACGTAGCTGTGTAGCCATTCGTGGCCAAAACATGATATCCCTATAGCTCTCCTTATACACCATTCAAACCCAGCATGGACAGAAGTCATCATTTCTCTGCGCAATGCTACTACCCTAATAGAACGGTCACTACTCTAATAGAACAGTCATTTCCGTAGTTTAGTTAACGGAGAATCTGGATAAGTGGGGTCTGGATAACTGAGGTTCCACTGTAGATATATTGGCAATTTTTGGTGTTTCATTGGATAGCCATAGTATTCAGAAAAAAAGTGGAGCAAAAAGGATATTCTATAATGATTTTATGACAGGAATAAGGTTATTCATTGGTGCATGAAAGAATAGGAATATAAATGGCAATTTATTGTTGTCTTGTATAAACAAGATCCTTATGTGGAATTTTATATTTCTAACCTTTTTCTATGAAGTTACTGAACTGATAAAAATGAGTAGTTTAGACAAAATTAACACTTTCAAAAAACATTTCAATTAGATTCAAAAATGTATGGGAAAATAGATGCTGGGAGATTAAGGGTTAAATACTACGTAACTCATCTTGAGTAACTAGTTCATCTTGAAGGCCAAAAAATGGATGGCAGTCACTCACAGCTCTTTTGTTCTGGGGCCACCCATCCAGTATTGTGTGTTGAAGCTGTTGTAATACCAGGTCATCCCTTGATGCATGTTGTAGGCGTTCAGCTGCATGTTAATGATAAAGAGTGTATGATTGGTATTCTCTAAGCTGTGTGCTATATTTGTACAACTAGTGTCCTTTGGGTAAGCCCAGCTCAATGTATCTGTTACATACATATGTTTGATTAGGACTAGTGGTTTGAGGTGCGTTTCTATTTGTATCTTATCTCTTCCATATATGTAAGCATCACAATGCTGACAGGCAGAGACAATGGCTAGAAGTTCTTTTTCTATCTGGGCATAATGGGTCTCTGCTGACGTTAGGACATAAGAGGAATACACTACTGGTTATCCATTCTTTAGCAGTACAGCACCCAAGCCAGTCTGGGATGCATCACATTGGATAGTGACCTCATCACAAAGTGAATAATAATGCAACACTGTTGTGTTGGTGACCATTTGCTTCAGGGTGTCTAGAGCCTTCTGCTGAGGTTGCTCCCAGATCTAGACTGTCTCCTTTTGTGTTAACTCTCTTAAGAGCTTTGTGGCATCTGCCAAATGTGGAAGAAGCTCTGTGCAAACTGAGTAGACGTTGAACGCCTGGCTCATCATTTGGTATAGCATCTCCGCTACTGCTTAACTTTCTTTGGGTCCACACATAGACCATCTTTGGTAGTTACATGACCAATAAATGGAACCTTGTCTTGCTTGAATTGCACTTTGTCAGGGTTTTGCTTCAAATTATGCTGCTCACATCTGGATGACAACTCTCTTATTAATAAGTTCTTGTATCTTGTAGTACCCACACAGATCTCCATAATGGAATTGATGTGGTTGTAGTCGCATGAGATTGAGGCCTCATCTTTATTGCGTTTATTTTGTACATACATTTACTCATTTAATAATGATGGTTGGTTTCACTACATTTATTACAACAGGAACAGTTTTAGAAATCTTAGCTGTGAAAGTGCATGTGGTGTGCAAGTGTAAAATTATATGTGTTTACTATTATTTTACAGGCTAGCTATTGTGGTAATTTATCTGGTGCTTTGACTGGCCCTGTTTCAGTCATTAATAACATGCCAATTTGGAAATCCCTTTGCCCTGCATGTGATCTAGATATTAGACAACTAATTCAGCTGGTTGGTAGCTAACTGGAAGAATTGCTTTAGCCAAATGCAGGAGTTAAATTTAAAATCAAATTCTGTATATGTACAACTATGGTTATATAATATGTATATGGGTAACTAGACTACTCTCTCAATCAAGTGGGTCACCTTATCTATTTTTGTAATTAGAATACAAACCTGTCATGGTGTTTTGGGTCACTGGATTTTGTTAGGTAGACACATGAGCAGTGATAAGCATGTGGTTGACATCTGACCCTGTATGCTTATAGGGCAGCCCTGTAGGCCTGAAAAGGTATACACATGTTATGGGCTGTCCCATATACAAACAGAACAAATAGCATTTGGATGGCGATTGCTGTTACTCATGTACATAATGTAACTATGTTGTGACTTCATATTAAGGCAAGTAACTTGCAATTATAATGTACAAGGTTTGATTCCTACTCCATGCAGTGCTATTTTTTTCTTACTCTGTACCTTTCTTACTGACCATATGGCAGGTTTTTTCAAGAGGAAAATTTTCAGTGGATTGGCAGCTATCACAAAATTTTTCCCCTCAAAATTTGCAGCTCAATCAAAATGGCATTATTGGAGTATTGTAAATGCATAAAAGATCCAAAAATTCCCTTATGGATGATGGCAATCTGTAAAAAAATTCTCCCTCAAAAAAATCCTGCTGCATGGTACCTTTTCATGTGTGGTGTGCATTTTCATTAAACTTGTTATTTGCGTTTACCTATTTCTTTTAAAAATTTAAAGCACAATTCGGAATGTGTGACATATACTATGGGGCGATGAAGTCCTGACTCACTTCCTTTATGGGCCACGGAATTCCATAGGCTGATGTATGCACCCTAGCACATTTTTTTAGTAGATTTGAAGTATATCTTACTGAAAATGATTCATAAGATTGATGAGCTTTACCCTCACCAGCTTGCAGGTGCATGCCTGATTTTAAAATGTTTGTTTTTATTGAAATCTGTGCATGATCTAGGTTGCTATCAATAAAACAAGTTTAGATTTCTGGAGCTCCCTTAAACTGACATGGCAACAATGTGATGACCTACCAAGACCAAGCTATATCACTTCTATTGCTGAACTGAATGAAAATGTTTATGTCTCTACAATACGAGCTGAAGGTGGGCTACCATATCCATTCAAATACAATTCAAAAGAAGACAAATGGTCAGCATTACCAGCTCTTCCATGCATCCAGTTTACTTTGGCATCCATACCTGCTTTACAACAATTATTAGCCATTGGAGGGATTGAAGCTGAAGGTAATGGTGGAGTGACATCAAGCAATAAAGTGTTCTTATGGGATGAAAAGTACAGTAAGTGGCTCACTCCATACCCAAAGATGCCAACTGCACGTTACCACTGTGCTGCAGTATACTACCGGTCAAAAGTCATTGTAGCTGGTGGCGTTGCAACCACTTCAGCTTTTAAAGTTATGACTAGGGCTGTTGAGGTACTTCATATAGATAAAAACCGTCTCTCCAACTCCTACTGGACAGAGGTTGAACGATTACCACACATCATAAATCAGCCAGGTCATCTGCTAGTAGATGACAAATTGTATATCACTGTTGGATTCGATAAGTTTGATTGCAGTCAGACAAGTATCGTGGTTGCTTCACTTCCATTTCTACTACAGAACAATACTGATGCAAATGCAGGTCAAGTCTGGGAAAAGCTGCCTGACTTGCCATATCCCTCACCATCAATTAATCTCTATCATAAGAGACTGGTCACGTTTGGAGGAATACGCTTAACTGAGCAAGCACCAGAAGCAGGTAATCCTGTGGCATGGAAACTGGTCCCTACGATTCTCCTCTACAATCCTGATACCAGATCATGGGACTGTGTTGGTGACATTCCTCATGGATATTACCTGGGCAGATCAGTCCACATTGGAGAGAATAAGATCTTTTTTGCTGGAGGAACGATAGGGAAGTTCATCACAGACACCAATGACGATTTAGTCACAACCTGCTCACTACTCACAATCACATCCCAATGACAATACATTGTACAGTGTATATTATACAAGTGCATTATTTCTTATTAACACTGACATTTGAATTACAGTGTTTGTGTGCAATGGTATTGTATAAAAGTTAAATTCAATGAACTTGCAATTGGTAATTGAAAATGTTTTCTCTGTATATGTGACATGGTTGCATAAATGTTTGTCTATCAGAGTGTTTATTTATTTATTTATTTATTTATTATAACTTTATGGAGGGTCTGCAAGCAACTGGTGCTTGCAGCCTAAAAACACAAGTTATACATACATTATAATTACTTTAACTAATTATAACTTAGCTATAGTGTTTGAAAGTTTGATGGTGGCGAGAGATCGTGACATTTGCTGCACGGACATAGATAATGGTAGGTACAGTGATTGTCATCGTCAAAATGAGTTACAAAATGAGTGTTGCTGTAGGTCATATACTCTTTAGAACATCTTGTTTAGATAACGTGCATGTATTATATACAGATGAGGTTGGTTATGCATCACATCTCTGGAGTATATTGACACTACAGATTATACATTATACTGAGTTAATTCATTTTAGTTTAGTTTTAGTTCTGGTACCCCCCAATAAATTGTACTTTATTCAAACTGATTCAGTAATTTTACTCCAGCAGTTAGATTACATTTGGATGTGTTTCTTATTCCTGTACATGCAAGATTATTATTTGTTAGACAAGATTTTTACCAGCAAATAGAGCCAGTGCCTTGGCTACTTGACTTTGGTCTTCCAGTAGCACAAAATGTTTAATCAATGCAAATAAAGCAGATTATATCAGCCAAATTAGTGTCTCACACTTTTATAAGCTTCAAAGCTCTACCTTGTAAAAATTATAGGATTACATGAATCCTATAGTTCTTGAACTAAATTTTTAGTTTAGTTTTGAACCAAAATTTAGTTTTAGATCCAAGGTTATAAATTTACTTACATTAAATTGTATACTGTGCTATAAACATACATGTAGTTATAGTACATACCTATGAAGAACTAACATGGCATATACGTTGCAACAAAGCCCGTAACTGTGAATGTATAACCATACAAGTTAGGTTGAAACTATGCATTTATATATATATATATATATACATAGTTACAACCTTACTATGATCATGGTAAATCCAGTGCAACCTCTCTACATACATATAACAAATACTTAGGACTGTCATTTCTGCTTTTTAGAGTCAGACCTGACAAAATGTTTGCCCTTATCATGTATACACTATCAATTAAATTAATTAATGCAAGTCCTTAATTCATTAAGAAAGGTTTGCAACTGTATGTAACAGGAGCATAGACAAGATTTTTTTGAGGAGATTCAATTTTGAATGGCCTGTATTGTAGACAAAGTAAGGTTTTACAAAACAACAGTAATGAGCGTTCATAATGAATGTGTGGTAGAGTGAAGAGTTTGCCACAAATTTTGCAAAAATGTGTTATGATTGAGGCTGCTTGTAGCTGCCAATACAATAGGTCATTCTTTGAAAGATTAAAGGAGGAGGTAGTTAAAAGCTTTACAACTAAACTTCCCTAAGTGTAAGTGTATGAGTACTGGTCCCAAATATACATCCAAGCAGTATTACTTTTACATAAACAATAATCATACCCTATTAGTACTGTTCAAGAGGAGAAAGATTTGGGTGTTACATTTGATGAAAATTTACATTTCAAGACACATATCAACCAAATAATACACAAAGCCAACAATATGTTAGGCACTATTAAATGAAACTTTAATTCCAGAGACCCTAGGCCTGTTGTAGTACAATTACTTTACACCACACTTGTAAGACCAATTCTAGATTACGCCTCTACCATATGGAATACTCATCAATCGGGAAACATTTGTGAGCTGGAAAATATTCAAAGAGCCACAAAGTTGATACCTACCCTTCAAAAACTTACCTTATTCTGACAGACTACAAAGACTCAACTTACCTAGTTCATCTTACTGTTGAAATCGTATGGACTTAATTATGACGTATAAAATTTTGAATGGAGCAGTATTAGTAGATAAAGAATTTTTTACAATAAATACCATTTATAGTACTAACAGATTTAAGATTTATAAGAAATTTAACAAGACTTCAGCATGACACTTTACCTTTTCACAGAGAATAATTAATAACTGGAATTCTTTTTCCTATGAAATTGCCACTTCCCCTATTGTATGGTTTGAAACTAATTTAGATCATTTTTTGTATAATCAATGTTTGTCTTATGTATGATTTAATTGAGATTGGTTTTATAAGACTCTGTCTTCTTTCTTGACCAATTACGCATAGTAATAATAATTATACAACCAAGTACTAAGAATAATACGAAACGCGGTTAAAATTACGTCATAAATAAATAATTAAATAAATAAATAATTAATAATTAATGTTTGAGAAAACTACGAGGCCTAGAGACATGAACTAACCGGGGATAGATTCGCCTGTGAATGAAGGCACAAACGTATAATCATCGCTCCTGTTTGTGCTGATGACTTGACCATACGTGTAATTCTATATAACGCCCAGTACCACACCCTTACTTACATATTGCGCGAAGAAGATTAGTGATGCCCGTGCAGGAGAGCCAGAAGCCACTTGTGTAAACAAGAAGATTACAAGTAAGTTTTTATGTTTGTAACATCTCAAGTCTCCATGCCAGCTGCCAGTGGATTCATTCACGTAAATAAACAATACAAGAAAAAACGGCATTAAACTGACATATGCCACGCTCTTTACAATAAGCTTACAGTTACATATAAAATACAAGTAAACAATTTTGTCTTGTGCAGCTGGCATGGCGAACTTTCTTTGTGTTGGTGTCAGGCAATTCAATACGTGCTTAATCTTTTTTGCCTTCACCTGGCGTAGCTATACTAGGCTCTAGTGGCTTGGCTGTCTTCCTTTATCTGGTTCATCTGGCTTGCATACGCCTACAGCGTGTAGCTATCTCCTGAAAGTTGTGTATGCATAACTATAGTGTGTCACCCATCACTGTGCCATTGCTACATCACTGATGAACCTTACTTAGCTCTAGTTGATGTTGATATGCATTGCTGTATATTGGCTAATAATTTTTATCTGCATGGTGATGTTGCCTATAATGTATTGCTGCATACAATACTGCAATAATGTATAGTTCTCTCCTGTATGTTTTGTATACATATACTTTGTACACATCACTGTGCCAATACCACACCAATGATGTACTGGCACTTAGCTACTGGTGGCCTTTAGTTACGATGCCACTATTGTGTTATATCTGTCACTACTGGGACATATTGAGTTGATTTGGGGATAATGCATTCACCACCTAATAGCCTCACCGGGGGGCTGTCACGTTGGTGTATGTACTTGGTTGTATGTGACGCGGTCCTAGTAATAATAATAATAATAATGATAATAATAATAATAATGATTGATATATGTTTTGTTATGTAAAAGTCTTGGTTATGCCCGAGCTCTCTTATCAAACTATTTAGACTATAGTTATGCTATATACATTCTTATTGTACATCTATTTCTTGAGTCCTCTCTATATATGCAAAAGAACTATATGTAGAATTCTTGGGAAATAGGAAGGGGATGGGAATGGAGGGCAGTGATGGAAATAACCAGCAGAAAAGGCTGTAAAGTCCTTTAAATTCCTTTAAATTCCAAAACTATTTATCATAATAGCACCTTGATATATATGAGTAAGGGCAAATGAGTTATCAACCATACCCCATACACATGCACTTAGTGTGGACAACTGATACAACTCAGCTAGGTGGGAAAACATACTTACAACATAACCATGCAGTATAAAACCATTGGGAGTGAATACTTGCTCTGTGGAAACAATAATACATCAACTAATGTGCACCTGACCAAATAACTGGACTCTATAGTATATTATCTGAAATCGCCTTGACAAACCTATTTGATCTCACAATTAGGGACAAGCTAATGGCTTGATTTACTAAACAATTATGGAAACCATTGAAGAGCTGGAGTAAGCTACTCGCCTGTTGCGGTGCATATCATCATTCTTTTATAGCATAATGTTTGGTTACTAAAATGGTTGAAATATTAATGCCAACATCAATACCCTAAGTGTGTACTAGAAATAACTCCCTATAGCTAATATATACTCACTATAAAACTATGAGTTTTATGATTCCTTTTATAATCCATAATACTATTAAAATCACTATACTGCAGTTTACTTCACACATGCTTTAAAGAGGCAATAATATATGCATCCCAGCAAATATATGGTATAGTTTACACTATATGGTATAGTTTACACTATATAGTATAGTTTACACTATATGGTATAGTTTACACTTTTTGCTTGTGATCTCTCTATCACCAGATCAAGGCAAAGTTGATTCACAGTGCACTGCCAGAAATGTAAGCATGACAGTGAGTAGCTAACCATTTTGATTATAATATGAAGAGTGATCTTGAATCTTCTTGATATACTATAAAAGTGTATAGCCGGCTTGTTCAGTCAGTTACATTGTGTATATAGCAAATACCTATATATGTAAAAGATTACAGAGACTTTAAATAATGAAGAGAATTCCCTCATGATTGTTCATCCCAAACTCTAGCTCCCGGTAGAAGAAAGGACATAAACTCTTGCTCATTTTTAAAAAGAATTTTATTGTTTTACTTTCATGACTCAGCTGTGTTTGACTGTTTTGCTAGAGTATATATGTGACTACTTTTATTAGAATATCCTAATCTAAAAAGGGTTTCCATGCATGCAGACTATGTAAAATATACCTGCCCTATTATTGTGAAGTTAGTTATAAATTAAGGGATCACTGAATGACGTGGAAAAATGAAAATTATGGTGCAGCCTGGAAACGTCATGCATCGGTGATTGGTATGTAGCCAGCTACTTATTATAAAAATGCATGATTTATGCTTGTATTTTTTATATACAATTTTGATCTGATCACATCCTTCATATATTGTGCTACATGTGTACTTCTAAAAACCATGTGCCATACAGCTGCTAGCTGGAATTCTGTGAATGCTATATCCCATGTAAGAAGACTTAAAGCCTGTGACTACAGGAAATTAATTAGTAATGTACTCCAATATTATTTATTTCAACTAATTAGCTATTGTAACAGCTACATAGAGAATTATCAATTTAATGAGTTTATTGTAAGTTTGTATTTCAGCTCCTTTAAAACACAGATTATGTACAGAAGTATCTTCTTAACTATTTTTACTTTGTCTAAAGCAATTTCTTAGGTGAATTTGAACTTTCCACTCAAACAAAGCCTCAAAGCTGCTGACTGAATACGTACTTTTTAATTGTTTGCTATAAATGTATATAGCTATACGTGTGATTTCTTTGGGGCGCCAGTTTCCTCCTGGGTGCATCAGCAATTGCCATCTGCCTATAGTAATAATAATAGGGACATACTCTTTTCCCCTCAAAGGGCTGAGTTGTTCTAGGAAGCCAGTTATGTGGCAAGTCAGATATTTTAATTATGTCTTTGAATTAAGCAAAATGAAAATTTTCAAGACCAGCATCTTCTCATTTGGAATAAGATCTATCTTAACTTTTCTTCTCATTTCTTTAAGCATGTATTATACTGCACTGACAACAGCTCTGGTCCGCTACTTACTCAATTATTGTGCTTATATCATCTTGCTTCTTGTGTGACTTCTGCTAATTATGTTTCTGGTCCACCGCCCGCATCCTTTTTTGGAGGAATGTGAAATTTCAGAAATACATGGGTCGGGCGACATGGCCGGGTAAAATGCCCGCATCAGCTTTTTGAAAAACCTGGATTTCAGAAACAAATATTGGGTTGCAACAAGTATGCTAAATCTAACTATCTAAGTGCCATAATTTGTATTTTATCAGTGAAAACCTGTAAGAAATGGGCAGAGTGCATACTGAGTACAGTCCGCAGATGCTACAGACACAGGGCTAGATGTCATACCATCAAGGAGTATTATTATACTCGCTGGTTGCAGTTGGAAAGCCATGACTTTATCCAGTTGTAAGTATTGTTTCAAATTTCATGGTGTTGAAGCTCATCCCTCCGGACAAGGTGTATACATTGTCCTTTAAAACCCACATCAAAGTTTACCACTATTGTTTTAGCTTTAATTGATTCAAAGATACTTCCTTTTTGGCTTATCTTTGAAAGCTTTAAAGCACAGTTGATAACACTGGCTGTTTATTTTATAAGGAAGTAATCCTTGACAACTTTCAACACAGTGACATATTCTTAGGTACACTCATCGCTTAGCTACTCCCTTGGGAGCTTGGCAACATGGGATTTAACGTATGTACTGGAATATTAATTTGCATCTACTGGCATAGATAGTTAAGAACATAAACAAACACATTAGCTATTCATATAGTTTACCATTGAACTCACATGCATCAGTCACTGTAGGGAAATCCTAGACTGTTGTAGTTCCATTTCTCAGGTTTGAGTTTTGAATGATGTACGGCTTTCGTTTAATTGTACACAATGTGAAATAGAGTTTAAATTCAATGCAACAGTTGAGCTTCCGGGCCCTACTTTGAGTATGGTTTCCTAACTTTTAAGTCATTACAAAATCCTGGATATCAGGTTGTGTGCCTCCTGAAGCACTTGCCTAGATCGCAAGCTGTTTGTAGATCAAGACTTCAAGTCACTACCTGATCTTGGATTTTTTTACATTCAATAGTGTGATCATAGAAATAAAAATGCAACGAAACAAGAGAGGTCATCTACACTCAGAGTGACCTGCAGCTATACTAGTGAATCTTTTTAATTCCTACTTCAGTCATATACAGCCTGTCAATAATATAGCCATATGCATGACTGAAGTAGCTAAGAATTAAATATCTACTAGTATACTGAGCTGCATGGTACACAGGTGTAGATGACCTCCCTTGGTTCATTACAATTTATTTCTGTGTCAAATGTAAAGTTTCTACTTTCTCCTTACACTTGTTTGTAAACATTTACGACTGGTGAACCTGAGTGTGCTGCATCAAAGGAAAGAATGGAGCTGATCAGGTGCTCACCCCGACTATCAATTACTAAAAAACAATGTAGCCAGTTTGCTTCATTTTCAACCCATTGTACGTCATTACTAATGAAGAAAAGTACAAGAAGCGCTTCTGCAATCAATTCAGTAAGTATGGACATAGCCTCTAAAAGCACATCACAACTGTAATGAAAAGCAAGATGGAAATGATCAATATGGTCAATCCACTTCATTATCAATATGATCTATTATAGCTACAGTGTAACATGTGTACGGCAGTACGAAAAGCATGCACCTCTGCAATAATAATTCCAACTTAAAGTACACAAAACATCTACAAGACCACTTACTATAAATGATGTGGGTTCTAATTCAGTTTGAATCCGCCTCACAGAATTCATCAGGACTGGTCTAACAAAGAGCCTGCACAAGAGCCTCTTGCCCATCTGACAGCAGAAAGTAAAAATGAGCTATCCCATCACAGAAGCATAAGGCTTGGACCACTTCTCACAGAGCAAGGAACCCAAGTGTTTACAGAATGCACATGTTCCTTAGGTCATCCCTCCTGTTGCAGACAAAATTAAAAGAGTGAATAAGCCATGGACTATTGTCAGTATGGAAATTATGGATGATTCTCAAAAAATCAGCTGCACTGAAGCACCACGAATTACTGTGAATAAACACCTACACTATATACTAAGTCTATGATACAATCACTGCAGCTGTTGCAGTTAGCAATTGCAAAAAGGCACATCTTGGGCTGAGTTATGAAAAAAGTTAAGCCCATGCATAGCCTTATTCATAACTGAGTTATACTTAATCGGCTGGAAGCATCAGTTAGTTAGCCAGCAGAAAACTCTGTAAGTGTTTTACAACTTCATATAAATTGTTGAAAGGGTTTGGGGTTGTTCTGAAGACATTTTTGGCCTTTATTACACCTAACCATTACTGCTAAGCTGTCATGAAAAGTACTGAGGCAGGTTTTAGGCTAGGGTGATATATATATATATATATATATTTGGCTACAAAAGTGTAAACTTGTATGATCCCTACTTAACAGTATTATCGTACTGTATAAGTACTGTATAATGTAAAATGGCTAATGTGTAATAGTGTTGAAAAATTATCAGTGTATCTATGTATCTTTTAGCAAACAAAAAAAAAGTTGTACCGACATGAGAAAGTGTGGCCCCAACAAAAAAGTTGCAACTTGAGCTGCATGTACTTGAAATTTAGACTAACAGAAAAAATGGTAGACTTTTCCCATTGGCCTGTAGTATTCACAAGTTACCAACAGCACTTGAATTTTGCTATGTTCACATAAATATAAGGATGTCAGTGAGGATGTAACTGGCAGTGCAAAAGCCCTGTCACTTTTTATCTTAAAGTAAAAACGCAAAAAATGCTATGAACATGCAATATTTAAATCTGTATAATGTTATATAAGGAAAAGACTAATTTGCCTGACTATAGGTACCAGCTTATTGTGCTTATAATTTACCTATTATGTATATGCTATGCTGCAGTGTTAAAAAATTCTGCCTATTGTACTCAAACATTTGCTCAGCATCCATACATTAGGATGAACAGTTTGGGAGTGATTTCTTAAAAGTTAGCCAGTGACAAAATTGTTTATTAAGTAACTTATGCTCAAATGTCAATCGTTTATTTGATTGCTCTATTAGAGTTATTGAGGGTATAGTGTCACATAGACCACTAATACTTGTCTACTCCGTATGTGTGTGTTTGGGAGGAATATGGTGGGAAAATAGTGGTCTGGTTATGCTAGACTATATAAATTGATGTCAATCTTCTCCCATGGCATGCATTTTTCACGAACAACATAATAATATATCACAAAATCAATTATGCTGGCATTATATGCTTGATGTTTTAAAGCACCTATTATGCTCAAAATTATGCCAGCATAATAGGCCTGTCTTTCATGTGTTCAAACCAGCTTTAAATCAAAGGATCACCTGATACTCCTATAAAAATAGCTAATTATTATTTCAATTAAACATTTAAAACTTTAGCAGAAGCATTGTCATAAAATAATACAGCTACAAAAAAAAATGTGTAACTATTATACTATACCAAAGATGTGTGTGTGTTTGTGTGATTATATCACTTCGAACTGTTGCCTTCAATCAAACTGCATCTTCTGTGTGTTTAAGGGTAATTGTGAATGAATGACTCCCTGCAACAGTCTGAAGCTCTTGATCTTGAGATGGATTTACATGTAGTTCTGGACTTTCTGTACGTTGTACTTGACTCCTTTGTTTTGATGTAAAATAATACCATGAAAATGCTATTACCAAAATTATTAGCAGAGCAATAATAATTATACCTAAAACAACAGATACTGATATAGTAGCAGTTGACTCATCATCTGATGACACTGACCCTAACAGCAGTACACGACTACAGGTGCGACCATTTCTATCTAGAGCAAAACTGGAATTACAAGAACATCGAAAAGATCCTGGCTGGTTGATACACAAATGACTACAACCTCCATTGCTTGATTGGCACTCATCAACATCAAAGCAGTTAGTACCATTAGATGATAAGTTGTATCCTGGGTAACAAGAACATTGGAAAGAGGTGGTACCACTATCACAAAGCTGTTCACAGGGATTACTGGCACAAAAATCTGGAGAGACACATCTGTTAATGGTTGCATTATATATTTGGTCTCCACCACATGTACACAGATATGAACCATTTGTGTTAACACAGTCACCAGGGCATGGAAAATCAACAGCACATTCATCAATGTCATCACAAGACAATTGGTCTGAGTTAAGAGTGTATCCAATTGAGCACGAACACACATACGAACCTTCAGTGTTGGTACAATTTTGCTGGCATCCTCCATTATCAATTAAGCATTCATCATTGTCATAGCAGTTAGTACCATTAGATGATAAGTTGTAGCCTGGGTAACAAGAACACTGAAAAGAGGTGGTACCACTATCACAAAGCTGTTCACAGGGATTACTGGCACAAAAGTCTGGAGAGACGCATCTGTTAATGGTTGCATTATATGTTTGGTCTCCACCACATGTACATAGATATGAACCATTTGTGTTAACACAGTCACCAGGGCATGGAAAATCAACAGCACATTCATCAATGTCATCACAAAACAATTGGTCTGAGTTAAGAGTGTATCCAATTGAGCATGAACACACATACGAACCTTCAGTATTGGTACAATTTTGCTGGCATCCTCCATTATCAATTGAGCATTCATCATTGTCAAAGCAGTTAGCACCGTTTGATGATAAGTTGTAGCCTGGGTAACAAGAACACTGAAAAGAGGTGGTACCACTATCACAAAGCTGTTCACAGGGATTACTGGCACAAAAGTCTGGAGAGACGCATCTGTTAATGGTTGTATTATATGTTTGGTCTCCACCACATGTACACAGATATGAACCATTTGTGTTAACACAGTCACCAGGGCATGGAAAATCAACAGCACATTCATCAATGTCATCACAAGACAATTGGTCTGAGTTAAGAGCGTATCCAATTGAGCACGAACACACATACGAACCTTCAGTGTTGGTACAATTTTGCTGGCATCCTCCATTATCAATTGAGCATTCATCATTGTCATAGCAGTTAGTACCATTAGATGATAAGTTGTAGCCTGGGTAACAAGAACATTGGAAAGAGGTGGTACCACTATCACAAAGCTGTTCACAGGGATTACTGGCACAAAAATCTGGAGAGACACATCTGTTAATGGTTGCATTATATGTTTGGTCTCCACCACATGTACACAGATATGAACCATTTGTGTTAACACAGTCACCAGGGCATGGAAAATCAATAGCACATTCATCAATGTCATCACAAGACAATTGGTCTGAGTTAAGAGCGTATCCAATTGAGCACGAACACACATACGAACCTTCAGTATTGGTACAATTTTGTTGGCATCCTCCATTTTCAATTGAACATTCATCATTGTCAAAGCAGTTAGCACCGTTTGATGATAAGTTGTAGCCTGGGTAACAAGAACACTGAAAAGAGGTGGTACCACTATCACAAAGCTGTTCACAGGGATTACTGGCACAAAAGTCTGGAGAGACACATCTGTTAATGGTTGCATTATATGTTTGGTCTCCACCACATGTACACAGATATGAACCATTTGTGTTAACACAGTCACCAGGGCATGGAAAATCAACAGCACATTCATCAATGTCATCACAAGACAATTGGTCTGAGTTAAGAGTGTATCCAATTGAGCATGAACACACATACGAACCTTCAGTGTTGGTACAATTTTGCTGGCATCCTCCATTTTCAATTGAGCATTCATCATTGTCAAAGCAGTTAGTACCATTAGATGATAAGTTGTAGCCTGGGTAACAAGAACACTGAAAAGAGGTGGTACCACTATCACAAAGCTGTTCACAGGGATTACTGGCACAAAAGTCTGGAGAGACGCATCTGTTAATGGTTGCATTATATGTTTGGTCTCCACCACATGTACACAGATATGAACCATTTGTGTTAACACAGTCACCAGGGCATGGAAAACCAATAGTGCACTCATCAATGTCATCACAAGACAACTGGTCTGAGTTAAGAGTGTATCCAATTGAACAGGAGCACAAATGTGAGCCTTCAGTGTTGGTACAGTTTTGTTGACATCCTCCATTATCAGTTAAACACTCATCAACATCTATGAAAAATCAAAAATGAATGTGTAGTCATAATAAAATTAGAGTACACTTTTATTTCAACTACACTAGTCCTATTATCCGGCCATCATTCTGTTATCTAAACTGTAGAAGTGATTGTTCTTTTTACCTAAAGTGAATGTTCTATTAAAGTATTTTAACTGAGTTCTGTATGTATATAAATGTATGGACTTTCTTTATCTGAACTATTTCATTATCTGAACACACCTAGGGCCAGATAATGGAGAGACCACTGTAATTGTACTGGAGCAACATCAACATCAAAGTCTTAAGCACTATATAGTATATAATTCCCAACCAAAAACAACTTGGTTGAAAAAAAGGCAAGCCCCAGAAAGTACAAGTTGCTGAACAATTTAAAGGGTTGATATCAAAATAAGGTGAACTGACTGCAAAGAAGCTTTTGTATACCAGTAGAGTTATCATACCTTAAAAATCAACAAAATAATAACAATAATTCACTTCATGGATACTCAGTTTGTCAAGTAGAAGGCAATCTGTAGGTTTAATGCCTAACCAGTAACTGAGGCATAATAAAGTGGATGATTTGATTGGCCGCCCTTTTGTAAAGTTTATAATACTGTATACAATTATAGCAAGATTATAGCTATGAAGTAGAACACATGTGCAGGTCCATGTTACACAGTTTTAATTTCTGTATTGTATGAAAACAATAATATTCCATATTAAATAAATTAATGCGAAAATATATTAATACCTATATTGCAAGCAAAACACACAGGTGTATACTTCCTTATATGCAGGCTGAAGTAGAAAATGGACTTACTCTAATAGAACACATGGGACAAACACACAGACGATCAAACATACATCCATGTTGCCTGCCCATGCCTGTCAAATGTGCTACTTGTCAAATGTGCTATAATTTTCCAACACATTGATGTATTACCAAGATGCTATGAACATTAGAAAACGTATGTACCAATTCAAATGATTTTATGCCACAGGTGATATTGTAACTCGCAACCTATACCACAACAACTTCAAGGAGGCACTATACCAGCTGAAATGTTTGTTCTGTGGATTGAAATAGATTGCATCTAGCTATGTCATGACCTTCAATGCCCTGTAGTGACATGTAGAAGCTTTCAATAAACTTTGTGAGTTAGTCAGATGATGAGTGTTTTATTTTGTACGTATGTGAATCATGGCACCAAACTGGTGAGCAAGTGTACAATAAAAGTATCACAAAAAAGTGGAACTGAGAAGAAAAAAAGTTGTTAATATGAGCAGGAATAGAACCCTGGACCTCCTGGTTAACAATTCTATGTGCTACTACTCCTGGGGACCACTGCAGATTTCAGCTCCATATAAACTTCTGTTATGTACGTGCTGCTTTAATAGACTAAGTTTCAACATAGATAATATACATCTCTAATACAGTCCTTCACAAAACTACCTTTACAACTCCTCATTGGTTCCTGATGTCAGCAACTCAACTGACAAAACATTTAAAATTTTGTGTGTGCATGCATGCAATACATACTCCACTTTGTACACCACACAATTTTCAAATGCAACTGAAAGCTGCATTATTCTCCATTTACCAAGGCCAATTCGTCTGCATGCCATGAAGGCAGACTGACAACTAGGATCAATATCAAGATACTGACAACTAGGATCAATATCAAGATACTGACAACTAGGATCAATATCAAGATACTGACAACTAGGATCAATATCAAGATACTGACAACCAGGATTAATATCAATATCAAGATACATGCTGTCAACAAGTAGCAGCTGCAATAGCAGAACACAAATCATTTAAGACTGCTACAAGAGATGAACACAGTCACCTCCATTCACAAGCATGCAGCTAGACCAGAAGGGGCATGAGTACCTGTACACCTTCAAATCAATGCTGCATCAATTTCTTCAAGATGATAGGCATGTCAACTGACAGAGAATTTGATAGTAAAACAGCCTTTACAACAACTGAGCAGTTAGTTGGATGTTTTCCCAGAGAATTGCCATACTGATTTACCAGATGACAATACATTATCTAAGGAAACCGACATAGCAGTGTCACTGAGTAAATGGAGAGAAGTTATATACCTCTAAATATTATATGTGAGAAAGTGAGAGAACTGTGAATGGCATGGAAAGAGAGATGAGTCTCTATAGTACATCCTTCAAACACCATATCCCCAGCCACCACACATTGCTGAATGTTAGCAAGGACAACTTTGTTCATTAGTTTACCATTCGACTTGTGAAGAATTAGAATCAGAAATAACATACCAGCAGTCAAGCACAGGATCCTTCAGCAAAAGTATAGAAATGTCTGGTCAGTTAAAGGCAAAAGTAAAAGCTGGTTAAAAAACAAGCCAAATAAATTTCTCTTCCAGTGAACAGCCTCCCTGTATCAATCGACAAGTTTCTTACACTGTGGGTCCATCCAAATTACTACACTAAATGTTAGGTTCATGTGCTGGAGAAAAATCTATAGAAAAGTTTGAGGAGGTGGTTTGCAGGTGCAGGATGGACAAATGAATTGATCTATGTAAATTCTTAGCTAATGCACTTAACCCAACGCAACAACAATGAAACCAATCACCACAATAGTTGTAGCAAATCATCAGCTTCTTTTCCAGAGGCTTGCAATGCAATAGAGTCATTCTGGAAATCTGCAGCTGAGGTAGCATTCAATGATAAATATGTGGACATCACTCTAAGTGAGGCTGAGTAAAACCTACCTTAAACCGAATATCACAAGAAAAGACAAAGTATATACAACTCACAATTTTGCCACCATATTATAAAAGCTGAAAATCACTGCATACTGTAATGATGACTCAATTTTTACTCTAAAGTTACAAGCACGAATCTCGGTAAACTTAATCATGTTGTACATTAGTGCATAAAGGAATCATTATCACAAGCATCGGATGCTATGTTTCTTACCACAAACAAAGGGAACATGGAAAGAGCACTTCATCGTAGCTAGTTGTAAGAGAATTATGACCACAGTGCCACAGTCACACTGGGTGAAAACTGACAGTTCAATCTACCAATCTGTGCATAGAAGCAGCGGCAGAGGAAGTAGTTGATATGAGGGGGGGCTCCGCTGAGCTGACCCAGACTTATTTCTATAGTTTGGTAAGGTGAGACCAAAAAAAAAAAAAAAAGGTCATGGCCAACTGACAAGAGCTTTCCACCTCACCAGCTACCATTTCTAGCTGATAAACTACATAAAAATCCTTACATAGCTCGCTACACACTGACTACTTTATTAGAGTAACTGCTCTATTAGAGTATCTCGATCTTTATCACGGTTTTCAGCCCCACTCCAAGAAAGATAATTTCGTTTGATATCATTCTGAGGGGGGGCTTTAGCCCCCTAGCCCCCCCTTTCTGCCACCTATGCATAGAAGTAAGCATTGAAACTATAACCAAATCTTGTGCCAATTACGCTTTCACAATTTGGGGCATATCTAAAATGAGAACTGAAAATAGTGCAAGTGTAACGGGTAGCATATTTGACATCACTATAATAAACTGATCACATTTTTCATTTATGCAATAACAGATCAGAACACTCTAAATGCACATGCAGGCACACACAGTAGCATTAAAGGACCAAGACACTCTAATGGAACAGTCAAAATTCTTAATACAGCACATTCACAGGCACATATGCAGTGTAGTACTCAAATAGAGATCATGCACACAGTAGTCAAAATACAAATTTTAAGAGCACTATTTGCTTATGTATATGCATGATAAATAATTCTAAAAGTATAATAAGCCCATGCCTAAAAATAGAAGCATAGGGAGAAAACATCTAGATCTATTTGGTAGAAGACCAGAAGCAGATCCAGCATTTGGCAGTAAGTAGCTCACCAGGGTAGTGTATTGGTATGACTGATAACAGTTATGTTTGTTGTAAGCAGTGAGTCATGCAGACCCATAAATACACTATGCACACACATTGAGAACTAGCACAACTCACTCAGGCAGGTTATTCTTGGAGTCTTATACACTAATGTCATTACAGGAGGTTTGTACTCTATGCAACTGAACAACTTATGACTAATCAAACGGTGCATCATAGTTCTTCTCAGTGTCAGCCATTTTTTTGACTTTTTCTTGAAAGCTCTTCAGCTTATCTCTGCCTACTGTTCATTGAAAGTTCTGGTGACTTGTTTGATGATTTTCTCTTTAATAGCTGAAATGAGGTACCATTTTGTGCTAAAATTTTAGCTTGATATCTTTATTAAGCATTTAAGAGATACCGCCAATTTACTGTCTTAATGGATTATAAAGTAACTTTTATAGAAAAGCATTGAGTTATGTGATTTTTCCATTCTTACATCAAGTTGCTCAATCCTTATTGTTGTCTAAAGACTTAGCTTTAGCCATTCCAACAAGTCAACCAAATAGTAAGTTAATTGCTCTCCCATGCATGCATGAATGTGAAATTACTACTATATATGGTCTGATATTAGATGTAATCGTCCATATCTCCTAGGAGAAAGAAGTTTTGGGGTGTGAAACTTCACAGCAAGAAGGTTTATCCAAATGTGCAAAATATTTAAAAAAATCAATCAAGTTTTTCCTACAACTTTTGCATATTGGAAAAGGATGGTTTTCCAAAATATGGTCACATATACACCTTGCCATTGTGCTGGAGGAAAGTCCAAACCTTCATGATCCCTATATTAGAGTTGACCGATTATCGGATCGGTAATCGGTAGAAACCAATAAATAGCTGTTTTTACCCTGATCGGAAATCAGTTGTAATGGGCTGTGGCTAACAGATTATTAGCTTCAGCAGTTGCAGTACCACTGGAGGGCTGGTGTCAAAAGGTAGTTGGAAAAGGCGGATACAGTCGGACGCGGACACGGACATTTTCAAAAAGCACTGTTACATTTATATAACAGTAATTTTTCATACCTAATGCTGTTTTTTACAGCAGTCTTCGCTTCCAGACTCAGGCATCGATCTTGTCATAGCGCTTATCCATTTATAAGTGCACATGCGAATGACTAGACCAGCACTCCACAATATGCCAAAGACCATATAGTGGTGTACACATGCTGTAAAGTCTAATACAGAGTTATATAGTTGTAGAGATTAGTTTGTAAGCCCCATGCAACTTAGCTTAGCAGGCCAAATCCACAATTTTACGCCTTTTAGTATAAGGCACAGACGCTTATACCGAGTGTTGAGAGTTTCAAGCTACGAGATTAGGTTGGGACATGCTAGATTAATCTCTTTGACTCTGAATTAGATTTCTAGAGCACATATATAACACTATATGGTCTTTAGAGTGCTAGTCTATTCTTCGCACATGCACTTATATATGGATAAGCACTATGACAAGATCGATACCTGGGTCTGGAAGCGAAGACTGCTGTAAAATATGAAAAATAAAAATGTTAAAAGTGCTTTTTGAAAATGTTCGTGTCCGTGTCCGACCGTATCCGCCTTTTCCAACTACAAAGGCTCTGATATGTACTTAGGTAATTTGTTTATGTATTGTGGTAACCACAACAGTAAACAATGATGGTTGAAGCCCTAGCCCACTTGTCTGACTAGCAACTTTGTAAGTGTACAACCTCACAGCATTGGCTTTTCCAGCTGTACTTTTAGTGGAGTAAGCACGAGTGTAACTTTTAGAGACCTACAATCGGGTATCAGTTAACTATCCGTAAAATAGGGTAAAAAAATATAGGATATCGGTTTTGCCTAAAAAGTAGGAATCAATACAACACTACCATATAGCTATGCTACTGTACACTTGGTGTTGTCAAGAATACACATACTGTTTTGTTATTCACTAGTGGAACTATATTCTTTGCAGAGAACCATCAAAGGGTTATTTTGAGTTAAAGGATGCTTTCCAGTGCAGATTCTTGGATCTTTGTAAACCAGGCACATGCCCACAGCTGTGGCTGTGGTACATTCCTGATTTTCTGAAATTGTTTTCCAAAAAATGTGTATGTGTATGTATATAATTATGTACCGTATAGTAAAAAACTTTGGCGGTGAAAAACTTTGACGAATTTGGCGAATAGCGTTCAATTCGCCAATATTTTTTTTTTCCGCTTTGAATTATTTTAGATGATCACACGAGCACATCGAGACTTGCATTGAGTAACTACTTGAGATGAAGGTCAGCTCATGCCACCACGCAATAAAGATCGAGCTGACTTTGGAGACCTTGATCTTCCTAGGAATGTGTCCCACAGTTGTAAGCACTCCTTGGGATAGCATTTTCAACCGGCTTCCTGTTTGCACATCAGTTAGTTCATCGTCTCATGATGGATTTGGCCAAATATTTTGATATACACGATAACCTCTGCTAATGGAGCTCACTGAAAAGCAAATACGGTCGTTTTCGGAATCGCAGGAGACAGACAAGCACGCCTTTGCTAGCACGTCATTAGATCAGTAGCTACAAAAGTACTGCTACAACAACCAAGTTACTTTGTAAAAGTAACTAGTTACATATTACATATTACTTACAACTGAACTATTTAGTTACAGTTACATATTACCCATAAAATAAAGTAACTGTAATAATATTACATATTATATTACTTTGTGCCAACAGCCTTAAGCTGTCACGTGTGAAACTACCACCTTATCACGTGACATGATTGTGTTGTTGGACAATGTGCAAATCTTGGTTATAAGTAAGAAGCTAGTGAATAAGCTTCATTCAGTAGGCCTCATTACTTCGTTGTGGTTAGGGGTTACTCAGAGGATTACTAACGAGATCAGTAACTTTGTTACTTTTAGTAATAATATTACATCATATTAGACTCGTTACAGTAATTATATTACTTAGGTAACGCGTTACGTTTGTAAGTAAAGTATCTTGCGTTATATTACCTGTTTTCATAGCGTATTTCGTTATATTACTTTGTTACCACAAAAGTAATAATATTACGTAACGCGTTACTTTTGTAACGCGTTACTCCCAACACTGACAACAACAACGCTAGCTACCTATTACAATTACTACACTACTTAACTGATGAGTTGACACCTTGTCATTTTATCCTTACTAAGACCCTTACGTACCGTACAGTAAAAACTTTGGCTGTTGTGCTACTTCTAAAAACCAAGTACCGTGTAGCTAGCTGGAATTAATCAACAATGTACGTACTGTGCTAATATTTGTTAAATTAATTAGTTGTTGCAATGCTACATAGCTAGATACATAAGTTTTGAGTTACTTATTTGTATTTTGTAATTGATGAAAAAATTGTAATTATATTGCTATGCACTGCTAAGGAAGTGTACTTCAAACAAACCATTTTTAACCACTAATACTGCACATAAGTATCTTTTGTTAACTGTTTTATAGTTTATCTATAGTGTTTTCTCATGCAAATTCTCCTGGCAAATCCTCAAAGCTTCTCTTGATTTTCATTCATGTAGGTAAGGTACATGCCCCCTTTCAACTCAAAGTGATTTGTTGTACCTGGTAGCCTATGAGGCCAGAGGAGGTACAACACACTCACATGAGCTCATATAAGATTTGTATACAGCAACTTGGAAAGGTTTCATTGAAAACTAGGTGCCAATCTAAAGCGTAAGTATAATTTAATGGCGTGGTGAACCCCACCCAACCCCAATGGTTTAATATTAGTCTACAGGGAAATTGGAGACATCATCATGTGATGAAGAGCTTACTGAATGAAACAGAGGGCAAAGGGCAACAATGAAAGAGAATAATTTATATAGTACTGGAAATTGTAAAGTTCTCCATAATCCCATAAAGCCAGATAAAGTATCAATTTAGAAATCAAAAATAGGTAATTAATATAAATTCTTGTGCTTAACGTGTGTCATAACTCCGCTGCTACAAGGCCAGTTACATTGTTGTTTTTTTGACTATTTGACACCCACAGAACCCATTAGGAAAGGCCTTTCCCATGTCCTTGTAAATTCACTTCACCTGTATTGTAAACTCGCACAAAGTAACCACAAAGCTTACCTGTCAAGAAGCTTAATACAAGCTCTATATGGCTTTTATTTCTCACATACAGACTACTTTTAGTGTACAAAAATTTGCTCACATGATTACATGCATACTGTATAGTAAAATACTTTGGCAGTAAAAAAGTGTGACGAAACCCCTCTGTTGAAAAAATTGGCAGAAAAAACTTTGGCGATTGAAATAATATTCGCCAAAGTTTTTTACCACTTGTTTATAATGTAACAATTTAACTTTCAATTATTTATTATCATAAACATGAAGGGCTTTATAGAAAAATTAAACTTATAAATTGCTAACGTTATTACCTTCATACAACTATTGTGCTTGATAGATGATCTCTATTATAGACCACTACCATGGTTCATGGTAGGAAGAAGTTACTAAACAAAAAAAAAATTCAATAATGCAATCTACTTGAGTATGTTTTATGCCAAAATCCTAATAGAACGCTCACCTAAACACTACCTTAGAAAGCTCCCCAACCACAAAAGAAACCTTAGAAGTTAAGTTGGAAGAAGTATATGTGTAAATATTGAGTCAAGAATGACTGATAAAAGTACTTCTTAAATGAACTGAAATATGGCACTTTGTTCAGTCATCTCATGATTACCTTTTCACTGAAAATCTGTTATCCTTTTGGGAATAAAATTTCCTTCCAATGTTGTTTTCTATGTCCATGACCTATTTTTAAATGCATATTGTGATCATAACATCCACTTTGAAGCAAATTTGGTTCTTGTTGGTTCACTTTGCCAATAAGTAGCCATTGATCTGAGTAGCGCAGCCATTTTGGTGGCAATGAACACAAAAATGTATATACATGTATGTGTGTTAATATGTATTCACATGTTATCCAATCTATTCAAGTTTACATGTTCTATGGGAATCCTATGATTTTAACCACAGTCATGCCAGAGCAACAGTGTTGTTGCCTTCTTGACTTTATGCACACTTACTTACAACACAGCTGCATATAATTATGCAGTAGTTGTAACATGGGCACGAGTGATTTGCCAAAAACATACGCACGAGCACGAGGGCACAACCCAAGTGCAAGTGCGTATATTTCAGACAAATCACAAGTGGCCATATGTTACAACTAATATTATATTCGACTCACCTGCAAGTGTGAGAAAGTGCAAGAATGTTTCGCAAGTAAGCACTAGCCTATTATGCTTTTCATTTTACCTATAATATTATGCTATGCTGCAGTGCTCAAAAGATTTACTTATTATGCTCACAAATATGCTCAAACTATTTACCTCAAATTTCATGCCTGACTAACAGTTTTGCACTTTCTGCATATGGATAACAACAACTTTTTGGTTGTGAGAAATATGGTTCAAGTGACCATTTGAAAATAATTCAGTTAGCAGCTTATTAGCTATGTCAACTGTTTAAATTATGCATGTAGCTCATTGGTTCATTATATCAGTAGAATTACTAATAAGGCTACACCACTATAATTCTTTTTGTATGGGAAGAGAATGTATAGGAAAGTATACACAATTAAGGTTATAAATAGAGCAGCAAAGTATGTCAATCTTTTCCACTGATAACAATCACAGTTACAGTATGGCAAAAATCTGTCCATTATGCTAGCATTTATATGCTTCGTGCTTCAAGCACCTATTGTGCTCCAAATTGTGCCAGCATTATAGACTGGTGCCTATATTTGCGAGTGTATTTATATGGAACCATGTGAATTTTGACTGTAGATAACGTTGTAATAGCAACGACAAGGCGCTGCTGAGAGGCCGAATCAGGTAAGTTTATCGACATGAAGAGTGTAAATCACATCGATTGTGGGTATGCAATTAAACACAGGAAGCCCAAATTCGAGCTGAACAGCTCATAATGAAAGCTGAACAGCTCATAATGAAGCTTAAGTGCACTATAAATTACTTAATATACTAGCCATGAATAAACTAATGCAGTGAATATATTTACAGCTGCGATAATGGCCTAGACAATTAAACACCACGCCCAGTTACTACAAGCATTTGACATAGTGCCAGGTGTCAAAACAGCAATAAGAATAAACTAAAGTACGTAGTGAATATGTTTACACTAATGGCCAAATCAATTAAGACCTGCACCCAGTGACTAGAACACAATCACAACAGCAATATAAACTATCCTGTGACCTTCTTCATTCAGTAAAACAACAAACTATCTTCTTCTCAAAGTCCACAACATATCTATGAACATATCTATGCTTTAGCTCACTTTACAAAACTAAAACCCACTATCAATCCTGTGAAATGTCACTATTATTAAAACAGAGGAGATCGCACAGCCGGTTTCATCACAGAAATCGGAGAATTCTTGGAATGCATTAATGAGAATAGGAGGTAGTATATACAAGTGATATAACTTGTATGGCTATAGCTACTACCTCCATTTCTTGTAAATGCATTCCTGAGCACTGATAGCAGTGCTAAGTCACTTCCCATCCCTTTGAAGTGAGGTGTGAAAGTGGTATAAGTGCTACCAGAAACCATAATAGCTACACACATCACTGATCACATGCCTATACAGTATAATTCAATAGCAAAGATAGAACACACCAACTATCACAATGTTTGGTATCTTGATTGACTAATGCTGATGATATATATAATCAAATGCTGATTACTGAACAGCTACATACACTCAACTTAATGATAGGCATGCTTAAAACTCTGTAACATCAAGCACCACAGGCAGACAGGTTGTTTTAGGTTAAAGTCATGAAATTGGGATTTTGGTTGGAAATTACTAATATACAGAACTAGATTACTCCTCACCATTGCATGCATGTTGATCAAGTGTAGAAAGAGCATAGCCACTGAAACATGAACACTCAAAGTTTCCATTGTTAGTATTACTACATATCTGAGAACATCCTCTATTATTTGCCAAGCATTCATCAGTACCTAAACAATAATATGAATAAAGCTGCCATAAGAATTCTTTCCTGAAATTTCACCATATAAATGCATAACAATTAACATACCTTCAAATGTGACATTACAGCTCATTCCAGAGTATAAGTTTGCATTTTCTGTAGCAACGTTACGTATGAAAGTAGTGGATGAGTTTGATTCAAACAGTATGAAAGAGTCATTACCACAATACAGAGCTCCACCCATTTCTGCAATGTTGTTTGTAAATGTTGCTAAGCTTCCATTTTCAAATACTGTATTGCAGTGATCACTACAATATAATGCCCCTCCATTTACAGCACTGTTTTTAATAAAAGCAATGTCCGAGCTTTCTGCAAGAACTATAGAAGACCAATAAATGGAAAACATAGCTCCACCAGATTTAGCTGTATTTTGTCCAAATGTCACTGAAGAGAAGCTTTCAAATAAAATATTACTACCTTCTTCAGAGAGTATGGCACCTCCTTTAATAGCATAATTGTTAATAAATTTTACAATTGTACCTTCACCAAAAAATGCATTAGATTCGTTGTAAAAATCAATTGCTCCACCACCTTCTGCAGTGTTATTGCTAAACATCACTGAAGAATTCTGACTAAATAAGACCATAGATTGAACCCCAACTGCTACTGCTCCTCCATGAAATGCAGCACTGTTGTTATCAAATGTCACTGATGATTGACCATTAAATGATATAATTGAATGACCTGCCAAAATAGCTCCACCAGTATCATTGACATTGTTGCCGTCAAACATAACCATTGTGTTATCATTAAATGTTATGTTACCTTTATATGTGTGTATGCAACCAGCAGCTTCACCACTATTATTAGTGAAAGTTACCACTGTGTCACCATTGAATGAGATAAACAGTTCTATATCTCCATAAATAGCAGCTCCAACTCTAGCACTATTGCCTTCATAGCTTACTACTGAATGATCATTATATGTGATTCTAGCTAGCTCAGTAGTACAAAGAGCTCCCCCAACTTCTGCACTATTATTACTAAATTTCACTACCGAATTATCATTAAAGTGGATGTCAACATATTGTTCAAGGAAAACGACACCTCCATCATATATAGCAGCATTAGCATCAAATGTTACAACTGATGCATCATTAAATGTGATAACAACAAACTTTTCTGTGAAAAAAACACCACCTTCGTATGCTTTATTGTTACTAAATGTTACTACTGAGTTTCCATTAAAGGAGATATCAACATAACTGTATCCATAAAGAACACCACCATAGCATAAAGCAGTATTACCATCAAACAATACAACTGCTGCATCATTAAAAGTGATAACAGCAAATTCTTTTATGTAAACAACACCACAGTCGTGTGCTTTATTGTTACTAAATGTTACTACAGAGTTTCCATTAAAAGAGATATTAACATTACTGCATCCATACAGAACACCACCATTGTACAAAGCAGTATTACCATCAAATGTTATACAAGAGCTTCCATTACTTGAGATGGATGCACCCAAGTCTCCATATATGGCACCTCCACTATCTTCAGCAAAATTGTCAGTAAACAGTACAGAAGAATGGTCATCACTTCTAATAGCCACCACATTTCCTGCGTACACAGCTCCTCCATCTCTGGTTGCATTGTTACCACTAAATTTTACTGATGCGTTTCCAATAATTGATATTTCAACATCGCTTGCTCCATAGACAGCACTGCCATTATCAGCAATATTATCTCTAAACATTACTAGTGAATCAGAAAATGTAATCAATAACTGAGTGTCAGAAAATATGCTTCCGCCTTGTTTACTTGCTCTGTTATTTTTAAACGTTGCAGACAAGTTTGCTCCAAAAGAGATGGAAGAATTTGAAAGGTAAATGGCACCTCCATCAAAATTAGCAATGTTGTCAGTGAAACGTACATTAGAGTTGCTATCAAATGTTATAAAAGATTCGGTACTGAAAATTCCTCCCCCATTATCTGCCATGTTTAGTTGGAACAATGCTGTACCACTAACCAGTAGGCTAGTCTCTGAGACATGAACAGGTACACCTTGATTGCTTTCAAACACAGAATCTTGTAGTAAGAGGGGCTGGTTATTTGAACCTTTAATGTAAACCACACTTTCATCTGGTCCATTTGAAGTGAAATTGCAGTTGTCAATAACCAAGAGTGGCTGCAGTGTGTCACCAGCTGCAGAGGAGTAGTGTATAGCAGCACCATGTCCACTATGCTCATTGTTTAGTGTAAATAGGCAATTGTTAATGTACACTTCACCTGACATATTTGATAGTAAAACAGCTTGTCCTGTTGAGTTACGGAAGGAACAATCTTGCACTGCAACATTTGATGAATTATAAAATCCTATTCCTGGATTAGTGATGGAGTCATTAAAGCCACATCCAGTCCAAGTGATCCCATTGATGGTTACATTACTACAAGTGACAAACTGCACACTTCCAGTATTAGTACAATACACTGTAGGATTGTTCAGTCCTGTTATTGTGGTATCATCAATGTTCTCTATGGCCATGACTGAAGACAACACACCATCAGTGGTTATGTTGATGACAATGTTATCGGTTGTGACATTTCCCAAAGCATCATCAAGAGAGCGAAAGGAACAGCTTCCAGTTGTGCAACATGAAAGTCTACCTTGACCATCTCTAGGACCATTGTTTGTATCAACACCATTGACCAAGTATACACATGGTGCATCTGCTATAGCATCTTCAATACCTAGTAGAAAGAAAAGTAGCAATAAGGCTCTAACAGTTCTCCAAAGTGCCATCTTTGTCAGTAACAAACCAATACACATAGTTAACTAAACATGCATCAGATATTCACTATTTTATAGTTATCCAAACCATACAAGTGGTAGCTATATATCAGATTGCACCTTGGAATGAACTCACTAGTCTGGCTTGCAGTTCATGTTCACTTGGCCTGTCACCATGGCACAACTACTATCAAAGAAGTGAACACAATGTTGACACCCACTATATAGTTTTGTTCTGTAACAAGCATGTTTTCATGTTGTAGAGATGTTTGCGCCTGAGTAAATGTATGGGATCAAAACCTCATAGCTAAAACAAGGGTTGTTCTTGTTCATATTGAAGCACTTTTTTGATCAACAGTTCTGGCATTTAAAAAGACTCACAGTGTTCCTTATATTTACACAGCTAGTCCTTGTAACGAGAGTTAATAAAGACCAGCTAGAACTGACTATAACTACAGTTGATTATAGCTAGCCTCTATACAGATTCTTCTACTGATAATTACCTATCCAAGAATGAATATCTGTTTCTTCGTACAGCATAACACCTGCTTCTCAACTTCTCAATAGCTACCAACAAGAATGCATATACAGTTATAGATATATGAAACTGCACTCTCTGTATCCTGAAGCCTATACTTGTGTGGATGCATGCTCTCAAGTACTGGTACTTTTTCTTGCGGTTTATCAAGAGACACAAATAGATTAATCATTTTAAAGAAACAGTATTGAGCCTTGTAGTACATTAGTATTCACTACCTGAACTGTAGGAGCAAGATAATACCTGAAGACAATAATCAATAGCTACCACAATGTGTCACCTGATAAACTGAAAATGCCTGAGGACATTTAATCAATAACAACCACCAAAGTGTGTATAATGATGGATATATGAGACTACACTCACACTTTGTTCCTTTTATTATTAAACTTATACACTGTTAAGACAAAAGTGTTATAATGGTAGCACTTAAAGAGGTGCTGTTTTTCTGACTGAAGCAGTCAAATTTAGCACATTTAGGTGTTATCATAGCATTTTTAGATACTATCATAGCACATCAGTTTTTAGGTGGATGCTCTCAAGTTACTTTTTCACACACCTGCAGTTCAGGCAGTGTACACTAATGTATAGGCTATGTTCATTACTGTTTGCATACTTAGTCATCACTATAAATCAGAAGGTCGTGTCAGAGTATATTGCTATCAGACATTGAGCTGTACTGCAACAGTACAATGAGCTCCCAACCAGTGCCCATTCATATAGTGAAGTATATCTACAACTCTAATCTTAAATTTAGTACCTGTTCTTTACAATTCAGTTAGTGCTAAGTAACCGCTTTAGGTACATGTCCTCCAGCACACCTAAATCACAAAGTTGGACCATGTACATAAATTTTCAAATTTAAGTGGACAATTTGAGACAGCTTGATGAAATGAATGTTTTTTTCATTTGAAACCAGCCAATCAATATCAATAAAGTGTAAAAACGATGCAATGGTATTCAAGACTACTTACTTTAGTAATTTGTTTATTGATAAACAATTGCTTGTGGTTTCCTGAGTTCATAATGTTACCCTTCTAAGTAAATTTTTGACTATCAAATCACCCAGGTAAAGCAATTGAAACTTTAAAATGCATAAATGGTGTAAAGTGTTCAATGTACACACCATTCCTCCTCTGCATTCACTACAAAGTGACAAATGCTAATTACATGCTAGTGGAAGTTATTAATATTACAAATGTCAATAAATGGACTGTTAAAACTGATCTACTATGGTATCACCTAAAAGTGCTAAGTTTTGACTGCTCCAGTCAAAAAACAGCACCTCTAAGTGGTAGTAACATAGCAACTCTAGGTGCTACCATAGCACTTTTAACAGCATGAGTTTTAATAATAGAGGAGAGTATCCAACACAATGTAGGGTCTCTACAAATGATTCTGAATAAGTCAAAGGGGATTCCATCAGATGTTAGCTAAAATGCTCACACTGGCAGGACAAGGAAATGTGATTATTGAAACAACCTTCATGAATACTACAAATTACAAAGTTTTGCAGGAACCTTTGAATCAATTGTAGATACCTTGTACTGTTATGTAGATGTGGATCTAGGTTTGTGCTAAGGGAAGGCACACTGGTAGAAGTGACCACACAATATGTGAAGCACACGGGTCATTTCATACTAAATCAACAAAAAAAAATCCGGACCCCTTCGTTTTCCATGAAATTTGGCACAAACATGGACCCTATCAACAAACTTTCTCACGCGAAAATTTGGCTCATTTTATTGGTCTCCCTTTAAGTTATGACCACTCATAGTTTCTGTTGAAAAAATTATTTTGCTTACATGTCTTCACTAAAATGGCCATAACTTTGCATGTGATTGATGTAGTCGCTTCTGGTTTAGATTTTTGAAATGTTTATATATATTAAATTCTCTTTCAGGTGATATAGTGCAGTTGTTGAAGGTTAAAAAATGACCATACCCGGAAAAAAATGGTATAAAGATAAAATTGGTATCATTAGATGCAGAATTTTCTGGAGAACAACATATCCAAAATCCTCTTCGGGGAAAAAAAGTTATGGACGTTTGAAGCTTTATGCTAATATAGTGCAACATGGCATTAACCTCCAAAAATTTTAATTTTATTTTTCTGATTATAACTTGAGATGTATACCACATATCTTAATTCTGTTTTTTGTACATGGTTATGCTCATGTATCTGTACTTATTTGTACACAGGGTACCATGACAACAACTACAATCATCTTGCGATTTGTATATTTATATTAATTTATGGTTTTTAGTTGTTATCCATATCTATATAGTTTTATGTATAAAAGCTATACTTTTTAGTTTGGTAATAATTTGTGGTATACATAAAACTCTCATTAAGCCCAACAATTCATGATCAGTCAGTAGCCAATTTTAAAAAAATGTTTTAAAATTAAGTTTCGGTCATTTTTGTGATTTGCTTAAGGTTTCATAAAAATATTTCTAATTTTACGTACTCAAAACAATTTTACATAATATGTTTCTGGAAGAAGATAAACATGTATTCCCAGTATTGGTCTGGCTGTTAAAGGGTGATAACCAGCAAAATGATAAATTTGGTGTCATTAATGACATATCCAAAATCCTCTGAAATCTCTTTTCAGATTTTTTTATACAGTCGTTTGATTTTTAATGAAAAATTACTATATAGGAGCATGAATTAGTTATTGAGTTTATAAAAAAAAACACTCTAACCTTAACCTTATGCATGTACATAAAATTCTAATGTAAACTAAACAAATTCACTTTTAGGTAATTCAGAACTGTGCAGCTGCATGCTTGTTTTGTTACAGTTTGTATACATATATATATAATTATCGTTTTCAATGTAAATGAAGTGCCATGCTTTCTCAATAACAATTTCTTTATCAATAATCATTTATAGCCTTTTACAATATTCTCCCCTCAAGCTGTAAATCTATGATTGACCACTGTTATGACATAATTTAACTTTTTTGAAACTCCCGCATGTACACCATAAGTATGACAGTTTCCATTTAGATTGAACTGTGTACATGTCTATTATTACAAATGCATTAAAGCATGGCACAGCTTAGTAAGCATTTATGAGCTCATTCCAGTATGTAACCTTCAAGTGCACCTGCAATTAAATACCTCAACCTCAACACTTTCATGCTTTCCACCATAATATTTAGTGAGACCCCAGCAGCCAGCCTATATATGGCTACCTTAGGGCTTATACACTTTACTTGCTTCTTTGTGAGGCTGATCACAAGTTAACATACACAAGGTGAAGTTTCAATTATCGTAGTTGATTTTCAACAAAGATCAATATAAACATGCTTTATCATATTAATTTTATAATTGAGAGAAAAATGATTTAAAATATTGGAGTAGCGTTATTAGGTCATGCATTATTTGGTGAGTTTCTGTTTTTCATCAGAAAATGGACATGCGGGTCAATATTGCTATAATATAGCTATAGGCTTATTATCATATCCCAACTCTCTGTATCACTGTTAGTTAGCTATATACATACAATAACTGATCTGAAAGCAGCACAACACCACAGTACTATGGTCTACTTCAGATGTAGCTATATGTATAGTCGTCCTTTGTGATTACAGAATTTTACTACCGTAAAATTAATGTTAGAAGGTTCCCTGCACAATCCTTAAGGATTTCAATACTACAGTAAACAAGGTAGCTGGTATATAAGTGCAGTAATCTTAAAAACTTAACTTCACATGCTCAATCTTTTTGATATTCAGACAAATAATGGTTGGCTACATTTTTAATAAAGGGAAAATATTTGTGGCAAAGAAAATACAAGTGGGATGCTGATGAGAAACAGAAGATCACTAAGGCCTTACAGAATAATTTGACTATTTGACTGCAAATATCCACCAAAAATGCCACAGTAAACCAGAGCACAATTCTAGTGGTAAAGGATATAGAAATAACAGCTATTTGGTTTCCTAGACCTGGCCTCCATGCCTGGTGGATTTATACTCTTTATCCGCACTAGGCATTGTACTTGTATAGTCTTGATCATTAGTGAATCATTCTTTACCCTAATACCAAAATATTTGCCTCTGTGTCCACACATTATTATTAACACTTTACAGTGACCAGCACTGAAGGTCTGACAGCAACATGTGCTGCAGCCTTAGGATTACCTAACCTAATTTCAAGGACTTAGATGTAATGACTTATAACTGATAAGGTGTAACAGAAAAGGGGCCAAAGTAAGGAAAAAAATCCCTCCAACCCCAGGATTCGAACTGCAGGTCACCCAAATGTCTAGTCGGGGCCATACTCAGTCTTCCTCCAGGAGGGATGGGTTTTCTTCCTTAAACCTAAAGCATTCATATGCACTACTTTGTTCATTATGCTTTAATGTGGTGCACTGCCCAATAGTATTGTGTAATTTGCAGCTTTACTGTGGATATACATTTACAGTGTCAGAGCACACTTTTATACATAAATTGTGGTTTCAACCTGTAACGTGAGTTCACAATGTCATTAAACAAAATGCTAAAAAGAAATTTACAAAAACCACTTCTACAGATTTTAGCAACGTCTATTTTCTTCCAGAAAACATATGCAAAATATTTTTGAAGTAGAAATATTTTTATGAAACCTTATGCAAACCACAAAAATGGCCGTAGCTTACTTTTAAAACATTCTTTCTTAAATGGCCTACTGACTATAACCTGTTGGGCTTAATGAGAGTTTTCATCTATGTACCACAAAATTATTACCCAACTCAAAACTATAGCTATTATATGTAAAACTATAGATATGAAAAAACTAAAAACTATAAATTAATAGACAAATCGTGAGATAATTGTGGTTGTTGTCATGGTAACCTGTGTACAAATAAGTACAGATACATGAGCATAACCATATACAAAAAACAGAATTAAGATATGTGGTGTACATCTCAAGTTATAATCAGAAACATGAAATTTAAAATTTTGGATGTTAATGCCTTGTTGCACTATATTAGCATAAAACTTCAAACGTCCATAACTCTTTTTCCCCAAAGAGAATTTTACAGGATTTTGGATATGTTGTTCTCCAGAAAATTCTGCATCTAATGATACCAAATTTATCTTTATACCATTTTTTTCCAAGTATCACCCTTCAACAGCCATACTAATATATAACATTTTATAATTGCTCAAAGGAAAAGGTCAAACCACAAAAATGCAGCCTTTTCCTTTGATCTTAATTTTCAAAAATAAATATTCTTTAATTAATTTTATTTTTGGTTTACATGTTGCTCTAATACCACTGAGTTTAAAGTTAGGACCAATAGTAGATCATGAGTTATGAGTGTTAATGTGTAGCCTGGTAATCACTGCTGCATGGTTGTATGGTTCAAGTATACAAAGATGCAATACCAATTGCTAGTAACTTTTTATATAATACTATGTCACAATCATTTTATACATTGTTAGTTTGTAAGTAAGGTTAATTTGTTTATGTTTTGTAAGAAAACCCAGTAAAAGCTTATACTTAAATACATATACTCAAGTAATTTACTCCTTATCAAGCTTGTATATATTGTTTCTGGTTATGACGATATTGAACTTGATTACATTTTCATTAGCTACAGTAACTTCTACTGCTACTGTTAGCATTTATTGCTGATTTTTGATATACAAGTACGTATTTTGATAGCTACAGTGGAAACTGTCTAAGCCAGTCAGGGCCAAATTTTTTTGGCCTTAATATGTGACCGGATTTGCGAAAAGGGGTCTTCCACACACATCCAATTTACAAACTTGGGAAATTCATAACTTGCATGAGATTGGAAAAAGTTATTACCTTGAAATTTGGACAGTAGGGAGTACCAACATAGGGTAAGGGATGGAGAAAATTTTAGATTTGTATCTTTCTTGAACACAATGTTATGACCTTCTTAGTTCATAGAATTGGATATGAGTGGAAGACCCCTTTTCGCAAAACTGGTCACATATGCAGGTGGCTATTTATACAATTCGATGTGTATAAATGTCTTACTAGAACAAATTAAAGTTGGCCCTTAATATAAAGGTGGCCTTTCGTTACAGGTGGCCGCTAAGACAAGTTCCACTGTAATTTGGAACACTTACAAATAAAACATGATGTTATGTAGTTGCATTCTTTGTTGTTAACACAGGTATGAAGTATTGTAGAGCTTTTCTAACAAGTAGTAATAAATGACCGTTGCAATAGAATGGCTCTAAAATCTTTTCAACTTACACCTTCAAAGATTCAATTGTGTACTGATATCAATGCATCAGATTTTGTTGCATGTCAAAGTTACATGTGAATGATTGTAGAGACCATCATGCAATATGCACCACTTTCAGTCTCAACTTTTACTGCAGCACTCTTCTTTATTATATGATTTAACTTTGAAGTTAATTGTCTTGACCCTTTCTTTAATCGATTATTGATGTATTTCACTTAAAGCTATAGATATGTATCAGTGTGCAATTGCTGTAACGAATCTTTGTACAATGTTACACAATTTCTATGGAACATTTCTATGATTCTACAATTCTCAATTATAGAATCAAATTATGAGCTACATTGCTATATCTAAGTAGTTTCATCATGATACAGTTGATGTATGGAGTTTAAGCTAGTTACCTTAGGGCATAAATTTCTGGGTCTTAATGTGCAGGTAGCTGCTTAATACAGTTGCATAAGTTTATAGGCAATTGTAATTGAAAATTGGCCCTTATGGAGTGGTAGACTTTCTATACAGGTGGCCACTAAGGCAGGTCATGGGATCCACTCTATTCCATCAAATTTTTGACAAGTAAGGCAATGCGTAGTGGTTTTAGAAGTGTACATTTTATAGGTACATACAAACATATAAAGATGGCCTTTAAGTGGTCAGTAGTAGGCATTCCCTTTCAAAGTATGATTCAAAAAGTGATATACAGTGGAACATATCTTAGCGGCCATCTTAAAGGCCACCAATTTATAAGGGTCAACTTTAAATAGGACATTTTCTACTCTAATGCAACTATATGAAGCAACCACCTAGGTATTAAGACCAGTACTAAGACATGGCATTTCGATTCAACCATTACACATTACGTGTTAGAGATGCAACGATACAGTGTGTAGACATATTGATGTATTGACTCTGGTGTATCACGATGCAGCGATATATTGCGCAATACAAAGTGGAGTCTAAGCAATGATCTGTGTTGTTTTTAATGTTGTTGTGTTTTTTAAGAGAAATAAGTGAGTTGATTTTTCTTTGAGAAGCATTACATACTACTCAGTTTAACCACAATCTACAATAATTTGATTGTCAGCCATGTTTACAAGCCACGATATGTCGATATATCACAATACGCGATATATCGATACGGTTTGACTTTGTATCGATACAGCGATATTGCCTTAAAATAATACGATACGATACGCGATATATCGATATATTGTTGCATCTCTATTGTGTGTACATACATATGAATAACTGTGTTGTTTGCATCCTGCAGTTACTATAATTTATTATAGCTGCATACACACATATAAGATTGGAAACTATCATTATAATCTGTGGCAGCGTATTATTATTATTATACAGTAAGATTGAAAGAATAGATTGAAATATCACTAGATGTACAGTAAATCCCTATAAATATAGCTACCTCTATAATAAGACCACCTTGTTATAGTGGCCACCTCTATTATATAGGACACTGACCTTACAGCGAAATATAATCAGTGATTTCTTTACTAGGCAGCATTATTATTGCACCAACTTTCTTAGCTTTAAAAACGGCTTTGTTAGTATGGCTTCACTGTAGTGAGCCTTTGTCAATACAAACCCTAACTATTTCAATGCATAAAATGATTTGTGACATACTAATATAAGGTTACTTGCAATTAGTATTGGAAATTACTATATACACATAATTATTTGTACAATACAAACAGCAGTGATTACAAGGCTACACATTAACACTTATAACTCATGATTGACTATTGGTCCCAACTTTAAACTCACAGTGGTGAATGATGGGTATTAGAGCAACATGTAAACCTAAAATAAAATTAATTAAAGAATATCTATTTTTGAAAATTAAGATCAAAGGAAAAGGCTACAGTTTTGTGGTTTGACCTTTTCCTTTTAGCAATTATAAATTGTTATATATCACCTGAAAGAGAATTTAATAATTATTTCAAAACTCTAAACCAGAAGTAACTACGTCAATCACATGCAAAGTTATGGCCATTTTATTGAAGACATGTAAGCAAAATAAATTTTTCAACAGAAACTTTGAGTGGTCATAACTTAAAGGGAGACCAATATAATGAGCCAAATTTTCGTGCGAGAAAGTTTGTTGATAGGGTCAATGTTTGTGCCAAATTTCATGAAAATCGAAAGGGGTCTGGATTTTTTTTGTTGATTTGGTATGGAATGACCCACACTCACTATGCACAACACGAAGCATGAACTATCTATGGGGGTCTGAGGCATGCCACTGACCCTGAAAAAATAATATAACTAACATGAAAATTTTTGAAATTGAATTTGGTGGCAACTCAAGTTCGGCTGAATTTTGGAAACAGTTCAACAATGAATGCTCATAAGCAGACATTAACTTTCAATAAACACTTTCAACTTTTAGTCAAAGGTATATACCACCAAATTTAATCTCGGAAAGTAATTTCCTTAGGAGAGCATAGTCTAGGCCTTGTATGTACTACTAATTGTTTCAGCTTAGTATATAACATTCATGCGTCCATTCAACAAATTTAGTCAAAACTGTCACCAGCTAGAATACCAGGGGCGGATCTAGGATTTATAAAAGGGGGGGGCTAACTCAAGGTACTAATCTCTTGGGTGGAGGTGTGCTTTGCACGCCTTGTGCATGCTGGAACTAGGGGGGTCTGGGGGCATGCACCCCCAGGAAATTTTTAAAAAATAGATGCTAAAATACTGAAATTTGGAGACATTTCCACATAAAATGCATATTTCTGCCTGTAGATATTTATATACTACCTTTAGATATATATGGCTCTCTGCAGCATTCAGTGCTAATGGAAAGGTTTGGGTAGGTTCAGACAACCAAGCACATGATGCACTCTCTCACAATTGCATGCATGATAATGTTGAAACTGGAAAATTTGAAATTTTGGATGATACGAGACTGAATCCGGCTGAGAGCATTTTCAATGGAGATTGTGTACCTGAATTAAGTATACCAGTACCGGTAATAACTAAACAAGTAGATGAACAAGCCTTTTAAACAGACCAATGCACTTCATTGTATGCATAGGCGCAGGAAGATTTGGAAAAATTCCATAACAGAACCAACTTTTTTTTGCTTACGCTGAATGTTCTATTAGAGTAGTTAGGTGACTGTTCTATTAGAGTATCTCAACTTTGTACACCTCCAATGCTGATCCGGGTCCTTGTTGCATACCTTTTAGCATAAATCAACTGATAATACCTTGGAAAGATGTTTGTAAGGTGGGTTTATGGAGTATTTGTATTATTAGTGATCGTATAATTATGCTAAGAAAAATTTAATTATAATCCTCAGCATATTGATCAAGTAAAGCCTAAAAGTGAAGGGGGGGAGGGGGCTTCAGCCCACCCCCTAGATCCACCCCTGAATACAGATATAGAATGTAAGTTATATACATACAAAAGCACAAGCATGCATAGTTACAGCTTTACCTGTACATCTAAGTAACTGAATTTCCATTACAAAAATACACTATAGCTAGATGTATCACTTTCTTTCACCCCTCAAGCTCAGATCAAAGAAGCCACTCGGCTACATGTATACATTCACAATATAGCCCGTTAGCAACATTGCCAAGGCTACATCTGGCTACAACTGGGTAGTGGTTATAGGCCGACATTAATTAGTATGCATGACTTACATGAAAACCACTCAGATGCAAGTGTTTTGTTATCCTCGCTACCCTACAAGTTGAAAACTGTTGGGTTGAAGTTAGAAGTAGTGTGCTATAGCTTATTCACCTTACTGATAAGATGAAATTACCACTCTAAATTAAATAACCACCCTACAAGCAAGCTTACCGATCAAGGCCTTTTGTAAACTTTGTATATAATTATTCCATAAATGATTAAAGCATTACACTCATGTAACAAAATGATTTTGTTCAATCATCATAACCTAATGTAGCCAGAATATACCAGCTGCTGACCCATAATCAAATCTTTTAGGCATGTAAATGCATCCAGTAGTTTCACTCATATTGATCTACTGCCCATGCTCTTTTGATTGCCCACGTTTCAGGCTATTAACCTGATTTAGCCTGATACACATTGGAAGTATTACATATTAGCTGTAACATGGGGTATTCAGGCTATTGCCATGGATACATCATGCGCAAACATAAATTGCACCAATAATGATTGAAATATGTTTAAAGTGCTTATAGCTATAATTATGTAAAATGATGAAACTTTTGAGGGGGGCACTGGCCCACACTCTAAGTCTGCCCCTTGAAAGCAAACAATGGAAGCACTAGCTACTCAAAAACCTGTTATATTATTAAACAGATTGTTTCCGGTAGAGTTGGCCCAGTAACAGATTGTTATTTTAGTTCCAGCTATAATTTGTGAGAATAGCAGTTTGCAATCTTGAGGATTAGTTACGTTTCCAATTCTAGAAGTCAGTATAACATTAAAAACTGAATTATGGTTTTGATTCCAGTTTTGGAACACGACTTCATTGTGTAGTAGCAGTCAGGGCCGCTGCGGACAGGAAGGGGGGGGGGGCAACTGGGAAGTTTTGCTCTGGGCCCTACTTTATAAGGTGCCACAAGTGGGCCTCATACAATAGTAGCTGCCCCATAGCTACTTATCAACACATAGCTACACTGTAAATTCAGAAGTGTAATGTTCATACTGATGGTATGACTCCTGCGGTCGCTTAGTGTGATGCTCATACTTCAGAGGTATGACGACCACACTAAGTGACCGCAGGAGTCATACCATCAGTATGAACTTCACACTTCTGAATTTACAGTGTACAATAAAACGAACTTATACAACTGTGTAAATCTTCCTTGTAGATTCGAAGATACATAAGAAGCCTCAGTATAAGAGATACCATCCAAGCTCTGCTCAATGAGATCCATAGCAATCCAGTGCAGCAGTGGCGGCAAACCATTACTCGTAATATATCTTATAAGGCGCCTATATAACAGTGTGACTTCTACAAAGATCGAGACACTCTAATAGAACAGTCACCCTATTACAGCAGTCATGCAAATATTCAGTCGTAGTATCTGTTAAAAAATCAGTCTGGCATAGAGTGCAAAAATTTCCTAGGTGGTATGCATTTGGTAGAAAGCTTGCTGTAAATTTCAAACTTAAAATGCCCCAATACAACTAGCAACAACAATCCAATCACCCTCATATTTAATCTCAGATAATCTAATTCAGTTTCGAAATTTCCTGGGGGAATACCCCCAGACCCTCTGACTTGGCATGCTTTGCATCTGTCAGGAGAATGTGCCCAATCAGTATGCTTACTTTTTGATAGCTATTGTACTATTGATTAAATAATCCTCTGTCCTTCCATTCCATCAAAGAGCTAGATGTCAAGGTAGGTGTAAGGCATCCATATGTCTTTGTAGATGAAAAGCTGTCACACATTACCAATTTAGAAGCATGCATTAAAACCCTTGCCAAATGGATAAGTAAACGCCAAATCTTTTGCTCGCCAAAATTTCTGCTTATACAGGGAATAATATGTGGGAATTGGACATTGTACTGGCATTGTAAAGTTTTATATAGCAGTAAGAAAATCTGCTGTTTGCTCAATTCCAGTAGACAGAAATTCTAATAGAACATTCACATAAGTACACTGCTCTAAAAGGCATTCACATTCAGTGAATGCTATCCCACTAGGGACCTATGAAAAGGCTTAAAGCCTGTGAATACAGGGAGTCTGAAACATGAATGCAGAAAAATGATTATAAAATTAAATGTTCTAATATTACAACCAGCTAACGCTGAAAAATTACTGGTCTGATACAGCAGTAAACTGATAAATTGACCACCAAAGATGATGTTATAAATAATGAGCATTTATCACAATTGGTGGTATTTTGATTACTGCTCAGAAACATATAGTACAATACTCAATTTTATGAACATACGTAAAAGCCTCATGCCTAGCAATAATGATGGGCCAGAAAATTCCATGGGGTGATTTATACATATCCATGCACCAAATTTTGGTGGATGAAGTATGTAAAATGATTAGGAATGAGCTTGCAGTGTATTCATACATGCCTACTTTTATAATGTTTGTTTTTATTGATAACTATCTGTGCGTAATGTATAGGTCACTAACAGCAAAGCAAGTTTAGATTTCTGGAGCTCCCTTAAGTTGACATGGCAACAATGTGATGACCTACCAAGACCAAGCTACATCACTTCCATCACTGATCATGACCTGAATGAAAATGGTTAAGTCACTGGACTATGAGCTGAAGGTGAGCTACCATATCCATACAAATACAATTCAAAAGAAGACAAATGGTCAGCATTACCAGCTCTTCCATGTATCCAGTTTACTTTGGTATCCATACCTGCTTTACAACAATTATTAGCTATCGGAGGGATTGAAGCTGAAGGTAATGGTGGAGTAACATCAAGCAATAAAGTGTTCTTATGGGATGAAAAGTACAGTAAGTGGCTCACTCCATACCCAGAGATGCCAACTGCACATCACCACTGTGCTGCAGTATACTACCGGTCAAAAGTCATTGTAGCTGGAGGTGTTACAGGCACTTCAGCTTTTAGAATTATGACTAGGTACTTCATTTTGATAAAAACCATCTTTCCAACTCTACTGGACAGAGGTTGAATGATTACCACACATCGTAAATCAACCAGGTCATCTGCTATAGTATGTACAAGTTGAGCTGGATCCTGAAAAACAGCTGAAAATTAAAAGTTGAGCTTTTTTCTCAAGAGAGTTAACATTTCAGCCAAACAGATGATTAGTGGTGATAGCAAAGATGTCATGTATGGTTTGGCTCCATTACAAGTTCAGGAAAGGGCTGTAATAGACTGTGTATTTTATGGCTTCCTATAGGAAATGTATGGTGAAGACTTTAATTGGCCATAAATATTATGTCAGACATTTGAACAAAAAGATTTTGAAATATTTTTAGTGGGTCCGGCAAGCAGTACTACAAATGTGTCAAATTCCTTCCATCCATGAGTCATTAAATGTTTTTTGAGGATCCAGCTCAATGCATACGTACTATAATATAGTAGATGTATATCACTGTTGGCTTTGACAAGTTTGATTGCAGTCAGACAAGTATCATGGTTGCTTAAAATTCACTTCCACTTCTACTACAGAACAATACTGATGCAACTGCAGGTCAGGTATGGGAAAAGCTGCCTGACTTGCCATATCCCCCACCATCAATTAACATCTATTATAAGAGATTGGTCATGTTTGGAGGAGTATGCTTAACTGAGCAAGCACCAGAGTTAGACAAACCAGCAGTGGTGTGGAAACTTATCCCATTGATCCACCTCTACAATCCCAATACCAGATCATGGGACTATTCCCTAATACTTCTCAAATGAGTGGTAACTTATGTGGATGATTAAACTTGTGTGGACCGGCGCTCTCAAGTTACTGGTGTTTTTTCACATACCTGTATGCAATTCAGGTAATGCACTAATTTAATGTAGGCTAAGTCAACAAGGTTCACTACTGCTTCTTTAAAATGATCAATCTAAGCAGATGTGTATAGTCACTTAGTCAGTTAGATAGCCATTTTGTGCCTCTTAGGAAAATTCCTGGATTAACCAATAGATACTATCTAGATAAATAGAAAACGCCTGAAACCAATAGCAGCCACTAAAGTGTATATGTATGGTAATGGATATATGAGACTGCATGCACTTTGTTTGACACTGTATATACATGTGTTATTATCTATGGTTAAACCTAGCTATACATTTGTTATGATAAAAGTGCTATAATGGTATCACTTACATGTGCTATTTTTTGACTGAAGCAGCCAACTATCATTGCATTTTTAAGTGCTATCATAGCACATAAGTTTTTGATGTAGATGCTTGTGTGGATGCTCTCAAGTTACCTTTTCACACACCTGCAGTTCAGGCAGTGTATATAAAGTCAACAAGGTTCATTCCTGTTTCTTTAAACTGATAAATCTAATATGTATAGTCACTTTAGTCAGCTAGATAGTCATTTGTGCCTCTTGATAAACAGAAAATTCCTGAAGACAAGTAACCAATAGTTACTACCATGTGTCTCTTGTTAAACAAAACATTCCTGAAGCCAACTAAGCAATAGCTACCACCAGAGTGTGTATAGGGATGGATATATGAGACTACACTCTGTTATGAAACTGTATTCTGCATGTTAATTATTAAACCTATACACCATTACGACAAAAAAATGCTGCATGTAATGGCAGCACTTACAGGTGTTATTTTTTGACTGAAGCAGTCAAATTTATATAGCATGTTTAGGTGCTATACCATAGCATTTTTAGATGCTATCACAGCACATCAGTTTATGTGTGGATGCTCTCAAGTTACTTTATCACATGCCTGCATATAGTTCAGGTAGTTTGTACTAATGCCGGCGGCAAAGTCAAGTAGGTTCACTGGTTCGATTGCTGTTTCTTCAAACCGGTCAATCTAAGTGTATATTTATTTTAGTAAATTAGATAGCTGTTTTTGTGTCTCTCGATACACAGAAAATGTCTGAAGGCAACCAATAGCTACCACCGAAGTGTGCATGCATAGTGATGGATATATGAGACTACACTCTATTATGACACTGTGTTCCATCTATTGTTAAGCCCACACTTCTAGCAAATCAGTAGTAACTTAATGTGTGGATGCTCTCATATACCTGGATGTTTGGGTATAGTGTAGCTGCTACAAACTCAACAAGGTTCTTTAAAATGATAAGTCTAATCACAAGCAAAAGTTATATTCACCAGTGGAGAAAATAAGCAAGCTATTAAATTAAGTTGTATAAACACTGTATTTGATCCATATTAAAACTGGGCTCAACTAAATGCTGGGTCCTAAATGAAGGCTGGGGGTGCTACCTTATTGTAAGAGGGGTAAGGTTTACTTATGAACCATGACTGAGACCATGAATTGTCACAGCAGCTGCTATACAAGATGTTTCAGCTAATTCATGAGTGGATTATAAGCAATAAATACTGGAGCATCTTTACGGATAAATATGATAATCACTTAGTCTAGAAGATATTGTGCCATTCTGTTTCCAACTCAATATCCACTGTATAGCTACATGCAGTGCTCTTGCTATAAATTAATCCACTGCAGTAAATAAAAGTCTTTCAAGCTGAACAATGAAGTCTATACAAACATAGATCAAAGCCACTAATGACTAACAGGTTACAAATACGTCACCACCTGAACACCAAAAACAACAATCACTATTTATTATATCAGTACGTATTGCATGCTCAATCATCGCAAGGTCATGTTAGAGTATTGTTATCTATACTTCAACAGCAAAATCAGCTGATATCATCTCCCAACCTGCAGTACCCATTTATATAGGGATCCAATATGAAGTAGCTACAACTGTAAAATATGTTGTACTTCCTATACAATTCAGTCAGTGCTGAGTATAAGTAACTACTTCAGGTACATATCCTCCAGCACCTAAATCACAAAGTTGGACAGCAATAGTCATGTACATAATTTAAATGGACATTTTTAAGACAGTTTGATAAAATAAATATTTTCATCACTTGAAGCCAGTCAAGTGTAAATATGTGATGGATATTCAAGATTGCTTACTTTAGTAATCTGTTTATTGATAAATAATTGGTTGAGGTTTCCTGAGTTTATAATGTTACCCTTTTAACTAAACTACTTAAAATTTTTTTGTCTATCAAATCACTCAGGAAGCTAAAGCAATTGAAACGTACTTAAAGTGCAAAAAAAATGCATGGTGTAGGAAGTGCTCAATGCAACATTCCTCCTTTGCACTGCATAGTGACAAATACTAAATGCCTATCAATATTGTGTGACATCAATAGCATTCACCTAGGCATCACCTAGAACAAGAAAATGTAATGATTGAAACAATCTTCTCGTATAGAGAATACTAGAATTTTGTGGAGAGAATTGAATCATTTGTATAGAGGCCTTGTTAGGTACTCTCCTTTCCTCTATTGTTAACAATGGCAGATCCAGCATGGGACATTTGGGCAAATGCTCCCTCCTCCCCCTTGTGGAGAAGCCGTACTCTTTTGTTCAAAATACTTTAATTTATAGCCTATGAAAAATACGCATATTACTACTATTGATTCACCTGAAATCAAGTCAAACCAGCTGTCAAGCAAACTGTCACTTAGCATCTTTCTGGAGTATTAAGCACCTCTAAAATAATTATTGTTAGAAAGATGTTCATATTTGTAAACACTTCACAACTATCTGTAATGGCACCCAAAATGGTGAAATCAACAGTGAGACTTAATAAGAGGTGATTAAACAATAAAGCAACTAACATGATAATCTGTTCTTTCCACCCACCTATATACAACTTAGCCAGTTTGTTCCCCTCCCCTTGCCAGCTCCTGGATCCGCCCCTGATCAACTCTAGAATCCTTGCGACAAGTATATCAGCATTTAAGCATACAGCATCAAACATCATATGCCAGCATAATATGAATGATTTTAGCAACAAAATGCACAACGCATGCCAAAAAGAAAGCAGGGGTGGATTTAGGATTTTGCTAAGGGGAGGAGCACTGGTAGCAGTGACCACACAATGTGAAGTATGAGGGAGTTGATAAAGGAATGCTACCCAGGAAATTATGAGTTGAGATTGAATCACTACTGGAAGAGGTCTCATGAAAACCTAATGAAAACAATTTTGAAAACCCTCTGATAAGTAAAAATTTCAACGGGTGGCCAAGAAGTTTCTTCACATACTAAACCCATGAAAATCCATTTGAAACTTTACCAATGATTACTCGTCCCATGCAAATTATTTTCATAGAATTTTTGTTGGCTATTCTCATAGGATATTCATTGATTTGTCCAATGAAAATACTATAAAAATAAAAACTCATTGGGTCCACCATTGAAATTTTGACTTTTCAGAGAAATTTCATTGGATTTTTCAAGAACAAATTGTCCAACAGTGAATTTGTCAACTTTAATTGAAATTTGCAAATAATTATTGACAGTTCATGAAATTACCATTCCACACTAGGTACCCACTCTACAAACAAGCTTACTTATCTAGGCCTTTAGTAAACTCTGTAAACAATCCAACAGTACTGATTAAAACATTTTACTCATGTAACCAAAATTCTCCATGATATCTCTCCATTCATCATAACCAAACATAGCCAGATGTATCAGCTGCTGACTCATAATCAAATCTTTTAGACATGTATAATACATCCAGTGGTTTCACTTGCATTGGCTACTCGTGCTCTTTTGATCACCCACACTTCAAGGTATTAGCCAGATCAGGAGTGTTACATGTTGGGCCATTCAGGCTTTTGCCTGATATGTATATGTATTCCCTTAGCCCTCAAGCCTGCGCCCCTCAGGCTGTCGGGCATACATATCGGGCAAAGCTCTCATATTCATGTTGTAACCATTAGCATGGCACAAGTGGTTTGTCGGCACAAGCACATGATTGCCTGCACAAGCACAAGGGCCACAGGCCCAAGTGCATGTGTGTATAGTGTATAGCCATGCATTTCAGGCAAATCACAGGTGCCCATGTTACAACTAATAGATGCATTGCACTTGGGTGACTCACTTGCAAGTGTGGGAAACTTCATGCTTTGTGAGTGTATTTATAATGGGCCATGTGAATTTTGATTGTGGATAACATAATTGTGTAAGAACAATAATAAGGTATTGTTGAGGTTGAATATAGCTAAGTGTATCAGTAGTAGTGTGAAAATTCTTCGATTGTGGGTATGCAGTTAAGCACAGAAAGCCTCATAATAATGTTTTAAGTGCATTAAGGTACTTATTTTACTAGCTGTGAATAAGCTGACATAGTGAATACATTGCTATAGTAGCTATGACCTATACATAACATCGTGTAAGGGTCTATTGACAATTAAAACAGTAATATTAAACTCTTGTTTTCCAAGTAATTCTGCCTCACCTATATAAAACTAAAACCCACAACTGATCTTGTGAAGTGTCACTGTGTTAAAGCAGAGAAGATAACACAGTTTCATCTGAGAATTTCTGGAATTCATTAACAAGAAATGGAGGTAGCATATCAAAAATATACCCTCTGCTAGGAGAGCCATATTTTTGACATACTATATGTCTCCGTTTCTTTCCTGAGCACTGATAGTAGTGCCATATGGGATTCATACACCTTCTCTTCTCTTTGAAGTGAGGTGTGAAAGTGGTATAGCTATTCAAAAATGAAGTGTATATTTAGCCGGTACCGGTTTGCAAACACTAATGGCTATTGTGCCGGCACTAGTAGGTTGCCCCAAGCATTCAACTTTAGGGCACGCGTCTAGTAGGTTGCCCCGAGCATTCAACTTTAGGGGATGCGAAAAGTAGTTCCTTAGCGTTAGGGGTAGGCTAGGGTTCAGCTTTGGTTTCTTCTTCACTCTTGTTATATATAGAAGTCACTTCAGTCGGATGTTTATAACGTAGAAACTAAATAATATGATTAGCTGCAGCACCGGTGGTATAATCGTTACAAACATTGCTTATGAGTATGGATGCCCGGGTTCGAACCCTCGCTTAGACAACTTTTTTTTTCGCTTTCTTAGGTTTTTTGTACAAGTTTTTTTTTAATGCACGTAACATTCTCAGTATTATACCCTCCACTGCCGGCAAAATAGCCGGCAAAACAGTGTAACCGGTACCGGCTCTATATAACCTGCCATTCAAAAATATATTGACACTGCTAGCAAGTATGCGATCTTTCATTTCTCGTCACATTAACTAGGTAGTGGATGGAGTCAGCAACTGTTATTAAGAATAGGCATTCAGTATGGTTGTTTAAACTGAGAAACAGCGTGTTTGCATGCCTGAATCGTCCATAAATGTATGGGATAAGCCTCATAACTCACTTGTTCTTGCCCATATTAAAATGCTTTTTGATACACAATTCTGGTGTTTAAAGGACCTCACAGCATTTCTGAGAGCTGTTTTATTAGAGTATATGTGACTGAATTTGACAAAACCCGGCTTCGACGCACAAAGCTTTGTTAGGAGATATGGCGATTTTAAGTAGTCATTGTGTAATAACTTCCCAGTGCCTACAGCTGTGCAAACAAAATTTGCACCAAGTATGCATCTATTTACTAGCTATCACTGAGTGGGCGTATACATTTCTGATACCCAAAATTAGCCCTGTTTTGGGCAGCTTTTCTCAAGCGGGTAATAATATCACAGGTGGTAGTACGAGGGTGGGGGGCGGTGGGTGGGCTCAACATAGGGGTATAAAATGAAGCAAGAAGACGATTGGAACACAGAGAGCTCGCCAATAGTGTTCTCAGTCAATTTGGAGTGATTTGAGGGCCATGGAGAGCCCAAACTTGGCCTCTGGATTCCTGACTCGTGGCTTTGACTGGGTACACTCCAACACCAAGCCCAGCAAGAGCACAGATAACATCTTCATCTACTTTCATGAAAACCTTGAAGCATGATGACTTCCCCTTTCCTTTGATGTGACCAGTGATATGACTGATATCACTACCAGTGAGTGCATGAAATCCTGGCAATGCTGCTGCTCTTTCTGCACCTAGAGCAACATAGATGGGCTTGAGTTTGAATTGTCATCATCGATCTCCAGTACCCATGATGATAGCACTGTTGGCTTGAGATCTGGAACTCTTCGCAGAGCAAGCACTAGCACATCAGTATCACAAGAATATATTTATGTGAACAGTATTGCCATAATGACTCACTACCACTGCATACAAGGTCAATAGTGTATCTGCTTCCTCTTGTGTACTCGGAAAGTTTACCATGTTTGGCTGGGAAGAAAAGACGCCTTTATGTGTATGTGTGGTGATTGGAACTTTGCACAGTTGAACAGCTTTTTGTGCAAGATATAATACAAGATTGGCTTTCGTTTCCTTGGTGCTCTGAAATGACTTGAAGTCTTCAATGTGTGTGGTATCATCTACTTATACCCGTTGTCTTGTTTTTTTCCCTGCCGTGCGATGCTCTCTGGTTCTGTCATTCAGTGAATTTTTGATGCTGTATAGTTGTCAAATACTACATATGCATCAATGTAACCAACTCATTTACTGTCAATGCTATGAACAAAGCAGTCCAACAGATCTTTATAGGTTTTGATTTGGCTTTTGTAAACAATCATCTCCTGTACAACAGCCATACCATCTATAGTAATACTGGTCAGGCTGCATTGGTTGGTTAACTCCTCTCCAGTTTGGGAGGTGGCAGCCATATGTTCAAGTTCATGAGTGAGGATAGACTTGTTGATACTGGGTAGTAGAGAACCATCTGGCTTCATCAGTGTGGCATTGAAACTAGCAAACTCATGCGTTCCTACAATGTCTTCCAAATCAGGTTCTCTTGAAGATTTTGTAATGAGGAGCAAGCAAACAAACAGGGAGTTTGTTGCTTTCAAGCAGAATACTTCTGATTCTGCCTTGAGATTGACAGTTTTGCATCCATCCTTCCAGGTCAGATACTTCAGTTTTGACATTTTGTCCCACATGTTCTTCTCACCATTGACTCTTTCTTTTACATGTGTGACAAATGCTTTGTTCCCATTTGTTTTTATCAGTGTCCAGTATGTCACACAGGAATTATCCTGTTTGTCACAAGGTTGACCAAGTTCAACGCTGAAGTATCTTCATTCTCCGGTATAATGAAGAAGGGGTTTGATTTTGCCACTACAATCTTCAGTTGCCTTACTACTTGCTCTTGTCATGTGGTTTTAGCTGAAGAATGCTGATGGTGCTTCTTAATTTGCTCTGGTTTTTGTAATGTTCAGCATCTGTTCAGTCTCTCCAGTATGTTACATAGTTACTATGCTGCTTACATGTGTCTGAAAAACAAATATATTTTATCAATTTTCATCTTGGTGGCTGCCATGTTGGATTTTTGTGGTTAGCAAATTTTGAAAAAATTGGAAACAGCTGATTTCTCATCCTATGTGATCTTAAGAAGTAAAAAGCACAAGTTTACAGAATCTATATGAAAAGTTGACCATTGTATGAATTGCTACATACCCGCATACACTATATAGCCATGTAATAAAGATATAAATCTTGTACAATCGTGGCAGGAACCCTAAAACCCCTAATTTTGATCCTCTAGATATACGCCGGTGTATAGTTATTGATCAATTGGAAATCCAGGTGCTGAAACTAATCATAGATCCTTTACACCCTCTTTATATGCTTCAACCTCCACACTGCATTTGTAAATTTCATTACCAAACCTGATCGGCTCCCTGCCTACTCCACCACCCTTGACAGTAGTTAGCTATAGTACCTCATATGTATCATAATTAGTTGCCTCAATTGTGTATAGCTGTACATTGCTTATTTATTTATTAATTTATTAATTTATTTATTATCTATATACAAGATTTTAACATAATTATTTGATATGCAAGTTTATCCTACGTTACATTTTGCGGGGGATCAAGTCACCACTGGTCTGGGATTTTTTTTCTGCATTCTTCACAGTTTTAGATACGTGTTTCTGACTCACAGGCCTAGCTTCTCACGGGTTACCATCATTAAAGCAAATCGATTACTTGGTTTCCTAAAGCGAAATTTACATTCCTGTCATAAACACTTCAAAGAATATGCCTACAAACAATTTCTGCTACCATCTATCGAATATTGTTGTGCCATCTAGGACCCACACCACCAAAATGACATTTCTAAACTTGAAATGATTCAACATCGAGCTGCTCGTTTCGTCTTAAATAAGCCTTGGAACAGACACCACCGTGACAGTATCACAGACATGTTAAATGAACTAAATTGGCCATCTTTACAAGAACGCAGAAAGCAAGCACGCCTCATCCTATTGTACAAGATAGTTAATCATTTATTATTGGTCCCAAATCGCTGTCTGCCATCATTAAATCAAACTGCTACCAGAGCCCATCATGATCAGAAATTTAATCATATACAGTCTTCAGTAAACACGTATCTCTATTCATTCCTACCCAGAACTATTCCCCATTGGAACGATCTATGTATCCCTAATCTATCTACCATTGATCTTGAAACATTTAAACAATCAACTACTCCTACTTTATAACTGTAACTTAGCACTTATTGTATTTATTGTAACTTAGCCCTCACTGTAATTTAGTATTCATTGTAATTCTAGCACTTATTGTAACTTACCACTTACTGTAATTTAGCACTAGTTGTAACCTAGCACCTATTGTAACTTAGCACTTATTGTAACTTAGTACTAATCATTATTGTAACCTAAATTATAGGCACTTATGTTATTGTAACTTAAACTAGGCACTTATGTGTACGTACCTTGTACATTAGCGTAAAAACCCTGTTGGGTGTTTGCTAATCAATAAATAAATAGGCAAAAAAAAATAGGGTCCCTAGTGGGATAGCACTCACTGTATCTGGGTCCAGCCGGGCTCACGCTTTATTAGCGCGGGCCCGAGACTAAAATTTCCCTTACGTGAATTTGCTACGAGGGTGTTTTTCTTATGCAAGGGGGAGTCCCAATTGCGTTTTATAGAATCGGCGATGGTATTTTTTTTGTCAGCCTGAAGTCAGTAAATAATGGAAATCGATGAGCTAGGAGCACTAAAAGACTGTCTAATTCCTAATATCCAGCTTGGCAAAGTCATTGGGCATGGAGCCTATGGTAACATTATGGAGGCTAAATGGGAAGGTTCGGTTGTGGCCGTTAAAGAAATCCACTCCATTTTCAAGGAAGTAGACGAAGAACAATTTCAAGCGCTAAAGGTGAAATTTGTAAACGAATGCAAGCGAAGTAGCCAGTTTCGTCACCCAAATATTGTTCGATTCTTGGGTGTGTATTTACCACCTGGAACCAGGGTTCCTAGTTTGGTGATGGAACGGCTTCAATGCAGTTTGACTGAGTTGCTGGGAAAGAATCCAACCATTCCACTCGAATTAAAGCTCTCTACTCTTCACCAGATTGTGCTTGGCCTCCGTTACTTGCACAGTCGAACCCCGCCCATCATTCATCGCGATTTATCAAGCAATAATATACTAATTTCCAAAGGAATGGAAGCAAAAATCGCAGATCTCGGCACAGTACGTTTCTTGGATCCTAATGCACGTACACCGATGAGCCTGGCACCAGGAACTAAGGATTTCATGCCTCCAGAAGCTCTTAATGCAGCCTCCAACCAGCTGCTGAGATACAAGCAAGATATTGACATTTTCTCTTTTGGGTGTGTCATGTTACATGTGTTCTCGCATGAATGGCCTACCCCTTCAGAAAATGTACTTATTGATGCAACTAGCCGTACGCTTACTGCTCGATCAGAAGTTGAGCGACGTGCCAAATATCTTGGCAAAGTGCCCAAACAGATTGAGGATGTAGCAGTTCCCCTGATTGTGAGCTGTCTAGAAAATTTCTCTGATGATAGACCAAATGCTGAAGAAGTATGTGATCAGCTGGAGACACTAATAGTTAACAGCAAACACACTAGTACGTTACCTGAGGATATGTTGCAGAATTATTTGCTTCTCAACAAGTTGCAAAATGAGGTAACAGAAAAAACAACAGAAATAGAAAATTTACAAAAGAAATTATCAGAACTGGAGTTGCAGTCTCAAGCATTAAACACAACCACATCACAGGTAAGGAATGTTTAACTTGTGTTAATATCAACTAACATTAGTGGTGTATATAGCTGAATATAGCTATCTGTTTGTCCGCCTGCATTCTGTTTGAAGTTATCCACTTTTCTCTCCAGCTGTTGGCCAGTAGAAATTTCTATATGTATGGTGGTTCATCACCAATAGCTTCATAAATGCTGTGGTGTTGAGCCAAAGTTGGTGGAATTCATAATATATCCCTGTGTGAATTTATTGACCAATGCCTCTATAGGGTATAACTCATGTACAGTATGCAGCTAGCTATGTTGTAACTTCATATTGAAGTAAATGACTTGTAATTGCAACATAAAGATTCAATTCCAGTGTTTGCTCTGCACTCTTACCGCTTTGCACATACCATTCTACAAGCAGTCTATTTTGTGGTGGCAAGACAAGTGTCTACAATGGAGAATAGCTCACCATGAGAACACATGTATTCCAATATGTTGGTGCAATAACATTGTTATTCCCAGAGATGAAAGCTGTAGTGTGGTTGATTGATGGCTGCTATGGTAAGGAAGAATAAGATGCATGTATTGCATGGTTATCAATATGCTAAAGGTTTCTTCTTTAAGTGAATTCAAACTTATTTTGAAGTGTTTCTGTGAGAGAAGTAGTGCCGTAGCTGCTACTCTTGACTGAACACATCATTTAGGTAGGCAATAGAAAATTCCATTGATTAATTTTTTTGGAGTATATAGCAACTTGACAAAAATGTTTCGATTCAATCTGAAGGAACATTATTAATTTTTTTGCTTGATTTCACTCAACCAATACTATCATGTCGATGTGAGGGGAAATCAAGACAGGTTTTGGGTGATATTTCACCATGCATGGGCCATGCTCAAAACCTTCATTGTCCTTACTATACAGTACTATTGTACTATATCTCTCGTAGTGTATAAGTACCTGCCCCTAAATGCTTGTGTAACATCCTAGTAAGCATAGTACATGTTGTGAGGCATAAGGTTGGTGCTGTAGCGGAAGAAGGCCCTTAAAAGATACGTGCAACCAAGTGGAGTTTCGTAATGCAGTGTGCTTCATCTTTCTTCGAAGTGAAAGTGAATGGGACTACAGCCGAGTATTGTGGAAACATATACTATATCTATTGTCAACATTGACAGCAGACATACAATATTAATGCAGACTGTGCCTACCAAAGCTTGTTTCATAGCGGCAATTATAACTATTTAAGTTTAAATGGACTAATATTATTCCATAAAGGTGATTTTCGTAGCATGAGACTTCTCTAGGATGATTTTTAAAAGTGGAATTTTAGGTAGCACTAATCAATTTTGGGAGGATCCCTGCATAAACATGATACTTTAAGCTCTCCTTCGCTTAACCTTCTTCCACATTACCATACTAGCAGAGATTTTGAGTGGAGAATGTGCCAAATCGGTTTGCTTACTTTTTGATAGCTACTGCACTATTGATTAAATAATCCTCTGTCCTTCCATTCTATCAAAGAGCTAAATGTTTGTAGATGAAAAGCTGTCACACGTTACCAATTTAAAACCCTTGCCAAATGGATAAGTAAGCGCCAAATCTTTTGCTTGCCAAAATTTCTGCTTATGCAGGGGATAATATGTGGGAAATGGACATTTTGGTGGCATTTTAAAGTTTTATATAGCAGTAAGAAAGTCTGCTGTTTGCTCAATTTTAGTAGACAAAAATTTTAATAGAACATTCACATAAGTATGCTGCTCTAAAAAGCATTCACATTCAGTGAATGCTATCCCACTAGGGACCTATGAGAAGGCTTAAAGCCTGTGAATACAGGAAGTCTGAAACATGAATGCAGAAAAAATGATTATAAAATGAAATATCTTAATATTACAACCAACTAATGCTGAAAAATTACTGGTCTGATACAGCAGTAAACTGATAAATTGACCACCAAAGATGATGGTATAAATAATGAGCATTTATCATAACTGGTGGTTTTTGATTACTGCTCAGAAACATATAGTACAATGCTCAATTTATGAACATATGTAAAATCCTCATGCCTAGTAATAATTATGGGCCAGAAAATTCCATGGGGTGATTTATACATATCCATGCACCAAATTTTGGTGGATGAAGTATGTAAAATGATTAGGAATTAGCTTTCAACCTCATTAGCTTGCAGTGTATGCATACATGCCTACTTTTAAAATGTTTGTTTTTATTGATAACTATCTGTGCATAATGTATAGGTCACTATCAGCAAAGCAAGTTTAGATTTCTGGAGCTCCCTTAAGTTGACATGGCAACAGTGTGATGACCTACCAAGACCAAGCTACATCACTTCCATTGCTGAACTGAATGAAAATGTTTATGTTACTACACTACGAGCTGAAGGTGGGCTACCATATCCCTACAAATACAATTCAAAGGAAGACAAATGGTCAGCATTACCAGCTCTTCCATGTTTCCAGTTTACTTTGGTATCCATACCTGCTTTACAGCAATTATTAGCTATCGGAGGGATTGAAGCTGAAGGTAATGGTGGAGTGACATCAAGCAATAAAGTGTTCTTATGGGATGAAAAGTACAGTAAGTGGCTCACTCCATACCCAGAGATGCCAACTGCACGTCACCACTGTGCTGCAGTTTACTACCGGTCAAAAGTCATTGTAGCTGGAGGTGTTACAGGAACTTCAGCTTTTAGAATTATGACCAGGGTTGTTGAGGTGCTTCATATAGACAAAAACCATCTTTCTAACTCCTACTGGACAGAAGTTGAACGATTACCGCATGTCGTAAATCAACCAGGTCATCTGCTAGTAGATGACAAATTGTATATCACTGTTGGCTTTGACAAGTTTGATTGCAGTCAGACAAGTATCGTGGTTGCTTCACTTCCACTTCTACTACAGAACAATACTGATGCAAATGCAGGTCAAGTCTGGGAAAAGCTGCCTGACTTGCCATATCCCTCACCATCAATTAACATCTATCATAAGAGGCTGATCACCTTTGGAGGAGTACGCTTAACTGAGCAAGCACCAGAAGTAGGAAAACCAGTCGTGTGGAAACTGATCCCTTTGATCCACCTCTACAATCCTGATACCAGATCATGGGATTGTGTTGGAGACATTCCTCATGGATATTACCTGGGTAGATCAGTCTATATTGGAGAGAACAAGATCTTTTTTCCTGGAGGAACAATAGGGAAGTTTATCACAGACACCAATGATGATTTGGTCACAACCTGCTCACTACTCACAATCACATCGCAATAATGTTTCTTTGTATGTTAATCAAGTATGTTATTTCTTATTAAGGCTGGCATTTGAATTACATTATTTGTGTTTTGTACAAAGTCAAATCCAATAGACTTGGTATGGTTGTATAGGTAACTGTTAACATCTTTTCATATTAAGTGACGTAGTTGTGTTTGTCTATCAGAATGATGCTACATATATACGAGTCCTACATTATGGCTTAGAGCATCATGTTAAGATATTTGTGCATGTTAAGATATTTTTACATCATAATAAGATATGAATAATCTATAATAGTTTCGGCTGCTCTATTAGAGTTATATCAATTTCCTCCTTAAATCCACTTTTGAGGAACAATGCAAGTTCCCCACATTTAAAATTTTTAGAAAGAATTTCTGGAACCCCAGGAAATCCTTTAAATATACCCCTGAAGTATTTTTCACTCTGTCAGGAAAATGACTGTAGGATTTCACAATGAGAGTGCAAAATTCTTAGGATTCATACGGTGGTCACTCATTTTTGTCATACACTTCTGTTACAACAGTCATTGTCAGGTTGTATAGAATCTCAGGGGCTGGAAAGCATGATTTGCATGAACTATTTGGGAATGGATTTCAGAAACAATTTTATGGGTTAGTGCATGAAAATGTATGGATTTCAAATTGGGTACAGCAGGATGTTTGGCACAATGGTGAGACAACAGTACAAAGTAGAAGTGTAAAGGATGTAGCTAAAGTACAGTTCACAGACTGTTCTTTGTACTAGCAGACTGTCAATGTTGCTGATTGCTCTATAAGAATATTACCAAATTTTATTTTTAAACCTTATATACTCCTTCTGATATAGTTATAAGTTTGACCACTTTTCAGCAGTCCTTTATTGCGTTTAGCCTTATTGTTCTTTTACTCATTTCATCTCTATGCCTAAGATACTATTTGTGGACACTGGACAATCACATGTTTGTCAGGACAATATTTGTCTTGGTGATTAATCAGGCCCTGCTGTTATGCTCACACTGCTTGTCTGAGGGAATCAGGGCCGGAATCACGCACAGTAAAAACAAACTAGTGAAGGTCACTACTAAATGTAACAAAGGTCACTACTAATGTCTGCCACAATACTCACTATTTTTGTGCATTGATGTTCACTACTAATTTTGTGGTGACTGTCACTACCATGTAGTGTCCATGTAGTGAGGGTGAATGTCACTACATAAAAATAGTGGGTATTTTGTGTCAGAAATTAGTAGTGAAATTCACTACTAATATTTTTACAGTGTGGGTGGCTTTCTGGCTATTGTGTTTGTTACTCTCTAAACTGATTTGAGTACACTAAAAAAAAAATAAAAAATAAAAAAAATTTGAGTACACTTGCCTTTTTGACGTGAATTATTTTAAATAATTACATTCCTAGCTTTGCTATAATTACATTCCTAGCTTTGCTAATTTAATTGGCCATGGCCTGACATGTTATTCAAGTTGCTGTTCCAAAATTATTAGAACCGGACCATTTCATGCATAGGGCCAGTGATTGCAACCACAATCAGGAGTGAGGTGCTTAGGATGTTGAAACCTTTCTCAAATTTCACCATTTACCAGGTAATTATAGAGGGCACCAGGGGGCTCTAGCATCCCTGGTGAATACTAAGTCTTGCATAGGAAAAGTTGCAGTATAGATTGTTAGAGACTAGACTCTTTGCAATATACATGTTATGTAATCCGCACGTGAATATTTTGTGGTCAGTGTTAACAAGAGTTCATAATATATATACTAAGGAGAGTATCCTACTCTCATATACCCCTGTAGAAAGGCGTATCGTGAAGCTATGACGTAACGACAAGATGTTGTGGTTTGTGACGTCAGGAAGCCGTAAAACTGCAAAAATCGTTAGCACCGTTCCACACTTGCGACGCTCAGGATAGCCGTATTCGCGAATGGCCTAGTAAGAAACGCCTACGAAGCGGTATTAACCCATGAAGGAACGATTGTAGTTGGGTGAGAAACGCTTAGAGCTGGAGTTAATTTGGTTGCTAGCGACGTTGGTATAGGCACGCGTTCAATCGATACCATGTTCAACTAATGACATCATTAATTATACAAAGAAAAACGGGCGAACTCAGAAGTGTTACGTCATAACTTCACGATACGCCTTTCTACAGGGGTATATGAGAGTAGGATACTCTCCTTAGTATATATATTATGAACTCTTGGTGTTAATGAATTAGAAATTAGTGACAGTGTGTGAATGATACCACTGTCAGACAGTCGGGATACACGTCGCTAGAGTTCTACTCGAATTATTACATGGCGCCGAAACCCGGGACGACGTTATCCTGCTGAATTCTTAGATTCGCGTCGAACTTCAGGCCGTTCCATATTGACCAACAACGCTGAAGCTGTGGTACCGTGGTGACTTTAACGGTACCAGGAAAGGCTAGTAACTTTTAAAATTTTGTAGTTGTTTCTCGCATTGTCACTTTCAGGTGTGCTGATGAGTGAGTGAATGAGCCCGAAAGAAGAGAATACGCGCCGGACATAATGCACTTGTCAATTTCATGCCCCACCCCCCCACCCCCGGGCGTCCCCATACCCCAGGTGGGGATTTGACATTGTTTCTTATCCCCACCCCTGGGGCAATTGACAGTTGTCCAATTCATTGACCGATTTTCGGTAGTTGCATTTCTAAACAATAAAATCACACTTGCTACTATAATTTTACTAGCTACAGGGCAGGTTTATTACTAGTCGCATGCATGAAATATGTGCTTAGTCATCCTTGAGGTGTTGTCAAATCCCCTACTATGGGGGTGGGGACATAGTGGGGATTTGACAGCCGATTTTGCCCCAGTAGTGGGGAATTTGACACCACGATTTGTCAAATCCCCTGTATTCCCACCCCCCCCTCCCAGGAGTGGTGACAACTGCATAAGGCATCAGCAACAAAAATTGTAACTCAAATTGATGGAATCCTTGGCAAAGATTCACCTGACATTACGAAGCTGTTACAATTAAAACTTAGTATTCAGGAATAGCTGGAGACTATTAAGTCACTGGACGGGGAAATGCTAGGCCTTGTTACAGAGGAAGAACTGACTTCTGAAATTGAACAAGCTGATGCTTATAAGGAGGGGATCTATACAGCAATGATTAGAATTGATAAGTGCGTCAGGGCATTCAATATGCATGCATCCACCGATACACTAGAGCCAGGTCGTACACCAGTTCCAGTTGAGAAGGTGAAGCTGCCAAAGCTCATCTTATGACCTTTTAATGGGGACATCACAACATGGACCACATTTTGGGAGTCCTTTGAATCTTCTGTTAATGAACTGTCAAACATTGACAAATTCAATTACCTCAACTCGCTATTAACTGGCACTGCCAAAGAAGCCATATCAGGGCTTTCTCTGACGTCAGCCAATTACACAGAGACTGTCGCTATACTGAAGAAGCGATTTGGTAATGTTGAGCATATCAAGGCCAAACACATGGAGATTCTTATGAATGTTGAAGCAGTTCACTCTTCACGAGACCTGAAGGCTCTACATAGGTTTCATGATTTTGTAGAGTCCCACATGAGAAGTTTGAGTGCACTGGGCGTCGATTCAGCTACGTACATATGGAGGCTGGCTTTCGTCAGTCCTATTGAATAAGTTACCAGCTGACCTGCAGCTTATGATTAGTAGAAAGCTGACAGGAGTTAATCTTGAATTGACTCCTTTCCTGAAACTGGTGGAAGAGGAGATAGAACCTCGAGAGAGGGTTAATCCTAAACCTGCACCAGCTCCACAACGGAAGCCTGCAGATCTGCATCCACCCACTGCGACCACTCTAGTATCTAGTGCAGCTCCAACCGAGCTCCAACAACAGTATCATGTTGCTTCTGTCGACAACAACACCCGTCAAATGCGTGCACAACAGTTACACAGGTGGAGGCGCGGAAGGACATTTTGAAAAGGGGTGGACGTTGCTTTTGTTGTTTGAAAAGAGGTCACCTTGGTCGTGACTGTCGTTCACTAATAAGATGCTCAAATTGTAATGGTCGACATCACAGAAGTATTTGCACAAAGGGATTGCCTCCACCATTATCCAGTGATACTACTACTACGACCTCAACAGCCAGTACTATGAATGCACCCAAACAACCCCCACAATCGAAGTCAGATCGGAGCAGTCAGGTCACCCTTAACCCTAATGCAGCAACATTTACTGGCACAGTACCTACATCCGCTTCAATGTATGCGTGTACAGATAAGTCAGTCTTCCTCCAGACGGCACAGGCCAATGTCTACAATCCACATAACCCGGCAACTGTCATGAAGGTGCGTGTTATCCTAGACAGTGGCAGTCAAATATGGGGTGCCGTTTGTACCAAAATTGTACAAAAATGCCTTATTTATAAACTATAACCATACTTTATAAATCAATGCACTACTTATAAATCATGAACATATACTTTATAAACCATATACCTGATTTATAAATCATTGACATACTTTATAAACTATAACATTGATTTATATAAATTATACATGTGATTTGTAAACTATATAACTTATTTGTAAAGTATAAACACTGATTTATAAATTATAATATTAATTTATATATCAATATACTACCTTATAAATCATGTGTATAGTTTATAAATCATACACATGATTTATAAATCAATAACATACTTTATGAACCATACATGCATAATTTATAAATCATCATTATGATTTATAAATTGTACATGTCAGATTAATAAATCATAAGTATATTTTACAAACCATCATCATGAGTGACTTAGTTTGGTTATTGTTGTATTTTATAAATCATTGTCGTGCTTTATAAATTTAACACATACTTTACAAATCACATGTACAATTTACTTTTGTAAACTAATACTATGATATATAAATCAATAGTATAATTTAGTAGCCATATGTTGTTGTTTAGTATCAATAGTTAGAATTCATATCAATATTGCTTAGATGTGCATCAAATGGAAAGCATTTGTGGCATGTGATCCAGCACAGGATTCAGCACACTTAGTACAAGCTTTGGCAGCTGTTGTGAGCACTTGCACTAATGAGAGCAACCTGGCAAAGTGGAGTATATCACCATTACCAATGCCCCTGCCAGTGGTCCCACCAACTATGCCACTGTTGTCACCAATTATGCCACTGTTGTCACTGACTGGCTTGAGCCCAAATCCTACACCGTGTAAGAGTAGCCAGCAAGAGTGGCATAATTAGTGGAATTACTGGCAGGGGAGTTACCCATGACGATGACAGGGGCATTGGTAATGGTGATACTCCACTTTGCCGGGTTGCTCTCAATAGTGCAAGTGTTCACAACAGCTGCCAAAGCTTGTACTAAGTTTGCTGAATCCTGTGCTGGATCACATGCCACAAATGATTTCCATTTGATGCACATCTAAGCAATATTGATATGAATTCTAACAATCGATACTAAACAACAACATATGGCTACTAAATTACACTATTGATTTATAAATCATAGTATTAGTTTACAAAAGTAAATTGTACATGTGATTTGTAAAGTATGTGTTAAATTTATAAAGCACGACAATGATTTATAAAATACAACAATAACCAAACTAAGTCACTCGTGATGATGGTTTGTAAATATACTTATGATTTATTAATGTGACATGTGCAATTTATAAATTATAATGTTGATTTATAAATTATGCATGTATGGTTCATAAAGTATGTTATTGATTTATAAATCATGTGTATGATTTATAAACTATACACATGATTTATAAACTATACACATGATTTATAAAGTAGTATATTGATATATAAATTAATATTATAATTTATAAATCAGTGTTTATACTTTACAAATAAGTGTTATAGTTTACAAATCACATGTATAATTTATATAAATCAATGTTATAGTTTATAAAGTATGTCAATGATTTATAAATCAGGTATATGGTTTATAAATCATGCATATGATTTATAAAGTATATGTTCATGATTTATAAGTAGTGCATTGGTTTATAAAGTATGGTTATAGTTTATAAATAAGGCATTTTTGTACAATTTTGGTACAAACGGCACCCCATAGTCAAAGATCCTATATCAGTCGTAAGGTGAAGAACACGCTTAACCTTGAACCACTGAATTTACAGCGTCTGTCTATTGTGACCTTTGGTGCAAAGAGGGATTCTAAGTTGTGTGAAGCTGTCAATGTAGGGATGAAGATGAAACATGGAACCAATCAAGAATTCAGCGTACTGGTAGTTCCTCATATCTGTGAACCTATATCACCTCAGCCTATTTCAGTTTGTTTGGAGAACTGTGAACACTTATCACAACTTGACTTGGCTGACTCAAGTGGAGACTCACCACTAGAAGTAGATTTCTTAATTGGGAGTGATTACTACTGGACACTAGCAACTGGAGGTTAAATGTGGTGCTACTGGCCCCGTAGCCATGATGACTAAGTTAGGCTGGGTCCTGTCAGGACCTGTTCCATCAATTCTCACAGGGACTCCAGTTACAAGCCTGATCACCCACACCTTATTGTCTGATGCAGCGTCCTTGGTGGGCAACCAGTGCCTGAATGAACAGTTGCGCTCCTTTTGAGAACTAGAATCACTTGGGATAACGAGGGCAGAGGAATCAGTACATGACAATTTCAAGAAGAATATCTCCTTCAAGGATGGACGGTATGAGGTGTGTCTCCCTTGGAAGGAATTTCATGATCCCTTACCAGACAATTACACTCTGAGTATTAGAAGGCTTGAAGGGCTTGTTAGGCGACTTAAGCAAACTCCTAAACTGTTGGAGGAATACAATAATACCATTCAGGATCAAATTAGAAGGGGAATTGTAGAGGTGGTCCCCAGATCAGAGAAGACACAAGAAGGACGAACACATTACCGTCCCCACCATGCGGTAGTGAAGAGTGACAGAGATACCACTAAACTACGTGTGGTATATGATGCCTCCGCGAGGTCGAGAGGTCCATCACTGAATGACTGCCTCTACACAGGACCTAAGTTCAGTCAGAACATATTTGACATTTTGATCCGATTCTGTTCGTACCGAGTTGCCTTAACTGCTGACATAGAGAAAGCGTTCCTTATGATCGCTATAGAGGAAAGGGACCGTGACGCCTTGCGATTTCTGTGGCTTGCCAGCATCACGGAGGCACATCCTAAGACCATTGCTCTCAGGTTTACCAGAGTAGTGTTTGGCGTATCATCTAGCCCCTTTTTGTTGAATGCAACGATCAGACACCATCTGGAAGGATTTACCTCTACTCATCCAACCTTAGTGAGTTGCTTGTTAAGGTCATTGTATGTTGACAACTTAGTATGTGGGGCTAACCATGACGAAGAAGCATATGAACTGTTTAAATCCTCTAAGAAGATACTGAAAGAAGGCTCATTCAATTTGAGGAAGTTTACTACAAATTCCCAGCAGTTACAGAACAAGATCGATGACGTAGAGGGCATGTCACCAACTACCAGCTTCCCACAACAAAGTGGTGAATTAGAGGAGACATATGCGAGCTCCACCATTGGACCACACTGTCCCCCCTCGACCAGGTGTACAGAAGATACTTGGCGTTTTCTGGAATGTCACATCAGACCACTTCCTATTTAGCTTTGAAGAGGTAGCAAAACTCGCTGCCAAGATAGAGCCGACTAAGAGGAGTGTGGTTTCTGTGGTGAGTAGTTTTTATGATCCACTGGGACTTGTTACCCCAGTGACTATACGCTTTAAGATGTTCATGCAGGAGCTGTGTGAGGCAGTGGCTGATTGGGATCAGTTACTCACAGGAGATACTCTACAAAAGTGGCAGTGCTTGGCCACCGAGTTACAAGAAGGATGGGTCATCACCATACCAAGATGTCTGAGCCATGACAGCACTACTGAAGAAGAAACCTCTTATGAACTTTGGGGTTTCTGTGATGCCTCACTAAGAGCATATGCTGCTGTTATCTACTTGTCGGTAAAGACCAGTGCTGGAGAGTCCTTGCGGTTTGTCACATCCAAGGCCAGAGTTGTGCCAACACAGACCCAAACAATTCCGAGGTTGGAATTATTGTCTGCCCTCCTTCTAGCAAGGTTGATTAGTACTGTGTCACAAGGTTTGAGTTCTCAACTCACTCTTGGCCCTCCCAGATGCTTCACAGATTCAACAGTTGCACTTTTCTGGATTAGAGGCCACAACAAGGAGTGGAAACAATTCGTACAAAACCGTGTCATTGAGATACGTCAATTAATTTCGCCAGAGTACTGGAGCCACTGCTGTGGTCAGACCAACCCAGCTGATATTCCATCCAGAGGTCTTGCTGTTAAGGAGATGGCTACCAATGAGTTGTGGTGGAATGGCCCAGCTAGTTTGGAGAAGAACACCTATGAGGAGTTAACGATGCCTGTAGAGTGTGCTGTAGAAATGATGACTAAGGATCGAGTAACACACAACCTGTTTGCTAGTAACTCAACTTCAGATAAAGGCTTACAGCAAGTGATTGGGAAAACTACAGCACCTTGACTCAATTGTTACAAGTAACAGCGTATGTGATTCGTTTTGTTAAGATACTCAAGAGCAGGGTGGGGTCTATCTCCACACTTCAGTCATCGACCTTGGGGGGCCAGAGGAAATTGCAGAAGCTGAAAGGTTGTGGATATTAAAGGCTCGGTCACAATTGGCCCAAGAAGGACACTTTGATGAATGGATGAGACAATATAAATTGTTCGAAGATGAGAAAGGAATCTTGAGATGTGGCGGTAGGTTGAGAAATGCTGCACTGCGGTCAGTGTTGGGCAAGTTACTTTTTAGAAGTAACTGGTTACATATTACATATTACTTGCAACTGAACTATTTAGTTACAGTTACATATTACCCATAAAATAAAGTAACTGTAATAATATTATATTACTTTGTGTCCACAGCCTTAAGCTATCACGTGTGAAACTACCACCTTATCACGTGACACGATTGCATCGTTGGACAATGTGCAAATCTTGATTATAAGTAAGAAGCTGGTGAATAAGCCTCATTCAGTAGGCTTCATTACTTCGTTGTGGCTAGGCGTTACTCAGTGGATTACTAACGAGATTGGTAACTTCGTTACTTGTAGTAATAATATTACGTAATATTAGATTCGTTACAGTAACTATATTACTTAGGTAACGCATTACATTTGTAAGTAAAGTAACTTGAGTTATATTACCTGTTTTTATAGCGTATTTCGTTATTTAGCACATATTTATCGAATCACGTATTGTGGTTGTTGGTGGTATTAAGTATTCATCGAATTACATTTAGTAGATGCTGGTAGTATCACTATTAACCAGCGGCGGAGGAAGTAGTTGATATGAGGGGGGGCTGGGCTGACCCAGACTTATTTCTATAGTTTGGTAAGGGAAGACCAAAAAAAAAAAAAAAAAAAAAAAAAAGGTCGCAACCAACTGACAAGAGCTTTCCACCTCACCAGCTACCATTTCTAGCTGATAAACTACATAAAAATCCTTTCATAGCTCGCTACACACTGACTACTTTATTAGAGTGACTGCTCTATTAGAGTATCTCGATCTTTATCACGGTTTTCAGCCCCACTCCAAGAAAGATCATTTCGGTGTGATATCATTCTGAGGGGGGGCTAAGCCCCCCCTCAGCAGACCGAGGGGGGGCTTTAGCCCCCTAGCCCCCCCCTTTCCGCCGCCTATGCTATTAACTATATTTTTGGCAGGTGGTCAGGTTGTTTAATCACGTGATCGGGTGCACGTGATCCCCTCTCAACGCAGGTCGGTGACAAGCACGTAGCTGCTATTGCGTTTTCGAGCCTTTGTTGTAATCTGTATGGCTCGATGTAGGATTTTTGGCCCCTGCAGCTAACTCGAGCCTATCTGGACGAGAGTTCCATAGCCCGTGCTGTGGAGAAGGATCTGACCTTTCACCTTATTCCTTGTTTATTAGGAGTAAGGGAGTATGTGGTGGAATTCGTAGAACGGGGTTGGGAGTGGTGGGGCACTTTTACGCACGACGAGTTGAAGTTCGATCACACGAGCCAACAAATTATTATTATTATTATTATTAATGCTTTACAATGCAACATACAATTACAATTATACATGTGTAGGTGGGTATAGATGAAGAAAAAGTTGCATTGATGGTCTGCCAGCAACCTGTGCTGGCAGCCGGGAGTTAATTAAACTTTTGTAGTAAAGTTAATTGTCAGTCCAGAATCATAGCACTTGCTGCATCTACAGCAGTAATGATAGGTGCAGGGATTGTCAGGAGAGAAATTTGTGGTGAAGTGTTGCCATAAATAGTTCTGAATAGTAGCTTTGATGACTGGTAGGGACTGGTTGATGTCAATGCAAGGTAATTGGTTCCATATCCTGGGAATTCTATTAAAGTAAAAGTTTCTGGCATAGTTACTATTAGTGCGGACATGATTTAGTTTGTTAGTAGACGAAGACCTGGTGTTGGAAGAGCTAAATGATATGTAGTTGTATATGTTAAATTGAGAAGATGGCTGTTGTAAAGCTTTGACAAGGAACATAATATCATAGAGATCGAGCATATACATTAGAGGTAAGATACCTAACCGGAGTAAGCGTGTTTTATAGTCACTGACATAATCAGCTAGAATGAACTTGGTGGCTCGTCTTTGTACTTTTTCAAGAATAGCGGTATCTTTGATCATATAAGGATTCCACAATTGTGAGCAGTAAGTTAACTGAGATCTCACTAGAGTTAAATAGAGAAGTTTTCTGGCTCTGATAGAATGGCAGCTATGGAAGACACGCCTCAGCAGTCCTAAATATTTATAGGCTTTAGCAGTTATGATTTGATAGTGCTTGAACCAGGACATATCTGATGAAAGCTGCAAACCTAAGTCACGATGAGAAAGAAGCTGTGGGAGTGGGCAGCCATCAATAGAATATGTGGTAGTGAATTTACTGTTGAAACTCAGGTGGATGCATTTGGGTACACTGAATCTAAAATCATTGTTAACACTCCAGGTGAATAAATGGTTGAGATCTTCTTGTACAAATGGCGCCTTCTGCATCACGTGCGTAACTGGCTGGAGGCATGCGTGATTCTTTTTTGTGCTAACCACAGTTAAGCTATTAACCTCCATTTAGCACATATTTATCGAATCACGTATTGTGGTTGTTGGTGGTATTAAGTATTCATCGAATTACATTTAGTAGATGCTGGTAGTATCACTATTAACTATATTTTTGGCAGGTGGTCAGGTTGTTTAATCACGTGATCGGGTGCACGTGATCCCCTCTCAACGCAGGTCGGTGACAAGCACGTAACTGCTATTGCGTTTTCAAGCCTTTGTTGTAATCTGTATGGCTCGATGTAGGATTTTTGGCCCCTGCAGCTAACTCGAGCCTATCTGGACTAGAGTTCCATAGCCCAAAGAAAGCCCATAATGGGGTAGCAGGGGGTTCTAAGTGGCTAGTTGGAGTAGTTTAAACCTTGTCAAAAATGATCATCTTGTTTGAGCTTGGTTTTCCTATCGCCCAGATGAGGTCTTGTCGCCTTTGATAGGCACTGTTAAGCGTTAGCGCCATAGGGTTAGCACGTGTGTCTGCCTATTCATGGCTACCTGGCCACCTCTGTAAACCGTGCCAGCAGCGCAGTTTAGGAGCTGCAAATTGCTATTGGTTGTTGATACTGGCCGGTATGGAAAGGAATATATTTCAAGACGTACGTTAAGTGAGTGATGTTGTATCAGTGCCATGCCCTGGTCTGGCGAGCAATCCGCTGTCAGCGGACTACCCCAGCTTCATCGATACTTAGCTGCGTGACACTACAGCCTTTGTTTGATTGAAGTTTTATGGTCATAGTTATGACTTATGTTAAGACTGCTTGCTATAGGTGTGTCACCAGCGTGGTGCAAAGTTGGCAGTATCAGTATCCGTAGCTATATATAGCTTGTTATTAATCTATAATGTACGTGTGTATGCAAGTGCGTTTTAGTGGCTGCATGGCCTGTTGGATTTTAGCACTGTAGTCATGTGATGACCTAGCTGATGTGCAGTTGCGCTCTGTCTCCAGCTCGCAGTGCAGTCATAGTGAGTAATATTGGCTCACCTATTTGTGCACTCTTGACACAGTCATAATTGACGTGTTCCCCGTATCCGGAGAATTGAGGCACAGCCCAGTCTGATGTGTCGATGTGTCACTAATCTGATACTGCTTAGGGCAATCTCACATCTCTATTTATAGTGTAAGTATGTGTGTTAACCATGCCTGGTGTGATTTCAATAAACTAGTACATGATACCGCTGGCATGTGGTAATGATCAAATAGCTACCTTAGTACAACTTTGTCTTGTTGCCTGAAGTAGTGCTACTAGATCTCGACTCACTCGGTTGCTTTGTTCGGTGGTCACCATAGCTGTTATAGTGTGCTGCTTATCTGTCACATCCTGACTAGCTGGATATAGAATATTCTAGTCTGTTTTTCTTTTTTTTTTGATTGCTAGGAGTTCTAGTCAAGGTGTTCCCAGCAAGTGAGCTGTACTAGTCGCAGCTGGTCATCTTGATTATTGGTTATTGATTTAGCTGATATGTGTGTACTGTACATGTGCTACTGATCATCGTTGCCACATCTAGCTACAGCAAATAATATAGTCTGGTGCTAACGCTCAAGTTGATGACTGACTACACTGTGCTGGTCACTTAGCAGGTATAGTCATATGCTCTCAGTGTAGCTGAAGCGTGCTTAAACTGTGGCCACAGCTGCTGCAAGTCCTGCCATTTAGTGGTAGTGATTAGCTGATGTGTCGCTGTACCATGCTACAAATGTAGCCGTCCTGTCATTCAGTTAAGTGCAGTAACTGATATGCTACTGTATAGGCAACTGAGTAGCCATTTAGTTTACTGCCATTGATGTTGTCATGTATAGCTGATACATATCTGTAGTGAACTGTGCTATACCACTGTATAACTGTCAAATATACTGCAAATGACACTGTCAGGTGCTATCGTTATAGCTGATGCAGGAACTAGACCTTTATGATCAGTGTGGGTGAAGAGGAGTCTTTAGAGCACATGGTTGGACATGCTAAGTATGTAAGATTTTGCAGAGACCAAAGCCCAACCTCATGCGATTGCTATGGCCACTGTACTGCATTACTGACATAGTTGTCTCGCCCACTGTGACTGATACTGAGTGATAGTGATGCAGTCAGGTGAGAAAGCTCATAGCTGCCCTGTGCTGTTACTATCTGTAAGATCTGTCGATGGTGCAGGTACAAATAACGCAACTAATGTGTAGCCGCAATCGTGATGTGGTCAGGATTATCTATCCTGGCATGGCTGTTACGTCTGCAACTAATGCGTCAGGTGTTTTCAGTATGCAGTTGAAATTCCTGACACTTCTGCTGTACATTATTCGTAGCAATCTATCTGATATGTGGATGTAGGATCATGACAAAGCCAGATGTCACATCTACTACAATTGATGCAGTCAGATGTAACAATATACCTGATATATGTGACTGCACAGTGCTACTGATGTAGCTGTCGTGTCCACTGAAGCTGCAATTGATGTAGTGAGCGTGTGTGGTTACGCTGGTGATATTTCTGCTACTTCCATTGTAATTGATATAGTCTGATGCTAACAGTGTAGACTGTACAGTGCTACTGGTGTAGCTGTCCTGATCATGATGCAGTCAGGTGATGATATAGCTGATATGTAGCTGCCCTGCTGAAGTTTCTACCACCTCCGCTGTGACATGTTCCTATGTAACAATATAGCTGATGTGTGGCTGTTGCTACAGTGCAGATTTTCGCATGACTGCATCATGATTTTCGCATGACTGCATCATTTTGTAATAATGTATAGCAGTACTATGGCTGTCCCATTTTTATTTTTTTATTTTTTACCACTGATGTAGTCAGAAGCTAGCAATGTAATGACTGTACAGTGTTGTTGACGTAGCAACTACAGCTGATGCATGCAGTATAGCTGTCGTGTAAATGTGTGATGACAAGAGGTCACATTCACTGTGATTGATAGTCAGGTAGCTGATGTATGCATGATTGTACTGTGATACCAACATAGTATCACATTAATTTTACTAGAATTGATGTTGCATCATTCATGTTTGAGAGACCAATGTAGCCCATGTTTGAGTACTATGGATGTAGCCCACGTTTACTGATGTAGCTCATGGTTGAGTGCTATCGACATAGCTCACGTTTGAGTGTTACTGGCGTAGCTCATGTGTGATTGCTACTGACATCACTCGTGTTTGAGAGCTGCCAACTTACCTCATCTGAGTGCTACTGACATAGCTCATGTATGGCTGCAACTAATGTAGTTCATGTCTGGTGCAGCTCGTGTTTGAGTGCTACTAACTTACCTCATTTGAGTGCTACAGACTTACATAGCTCATGTCTGGGAGCTCCTGTCTGGGTACTATCAATATAGCTCATGTCTGAGTGTTACCAATGTAGTTTCTGTTTGAGCATCAGCGATGTAGCTCATGTAAGCATGTTTGAGTACTACTAGCATGGCTCATGATCATGTCCACATAATGCTAATGATATAGCTCATGTTTGAGTGTTACTGACATAGCCCATGTTTGAGTGTTACATGGACATTAATCATGTTTGAGTGCTACCAACACAGCTCATGTCTGAGTACTACTGATGTAGCTCATGTTACCAGCTTACCTCTTTTGAGTGCTATGTACCAAGTAGCTCATGTACGAGTGCTACTAATATAGCTCATGTTTGAGTGTTACCAAACATAGCTTATGTCTGAAATTGAGTGCTACTGATGTTCGTAGCTCATGTTTGCATGCTACTGATGTAGCTCATGTTTGAGTACTGCTGATGTAGCTCATGTTTGTGTTTGAGTGCTACCAACATAGCTCATGTCTGAGTTTAGTAGCCCGTGTTACCGACTTGTATAATTACCTCTTTTGAGTGCTACTGACATAGCTCCTGTCTGAGTGCTATTGATATAGCTAATGTTTGAGTGCTACTGACTGCTCGTGTTTATGTGCTACCGAGATAGCTCATGTCTGATACTGAGTGCTACTGATGTTTGTAGCTCATGTTTGCTTGCTACTGACATAGCTCGTTTTTGAATGCTACCAGCGTACCTCTTTTGAGTGCTACTGATGTAGCTCATAATTGAGTGCTACTCACTCTTGAGTGTTTGCAATGTAGCTCATGTTTTGAGTGCTACTGATGTAGTTCATGCTTGAGTGCTACCAATATGTTTATGGTGGAGTTCTACTGTTGTAACTCATGTTTGAATGCTACTGACATAGCTCATGTGTGAAAGCTTTTAACTTACCACATTAATTATGGGTGCTACCGATGTAGCTCGTGTGTGGGTGCTACCGATGTAGCTCATGTCTGGGCACTACCAATGTAGCTCATGCCTGAGTGCTACCGATGTATAGTAGTTCGTGTTTACGTGCTACCGACATAGCTCGTATTGTGAGATGTAGACTCATGTTTGAGTACTAACTTACCTCATTTGGGTGCTAGCAACATAGCTCATTTCTGGGTGTTATAGCTGCTCATGTCTGGCTACTAGTGATGTAGCTCATGTCTGAGTGCAACTGACAGCTCATTTTGGGTGTTACCAACATATTGAGTGCTACCGATGTAACTCAGATTTGGGTACTACCAATGTAGCTCATGATCATGTTTGAGAACTGCTGACATAGCTCGTTTGAGTGCTATACCGTCTTAACTCATGTTTCGGTGCTGCTGACATAGCTTATGTGTGAGTGCTACCAATGTAGCTCATGTTTGAGTGCTACCGGCGTAGCTTATGCTGTGTGAGTGCTACCGACATGGCTCATGTTGTGAGATGTAGCTCCTGTTTGAGTACCAACTTGAGTGCTACCAACATAGCTCATGTATGGCTACAGCTACTGATGTAGCTCATGTCTGGGTGCTACTGACAGCTCATGTCTGGGTGTTACTGACATATTGAGTGCTACCGATGTCACTCAGGTTATTACCGACGTACCTCATGTTTGAGTGCTACCAATGTAGTTCATATGTGACTGCTACCAATGTATTTTTCTACAGTTGTGACTCATGTTTGAGTGCTACCGACATAGCTCATGTGTAAATGCTTTTAACTTACCACAATTGAGTGCTACCGATGTAGCTCATGTATGGGTGCTACCGACGTAGCTCCTGTCTGGGTATTACCAATGTAGCTTATGTCTGAGTGCTACTGATGTATAGTAGTTCAGTTTGAGTGCTATTGATGTATAGTAGTTCAGTTTGAGTGCTACTGACATAGCACGTGTTTAAGTGCTACTGACATAGCTCATACTGTGAGATGTAGCTCATGTTTCAGTACCAACTTACCTCATTAGAGTGCTACCAACATAGCTCATCTCTGGGTACTATACGTGTCTGGCTACTAGTGATGTAGTTCATGTCTGGGTGTTACTGACATATTGAGTGCTGCTGATGTAACTCAGGTTTGGGTACTACCGATGCAGCTCATGTTTGACTGCTACTGACATAGCTCATGTTTGCAACATAGCTAGTGTTTGACTGAGTGCTACCGTTGTAGCTCACGTGTGAGTGCTACCAACATGGCTCACATTGTGAGATGTAGCTGATGTTTGAGTACCAACTTACCTCATTTGAGTGCTACCGACATAGTTCATGTCTGAGTGCTACTGACAGATCGTGTCTGGGTGTTAATAACAAATTGAATGCTACTAACAGCTCAAGTCTAGGTGTTAATGACATATTGAGTGCTACTGATGTAGCTCAGGTTTGAGTACTATTGACATAGCTCATGTGAGAGTCCTACCGATGTAGCTCATGTGTGAGTGCTGCCAATGTAGCTGATAGTGTTTGAGTGCTACTACCGTTGTAGCTGATGTTTGAGTGCTACTACCAATTAGTGTAGCTGATGTTTGAGTGCTACCAACGTAGCTGATGTGAGTGCTACTGACGTAGCTGATGTTTGAGTGCTACCGACGTAGCTGGTATTTGAGTGCTGCCAACGTAGCTGATGTTTGAGTGCTACTGAAGTAGCTGATGTTTGAGTGCTACCGACGTAGCTGATGTTTGAGTGCTACTGAAGTAGCTGATGTTTGAGTGCTACCGACGTAGCTGATGTTTGAGTGCTACCGACGTAGCTGGTGTTTGAGTGCTACCGACGTAGCTGATGTTTGAGTGCTACTGACGTTTGAGTGCTACCGACGTAGCTGGTGTTTGAGTGCTACCGACGTAGCTGATGTTTGAGTGCTACTGACGTTTGAGTGCTACCAACGTAGCTGGTGTTTGAGTGCTACCGACGTAGCTGGTGTTTGAGTGTTACCGATGTAGCTGATGCGAGTGCTACTGAAGTAGCTGATGTTTGAGTGCTACCAACGTAGCTGATGTGAGTGCAACCAACGTAGCTGATGTTTGAGTGCTACCGACGTCGCTAATATTTGAGTGCTACTGATGTAGTTGATGTGAGTGCTACTGAAGTAGCTGATGTTTGAGTGCTACCAACGTAGCTGATGTGAGTGCTACCGACGTAGCTGATGTTTGAGTGCTACCGACGTAGCTGATGTTTGAGTGCTACTGATGTAGCTGATGTGAGTGCTACTGAAGTAGCTGATGTTTGAGTGCTACCGACGTAGCTGATGTGAGTGCTACCGACGTAGCTGATGTGAGTGCTACCGACGTAGCTGATGTGAGTGCTACCGACGTAGCTGATGTGAGTGCTACCGACGTAGCTGATGTGACTGCTACTGACGTAGCTGATGTTTGAGTGCTACTGATGTAGCTGCCAATCCACCTATCCCCAACTGAACCAGGCCTAGCTATCATTCCCCTTTTCTCTCCCTCCTAGGGGCTATACTTTAAAATGTGGGATCCAACCAGCTTAATTTGCGGTCAACCAATCCATAAATTCCTTTCAAAAGAAAATTCCAGCAACCTTACCCTAAAAAGGCCAGGTACCCTCTACGCCTACCTCCAGGATGTACTATATTTCACTCCCTTCCTGTGTGAAGGGAGGAGAATGAGTATAAAATCGATGACTGGTTAGTGGGGACTTCCGGTGGTAGGTGATAACTCACTCGGCGAGACGATACTGGAGCATCTACCGATACAATCAGTTGTGATCTGTGTGTGCCACCGCGGCTAGAGCACTATTGATCAAACTAGTGCCGGAAACTTTCTTGAGAATCTTCCTGGTCACATTCTGACGGTTATCACTGTGGTTCGTGGGGTAAAAGTAGAAGTTGATACCCTATTATTCATCACGATATCATTTAGGTAGAGATGAAATATCATTGCTCTCCGTCTCGCACTTTTACGCACGACTAGTTGAAGTTCGATCACACGAGCCAACAAATGGCGCCTTCTGCATCACGTGCGTAACTGGCTGGAGGCATGCGTGATTCTTTTTTGTGCTAACCACAGTTAAGCTATTAACCTCCATATTACTTAGTTACCACAAAAGTAATAATATTACGTAACGCGTTACTCCCAACACTGACTGCAGTACAACACAAGGTACCCAATAATTTTAACATCACCTAGCTGTACTGGTTGTGAGGCAGGCACACGAGAAGGTGTTTCATAATGGAGTGAAGGACACTCTAACAGAGGTCAGAGCCAAGTACTGGATTGTGAAGGGTAGAAGTTTGGTAAGAAGCACAATACACCATTGTGCTCTCTAAGAAATTTGAGGGAAAATCATATCGACTGCCACCTTTACCTCCATTACCTAAGTTCCGAGTGAGTGAGGCTGCTCCATTCTCTAGTACAGGGGTGGACTTTGCTGGACCCTTGTATGTCAAGACTCATGGCCTCATCCAGAGTAAGAAAGTTTAGATTTGTTTGTATACTTGTTGTATTACTAGAGCGGTGAGTATAGATATTGTACCGGACATGTCCACAGAAACATTTATCCGAAGTCTGAAGAGATTCTGCGCCAGGCAAGGACTACCTCGTCTCTTTGTTTCAGACAATGGTAAGACGTTTAAGGCTGCTTCAAGGGTGATTGCAACCATTGTTGCTGATGAGGCTGTACAGCAGTTCGTTTCACAAATCAGAGTGAAATGGCATTTCAACTTAGCTGAGGCGCCTTGGTGGGGAGAAATTTTTTGAAAGACTGATCCGGTCCACTAAACGATGTTTGAGGAAGGTTATTGGGCAAGCCAAACTCTCTTATGATGAGCTGATCACTGCTGTTGCAGAGATTGAGTCAATAATCAATTTTCGGCCCTTGTCATATGTCACCCCTGAGGACATAGAAGAGCCCCTTACCCCATCGCATCTCCTTATGGGTAGGCGTGTATTGAGCTTACCTGACAATCTCAATTATCAAGGGGACTTACAGGATAGTGATTTCAAAGTAAGCTCTGGTGAGTTGTCGAGAAGATTGAAGCACCTCAACAATACATTGAATCAGTTCTGGAGGCGCTGGAGAAACGAATACCTGATTGAACTGAGGGAGGCTCACCGCTTTGGCAAACCTGGATCAAGGGAAGCTCTGATTGCAGTGAATGATCTAGTTGTGGTCCACGATGAGAACCAACTGAGAGGATTCTGGAGATTAGCAAAGGTGGAGAGCACGATAGTTGGAGTCGATGGAAAAGCCAGAGGAGCTAATGTGAGAATGTCGTCCAGAGATGGCAATGTAACTGTTCTACAACGACCCCTGTCCTTGCTGTATCCTTTAGAAATTAATTGTTTGACTGAATCCTCTACTGATACCAATTCTGCTGAAGTCCAGAACAATGTGGCGTCAACTGGTGAAGTTCAAGAGGAAGCAATGCCAACTCGTAGACCAAGAAGAGTAGCGGCATCCAAAGCAATTGACCGAGTGAGGAGATGGATGTCTAAAGTTGATGAAGATGATGACATGACTTGTTGACCAGTTATAGTGGTCAACGGGGGGAGTGTGTTAGAGACTAGACTCTTTGCAATAATTTAGATATACATGTTATGTAATCCCCACGTGAATTTTTTGTGGAATTAGAATAAGGCGGGAATTAGTGACAACGTGTAAATGATACCACTGTCAGACAGTCGGGATACACGTCGCTAGAGTTCTACTCAAATTATTACATAGATATATATATATGCATCGTTCATTCAGTGAACAATTTAAAAACTTCATTTCAATAACTTTCCCAATTACAGTCAGACATTGTCCAATTAGGAATTGGTTTGGTATCATCATTGCATATGACATCTATACACTGATCCAGTCCAACACACAGCAAAGATTGGAAATCACAGTCATTTATGCTCCAACAGCCAAATCTATACGCTATACTGTTATGCTATCATTGTGATGTAATCCATATTCACATAATGACTCCTGAAAAGTGAGCAACAAATTGCCTTAACAAAACTAGTTATAGCTATATACGTATGCTTGAAAAGTGACCAGCACTTCAGAGTCAATCTATGGCTTCAACCACCACGTGGTATTCATAACAATATTATAGTACTACTATTATCTTCCTTAACTATTTCTGACAAGTACCAACATAGATTAGTTGGTTCAGTGCAACCACTCACAAAGTTACTTGTAGTTAACCCTTATCCAAGCTACATCAGTTTTAGCCAGCTTCAGTATGTATACATATGTACTTCTCCTCAAACATTTCAAAAATTCCTGACCACAATCACTGTGTGTCTATGTGGTCTGATTATATTTGATTTAGTACATAACAGTTGTTTACCACATGAATAAAATTTGCACTGAATTTGAACTATAGTGTAAGACAACTTTACGACCAGAAATTTTGGTCTGTAATATAGAGGGTTTCCTCTATCATAGGTATAAATGTATTAACCATACCTGTTGGGTCTTTGTCCTTGTTATGGAGGTTGTTTCTACTGTGTCCTTTAATTCATAAATTAAAGCTTTCACAAAAGGTATGTATGTTAGTATGTACATCAGACATGCTCCTTGGCTTACTGATGAGGTGTGAGAGTTTCGATTCCACTGTACAGCTATTAATTACATAAATGTTTCACTCTTGGTAGCAATGTATTACAGGTACAGATGCATATAGTGAGATAGTGGGAGGAGCATAGAATGAACACACTATATATTCCACTAGGGATCACCTAAAAGCTGAAGATTTGTTGCAGTATTGCATGGACTCTTATAGGCTTTACTGTAATTTATAACATATCACTGTTATTATAAACTTATGTCATCAATATTAAATATTACATAATTATGTAATCTGTATAATGCGATAAAGTTTCAACTAACCATTATACAATTAGTCATCTTTAGTCATATTGGCCTCTGTTAACACTATGACTGAAACCACAGACTACTAGGCAGCCTGTGCAGTAATAATATTATGTAGCTATGCATTGATTTTCTCATGCAGTAAAGTACACATCTAAGGATATAGGTTTGCATTCTACATAATAAGCCATCCATGCTTGTATTTCCATAAAAGTATCATCGCACATCTGCACTGTCATGTCTCTCTGGACTGAGCAAGATTGACTATATTATATGTGCTGTGAAACTCATAATGTAATACAGTTTAGCAAGTCTTGGCATCTATTCATCTGTATGCAGCGCTGTGTGTGATACTTTGCTCTGTACCCTCATACTATAGCCACTGACCACCTAGCTTTACCACAATTAAACACTCTTAACAGTTGTCTTCTGAGGTTACCACATATGGTTGATTGTGTTATATGTGCATGGACCATAACAGTTGTAGGGATTGTAGCTAGACCCTCCTAACCAGTCCTTACACCATGAAGCTGTACATGTGCAATAACTATCATATATTACAGATGGGGACTATCCTTGTAAACAGTTGGTGGCTAAGAGAAGATGAGGTCATTGTTGTTGGCGTTGCTGGTGGTGACAATTTCAACTGCAGCAGAATTCTCTATAGAAGAGAAGTCTACAATTGTCTCACTTCACAACAAGATAAGACAGAATGTGCAGCCTCCTGCTACAACTATGCCAGACCTGGTGAGTATAATAGTTGTAGTCTATTGTCAGTGTAGTCAAACAGTTCTCATATAGGAATGGAGTGATGAATTAGCTATAGCAGCTCAGTTGTATGCTAGTCAGTGTAGCAGCATCAACCCGATGTTTAGAGATGAGGAGTTGTGGGGCATTGATGGATTTGGTGCTAATATAGCAATTGGGGAGGGACCATCTTATAGCATACCCAACTTGATCAGTCAGTGGGAAGGACAAACTATACACTACAATTATTACTGTGACACTTGTGATTTTGGGAAATGCAAGAGGATCAAACAGGTAGTGTTACGATGATCATAATAGCTACACTACACAATATACTGTAGTTGTTGACTGCTGAAGCTACAACTGTTGGGTGTGCAATACAAGACTGTATGGGTAACTCTGAGAACACAATGCAACTACACCCCATGGTGTTTGTCTGCTTATATGACAAAAGGTAAGAATCTTTTTTTTTGCATGTAAGCAACATTTAAACTTGAATCTTTCTCAATGTAGATTTCCTACAGGCTCCCGTCCATATGAGACACCAATGGACATTTGCACTAGATGTCCTGAACTTCCAGACTGTTAGTAGTGTGTGATGTGCTTTGATTCACTGTTTCCACACAGGCACAAACCCTCCCAAAGAAAGTGCACCAAAACCAGTTGATGAATGGGAACATGAGTTTGATGTCAACTGGGGCTACATTGAAAGTATTTTTTATTGCAACCTGTACATTTAAATCCTACACATTTGATTCAATAACAAACATTATTACATAGTATGGTCTCTACTAGAATACCCACTATAGGCTGTTTATACCTGTGCCTTGCACATGCAGTCATGTATTTTAAATGTTATTACTGTCAGGATGTCCACCTATTTGTAACATGGAGTACTGTTTATCTCCTAAACGCAAGCTCTTCAACAAAGCCTGTAGCCGGTGAGTAATATAGAACAATCACTAATAAATGATGCTGTGCACAATGAATACCTTGCTAGGCCTGCTGATGATACAGATGATGCATGTGTCATCACCTCCTGTAAAGCATGCTACTTTGCCAAGCGTAAAAGGATAATGCCAGCAGGTTGTAATGATATGCTCTGCTCTGACTGGCGAGACAGGTCCTGTCTGTACAAATGGGCACGTTGTGTTGAAGGAAATGACAAGGAGAAGCAGGTAAAGATGCTGAAGAATTCTACAGTGATACTAAACATCTTGTTATATTATTTTAGGAAAAGTCACTGATACACAAGAAGTTTTTCAAGTGCTATGAGCCTCCTCCAAATTGAGCAGCAACTGTGGTGGCTAATTGTATTGAATTGTTTTGAACACTTGTATGTTTTGACTTGAACATTTGTGGCTTCCCCATTGTTGACAATTATATCCTGATGTGTTTGATATTAGCGCTACACTTGTGTACATTGTACTACACTATTATTAGACACATAAATGCAATCAAGTTGTTACAGTTCTAATTCAACTACCATTAAAAAAATTGACCAGGTGTCTGTATTAGGCAGATACATATCACTTGATAAAAAAACTCATTGCATTGGGGAATACCTTTTCATGGACAGATGGCCTGATGATTACAATTTGAAATTAGCTTTACAATCTTGTCACCAGTCTTCATCACAAGGAAATAGCTACGTATCTTTTGACATTAGTAGTTTAAGGAGGGTACCACTGTTATGCGCATCAGTAAGAACTAATAAAAATGTAATATGAAGGTATAGCTACATGTATAAAATGTGAAAATAAGTGCAGTACATAAATGCCATAACCTAATACATCCTAATTATTTTTCCTGAGGTGTTGTGCTGAGTTGTGGTTATTTTAATCAAATAACAGCACATGGTACAGCCAAAGAAAAATCAAGGTGATATAAACAATATGGCATTATGAACAGCAATGCAAGTCTTCATGTATCATGTATCTGTGGTAACTTGTAACTCAATATCATTGTACCTTATCAGTATATAAATTTCACAGGGACATTGGAAACAGTGGAAATTGAAAACTGCAACTGAAAAACTAAAATTGGTCAAAGCTTCATATTAACAGGTACCTCTTAACAAAGACCAACTCTGTAATAAGACCACCTCATAATGAGACCACCTCATTATAGTAGCTACGTATGTCAAGTAGGTCCAACAAATATGGCTAAGGTGTATACTCATAATGTAAAAAATTATCAATCAATCAATCAGCCAGTACTTAAAATGACAGCTGCAGGGTTGTACAAAAGAATATACTATCTTACCATGCCAAGACCTAAAGTCCATGGGTCATGTCACAAATGAAAATGGAGCAATTTCATGTATAATTTACTCCACTGATACTGGATTTGATAATGGATTTCTCATGAATTGTGCATGATTTAGGAGTTACATAGTTACAAAATCAACATTAATGATCTTGGACTTTATGTCTTGATAATAGTTAGGCACTCATAATAGGCATCTTTGAAGATTTAAAAACCTGAGGTGACATCAATAATTACCAAGGTGCAGGTAATCATTGACATCACCTCAGGTTTTTAAATCCTCGAAGACGCCTATTACAAGTGTCTAACAATTACCAAGACACAAAGTCCAAGATCATTAATTTAACTATACAACTCTCACAATTCATAAGAAATCCATTATCAAATCCAGTATCATTGGAGTAAATTATGCATGCAATTGCTCCATTTTCATTTGTGACATGACCATGGACTTTAGGCATGGTACAATAGTATATCCTTTTGTACAACCCTGCAGCTGTCATTTTAACTTTTAAGTACTGACTGATTACATTATGAGTACACCTTAGCCAACCTACTTGACATAATGAGGTTGCCTTATTTGAGGCGGTCTTATTATACAGGTGGTATTATTACAGAGGTGGTCTTTGTTAAGAGGTACCTGATAATATGAAGTTTTGACGAAGGGTTAACTAACTGGCAAAAATTAATTGAAAAATGGTGTATAAATAAGCTATTTGTTGTAGCTTGAGTAATAGCTATGCAGAATTAAAGGCAATCAAAAAGCTATAAGCATGCTTAACTAATGCACGATACAGATATATACTCTAATAGAACAGCCACTATAAAATATATCATTGAAGGTGTAGCTATATACAAAAACTGTAAAAAAGTTTATATGGATTCAAACCAAGGACCACCACACCGCAACCATGAATGACACAGCTATACAGTATATAAAAAAACAATTATTGCAATTCCATTTGAACATCAGATGGCTATCTTGATTCTGGTACTACAATAAAATTAATTATGTTAAGTCCCAAGAATTTAGCTACATGCTAATAACAACAAGACAAACAGTTGATGGTGAGTGGTACGTACAACACTAAACTTACAAACATATGGAAACATACGGAAGGTCACTAGTTTATTTTACATGTTTTTTCTTTAACCTTAGTGCACACTTTTTTGAATTTTGCTATTCATATATAGTTTTAGCATCCTTGGACAGAAGTGTCTATTATTACAATGAAGTTACAATGAAGTTCTATATAAGATGTCTGATTAGGTATATACAGCTCTAAATATAAGCTCCATCTGTCCAGTAATACATTGTCAGCTCCCATTAACAGTTGCAGGCTTGAATCAGTTAGCCATGCACAACTTGCAATCGTCATATGGCTGGACTGAAATTTTGGTTTATGAGTTGCAGGCAATTGTATACTTGTTCCTTGGGACATGACTCATGAGATAGTTAGGAAATCTGAATTACAAACAAAAAATGTGCACACCTTCAGCCACTCAATTGACATTTCTACCAAGAAAGCTATTTAGATTGCAACTACTTTATTGTTCTTCCTTATGGCACCCTTACCTTATTTGTGACATCCCTACTCTGGAAAGAATCCAACACCGTGCTACTAAATATATTCTTAATGAATATGTAACTGTCTATAAAACACATATTGTCAAACTTAACATTCTACCATTAATGTACACCTATAATCTCTACAACATACTCTTTTTCATAAAATCAATCCAGCACCCATCAAATCATTTCGATATCAGTTCCTACTAGATTCTACACTACCAACGAACTTCGACACATTTATACGTCAGCCAACAAACAAATTAAAGCAACTTTTATTTCAACAGATTACCAAGACTTTTATAGTACTTGACTTTAATCAGTCTTTTTCCACTATTAAATCACAGCTACTCAACATCTTCTGGCAGCATTTTACTAATAACTTTGACTCAGACTTTCCACTTCCTTTGTCCCTGCAGCACCTGCTTCAAGTCTTACAATAGAAGTTAGCATACTTTTTTTTTTTTTACATCCAAAAGAGGAGCCTCCAAAAATAGACCAACAATGGTCCATTATCAGGAAGTCCCATGCACTGTACTGTACTTCTGTAGGATACTGAAAGTATGGGGTTAGGAGCTCTCTGTTGGTACAGCCCGGGAGTACCCAAACTGTCTCTCTGGGGATTCCCTTCTTTGGTCCCTGGCTCCGTTTCATTGTGGCAATAGTAGAACTTTTCTTTACAATTCTGGGGACTGAACATACAATCATAAAGGCATGCACCAAAGGAGCCACAACAGTGGAATCCACAGGGGCGGATCGAGGAGCTGGCAAGGGGAGGGGCACAAACCAGCTCAAAGCCACACCATTAAAAAGGGGAAGCCACTCTGACCAGTATAGCTAGCTAGCTACAGTAAATGTGATGTTGATGCATGCATATAGCAGTGAATTTTACGATTTAGGTTGTGAAGTCTTAAAAGCTGTTGCAAAAACTATTAATGGCTTAAACTATTAATGGCGTAAACGTCTGCCAAACGATAATTCTTTTTAGATGCGCTTACTATACACGAAGGCGCTAGATGACATTTTGAGTTTAGTTTCAGGTGAATTTGCAGTAAAGGAAGGAGATATGCCTGCCTGCCTGCCTGCCTGCCTGCCTGCCTGCCTGCCTGCCTGCCTGCCTGCCTGCCTGCCTGCCTGCCTGCCTGCCTGCCTGCCTGCCTGCCTGCCTGCCTGCCTGCCTGCCTGCCTGCCTGCCTGCCTGCCTGCCTGCCTGCCTGCCTGCCTGCCTGCCTGCCTGCCTGCCTGCCTGCCTGCCTGCCTGCCTGCCTGCCTGCCTGCCTGCCTGCCTGCCTGCCTGCCTGCCTGCCTGCCTGCCTGCCTGCCTGCCTGCCTGCCTGCCTGCCTGCCTGCCTGCCTGCCTGCCTGCCTGCCTGCCTGCCTGCCTGCCTTTCAACCTAAAAGTAATCAATATTTCAGTAGTTCCTGTTGTGTCAAGTTAGCCTCACAAAAACTACTTCACTGGCTGGTCATTTGCTTTGCTTAGATTTATCATGGCACCACCATACGGATACCAGAGGATACATCAATATTCATTCTTAATTTAGTCATTCTGGATCAATGGCGGATCCATTTGGGGCAAATCCCCCCCCCCCCCCCCCCCCCAACCTCTGCTATTTCCTTGAAGAGCTCAACCGACTAGCTATCACTTTGATATGCCACTGTAAAGCAAAGTACTGGGAACAGGCAATAATTACAGCATGGCCATATGCCAGTAAATTTCCTGGTGAAAAAATTACAAAATTATTAATTTAATTGCTGCTCAATAATAAATATACCAAGTCTGGCTATCATAATCCATGCCTAGTGTAGAAGCAAGAGTTAATAATATATTTGAGATTCCCATATTATTAATTCTTGGTAAATGGGTGAGTAGTACTGCAACACTGTAGCAAGTGTCAGGCAAATACAGCATAGTATAGTAACACCAACATTGCAGTTATCATAAAATTAACCGTGACTACGTGAAAACACCTTCCTTTGTGATGCTTCTTGTCTTTGATACCATACAATGTTGATTAATTGTATTTGTATGTGTAACACTTTTGGCCATGACTAAAATATCCATTGGCTTAAAATAATGTAACCAGCAAAACTATATACCATGTTGTTGTTAACTGCTAAATTTGAATAGCACTTCCCTCATGATGACAGCGTTCTTCAAATGATGTTACCAGCTGAAATAGGATTGATCATCAGTTTGACCAGACAGTGGTTGCCTGCATTAGTAAGAACAAACAAGACAACAATTTATTCCACTCATACAATGTATACATGTTACAGAGTAGTGAGTATGGGAGTGAGTTTGTCACGACAATTAACAGCAATAAAACATATATTTACATGTCATTCTCGACATTACATGCATACATACAGAGTACTTGTATCGTATGTTTACTATATGTGTTCATTGCCAAATTGGTTGGACATAGTAAATAGACCCTAGTGATCAACCCGGGAGTGGTCTGAATTTATAGCTGGGTGGATAAAGATATGAAATCATTTAATTTAACTGCATTTTACACCAATGTATATGTACATAGCTAGCTATAGTTACATACTAGCCATGTCTTTTGTTTAACTTGAAGTTCAATGTTTCCTCAACTACTTACGTATCTTGTATATTGTACTTTCACTAAGGCACAACAAATGCCTATGGCAAAAGAGATTGTGATAAACAATTATACAATCAGTAACCACACGGTTCAGTTTACAGTTCACATATTTAAAAATTTGTAGAGACATGTACATATGTACTAAATGTTTACATCACCTGCTGTCATGAAAACAATAACATTGAAAAATGTGGGAGCTGGTGTGACTGCTGATATGCACTTTAATTATATGGTACACTTTAATTTTCGTAAATTTAGTAGCAATTGCACACAGTATAGAACTATACGTGTGTATGCTAGAGTTGCAACGATGGAATATTTGGGTGTATTGTCTCCATCGTATCACGTTACAGCAATCACAGTGAACAACATGCATGGATGTTTGTTACTATTTTGGAAATGCAGAGACCTTTCCTTTCAATAATCATATAGATATGAAAACCTGGCATCTACAACATACAATAATGTGATTCATAAGAATGTCAGCCATTGAAATACTGTATATTTCTAATGTCCATACACCTCAATACTGTACATTGATAATAACAACACAGGAGCTGTATAGCTGTTTACAATATATAACCTTCAGCTTTCTAGCCGTATCTGTAATCTTACGTATTTCCATCGAGATTGGTTGCTTAGGCCAGACACAATCACCCAAGTGGTTATAACGCTTGTGAAGTATTGATGAAAACTATACGATCCTTGTTTGAGCAGGCTGCTCACATTGCTCTCTCCTACTCAAACAGAATTTTTTTTTAATTTTAGAGCCTCCCCAAACTGGGATCTATCAAATAACTGATGAACTTATAGCTACTTATTTTTTTGCATTGAAATGTAAGTCTAGCCAGGGCTCCTGTGTTGACGTATCAATAAATAAATAAAGTGCATGGTACCCCCGAGTACAGGGGTATGGTAACCCTGAGTCTAGACCCCTGTATTTATGTTGTATGAATCCTGTATGATACCCCTGAGTCTAGATTAGGTAATTTGATAGATCTCGGCCAGTTCAGGCAGGCTCTAGAATTAAAAATTCTGTAGCTATGAGCAATGCAAGCAGCTTGCTCAAACAGCGATCGTATAGTTTTCTCTTTGATACTTCACAAGCATTAGCCACTTGGGTATATAATTGTGTCTGGCATAAAATGGCCTAAGCAACCAATCTTGATGGAAATAAGATTAACAGATAAGCTAGGAAGCTGAAGGTCATATTGTAAATAGCTATAGAGCTCTAGCATGCAGCCAAAAGATGTTGCTGGGTATTGGTGGGCTGAGTTAGTTTGAACAAACAGTAGAAACCAACAACAAGTCAGGCCTGCTAAGGGTGGAGGAAAGATTGCATGGTTGGGATGGTGTGTACCTATTTCTGAGCTCTGTAATTTAGAATCACTGAATAACACTGGTAACCACTTGTAGCATAATATTATGGGGCCTGATGAAGGCATGAAGTAAAGTCTAGTTAACTGCTAGTGTTCGGATAATGGAGGTATGGCAAAATTTCCCAGGGCAAAATGTACACAGTTGTGGGTACCATGCACTGATACCCACAGGGTGGTCAATACAGGAGCCCTGGCTATTATTGTCTTAAAATAATAAGACGTCTCTCATCATCATAATTATTTTATGAGGTGTTTATGGACTCAACCCGGGTGAACAAAACGGTAGCTTTTCTTTTTGATGTAGTATGTGTGTGGGTTCACCAGTCATAATAGCTATAATCATAGTTACAAAAAAAAGTAAACAGAAAAATTAATATCATAGAAAAAAATAGGGGAACAAGGGAGGTCACCTATATACCATTGATCTACACCTAAGTATCCCTTAGACTGAATCAGGGATTAAATGTCCACTAATAGCTATCAGAGTTGGTGTTACTTCAGAAAAGTAACTAGTTACTAGTTTCTAGTTACTTTTATCCCATGTAACTTAGATACAGTTATACTTTTTAAAGCTATGATATAACTAGTATCTAGTTACTAGTTACTTTCATGTATAAGTTATGCTTGTTTGCCGGTTAACTTTTGTAATATGATTATTTTGCCCAGAGCAAGGGAGAAGAGAGCTATATATATATATAATTATACATGCACACCTTCTAAAAATAGCGATTCTGTAGCCATTTCAGCTCAGTTTCAACTGTTACGTTTGTATACTCAAGCTGAATCATGAATAACAGTACACAGAAAGTGTTTACTTAATGTGACCGTAGCACAAAAATTGAAGTGCTCTTGCTTTTAAAGCATAATTACCTGTAGTTGCAATGTAACTATTGTAACTTAGTTAGCTACTAGTTTTCAGGCAGTTGTAGTTAACTATAGCTAGTTACAAGTATTAAATTAGTTATATTACTAGTTACTTTTTATTAAAGTAACTAGTTACGTAACTTAGTTACACAGTAACTAGTTACTCCCAACTCTGATAGCTATATCTGCAGGTGTAGGTGGCCTCCTTTCAGTGTCAGTTTCAGTCCCCTCTCGTTTTCAGTTTTTTCTGACAAACTTAAAATTCTTAATGTTTTCCTTACAAAAGCATATAGATATGTATACGTGAGTTACCCTTGTAAGTGCGAGGTCTATTAATGGTGCAGCAGTGTTATGCACGGTTGACCACAATTTTATACGTGGTCATGCTTCCGGTGTTACGTAATCGTATGGTTAAGCATGCCTATGGCCTAACCAACCGCGGTAATACCTGACGTCACAGCAGTTACATAATCACTTCCGCGGGGCAGAACAATTTATGTACGATTGGAGCACTAGTTTACTCCGGTCAAGCGAGTTTACTTCGCCTCAGATTTGTCGAGACTGCCTTTCTAAATGAAACCACGTTATCAGAAGCAAGGAAGGGAGTAGTATAACAGATATCTAAGTAGTGCAGGTTAGTTTGATTCGTGCTGGGCGAGTTACGGCTGATAATTTGCAAAAAAATGCGTGGGCCAAGGATTTTGACACTTTCAAAAATAGAATAGAAGAGTCCCACAACGTTTCTATCGACAAATCGACGTACAGTAGTTCATTACATGTATTGATCATTCTTTCTTACTAAAGTGTTGTTGGCGACAATCGCTTTCTCAAGTCAGCAGTGAGTCCAAAACAGCCGTTTAGTCCTTTTACCGTGGGTAAAACCATAGATAATAGACACCCGGGTGTGGTAAAACCAACCTGATGGCCAAAAAACATTTTTCATCGTCTTTCCCAACTTCTGTTCTATCATGTTGGTTTTACTATAGATAAAACCAACATGATAGAATGTCGATCATGTCCTGAGTAAGTTTCATGCAGAATGAATTACCCTCGGAATTACCTGTAGCCTAGAGCCCCACCATTGAATTTGCCCCGCGGATATGTTGCGGTTACGCATATAATTTAAACGTAATTGTGTGACGGAAAAGTTATCGCTCTATAATAAATCTAAAAATTGAGAGGTAGGGTCTGGGTGACGGGACTGACTGACTTACTGTATACGCAAACGAAGAAGGCGTGGCTATAGATCTAGAAAACTGTTCATAAGAGTTCATGGTCAGTCCGGTCCGTGATGTACAGTAATTTGAGAACATGCATGTATGGTTAGTGGTGGCAAGGGGTGCAGGCACCCCGGGAAAAAAAAAAAATGTATCAAACAGCGATCATAAATTCTTAATACTTTCCCAGTACCCACGTCACTACGTGTACACCTGCCGATAAGGACATGGACCATGAAGGGCTAATCCAATTTAGAACTCTTAAGAAGGGTAAGGATACTAATATCCGCTTATTATAATAATAGCAAGCTCGCCACTATACAGCTACCAATACTCCACTACTGAAAGATCTCTATCAACACATCACTCCAAATTATGCTGCGGACTGGAAGGTGATAGGAACACTACTGGGCCTACCCAGTGGAGAATTGAAGAGTATTGAGGCTGGTTATCCTACCAATGTCAAATGGTGCTGTAACCAAATGTTGGAGAAGTGGCTTGAAGTGGACCCCTCTGCTAGTTGGGAGAAGTTGATTGAAGTTATTGAGTCACCTGCAGTGTCCAGTGATCAAGCTCCTGATAAAGGTGACTAGCTATATTGTGTGCATGTGTACAACATGTGTAGGTAAACAATTGTATTAACTGTAAAGCCACTAATAACAATAACAACAATAACTAGCTATTAGTGTGTTGTCTTCACTAACTATATAGTGACCTCAAAACCTGACATGGACAAGTCAACGATTACTGATCAAGGTAGATGCCCGGACACATTATTGTGCTTTATGTGTTGTTGTTTTCTATAGGGGTCTTCATATTGTCTAACATGATATGCCAGCTTAATGTACAAGCACGATTCAGGGTTGATGATGACACTTGGCCACCAGACCATCCAAAGAATTTCACACCTCTCTTACTCATCCATTATGAAGGACATCATAACCTACAACAAGCCATGGCCATCACTAAACTGACACAAACAGGTAACATTGCTTCACTAGCTAGTAGTCAGCCAGTCCCCAAACGTCTGAAGATTGACAGCAACCAATCATTACAAGAGGTCCTTGATACTAGTAGTGTTACTAAAGAGGTTGAGCAAATCTTAGCCCCACTAGAAAAGAATGATGCACCACAATTTATCTTGGTTGAAGGTCCTCCCGGGATTGGAAAATCTATTTTACTGAAAGAAATTGCATATCGATGGGGTGATAAACAAATATTGAAAGCTTTCAAGTTTGTTCTCCTTGTCTGTCTGCGTGATCCCATTGTACAACAAACTACATCAGTCTGTGACCTCCTTCAGTTGTTCTGTGTAGGGTACAGAAGAGCACTAGAGATTACCAACACATGTGATGATTACCTTTTTCAGAATGGCGGCAAAGATATTGTTTTCCTTTTGGATGGCTTTGATGAATTTCCAGTAGAGCTTCAGAAAAAAAGTTTGGTCTCCAAAATTCTTGAACGTCGTTTGTTGCCCAAATGTGGCTTGATTGTGTCATCTCGTCCACATGCCTCAGAGAATCTGCGTAAACATGCAACTCTCAGAGTAGACATTTTGGGATTTACCGAAACAGAAAGAGTAAATTTCATTAAACAAGCACTGCCACATGCAGCCAAAGAACTCACCAAATATCTTGAAGGTAATTTGACTATCAATGGTCTATGTTTTATCCCCTTCAATATGGTGATCTTGATTTATCTGTACAAACAAGGAATTCCCCTTCCCAGCAATTCTACACATCTGTACAATTACTTCATCTGTCTTACTGTTTGTCGACACATTGCCAAGTCTGGTCATCCTCTTGATAATACCATCACTGATCTAGCCAAACTCCCCGAGCCCTATAGTACAATAGTTCAGCAGTTATCAAAACTATCGCTGGAGGGTCTTAACAGCAACAAGCTAATCTTTACCTTGGAGGAGATGAGAGCAGCTTGTCCAGATGTTGGAGCTATCAAAGGAGCTCTAAATGGCTTCGGACTGCTCCAGGCTGTTCAACACTTCGGGATAGCAGGGAAAACAATGACATTTAACTTTGTCCATTTTTCCATTCAGGAGTTCTTGGCTGCTTATCATATTACTCAGCTTCCACCAGACGAAGAGCTGCAAGTGCTCAAAGATAAGTTCTGGAGCAATCTTCATTCAAACATGTTTGCAATGTACACCTCACTTACCAAGGGACAGAGATCTGCTTTTAAACAATTCCTCACTGGTGGAGACAGCAAGATTGTCATTGCCGAAACATTCTTGCGGAATCAACTTAAATGTTTTCAACTTTTTCGTTGCTTCCATGAGGCAAATGATGAAGCCTTTTGCACTTCTATACAAAAAGGAAAAGCTTTTGATGATAAAATAATAGACCTTATGAGCACAAGCCTAACTGTTTATGATGTTGAGTGTGTTACACTCTTTCTCACCTGTTCACCCTATAAGGACTGGAAGGAACTTAACTTGTCAGGCTGCCATATTCAAGATCCTCACCTTCGTGTCCTTCACTGTAACCTGACACAATGTAATGTCACAATTAGATGGCTGGACTTGTCATTTAATGGCCTCACAAGATCATCCTCCTCCTCCATCAGTGACCTCACTATCCACTGTAGAGTGGAAGTATTAGGGATTAGTGGTAACCACACCATTGGGGAGGACCCTGCTTTCTATGACATGGTCTCCTGTCCCTCATCTAAGCTAGTGAGAATGGACATGGGGTACACCAGTTTATCAACAACTTCAGCCATTGTCCTCTTCACTGCATTGACAAAAGGAAACAAACTGCAGCAGCTCGGCATGAATGTCAATCCCATCACTGATGAAGCTTGTGATGTCATTGCTACTACAATGAAGATCAATACTTCTCTAGTCGAACTGTGGATGGGTGACAATGAGATCGGTGAAGAACCTGCTCAACATCTAGTTCAAGCACTCCAGCACAACAACACACTACAACAGCTATCACTACCCCGTTATGCTGAAGATGTTAAGAAGAAGATTAGAATAGTACAAGAAGAAGTTCACAAGAACAGAGAAAGAAGAGGATATCAAACTAAACTGAATATCTCCTATTTGTAGTTTCACTTAGTACCTTTTTGACTGTAATGGCCACAAGTGTCATTTTGTTCTGATCTTTACTGATGTGAATATATATTTCACCATCATGATCAATTGTGGGCTTCGTGCAGCTTTGAGGGTCCATCATGTAATGTAAAGGTTTATAGGATCCTTTAAGCATCAATTAATTTGAAGCAAGCTTATAAGCACTCAAGTGGGAAGAAATGAAATCTATCAGAATTTCATATATATATATATATATATATATATGGTGCTAAAAAATCGGGCGCCTTAACACAAAAATACAATTGTCACAGTCTTAACAATTTTTTTGTTAACTTGATATTCTTACAGTGCAGTCCCCACATTGCAGCACCAAATAAGGGTGGGAATCCAAGGGCAATAGGCTAATTTGTTTGTTAATGAGAGATCTGTCTAGTTTAGGCCAATGTCCATATTGAAAGTGTTTGATGAGGGCTCCCAGGGGCGGATCCAGGGTGGGGGGCTTTGGGGGCTGAAGCCCCCCCCCCTTCATATTTAGGCTTTACTTGATCAATATGCTGAGTATTATAATGAAATTTTGTCTAGCATAATTATATGATCACTAATAATACAAATACTCATAAAACCACCTTATAAACATCTTTCCAAGGTATTATCAGTGGATTTATGCTAAAGTTTATGCAACAAGGACCTGGATCAGCATTGGAGGTGTACAAGATCGAGATACTCTAATAGAGCAGTCAGTTAACTACTCTAATAGAACATTCACTGGAAACATGTAGTTGGTTCTGTTATGGAATTTTTCCAAATCTGCCTGCGCCTATACATACAATGAAGTGCATTGGTCTGTTTAAAGGGCTTCATTCATCTACTTGTGTAGTTAATATGTATGACAATACTTAATTCAGGTACACAATTACCATTGAAAATGCTCTCAGATTCAATCTTGTATTGTTCAAATTTCAAAATTTTCCACTTTCAACATTCTTATTCTAACATGCACATATTCAGTGTTGTGCAATTGTGAGAGGGGTGCATCATGTACTTGGTTGTCTGTACCTACCCAAACTTTTCCATTAGTAAAGTGCTTCAGAGAGCCATACCTAGCTATAATCTAAAGGCAGTATATAAAATATCTACAGGCAGAAAATATTATGAATTTTATGTGGAAATATCTCCAAATTGCAGTATTTTAGCATCCAGTTTTCAAAATTTTCCTGGGGGGGGGGGGGGGGGGGGCATGCCCCCAGACCCCCTAGTTCCAGCATGCTTTGTATGCTGGGAAGTGTGCTTTGCACACCTCTACCCAAGAGATTAGTACCTTGAGTTAGCCCCCCCCCCCCCTTTTATAAATCCTAGATCCGCCCCTGGCTCCAGCACCATTAATGTAGTAATAGTCTTGTTTTTTTTTTGTTGCTAATTTAACAAACATATTTGTAAAGTTGACAAGACATAATTCATGCTGTTAATCCAACAGTTGTATTTGTTAAGGACATTGTGCTATACACGGCCGCATTTGTCAATCACATTTGAGCAATATTTTATTAATTCAACAAAATGTATTGTCAAGTATAGAAGAAAATATCCTGACCGCCTGGCAGACTCCTGTAAGCATTCAAGCATTAATCGGATGGCTGCAGGTTCGAGGCTGCCCAGGTCCAGTCATGGATTTTTTCTTCTTTCTCCTACTTTTCAAACATACTTAGTGAAGTTAATATAAACATCTTAGGCCTTTGTAAGGCCTTCCGGTATACAGGCTCTGCCTTTACCAAGTACTTTAATCATAATAAAACGATGTCCATTTGGTTCCACTTGGGGTACTTAGAGATAGTAAGTCACTCTCTAGGGTTCCTATGGATACAAATACATGAAAATAGTAAGAAGAAAATATCCTGACCGCCCCGGCAGACTCCTGTAAGCATTTGAGCGTTAATCGGATGGCTGCAGGTTCGAGGCTGCCCAGGTCTAGTCATGGATTTTTTTCTTCTCCTACTTTTCAAACATACTTAGTGAAGTTAATATAAACATCTTAGGCCTTTGTAAGGCCTTCTGGTACCTTTACCAAGTACTTTAATCATAATCATAATAACAGTATTTTTTTGCTAATTCAGCTGTAGTAGCTATTTGTCACTTTGACTTTGTATTAGCTATTTGTCAAATTGACAAAGGATATTGTGCTGTACATTAATTGTTAATTCAGTAATGCATTTGTTATTTTGACAAATCACATTTGAGCAATATTTTGCCAACTCAGCAAAATGTGTTGGTCAAATTGGCAAAACAGATTTGTGTTATATCCATTAATTGACTAAACTTGCTCTCTGTCATGCGGTCCCCATTTACCAATGTATATAGCTGGTTAAAATTGAATTTACCCTTTGTGATTTCCAAACTTGCAAAATGGTACACTTCTGGCAAACAATGTTAAATCCAGTGCATGTAAGTTCACAATTCAGTCCACAGTTTTGATCATCATGCGTCTTTGAGAGGATTACTGAATACTCTGCATATAACATGAACTGCCACAACTGATGTGACTTGCTTAACATCACTTGAAATTTTTGTAACACTTCAAGTACTTGAATGAATGAAAAAATTGTAATGTTTCCTTGGTAACTCATGCAAATTGAACACATATATATATAATGAACTGTTATAGGAAATAAAGATTTCTCAGCTTTAGTTGATTCCAACACAAGCTGTTGTTCAATCAAATTAAGTACTGATAATTCTCACCTTTTTCAATCACTACAATGTGAGGCTGACTATTATCCAAGTCATTAACTTCTGAGGGCAGAGTTCATTCTAAAATATGAGATAAGCTACTTTAAATTACCATGCAGTGAAATGTAAGGAGTTTTTTTTCTGATATATAGCATTTTAACACATCACAGCAAGTATCATAAATATTATCGAAGGACCATATACCACCTTTGCTCTAAATGGGACATATACCATGTTGTAGTTCATTGACTACATGGTAAGGCTGGCTGCTACACATAGCATTCATGTTATGATTATTGAAGAGGATGATTTAATCTTGTTTACCGCAGTAATAGTGGCAACCTCACAGCAGGTCCTTACTATCACTTGCATTTCATTAAAGATTACTTTTAAGCACAGGTCAAACATGTTTTATAATCACATCGCATTCAGAGGCTTGTGCAAAACTAATTGTGCATAGTAAGTAACATTAAGTAATAGGATGGTATGACACTGGATAGGCTCCAGACAACTGAGGTTCCACTGCATGTATGTAGCATTCAGCATTTGTGATACAGCCTAGCTAGAGAATGTTTATATTTGTTGCTGAAATAACAGTCCCGTTCATTGAAGCCACAATTATAAATGAACAGCTTGAGGGAAAACATTTGTTATTAGCCCAAACAGATGCTATTTTTAGTTATTTGTAGCATGGAAGACTCTCCTTATAACTCCAGGAGGCCCCAAACAAAAGCTATTTTTGGGTATTTGTAGCATGGAACACCCTCCTTATAACTCCAGGAGGCTCCACGCTATTTTTAGTTATTTGTAGCATGGGAGACTCTCCTTATAATCCCAGGAGCCCCCAAACAGATGCTATTTTTAGTTATCTGTAGCATGGAAGACCCTCCTTATAACTCCAGGAGGCCCCAAACAGATGCTATTTTTAGTTATTTGTAGCATGGAAGACTCTCCTTATAACTCCAGGAGGTGTGTGTATGGAAAACACAGCACGAGGGTATGTGTTGAGAGATGGGGCAAAGCTGAGTGTTGTATTAGCCTCATGACACCCCATAGTGCTGTGTTTTTCACTTATTATAGTGGTTGCTTTCGTGACATTCCTTACATAACTGTACTGCATTACTGTACTGAATTTGCCCGATTATCCACATTACTGTACTGTATGACTCATACAGTACAGTAATGTAGCTGTATGGAAAATACTGTGCTCATTGGCACTTTGAACCTCCCACACAAGTACAGCTACCATCATAGCGACTGTAACTGTTTGGTGTTATGCCATAATTACATTTAGAAGCACTTACAGTGGTGATGCCAGCATTGAACATTTTGCAGACCTAACAATGAAGAACAATGCACTGCTGGTTGTTTGATTACATAAACTGTGTCCTAATTAGCATTATAATAGGACAAAACTCTACACATGTATAGAATGTGTACAGTATAGTATGTGTGTGTGTGTGTGTGTGTGTGTAATGTATGTGTGTGTGTAGTGTGTGTAATGTATGTGTGTGTGTAGTGTGTGTAATGTGTGTGTGTGTGTGTGTGCGTGTGTAGTGTAGTGTAGTGTGTGTGTGTGTGTAGTGTGTGTGTGTGTAGTGTGAGTGTAGTGTAGTGTGTGTGTGTGTGTAATGTGTGTGCTTTGCACTTATATAGACAAATAGTGGGACACTGGGTCACTGGGACCATAGTCTTATATCCTGATTACTGATTATAGAGGGTGGCCACATTTCATATGATCCCCACAACATGCACCACACATACTACCATACAATAAGGGCTGCTGGTACTGCTTCTTGGTGTACTAATGTGGGTAATGAGAGGGGTGAGATTTTGACATCAGTGGTATTCAGTGCTTACTGAGTCAGAGGGACTTGATGGTTTGCATCCCATGCCTGTGGGATTAATTAGAAGGTATTAGTTGCTTACAACTAGTTGAATTTTTACAATTTACACTTTTAATTAGGTATGAGAAAGCTAAGCAGGATCCCCCAAAGTTATTGTACATGTGATAGAGACTGCTGCAGTATCAGAGGCCGTTCTCACTGTGCAAAGCTGTTTAATGAATGGGAAAACCTTGCTGTAAGCAAAAACTTTCATATTTCTGTATTAATGATCAAACTGTTATATAGGTATGGCTAGACATATGGCATTATATGAGAAGGTTGTTGGAGTTTGTACTTCTGAATCCCATCCCATTTATGGAAAGTTTATGGCATCACTGCCTGATGTAATATTTGAGTGGGATGAAGCTGATTATTGGTAAACGTTTACTGTACTTATAATCATGTTTCCAGGAAGCAGTGGAAAGATTTAAGAACTTTTAATCTTGAGCTTGCCTGCAAGGTGCATTGTATACGATGTTATACAAATGATTGCAAAGGACTCTTAGGTCAACTGCTACAGTCTAGCATTCCATAACAGCAAGTTGCTTCCACACCACCATGCTCCTACGCGCCACCATGAGGGAGAATGCTTTGGGGTACAGTATCAAGCTGGCCCTGGAAGAGATAAAGCAAAATGACAAAGATGATGAAGATGCTACTGAAGATAATATAGATGAGAGTTTTGTGGACAAGAATGGCATATCACCTATCCAAAGCAGGATCTTTTGACAAATGAGGAAATGGCTGGTGAGCAGGAAAGTGATGATGACAACAATGATGATGATGAAGAACTAGTATGTACACATCTGTATGCTAACAACTCTGTTACAAAATTTCATGCATGGCATCAGGATAGGCTACCTCTAACAATACAGAAATCATCAGTAGCTCTGCTGCTGTAGACACTACCACATCAGATACCAGAGGGATCCCTGGTTGGGATAAAGTTGGTAAACTATTAACAGAATTGACTGGGATAGCTGTATCAACTCATCAAGCTGGCCAGCTTCAGGCTCTTTATGATGCTCTTGATGACTATAATAAACAGAGTCTCAAAGTTTACCTCAAAGCATTGCCACAACTTAGGGGTCGCTTTTGCATAAAAAAAGAGATCTGGGAATGCACACGAAGAACTGATGAGCAGGTACATAATTATATGCATGTCACTGTAACAACATCATTATGAACTATTTATGCATATAACACAGGTCCCTTCTTTCTGGTAGTCCTTCTCCCCTTGGTCCATGTTGAGGCAGCATGCATCCTGTTATGTCAAAAACACCTTGATGCTGGGAGAAGTTCTGATTCAGGTATGTTAATCCATTGTGATGTTACTGTGGCTGTAGTGAGGAAATTTGTATTACCGCACAGGTGGCTGTAGAAGAGCATACTTACCAAAGTGGAAATTAGTATTTAAGGATTACAATGCGATCTGGTCTCGACTGTACCATTCATGGGGGTATTGGAAGAGACAAACTTAGTTCTGTACCATATCAGTCAAACTACTTTGGTGAGTTTTTATATTAATCAAATTGCTACTACTTCTATAGCGAAAGTGGTACCAGGATGATGTCAGGTAGTAACTTCAAGATTGCAGGGAATTCAACTGCCCACACCACCATTACATTCAGCAGTTTACATTCCTGCTGCACAAGAATACCCTGTGTCTATTTGCACTCCTCCAGGACCAGAATATGAGTTTTCTGAGCCAGAAGAGACAATCAGGCAGGTTAGAAAAACAGTTACCACCAGTACAAATACAGGAACAGTAAATGCAAATGCTAACCCATAACTCCTTGTGACCACTGGACCTGTTATTCATGTGACACCACGCGTGCTGTGTAGAGTATTGGCTACCTCAACAGCCAATGCTACATTTACCAGTGCAGAGGTATATGGACTTTACTATTTCTCAATATGTACACTTTTCATGTTTGCTATTGACAGGGACCTACTGAGACCCAACTAGTGCCAGTAGTGAGAGAAGTAGAGGTAGCTGTGGCACCACGTATATATTGTGTGAATTTTGGAATTATTAATGTGTTCAAATGTTATAGGAGCCATGCATGTCTAAAACATGTGAGTGGCGGGAGAAGAGAAGACAAGCAGAAGCTGCTGCTGGCCTAGATGTTCCTAAATGCAGAAGACCATATTGCTGTGCAAAGTGCGGTCAGGTGATGAATTGTAAGTTTCATCTTTAGTTAGGGTGCTTACATAGCTCTTAATCAAATACACCATTTAGTGACACTGGCCACACACAATTTCATGGCATAAGGTACTGTCCTAATGAGCCAGGGCAGATTGCAATGGATAAGAGGCTTGAAGCTAAGAGGATAGCACACAAGCAGAGTAAACAAAAATCACAAGAAGAGAAGCAGCAGCAGCAGCAACAGGACAAGCAGCAGCAGGACAAACAGCAACAACAACAGCAGCAATAACAACAGCAGCAGCAGCAGCAGCAACAACATGCAGCAACAGCAGCAGCTACGACAATAACAGCAACAAAAACAAATACATCAAATGCAACAAAACTGTGCATCGATACCACCAAGGCCATTAACAATGCAAGTACAGCAGTCCACACCAATTGTTGCAAATTTAAAGCAGACATCAACAGCTGTAGCAACTTCAACTTTACGCCCCAGCCTATATCGTCACCAACAATAAGTGCACAACTGCAGCAGGTGCGAACAGTACATATACAGGTGCTTCGAGCCCCAAAATCTGATTCTGTGTAGTATATTTAGCTATGATTAATATACAAAACACATAGCATATTCACTTACTTTGTATTTCTATACATACTTGTGTGTGCTGTGTGTGGCAATGCTTTGTATGTAAGTGACACTTACATACAAAGCATTGCCACACACAACACACACGAATATGTATATCCTTATTTAAATGGTAAACAAGTTTCTAATAACAAGTGCCTAAGTAATTTTGACATTCAGTTGCCCACTATAGCCCCATATATGCCTGAGGGGCCAGGGTAGTGGGGCAATACATTGATAGGTAGATTAGTGAAGGAGACACAGAGACAAGAGTTAGTGAAGGAGAGAAGAGTTCATCGAAAATCCTCCTCCTTGCTGAATTCTTGGTTGACTTAGGCACTTGTTATTAGAAACTTGTTTACCATTTAGATAAGGATTTCGTGGAATGTACCATATATGGTAAGCATAGCCACAAAGCGTAGTATACCACAGTGAAGTACTTTTGATCTCAACCACAGGTGTGGTATAAATATACCTTGACATTGTTAGTTAAGCCATTTTTAAAGCCATTAACCCCCTTGAAACTTTACAACCATATCACAACATTTCATGCTGTACCCCCTGTATGTCAGTTGTACTGCATGCTTATCCATACGTGCTGCATTTATACATTGCATGGACACAATGGCTTATAACACTGAGTGAGTATGTTGGGCCTTAAATAGCACAGTCTTTTATTTAATCGGACATTATATCCTGCCAAATCCAATTATGATCAGACCTTGTCCAGTTTATCCAGAATTGGTTTAATTTCCAGCTGGTATTGATAGTTATCAGAAAAGCTACTAGCTAGCTATGCTCTGATTACAGCTCTACACTTACATACTTACACATAGTACAGATTACAGAAATCACAGGTTTTAACAGCCAAATGTACACATGATTATGTTATACAGTCAAATTCACAAACGTACTACATGTGTGACTACTAGCAGTGAACAATCAATTACCCTAACAAATTAGTAAGCCTAAAATATTACATATAAGAAAAAAAATTGACCAGCAAGCTACAGATTCAAGTGGTTTTCATATTACAGCAAGTCAGTAACAAATCTTTTATTTAGGTAAATACCAACATAGATTGCAAGAGCAACCATTCCGACACAAAGTTACCTGTCAGACCTTTTTTGCAAACTATCTTAGTTTTAGCAATATCCTAAAATCAGATCACCATACTGTACTGTTACTAACTACTGTGTAATTATACTTTTCTACAAACATTAATGTCTGCTGGCATGTGTCCGCCATTAGAGTGTGCCTGTAAGGGCTGATTATATATAGTTTATCACACAACAATTGCTTACCACATCTAAGAAAATTTGCATTGGCTTTGAACTGGAGTAAGACAACCTAGTCATATTTACTTACCCACCACTGCTTAACAAGTTCTAACAACTAAAACCAGGTAAAATACATCTATAAAATAACAATGCCAATGTATAGTTTATAATAGTTATATGGTAAAAAGTATTAAAAGATATGTCTAAATGCTGCAATAACCACTATATACGTCTAGGTATAGTTGCTACTATCAAAGTTGTTTCTATCTTTCCTTTTTTTTTTACTGTGATCAAACATATGTTAGGAACTGATTGATATTGGTTGCTTATGCTACACAGTATCAGGAGTATAGCCTAGAGAGTTAGGAGGTGGAGCTAAGCATACAACACATGGATGCCATTCTGGGGGTCCAAAGGCTCCCCAGGAAAATTTAAGGTCTTAAACACTCTGAATGAGTGAAAAATTTAGACTATATATGCTGGTGTGAAGCTTTAAAAATTATACAATGTGATATATGCAGTTTTATTAGGGTATTGTCGTCTTGACTGCTCTATTAGACTATTTCGGTCTGCACCTTGGATACTTTAGTGCAAATCAACTGGAAACCTCAGAAACTCCTCTGGATTCACCCTGTTTTGTTCAAACTTCTTTAAATAGAAATCAGAATCCTTAAAAATAATTGTTGCTTTTCCACCTCAAACTTCTTACAACTTTAGAGCAGTGTTGTTGAGGCTTCCCATGGCATAAGTAAGCCAGCTACTTTTCTAGTTTTGAATTAGTAATATAAACAGTCAGCAATTAATTATCTAGACTTTGTAGTGTTATTGGGTGTGTGCCATTCTCACTGGCATTTCTGCCAGTATATGGTAAAATGTTATAATTTGTGACCTAATTGTTTAATATCTATACATTCCATTGTTACAATTTTGTAGTGCTAGAATGACTTGACCCTTCTTCTCTATGCAAAGTGATGCACTAGCTGGACAATAAAGCATCATGCTACAACTATTTCATGATGCATCTCTTGTCACACACACACACACACGCACTATTAGCAACACAAGCTATGTGTGTATGAATAGACCCACAGGTCAACATATCATAGATTGCAGCATCTTCATAGTTGCAATTTTTAATTGTGGGTTCTATTTTATTCAGATAATTAGACCAGTCAAATGTAATTAATTTAGTAACCACTTTTCAATCCCCCGTGCCTCACATTTCATTATTTGTTGAATTATTTATTTGCATAGCTGAGAAGACTGACTAACATTTTACACCACAGACAACATCTCTTGCTTAGGCAGTACAACGTAACTAAGAGCTTTCAAAAGCATTATCTAAGCCAACAAAACTTGATTACTATAGTTTCTTGATCGGATTTCTGAAAAATTGATACGGGCAAGCAATTATTATTCATTTTTTGAATCGTGGTTACAAAGATCTGTAAAGGGTCTATGGTTGTTATAAACACATGTATAACGGCAGTTGCTGTGTTCTAAACATCTTATTATGCCACATAAACTCAATTATTAGTTTCTCATCATCCTGCACTCAAAATAGCAGTGTGGGAGGGCGGATTTTTATTCTATTTCTTACTGACTAAAAGCCGAATTTGCTAGCCAAAATGACTCAGAATGTAGTTTTCTTAGACTAGCTGCTCTAGCAAGGTACCAACTTTAAAAGGTGCTGGATGGCTGCAGTAAGCCACCAGTGGTACAAAAAATCGTTGATGATGTAAGGAAAATGGCAATGCGGGCAGGGATGAGAAACTAATAATTAAGTTTATGTGGCCTTAGCCAGTAAAATTAGTACAATTATTTGATGTATCTACATTATTTCATAGTTCTTCAACCAAACTATCCTGTAACAAAATGTGTACACTAGTGCTGTGTACATGTATGGCAACAATGTTTTGTGGGGGATCCAACATTCAGTCAGTTGTTCATTCCAATAATAATCTTTGTCTGTGGACCAATACAAAATGACACGTAAAACATTCATAGCAGCTAACGCAGTATCATACAATATAGCATCAGTGGTATCGTATATTACTATTTTTTAAAGAATAGATATACCATATAATATTATCAAGTTACAGTTTTTCACTTGATGATGATAACTGCCAACGTTACAATGTGGTGGAAATAATCAAAATACTCTAATAAAGCAGTCAGGTTATATGTAATACTCTAATAGAACACAACAGACTGCAACTTTTATGTATGTATGTATGTATGTATGTACAGTAGGAGCACTTACAGTGGTGATGCCAGCATTGAACACTTCACAGACCTAGCAATGGAAAACAATACATAAAAGAACACTGAAAGTGTGTATCCTCTTTAAGAGAGATACAAGGTATCCAAACTATGCACTGTACACATGTGTTATGTGTGTAATACACTCTGTGTGTGTGCTGTGTGTGTGTGTGTAGTGTGTGTGTGTAGTGTGTGTGTGTAGTGTGTGTGTGTAGTGTGTGTGTGTGTGGTGTGTGTGGTATGTGTGTGTGTGGTGTGTAGTGTATGTGGTGTGTGTGTGTGCTGTGTGTAGTGTGTGTGTGTGTGGTGTGTGTGGGTATGTGTGTGTGTGGTGTGTAGTGTATGTGGTGTGTGTGTGCTGTGTGTGTGTGTGGTGTGTGTGCGTATTTTGCAGTTAATATATTGTATGGTGCATAGCATAGTTCGAGGTGGTTTAAGGGAATGCTTTCCCACCACAACAGCATTCAGTAACTGACTGCTCTATTAGAGTAAATCAATCTAAGGTCAAAACCTAATTGACCGGACCAATGGCACTGCACTGTGTGTGTAGTGTTGTGTGCGTAGTGTAGTGTGTGTGTGTGTGTAGTACATGCACTCGTACACATGCATGTTACTGTTTACATACATTGATACCATAATCTAATGTCCTAATTATTGCATTTCAGATGATCCCACCACAACACATACTATACAATAGAAAACATAAGTTGATAAACCCACACTTCATCAACTTTGGTGAATAGAATGTTGACAGAAAATCACAGACCTAAACACCCATTTTTAAAAGAGCTTGTCAACGTTTGATGAATTCCTACTGACATGCTTACTTTTTCTTCTGTTAAAATTCTCTGTCATGGTACTACCAACAGTAAACTTACTCTTGCTACTACTCACCTTAATCAGAGAGGACCCCATCTCTGACACACACTGGTGACCAATCTCACTAAACTGACACGTGATGTAGTACTACAGTTTGACCAATGAAAATATGTTCCACCTTGTCAGCCACAGATCTGGCTAATCGGATGCTAGCTAGTCTGGTCATCATTTGTCCTACCATCTGCTCAACATGTCGTCGAGTAACAATAAGATCCTGTGAGAAATCCTTCATCATATGATCCTCTATATCACCAACAAGAAAGTGTCTTAAGATACACAACAACTAATTGTAGCAAATGACAACAATACTGTGAAACCTTGACATGGTCACTATAATGAGGTGGTCTTATTAAAGAGGTCATGAAGTACACCTTAATATAAGACAAAGACACTACTCTGATTATAGGACTCAGGTGCTCTTGGCAACAGGGACACCCTAACAGTAGGTTGTATGTGTCTCACAGATGAAACTGAAACCATGTCAGTTTGTGAGACATAAACTGTTGGAAACTACTTCACACTAAAGAAATATTCCATTGTAGAAACGAGGCATATCAAACGGTGATCAGTTTGAGGTTAAACAGTTAGTCAACAATCACTCCATTGTGGATTACTCTACTAAACAATAATGACAGTTACCATGGACACTAAGACTCTTCCAATGTAAGGACTGAAATAAGGACAAAGACTTTGGTATCAATTAAATGATTAGTAAATTGTCTAAAAGAGAAAAACCTTTAAATATCACCATGGGATCCACGCATAGGGGTTCCTCTGTAACAAGATTCTCTATAGAAAGTGACTTAATTTTTTTCAGTATGCAAGAAACAAGAACACCAATAGTGGCAACTGAAATAGACTTTGAATGAAATCTCACAAACAACACAATTTACAAATAATAAACAAACCTGCTCTTTTGTAGACCATTGCTAGCATCCCTCTTTTCACATACCAGTCACACTAAACAATTAGAATACACTAGAGAACAAAGTGAGCGTGAACTCACGTCAATGCTTTGATCTCTGCAATGATACCAGATGTCGTCAGCGATGATGGAAAGATTATGAAAATGTGACCAACTGTTTCTTGGGTCTGTCTTGATAACAAGTGCCTACAGTGAACAGGTAACCCTTCACTATCATGTGCTCAACAAGTTGCTCACTTCATGCCATCTGTGAAGATGAGGTTGTATCAAGTGAAGCCTCTTCATAATGGCAGCAACGAAATACTCCTCTAGTGTGATGAAGCTACTGCTACAATGATATCAGCCACACCCACAAGTTAGTGATAGATACGCTATTTACACACACTACACACACGCATACACACAACACAAAAATACTACACATGCTAGACACACACACACACACACACACACACACACACACACACACACACACACACACACACACACACACACACACACACACACACACACACACACACACACACACACACACACACACACACACACACACACACACACACACACACACACACACACACACACACACACACACACACACACACACACACACACACACACACACACACACACACACACACACACACACACACACACACACACACACACACACACACACACACACACACACACACACACACACACACACACACACACACACACACACACACACACACACAAAGCAAAGCCTTCAGCTGCCATGCTAGCAAAGTTATGCCTACCCAGTGAACCAGTGCTGGGACACCTGTGCACTACTCACACATGCCATGGAAAATCCTCCTGGGGTAAGAATAGTAAAGCTGTGACAAGACAGTTGAGCATTTGCTTCCCCAGTTTACACCAGGTACCCATTGATGTTACATCTGGGTGAGCTGCTTCCCCAGGCCACCAGGTTCCCAATATACAGCTGGATAGACTGGAGCAATGTTGCTCAAGGAAACAACAATAACAACACAGACACACAAAGTTACCCAGTTGAGTCTTCATCATTAAACAACAAAGGTTCAAGTTCATCCCTCAAATAATTGGCTAACTGACTATTACACTCTTCTTCAAAATATTTTAACAAATCATGTCCTCCATTCTTCAATACTCCATGAGCAACACCCGGTAACCTCAAGCTATTAACCCCAGCCAGAATAGCTTCCAATGACCAGCCATGTTCTTCAACAAATGATAAAGATGTCTTGGCTACTTTATCATACAAACTAGTCCATTCGTCTTCATCATCACTGCTGCTTGACCCTTCTGACTGGCTACTTGAAACATCATCAGAAAAATGTCTGACAGAGAGTGAAGCTAGACCACTGCTACTACTACAGGGTGGGAATGATAACTTGTTAGTGTAATCTGGTAAGGAACTGGATGTTATGCAAGCTGTGACTATGATATGTGATCCACTGGTAGTTATGTTACACCTGTTGACAACCATCAACCTAGCAACCATCACACGACCAGCTGTGAACACAAAATATCCACCAATAAGATACGCTCAATTGCTTAACCATAAACCACTATACAAACTTTACTATTAAAATTTAACACAAGTATAACAAGATTGCTTATAGTAAGAGCTTATGAATCATTGTACACTTCTTTACAATGGGAAATTTCACCTGAATGATTGACAAAAAAATAAACTATGACATATCACTTTATAGAGGTGGCTTCACAATTATCAAACTGGAGCTTCCAAATGTCAACAATTGTACTTGAATTTGCCATTCCTCAGTAAAATCGCTTTTGCAACATGATGGGTTTGGCAATATAATGTTGCTATCACAACAAAAGCATGACACTATAACTGTATGGAGGATATTTTTGCACATCGTGATATGTGATAGATATATTGTGATGCATTGCTTACAATACCCAATATGTGACTGGACGCCTTTAAAAATAGGCCACCTGAGCACAAACTACATCACATCACAGAATGGGTTATATTTCAGTACTGTATTGAATATCTGCTTTCTGTAACTTGCATTATAGAAAGCCAATTAAATGTTTAATAAGTGCACTGCTGGAATAGATCTAGAGCGCCCACTGGTTAATTTTAATCAAATATTAATATCAGTTCTGTTATACAATTAATAATTCCTTCTCTCCATATAATATCAGTAACAATAATTGGCCTACCCTGACATATGCTTAATGTACCTACTGTGGGATAAGAAAATAATTAGAGCAGCTAAACGAAAAATCATTCACAATATTCATACTTTTTCATATTAGATATGGCGTCACTAAAATTACAAATCATATCGTTCTTAAAGAGCCTGACAAATAAAGCCAATAGAAAATGTGTAGTGAAGCCATAAAAGTATTCAATAACAATAATTATTATACTTGATCTTTGCACCTGCATATATAGACAAGCAAGGGATGGTCCTATCCAAAAACTGATCAAGAGAGGTGTCCATCCACAGTATAGCCTAAACATTTTGAGGGGCAAATATTTCGAGGTTCAGCAATGTTGCTAAAAATAAAATTTTCATGGATTTGCAAACACTCCCAAAATGTATTAGACTATATGGAGGTCTAAATATTTCGAGGCTAAAATTTTCACTGATAAACCCCAAAACCGTGAAATCAGCGAAAAATCTCCCCCTCGAAATATTTAGGCTATATGGTAGCTTGCAATGTCAAGAAGCCAAGGTATATGAAGCCATAGATGTACAACATATTACTTCTCTTGGATTGTGCCTGTACATTTTATACTGAAATACTGGCTCCATTAGAATATACTCGTATGCTATTCTAGCTAGATATTGAATGTTTTCCAGACCAGCTAGAAATGTGCTTACAACCTAGTTTAAAAGTTACAACATGCCCTAAGGCAATGATTTTGATGTGGCACTGCATGGCTCAAATGATTTATTATTCCTTACTCAGTGAAAAAATTTGGTGCTTTTATCACAAAGTGAACAATTTCATCAAAATTTGTTGCTTAGCTGCTCTACTACATATACAACAAATTTCAAGGCTCTCATCTCGCAACAGCAGTATCTTAGTATGGTTAGCTCAGAAAGTAAGTTTCTTAGTCTGTTCCACTGATACAGAAATCATGCTATCAAGAGTACATAATAAGCTCTTGATGCTATTGATGTGGGGGAAATGTTTTTTCAGCTTAATAATATTAAAGAGGAATGTCTAAACTACAAACCACTTTTTTAATTAGATGTTGCTGACTTTACACCTTTGTACCTCATCACAACCTAATATGGGTTTGTATTTATTTATTTACTTTATCTGGTCATTCTGAAGAAATTGCTATGGTGAGCAAAGGTCAGATATGCATATAGTGTGGGCGGTGAGTACGAAGCACAAAATCGCTCAGGTATTAAATCACCTGTCTATTATTATATGCACACCATGCCACCACACACATAGAAAAGTTACCTCGACCAAGACTCCTTGCAAGCATGATGAGCGCCTCTTCTTCGTTATCAAATATTTGTCTAATTAATGCGCGCTTAAATATTGCAATTTGTTTCTTTTGAATAATTAGAAAAATCTTTGCAGGTGGTATATAATTGCAAGAGTCTGTTCAAACAAATTGCATTGTTTAGCGTTGGATTGTGTAAAGTGGGAAGAAGGATATGTTACTTGGTGGATTAATTTAGTGTTAATATAAGAAGATGGAGAGGAGCAGCATTCACAATGTAGCTGGTATGTACGACATGGAAGAGACCATAGGCTCCGGACATTTCGCTGTCGTCAAGGTAGCCAGGCATGTCTTCACTGGCTTACGCGTGGCCGTGAAAGTCATCGATAAGTTGAAACTCGACGAAATATCCCGGGCTCATTTGTTTCAAGAGGTCAAATGTATGAAGTTAGTCTTCCATCCCAACATAATCCGCCTTTATGAAGTAATTGACACACAAACGAAACTGTACTTAATTCTAGAGCTTGGCGAAGGTGGAGACCTTTACGACTTTATTACCAAGCACGACAAGGGTGTAGATGAAGTTCTAGCACGCTCAATTTTTCATGACGTCGTGTCCGCCATTAGTTACTGCCACCGACTGCACATTGTTCACAGGGATTTGAAGCCAGAGAACCTTGTGTTTTGTAATGTCAATTCTACACCAGTTGTTAAGCTAACAGACTTTGGACTATCCCGTAAGTTCATGCCTGGTGAAATGTTGGACACTGCTTGTGGGTCACTGGAATATTCAGCCCCAGAAATATTGCTAGGAGAATCCTACAAAGGACCATCAATTGGTAAGTAGTTTACTTATCTAATAAAAGTGTATTGTTTGTATAAAGATGTTAAAAGATTTGTTAGTAATCATCATTATGGGTGTAACCATAGATAGTAGAGGCAAGTTTCACTATTTATGGTGTAACACCATTATTGTGTATACAGAGCAAAGATATTTCTCACCTAGCCTTGTTAATAACACATCACTTATGTACTGTGGTGTGTGCTTGTCCCTGTTTTGATGGCTCTAGTGCTATTGCATTCCAATGTATGCCTCTGTCAGTTCTTTCTTCAAAGAGTGGTCTTTATGGTAAATAGAGGCCTGCCAGGTTTTTTAACAGTGTAGTAAATTTTAGCCATGAATAAAGCCATTTTTAGTTTCTAGGATACAGTGTTAGTAGTATATAGTCTGCCAGGCCTCCCTCTTGATAATAACATTATATCAGGTCTCACTAATGAGTGATATACAGGGATGCTTTATGGTTGCAAGGACAGGTAGGGTATTAATTCATGACATCAACCAAATATGGAATATTACGGTGACCATCACATCAGTAAGGAATCGTATCCTCCACAAAAATGTGTTAACCAAGTTATGATGCTGTAATGATACTGTTAATGTAGCATGGAGGCATTAAGGTGGGACTATCAGATTGTAAAATATATGATACTCACATATTTGATGTTGGATCCTATTGCAATGTTATTCCAAATTTGGGTAATACTTTTACCCCTCTTTGTCATGTGCTGACTCCTTTGAAGCGTGGTCCTAAGAAAGTTAAAAAACAGCTAACTTGCTATCCTTAGCTTCAACACCATCTCTTAGTGTCATTATTAGAGGGGTGTCTAAATGTCACTGTTAAAAATTGGGTCCACAGGCAGGCTGAGCATGTTGTTAACACTTGGTTCTATTATGCTGTTGGGCATTGTATGGTAAACTAAAACTTGGCAATGGCAGTTTGTATTATTAGGAAATTCAAATTCTGGGTATATATCTTTTGTGAATTGTTTGTGGTATTCAAACTGCAATACTTTCTGAGAAATATTACTATTTGTGATCAAACCATCGTACACACAGAAATGACAAATGGTTGACATAAAAAGTTCTCTTTTGCTGGAAGCATTTCAATGCATCATGTAGTGAAACAGAATAGGCTGATAGTGTAGGCAGGTATATTAATGGACAGGAAATCCTTGACCCCACAAAGATGTTGAGTAGGTGGTATAATGACAAATAGTGGTTTAGTCTTTCCTGACTAGTTAACATGTTTCTAGGCTAGTTGGACTATATACTATCAAGAGAGAGTACTATTAACTCTTGATACTATTATATGATTTCATCAATGTAGTCAACTGGTTGAACCTTTAAACCTTTGTAATGAGGACAAAGATTTTGTATTATGACATATGCATTTCAGAAATTGACTAATGCCTCTTTGTCTCAGTAAAAATGAGCCAAAATTTTGTGTCCAATTTCAGAGAGGTTTCAGAATGCCAAAAAAATTTCCCTCAAAGAACACCTACTATGCAATATGTAGAGAGGTCAAGCTTGTCAGCACTTAAACAACTGTGACCCATAAGGCTGGTGGAAATATGTGCTGTTAGGAATTTTTTATAATGCAACCTTATTTAGCTATAGCAGGTTTGTGTATTTATGTTGCATGGAAAATTTAGCACTATTGATCAGGAAATATATTTACGTAATAATATATGATTGATCTGCAACACAACAGTATTTGTGTGGAAGTAATCGTACACATAGAAATGCCAAACACTTGACACAAAAGTTTAAAAGTTTCTGAACTATTTTGACATAATATTATGTAGTGAAGCAGAATAGGCTGCATACTGTAGGTAGGTGTAGTTGTGATCATTGGCCCCACAAAGATGTCAGGTAGGTGGTGTAATCACTAACAGTGGTTTAGTCTCTTCCTGACTAGAAGTGACATCACTAAACATGTCCCAATGTGGGCCAGGCTGGTATAGGGTTACTGGTATATGAATTTCCTCATTGTAGTCAACTAGGCCATCTGTGGATAATAGAAATCCTCCATGTTCTGGAAAGCATTTACAGTCTCAACAGGCCCAAGAGTAGGCCAAGCCCACGTAAATCAGTAATGGAATTAGAAGTATAAGAACATATCCAGCAATAGAACTCATGTCTGTCAAGCCTATCCATCATATTGTTAACAAATGAAATATTTTCGAGCTCAATAATACATTGTGTAATGTTACAAGTTTTCATTATCTTTTCCTGCTTCCCCTCTCTGGCATAGTGTGTCAATACAAATCAGATAGCCTCCATAAAGCAGTAAAATTGTACATACACAAATTGGCCAGGCTTAAATTACAAAGAGTTTAACAATAGTTCTAGGAGAATATGACAATAGTTTTATTGTTGTAGCTGCTGAAGCACTCCATATAATGATGTCTGAGTGTTTGTCCTAGCATTGTAAACATTGTGATATTCCAATGAACCCTGTAATTGCATCACTTATTATTATTTTTACTGCATATCTAAACATGTCCATTGGAGAGAGGTTCCACAGTGCATGGCAACATATTTATACACAAAGCAGTGTGCGAAGTAACGTTTGGTCACTGGACAATTTCCTGTCAATTACACCAGGTGTGAGCCCATAATTGAATTTGCCCAGAAATACTATCCTTTGAAAGTTTAGGATTGAGCTAGGAGGGAGGCCAGACATGATAGTATTGACATGTAATTAAGTTATGCGTTTTTTGGCTTGTTCTGACCACAAGGGTATTCCCAAGTTAACCTCTGAGGTTAACAGTTTACTATATTCTGCCAGCCTATTGTATCAGTCACCTGTACTGCAGTGGTAAAATTTATTTCACACACTGCTAAGAGAATAATTTACGAAACTTTTGTCACAAGAACCCAAAACAGCATAGATCAACTGTTTTATTTTGCTACAAAACACTGCTTTAAACTATTTACATAATATTTCCTTTGATTACTAAATCCAACTAGAAACCTGTGGTGGGGTTACTAAATAGTTAGTAACCTGTGGTCTTGCCAGTTGTTGTTTACTACACTCATCAAACGAAAATCAGCAAAGCCAGAACCTTACTTTCTGAACAAGACAGGCCGCTAGCGTTCAGCTAGGCATTCAGTACCAATGCCTGGCACGGTGTGGCGCTGACACAATAAACTTGACGGATGAATCTCAATGCTAGCACCCAGAATTTGCTTCTTAATAGCTTTGTACTTTCTCGAAAAGACAAGGATCTTTCTAGCCCGTTATAGTATCTATTTGATACTGGCACTGTAGTCATGCAACGCCTATGAATGTCACACCAGTGCAGTGGCACTGACATACCGGCGTATGATCAACTCGACTTTAGGATAAATCCCAGTGCTAGCACGCACAGTTTGCCACTCTTCCTTAGCCTAGGAAATTTTCTAAACCACTTAGAATGGGTCGACAAGGTTTCTATGCTATTTAGAGCCCCTCAGACAATGTGGGCTCAGCTACCCACAATTGATTACCTCGATCTGCAGACTGAAGTAATTAATTGTGAGTAACAAAGCCCACATCGTCTGTGGCCTCAGCCTGCCGGCCGAAGTAAGTAATTATGGGTAGCCAATCCCACATCATCTGAGGGGCTCTAAATAGCGTAGACACCTTGTCAACCCATTCTAACTAATACATAGTGTTTTCTCCTAGTATCATTTAAATTATTGGACATATGACAACAAGTATAATAGCACTGTATGAAGATTAGGGTTGAGTATCAAAGTATCAATACTTATACAAGAATACCTGATACTTTGTATCTGTGATAGGTAGAAAATTCTGATTCCCGGTGATCACATTATTCACCATTGTATCAAACCAGGTTTTGCCCTCCCTTGAACATTCCATGCTCACACATACATTAAAGTAGTGCCTTGTAGGTCCCTAGTTTTAGGAACCTTTGCAAAAATTCAAGTGTTTCATTCTCCAGAATCTCTTCAGGTAACTGTTGGACAGTGATACTGCTGTTGTTTTATGATGTTGTCTGCATTAATTAATTGTGGTTTTTAACAATTTTTTATTCTTTACTACCAAGTCAGTAGGTTTTTCATACAAGCAAGTAATCTTACAGGTTTTTGCAATTGACTTCGTCCCGTTTGCAGTAGAGTTCGTAGTAGAATTCGTCCCATTTGCAATTGAATGCATTTGATTTCGTCCCTTTTGCAATTGATTTAGTCACTTTTGCATTAGAATTCATCGCATTTGTACAAGAATTCATCCGTAACAAGTTTGCCACCGCAATAAACACGAAAACAAGATGTAGCAGCTACTCCGTGATATTGTTGAAGTACAACTGTTGTAAGCAACTGTTTATAAGGCGATGATAATTCTTCAGCTATGCAACAACATGCAACAACATTTGCAACTGTGCTTCGCCATTACTGCATTAGCGATGGGTGTGGTCACTCTCGAACAAGCTAATTAACTCTAATGGCTTCGTGTAAAACCAGCTCCAGTTGCCTTGTAGTGTCTCAAGTGGTATTCTCCATGGCGAAAATGATTCACGCAACTGGTTTCTTGCGGCCAATTTAATTACGAATCCTTCAACGAATTCTAATGCAAAAGTGACTAAATCAATTACAAACGGGACAAAATCAAATGCAAAGCTGACAAATTCAATTGTAAATGGGACGAATTCTACTGCAAAGATGACAAACTCTACTGCAAACGGGACGAAGTCGACAAATTCAATTGCAAAAACCTGTAGTTCTTCAATAGTGTTATAAATTTGGCAGACATGACAGTCCTAAAGTCTTAAGTAATAATAACAGCTCACTAACTGAGAAGCTGTCTGTTCGTCTGTTCATCTACATTCCACTTGAACTCTCGCATTCTTCTCACCAGCTGCTGCATGTATTGTAGCAGTCATTGTGTCTAACAAAACGCAACTTTTTAAAGTGTAGCAATAAAGATGTATATGATGCAAGGGAGGTTGCCTATACCTGCAACTATAGTGGAATGCACCATGACATCATGAGCACAAGACGGCCGCATTATTTGGGGGACTAATGTACAGGCACCTATGGAGAAATGACCATATTTCACTCGTGAAGCAAGATACCGACCAGTAGCAAACAGGTATTGGTAAAAAGTAACTAAAACCATTGCAAGCGAGCAGTATCTTACAGCATGTGATAAGAATTGTTTATTGTATTATCTTGTAACCATACCTGTTGCTTAGAGCTCAATATCTCCTTTCCTGGCTGAAAATATGATCGGTGAAAGAATTTTTCCATAGCCGCCTGTACATTGCTGACACAAACTCAAAAGATAAATCTCAGTGCTAGCACCCTACTTAATAGTTTTGCGGACAGCACAAGTGTCATTTAACTACTTGATACTGGCACTATTGTCACGTAATATAGCTATATTATGAATGTCACACTGGTGCAGTGGCACTGACACAATCAATTCTACTTGAGGATAAATCCCATTGCTAGCACACAATTTGCCACTTTTCTCACTCTTTCTTGACCAGAAAAAATTTCTAGATCACTTAAAACGGGCCGATATCAGTTTAGGGCCCCTCAGACGATGTGGGCTTGGCTACTCACCTCGGACTGTGGCCACAGTAATTAAGGCTTAAGCTTGTGGGTAGCCTTCCCCACATTGTTTTCGCATTCTAAATAGCGTAGAAACCTTCCTGTTCTAAGTAATACCTACCAACAATTCATGACTACAGTCTCCATTTGCAAAATGTTTTACCGCCTGTTGCTTTTTATTAAAAGCAGGTATACGCAACCATCTGTGGGTTGTGTGAGTAGCTGAACCTCATGAGTGTGTTGATAGGTCACTTTCTACTTGTCAATAGGTAGGGGTGGGTGATACAAGTAATAAAGTATCGAGTACTTCTTATGAAGAATTGGGAATTTCGATATTTGGTGATCACGTGATATTTTGCTTACATTGTGCATGCAAAACTATATGTGACACTAAAAATGAAACGTTCCAGCCATTACTGTAGTGTAATGCAAGCTTTACTCAACCCACCAGTCTTCACTGAGAAATTTTCAGCACTGTGAGGTTCACTAATTGGCTACTAAGCACAAAAATCACAAGTACTCAATATCAGTATCGATACCATGACAAAAGTACTTGGAATCATATCGAAGCAAAATTTTCTGGTATTGCCCACCCCTATGACAATAGGTCTAGTATCAAACAGTACAGTAGTACTGTTTAAGTAGGGTTTGCATCAAAAGTGACATGCACCGCCTAAAATGCCACCTTTAAAAATCATCCTAGAGACATCTTACTCCACGAAAATCACCTTTACAGAATAATATTAGTCTATCTAACATGAAATACAGCATTAAAAACAAGAAAACACTTACCGGTGACTGGATATAGAATTTTTTTTTTAAATCTCCAAAACTTGCACTGACCACAGTCACAAGCCTAGAGCCCAAACGAAGCAGTGAACGGTTACCATTTTACGCCACAGCAACAAACTCACCGGTGGGATGTGCCTTTTGGGGTTCCGACGAGTGTACACCCTGTGCGCCTTGTCTTTCCTTTTATCTTCAATCAGGTTGGTTATCTTCGAAACCATACCGAGGTGTTAATTTTCCGTATCAACACTTTTCTGTAAACACCACAAATTATTTCAGAAAGTGCTTATACTGCTGAAAGAGTGGGACACTTATAATTTCAAGTGTTGCACATGAAACATTAAGGCTGCTGAGTTGTCACTTCAACCTTTTGCATTCGCCTGGACTGCAATGGACGAAGAGATTTTGAGACGGACTGATACTCGATGGTTTGTTCCTCTGAACACACTGACTCAGCCACTCAGTGCCGGTCAGCTACAACATATTTTTTTGCATTTTTGTTTTGTGATGACTATGCAATTTATTTGAATTGTTCTAAGTGATTGTATTAGTACTTGTTCACAATTAATCTTTGTGATGTTTTAAGCTCATGACAATAGAGGTTTGGTCATAAGTCATTATTCATCCAAGGAACTGTTAACTTGTTCAACATTGACATGCATGCCAAGAACACACTACAAATTTAACTATATGTGTCCCGGAGCCTCTGTAATCCACAGCACATAGCATTTCCCTACTGTTTAGCTAAAACCAAGCTGTATCACAGGTCTGGCTGTTGCATTATTGCACACCATAATTATTATGGTTATGGTGTATTAGCAACCTCTATACATGACTGGGATTATGTAAATGATTGCCTGATGTCGTAAATATTCACAGTGGAAATGAGTCGATCAACATCACTTTGTTGGTAAACAATTTTAGGAAATGTTAAACATAACTTTAATGATCTCTGCATTGTTTATTACATGCAATGCTTGATTACAAACTTAAGGCTATGTGCACTGCAGCATGTGAACTATTCCAAGAATTGATCCTTAGTTGTCATAATGTAATCACCTCTTATTGTATTCATCTCATGTTAGTTCTAGGGTGTGACTGGTTGTGATATTGAATGATGTTATTATTGTTACAGATGTGTGGAGTCTTGGTGTGATATTGTACATGTTGATTGTGGGACGATCACCATTCTCCTATGGCAGTCCCAATGAGACACTAACACACATCATGGATGGGAAGTATTCCATACCCAGTACTGTGTCCACCCAGTGTAGGAGGTGTGTCTGTTAGTAGTGTAGTGTTGTGTGTGTTAGTAGTGTAGTGTACGTGTGTATATGTGTGTGATGCTGAATACAATGTGTGTGCATATGTGTACATGCCATGCTACGCCACGTACACTGTCTGTGTGCAGTTGTATGTGTCCTTACTAAAAGTGTTTGAACACTTATTTCACTTGAAAGAGAATGCCTTTATCACTACCAATAGGTGAGCCCCAAATGTCTATCATACATAACAATATTGTTGTAATAAGCTACTAAAGTGATAAAGCCACAAAGGAACATCACTACAGCTACAAATACACTACACTAACTATTCATGTAGTGTAGGTAGTTATTAATACTAATATGGCTCCAAACTTCCTTATCCTTTAATGTTTCAATAATTGTGTCTCTAGTGATAGCAACAGACTTGGTAGCATTGCCGCTATTTCCTTACACTGAACTTGTATAAATGTTACGGAAGTTATCACCATGGTTACATAATGGAAATGTTTTATAGTTTATGGTACAAATGAAATGATGTCCAAGAGTTCATAATATGAAGATGTTAAGACTTTAAAAGTACAATCAAAAGTAACTACAACTATAAAAATAAAGTCTTTGAGCAGAACTTAGTACAAAGACAACACAAGCTGCAGGTTCGAGGCTGCCTAGGTCCAGTCATGGATTTTTTCTCCTTTCTCCAAGGGTTCTCCACCTTTTCAAACACACTTTCTGTAACAACTTTCAACAGGCTGTAGGACCAGGTGTCCTACAGACCTTCAGCACTTGTGCTGTAAAGCCTTAATAAATAAAACAAGTGATATGTTATTATTGTTACAGTTTGATAACAAGTATGCTGCAAGTTGACGTTGGTGCTAGAGCAACGATGGACCAGATCTTGCGTCATCCATGGTTGACGTCACACAACCAGCCACCACCTTCTGTGCCACTGATGAGCAAGTTGGCTGAGATTCCTCATGAGGACAGGGACACTGTCCTGCATCGTATGGAGCAAGGGAATTTTGGTAGTAAAGATAGTATCATCGGGTGAGGAATATGGAATACTGTGTGCAGTGTCGTGTGTGTATCAATTGGTTTATTATAGTGTTGGTGAGCGGCCATTTTTACCAAATGAAAAGCAATTTGACACATTATCTATGGATTTACTCTTAAATTAGCACAATATTCTGTTTCATGCTCTCAATGGGTTCTTGTGTTAGAATGTGCTAAAACTATACATCAATGTTAAACTTGGTTCTATGGGTTGGGTGTCATCATATTCATTATTACTATCCAGTTAGGGCTTTTTACAATCTTCACATCATAAATAAAATAGTGCCATTTGCCTGTGTGGATGGTATAGGTAAACATGTGCATTAGCCTTGTAATATGAAGTGTCCTGAGGATGTTAACAACTATTCATTCTTTACATGGACACTTGTCATGTATTTTATGTCACAAAAATTACTTGAATTTCTTGTTAATTGTGGTATGAGATCAAATGTCGTAACAACAGCTGATGTACACAGAAGCATTAGAAGTGTAGTTTAGGTAATAAATGGCTTCTTACTAATCTGTAATGATCAGTGATATCAAATTACTGGTGCACTTGTATGGATTGTGTTGTTACACTTATCCCTTTACATTAGGACCATCCTGGATACACCATACAGTAGTACTGCAGCCACTTTTTTCCTGTTAGCTGAGGCTGAGCTACATCGCCGATTACACAAGGAGCACTCGATCATTGATACACCTTTGAAAAGAAAACTATCTGTGCCTGCCAAGTTCCAGCGAATTGGATTTTTATCCCCAAAGTATGTCTGTGATTGCTAACTTGTAATACAACTATACTCAATAGAAAGCCTGATCAGTGTTTAGTTGAGACTTGTAGGGTTTGTACAACTGTATCTATTGACTATATTGAACGCATACATAGGTAAATCCTATCATATTGTGACAGAGTATATATACCATATATGGCAGTGTCTGATTTTCTACTTGAGTCACTACATCGTATGTCAACATTACAGTTGTGTAATACAGTAAACTACTTACCACAGCAATTCTATGTATTGCTTGTATTATCACTACATAGAATTGTATGGTAATTTGTAGAGCCCCTAGTCTTTAGTTGTGCACGACGGTTGGGAATAAACACCTTTTTATTTTCATGCTGCAGGTTTCACTCAACTGGTGATTTTCCAGATGGTGATGCAAAGTCACCTTTGCCACGAGGCATTGGGTCAGCAGAGAGAGGTGTCCTCCGTCCCAGGAAGAACCCGTCTACCCCCAGTCCTGTCAACACAGATACACCAGCAAAGCAGACATACCGACGCATCACCACACAGTGCGACTCCCCCCTGGAACAGTTGCAAAACACCACACCAATAGGTGGTGCAGCTAACAAATGGGTAGGACCTACTTCATCATTCCCTCTCAGCACTTGGGACAGTCAAGATGAAGACACCAATACAACAGAAGATCTTGCACCAATTAGTAATTTCCTTCACAGCAAAGGGTTGAGAGCTCGGTTGTCTACATTTGAAGAAGAAAGTGAGAGTGAGACATCAGTTCAAACAGGTGGAGGTAGTTCACGTGCCTCACCAGTCCCAACCATGTACCGCCCCAGTGCCATTCTGAATACACCCTCACCAACCCTGAGGGAACGATCAAGCAGCATCGATCGTGTGAGGTCAATGCAAAGGAAATCACCATCCATGAAAAAACAGAACTCTTTTAGCCGAAGTGATGGCAGCGATGATGCTGAATCTGAAGAAGACGATGAGATAGTAGAGTTGCTCACAGCATCAGGTAACTACTCTAACACTCTGTCTATGTTGAGAAAACGTTTAGAGCGTGGTTCACCACACCTCAGTCGCAAGTCACCCACATACTGTTGGACTGGTAGTTCTGATGAGGAAGGCACTTCCAAGTTGGATGATAAGCATAAGCGACGCACCAAACAACGCATGCATGCAAGAGCCAAGAATCGGATCAGGAGAGTAGACTCTGCCAGTTCTGATGATGGTAACATAGAACCAAGTAGGAAGAAGTCACTACTAAAACACAAATTTCCAATTAATGTCACAGCTAAAAATGCTGAGAACAATAGAAGATATTCCAATGATGATACAGGTGATACTAATGCCGATGTGCTTCGGGAATTGATGGACCTGAAGTCACTAGCTAAAAAGATTGAGTTGAGTGATGATGAATTTGATGCTGATAACTACAGCATTTCTGAAACAGACTCAAAAACTGATCTGTCAAAAACTGACCTCTTACAGGGCCTCGATACTGTGGTCCCAATGCAAGCAATTCGAGAGTTGCCTTCTCCCCAGCCTACTCCAGTTGCTAATGTTTCTCATTCTAAAGAGTGTAACGGACGTGTGCTCACCCCTAGTGTGGTGTCATTACACGTAACAGACCACCCAGCCAACCAGCAGTCAATGCAATCCTTTACACACAAGAATGACTCGATCCGAACTAGAGTCTGCGATGTACTGTAAGTCTTGCCACACTTAAAAAACATTTTGTATGTTATTTAATACTATACTAACTTTTTTATGTATTATTATTTATGTAATTCTGCAAGAGAATTGAAAAGCTGACCTTAATATTTGTCATGATGTAAATACAATGCAACTTGTACACTATGTAGACAATCTATAATGTGTGTATGTACAGTATTTTATTTTATTACTCTTTTCTTCATTGGAATTGTTATGGCTATTTGTATTCATATATGGATGTAATGGTAGTTAGTATGTGTAGTACTTTATCAGCTTGTCCTAGCTGTAGAAAGTCTTGGATATGTACACACACAATGAATGGGTTGATTACCTTAATTCTACCAGTCATATCCAGGCATACAGTTGCTGTCATAAACTTCGACATGGTAAATTGCTATTGTGTACAAAAACATTTCACATAATTATTAGCCTTAAAAGGATGCACATACTTCTAGTTTGATGTGGGTAGATGTTTTAAAGTCTTCCTCCATTAACTTTAGGAATTCTATATACAAACACATTTTGATGCATCATTGACTTGGTCAATACACATACTGCATACCTGATCCTATCTGGTCGGATGAAAATCTCTGCTGTAAACTGTGAAGGAGATAGCAGAACGTATATACACAGTTGTACAAGACAAAACCACCTGCAAAGTATAGGCACCTATTGTTTATGTGGCAGTGGTGACGTCAGGTCGTATTTGCCAGTATTTTGTTAGCAGAAAAACATTGGCAGAAATAAATGCATCCTTCTTCAGTGTTACACTGCTTTCAAGTACATGCTGGGAAATACTTGAAAAATACCAAGTATTGTAATATTTTCAAATTGTACTATGATATTTAGTCTCTACACTATCGTGATGGATGTAACACTAGTTCTATTCATGCATGAACCATATTCTTGTCTTTTCAAAGGAGCAAATGTAAACAATGTGTAAATTAGTCACACAAAATGTGTACAAGCTGATCTGTCATTTAGATAATATCATGATACGTATCCATATCGTTATTATGATGTTTTGATCACCTTTTGCTATCGCCCAGCACTATTATAGCTGGATGCTAATCTTACATAATTTTATGTTCTAAGTGATAACAGTAAAGGATTTCATATCTGTGGTACTGATGAAATAAAATGATCTACCAATGTACATAAAATAATTTTGGCTGCGAACACAAAATGCAAAAGTTATCAATCCTATTATTTTTCATTCCATTCATGGAACTGATTTTTCACATGTCCACATTAATGAGAGAATAAGTATGACTGTTCTATTAAAGTGTTTTGATGCCATTTGCAATGGACTTAGGATGTGTGATGACCTGACAATGTCTGGACTTGGTAAGCATAACAATTAAGTAACCTGGTACAGGCATGAATGGCCCAGCCAAACATCTTCTATGCTAAATCTGCTATAACTCTAGCAAGATTAAGACAAAGTTTGTGTGAAAATTGTTAGTCAGACGTGCTGTAGTGTTATTTTAAAACTTGTTTATGTGCCTAATAAGGTCAAAATCAGTTCACATATACAGCAGGGACATTAATTAAGACACAGCCACTATAATTGCACCCAAACATACATGAAGCATGTGTAATGATGTACCGCCTTAGTTTTGTTGAAATGTCATTTATTCACCATAATATACAGGTACAGGACATGGTACTAGCCTTTCCATGATGGTTGTGGTATCGATGGCTGACAATTCCAGAGTGACCTCTGACAATCCAGCATCTTTGATGTCCTCCGGACTATTGTAGACTGCCATCACCTTGTGATCTGTGTAGTGTAACAGTGAGGTGATTGTGTAGTGGAACCTTTGAATGGTGGCTGAGCCATTTTGTCAACTTGCAAACACCACAGAACACACACACACACACACACACACACACACACACACACACACACACACACACACACACACACACACACACACACACTTAAAACTCCAGCCTATAACATTGTCATTACCTGTTTAAAGCCAATATCCATCATTTCTGGATGCCCCAACATTCCAAAGGCAAGGAATACCAAGTTATATACCAGTTTGTCAGCAAGTCAGAGTTCAATAGAAGGGAATCACATCACATGATGCCATTGAACAATGAAGTAGAAGCATAGAGGCTGAATAGAGTGATTGATGAGATACTCTTATGGAGCAGTACTCTAGTTATAACAGTCAGTTACTCTATTCATACACTTTCAAATTAGTATTGTTGACCATATGAAATAAAAATTATGATGTTTATTTACTACAATATGCTTTCAATACCACGCAGCCTCGCCTACAGTGACACCTAGAGACTCGAATAATTTGGCAAGACATTACCCAAATATGCCTTCCATCATATACACACTACACACACACACACACACTACACACACACGCACGCACACACACACGCAACACACACATGCAAAACACTACACACACACACGCACACACAGAGTGTAAGTACATGCTACACACAATATACGTACCTTTGTTTTCTGCCAGATAATGAGCCATTATGTGGCGCATCTCTTTGTTTAAGAATTGAAGCCGCCACGTGTAGCAGTCAAATGACAGTGACAACCAACCTAAGAACTTTTTTGACAGAGCTGAGGTTGATTTGATCAACAACAACGGCAGAGATGTAAAGCCAGCCACCGTCTGAATATCTTTTGCCAAACAACACAAGTATGCCACTAAAATGGGAACCTCCTTTCTTTGTTTAATGGTGAACACAACCACCTTAACAGCTCTGGGTAAACCTGTTAATACAATGTGGCAGACTTGATACAACAACTACACATCTCACCTTCAAGGCTCAGTTCATTACAGATACTTATTCTAGACTTTAACAAGTCAACACTGCTACCATCATCCATCATAAGTATGTTACTGGCCTACAAGGGTGACATAGCTGGTAAAATAAAGAATATATAAGGCCACCATTATTATAGTGCTTGTTTCCCCATCCCTAGGTGCAGCAAATACAAATGTGGGTTGGAGGTGACCATTGATCACACACTCACGTATACTTGTTTGTGTATATGACTGTTCTATTAGAGTATTTCCATCTTGAAAAGTGCAAGCCTGTAAAGCTATAGCAGAGAGTTTAACCCATTCATTACCCTCTGACATATGCATTTACCTTCATAAAACATGACAAACAATTAATATGTAGTATTACCATTTGACTCCTGCTATATGTTACAGATATATCCGATTATGAGTGTAATAACATAACTATACTATTTCCTGGGAGTGCACTACAGTTTACAGATATTGAAATTCCTGTATGAGTTCCTGTGAGTGAGTTACTTTGTTCCTGTTAGTGTGCTCAAGGTTTAGTCGGAATTTAACTTTATAGCTAAACTGTGGCGATTAACATTTTTACTAAGCAGCGGTTTCCAGTGGTATGAATTGGTGGCACTGTGTGGCATGCAAGGGCTAAAAGTGACAAGGATTACTCCTGAGTCCTGAGATGGCCAGATGTTATTGATTCTCCACCATGTACCGTTGGGACCTCAGCTGGGACCTCAGCTGGGACTGATTGCCAGAGTGACTGAGAATAGATACAGACACTGTACCATTTTATACAGGTTAAGTGTTGTACTGGTGTATTTTTGTATTAACATTTCTATATTTGGCTATTTGCTCATTGGTAAATAATACCATTTGTGGTTGATACGATGTCATAAACTAGCCTGAGTGGTTTCCGCCACAAGGTGATAATTTAGTTATCACTGGGTGATAAATAACTTATCACACAGTAGCAGAGATGATACAGTAGTTACCACCCGGTGTGGCACTCTGATACTCCCACATGCTGGGATTTAAACATATATGTACATAATATCAAAGAAATGAAGCTATCCAATGGTAGAGTATTACAACCCACATTACTATATACAGAATATTTGATGATGTCACTATATTACATCCCCCTCACCACAAACCACTGAATAGACAACCACAACAATATCAGCATTACAAAAGGGAGGTCACATCGAGTATATATTTCATCAGAAACTCCACCATGACTGCTATTACTACAACAGTACTATTGGCTTTTGGGGTGCTATTGCCACTCACTACTGCCAGCAATCAGAATGGAGGCAACCTTACCACATCACCAACTGTTGTAATCTAGGATATGGTCATTTTACTTTCACCTTCTCTAGGAATCCTAATCCTCCAGGGGTGTATGTTATCTATGATTTTTGTGGTAATGATGACACGAGAGCTGATGCTTATTGTGACACTGTCAATGGAGGAGGAGGATGGTTAGTGGTACAGAGGAGACGAGATGGAACTGGAGACTTTAACAGGAAATGGGTTGAGTATGAAAATGGATTTGGCAGACTGACTGGCAATTTTTGGTATGGACTGAGAGCCCTCCATTGTCTCACTGGTCAAGGTGGTTGGGAGATGAGAATGGACCTTAGATTAGCTAATGGCAGTCATGTTGTCCTACAATATACACAGATGAAGGTGGTTAAAAGCTTAACCGTGGTTAGCACACAAAGAATCAAGGACGCCTCCAGCCAATCACGCACGTGATGCAGAATGCGTCATTTGTTGACTCGTGTGATCGAACTTCAACTTGTCGTGCGTAAAAGTGCCCCGCCCACTCCCAACCCTGTTCTACAAATTCCACCACATACTCCCTTACTCCTAATAGACAAGGAATAAGGTGAAAGGTCAGACCCGTCTCTACAGCACGGGCTATGGAACTCTCGCCCAGATAGGCTCAAGTTAGCTGCAGGGGCCAAAAATCCAACATCGAGTCATACAGGTTACAACAAAGGCTCGAAAAGCAGCTACGTGCCTGTCACCGATCTGCGCTGAGAGGGGATCACGTGACACCGGATCACATGATGAAACAACCTGACCACCTGCCAAAAATATAAATGTTGATGCCACTAACATCGACAACCACAAAACGTGATTCGACAAATGTGCTAATTTAAAGTTGCATCAGCTACTGACAAGTACAAACTAACTGTTGGAGGATTCCAGGGGACCACTACTGATCCAATGGTATATCACAATGGAATGTACTTCACCACCAAAGACAACGATAATTATCAAAAAATAATAAGCAACTGTGCTGTAGGTAGCAGTAGCCACCCCAATGGAAGATGGTGGTATAAAGGTTGTTGGTATGTAAACCCCAACAGTATCTCTACAGCTTACATCAACTACCAGTGGCACACTCTACCATTTGCGGAGATGAAGATCAGGCCGCTCCATTGTAACAATTAACACACAACATTTGAACAGAGTGTATAGTGCCACAATGTTATTGTACATTAATGTGTCATTGTTGTTTATTCCAAGTTTAGGTCAATGTTTTTTCTCTCTCCCTATTTTCATGGATGAAGGATTTTTGAGGATCACAGACACTCATATTTTGTACAGAATAAAATTCACAAGGATAAAAATTGGCGGACATCCAAGCTAGCACACAAAATCCACAAAATTTACGTCTATTGAAATTTGTGCATACAATATAATTATGGGACTATTGGACTGACATATTTTTCACATTCTGTGATTGGATTAACTGAGTCTCACTAGTCTAGTAGGGAACCCACTAAACACTGAATACAAGTACTGGAATATGCAAAAACTGTCTTGATAATTAATCATGTTTGTAGTGCAATAACTTACCCTGGTGCATAATTTTGCAGGGAATTAACACAACTGCCATAGTTAGCTAGTTATCAAGTTGATGATATTTTTCAAGATATCCTAGAGCAAGTTCAAGAAGCAAGATAGTCTTGCGTGGCTAGACCTGTATTTCAGTACAGGGCATGTTAATTATTGCGCTTGCTAAAAGATCTCTAATTGGTTAGCTAACCCCATGTTGAAATAGAAGTCGGGCACCATGCAAGATCAGCTTGCTACTCAAACTCGCGCTCTAGGAATATCTCTAAGGAGTTGACTAACTATCACTGTCACGGTAAGGAGTAAATGTTGTATAGCTAGTGGTATAACAAACAGTAGCAATATTCTGATTGGAAGATCTGGTCTTATTGCCCATGACAGTAGATTTGATTTTTGTCACGAACACAAAGCTGCATGAATACACTATCAAATTTCACTGTCAAATCACTTGGGCTTGAGTGGTCTGCTTTTGCTGGCTGCTTTTCCAAACTCCAGTGGTGATCCATACAAGCAGTCTGGGGCCTCGATGGAGCTCTGGCCAACCTGGGGAAGGCTGTGTGTGGCTGTACAGCTCCATGGTGTTGAAATTTGTTTTCATTTTAGCCAATAAGCCCCGAATGTCCCACAATTAGGTCTAATTCATCCTCATAAATTTTTTGAACAACCTCTTGCTATACCCATATTGGAGCTTGCCTCATATAGTCAACATCAAGCTTAAAACTATCTGAAACTTAGCGGTTGGCTACTTGTAAAGTGGATGATTTAGAAGGTGCATAAAGCTTCAACCATTGGCAGGCTACAACACTCTAAATGGAATTTCTCAGTTACATAAAAAGCTGTCTGTCAGTTCCTTTGACAACGTCCAACAGTTTTCTCTGCACGTAGTAAAGTGGTTTTGTGCAAAACAAAGTACTCATCACGTAGGACTACAACACTTTTATAACAGCTGTTATTCATCATGTATGATTCCTATGATGCTGCAGTGTAGCAAAATTTCACATATCAGAGCACAGGTAAACAATATGACATTCATTCTGTGTCTTTCAACCATTGTGTTTTCATGCATATAGTTCACTATACAGTACATAGTTGAAGTTCTCTTCTCAAATATGTACAGGACTTATTATACATATGCAGTCATTCTGGCTCTTCTGATGCTTAAGGTTACGGGATACTGTAAACCCCACATGTACACTATCGATCATTTTTCATGATTAGGGGTTTGATTTTTCTTAATGCATTGTTATCAAATATTTATGCATTCTTAACTTCTCATAAATCGACATGGAATTCAAATGTTGTTATGGAAACATGAGTTGTCCCCATGCCAAACAGTGAAAACTGTGAACCAAAAATCAGACCAATGAAGAACCATGAGAACTTACTAACAATTCTAAGGTTTGAAGAACATCACTTGTGAGGGACTGACAAGAGGATTTGTGAATAATGTGTATAGTTGCTGAAATATGACTACAATATGGCCTAAAGCAAGACACTGTGGTCACAAAATTAATTTTAAATTGATATCACAAGCACTAGAAACATTATTTCTAACAAATGGCTCCGTCAGGACCTAGACAAGAAGCCAGACTAGTAGTCTGTTTATACAAAATGTTAACAACTAGTTTGACAGTCCTGATTTTTGGTTCAAGAAAATATCGCCATTAGTCAGCAAAACTACGCATGCGCTTACAGGTGCGCCAGTTGCTAAGTGTGTTGTATCTATGTTATCTTGTACTGTTACGTGTGTTTTCTTGTACCTTGTAACTGTCCAGTCAGCACGCTATTATTCTCCCAACAATTTAAGCCTGTTACCAGCTGATACAAAACACAACAACACCAAGCCCGCCTTAATTACGTAATAAAATTTTTGTTTGACAGTCGCTCACTATCCCGTAACCTTAAAGTGTTTCTCAACGTTTTGGCTAGGCTAGTGGTAAACATGCCCTACAAGCTCTGCCTTCTGTGTTTACCCTCCAGTGCAATACAGCATTAAATGTTTCGATATGTAGCCTGATGGCTCAGAACAGAGTGCATACATAGTCTGATTTAAGAATAATTATCCCTAAAATGTGATTAATCAGTTTTTGATAGGTGGATGAAGTTGGGGGTACAGGCCCGTAGCCAGGGAAGTGCTCCGAGTAGCTTATTCAGTACTTGTAACGCAAGATCGAGATACTCTTATAGAGCAGTCAACCACTCTAATAGAACAGTCACAATTTCTTTTAAAAGCTGTATGTAACAACTGAATATATTTACAAACATATTGAGATTGCCTAAACTTGAGCTTTCATTAAATAAAAAAATTTGGGGGACAAGCCAGCCCACGAATAGCATCCATGCTTCAACTCCGTGCAATGTGTAAATTTCATTGCTTAAGACACCCTTTGTTCTGCTCCACTGCCCTTGTAGAGTGCTCAATCTTTCCCAATCTTATTCACTGTGACATTCCAATATATTATGTTTAGACACATGCATGTACAGTAGCAGTAGAGTTATTTTTCCAGATGTCATCCATACATTAAAAATTGTTATTTTTATTGACTGAAATGCCACTAAATTCAACATTTTAGTATCTATTTTCAAGGGGGGGGGGGGGGGGGGGCATCTTTGCATGATGTGACTGGGCCTGCGAAAACAGGGCATGTGGGCACAAACTATATCCCGTCGCTCTACAGGTCATATCTCAGAACTGGAACAGAATATTTGCATTCTGTAGCTTGCATCATAACACCAATCAAATGTTTAATGGTACAAAAAGTTATGAGTGATGAAAGTGTGAAAAAGTAGGCAAAAATCATGTGCCCACATGCCCTATTTTCGCAGGCCCAATCACATATAATCTGAATCATTCTGCATAAAATGGTCCACTTTTCTTCTAAAAGAACCTACCCAGATAAAAGTCTGGCTACGGCCCTGGATGGGTTTAAATTATGTTTGAGCTGCTAAGAATCTTCAAACACGCTAATAGAGCAGGTGCCATGTTCATTATTTATTTGTTCACCAGTTACAAAGAAAAGTCATTAACAGCTGGATCAAACCCCCTACCATTGAATACTCGTTCTTTTTGGACCTAGTGTAGCTTGTGATCTTATCATTATCAAATCTCTTCTAGTCTCAGCCCACATCTACAGAATCTACACTGTCCTTATCTTAGATGTGTACTGATAATCAGATCAGCTATTGGTTGACAAGTGTGCATAACGTGAATCACCACAAGCATACAAAGAGCACTGAAGTCCAAAGTTACTCTCATTACATGTACAAACTTTCAGCGATATAGAAGCAACTGGGACAAGTTACAATTGAATTTTTTGTCTTTAAATGTATACGGGGAGCCAAATTCAGCTTTAAAGTATTATTCATGCTTAACTGATTCCAATCCACTAAAATATTTCTGAGATTAGCAATCAGTATTCTCATATAAAAGACCATTTAAAAATTAGACTACTATTAGATGTTGCTTCAGCCCAATAGGCGCATTTTGACTACTATTAGACGTTGCTTCAGCCCAATAGGCACATTTTGACTACTATTAGACGTTGCTTCAGCCCAATAGGTGCATTTTGACTACTATTAGACATTGCTTCAGCTCAATAGGCGCATTTTGATCTACCGCATTATGTAAATGTACACATCATGGATTTACTTTTGTCTTCCACTGTGTCCCATTTCTCTTTGCTGACAGTGCATTTGTAATCAGAATCGTCTGTATTTTTTTTGTAAGGACTGGATTGATTGCAGAGGCACTTCTTGCACTGTTATTTGTTTGTAATGCTGAACATAGTTGGAAATGAAGTGTAACAGTCACTTCACTTTTCAGTGGTTGCTAATTGGAGTGCGTGTTCTGGCAAAAATATTAAGTCTGGTGCCACTCTTTCTTTTGATGTGGTATGCACAGTCATAATAATAAGTACACGGAAAACTTAGAAACTTTTAAGTTTTGAAAGGGATGAAACAAGGGAGGTCACCTTCACCTGCAGATGTACTGGTAGGCATTTAATCCCTATTCAGTCTATAGCAATGACTGAAGTAGGGGATTAAATGTTCACTAGTGTATCTTCAGGTATAGGCGACCCCCTTTGTTTCATTACTTCTATGATCCCTAATTGAACTTAACGTCGTTGCTATTTGGTCAGCATGTCTTATGCTAAAAAACATGTTTAAAGTGTGAGACTAGCTTGTGGTGTATCACTGGACTGGACTACTGGACTCACATAAAATTTGCTCAAACACATTTTTTCAACCACTAAAAGTGATTTCATAGAGTAGTATACCACACTTGAAGCTAGGGCTCTCCTCTCCATGTCTTGTCTTGCATAAAAAAGAGGCACATGTCTATCTTTTTTAAAATTAGGCATTACAGTGCAAGTGCTGAAGGTCTGTAAGATACTTGGTCCTACAGTCTGTTTAAAGATGTTATATTAAGTATGTTTGAAAAAGGTGCTATATAGTTTTGGAGGTCTATAACTTTGGTTTGAACCCTGTTACACTCGCTGTATTTTTTTTGAAAATATGTGTAACCTTCCTTCCTATTTGAAGTGTGTGCATTGGGAAGCAATTCTTTAACACTGCATACTCATTGCTATTTACAAACATTATAACCAAAGAGCCGGCAATGCACAGACTACAGGTAGTTTCTATATCATAATGGTGTAAACATATATGTGGTGGCTATTTTAAAAAAGAAGGCTAAATTAGATAAGACGGCAGTGTTAACAGTGCACAGTGCTTGAAACATTGCTAGCAGTAGGCAAATTATGATAAAGAACTGCACCAAAGTTTTAGTGTAGTTTTTGTGATCAATGTACAAGTTTTATGTCTCATGGTGAATGGTGTCAGTTTCTAAGACACTTATTTTAGTTAAATCTGGCAATAAAAGGCAAGAAAACAAAAAAAAACTTGAGTCCACTAGTAATCCTGTCCAGTAGTCCTGTCCAGTAGTCCAGTCCAGTGAATGGATACACCCATTAGCTTGCTCCTCAAACTTGCTCTAAGGATATCTCAAAGAATATTGTCTACTGACAAGTTGATTGGTAGTTAACTATTGCTGTCACATTCCCTGCACTGCCTGCAGCATTACTACACACCAGGAAGCGTTGTATAGTGGCATAATGAACGGTAGTGAAATACAGTTTTCGCATATTCCACTGCTTATCTTCAGCATCTAGAAGTGTGCCATAAGGGTGCTTACTAGTAAGACCCTGTAAACCCAACCACAGAATGTGCAAAAAGGGCACTAATACCTGCAACTTGTGCAGAGAAACACTGGTCTGGCCACCAGATATACAGAGGTTTACTCACCCTGATATGAGTAGTTAGTTTCTTAGAGTACTGCTTCAAGTGGCTGTAGTTGAACTTGTACAGTTGATTGACCCAGTGTAGTCTCCATGTTTTGTATAATAGCTCTAGTGGAACCATATATGGTGGAACACACACGTTACACAACATACTCTAAGCAGTCACATCTCACCCGAAGAAATCGTAGATAGTTGACTAGTGCTTAGTGAGGGCTCTGCACTGGCGCCACTGTCTTCACTGATTACTGGCAGGACATTAGCTTCCTCGATCCCTACAGAGAAAACTCTATATTCTGCAAAGCTCAGTCGCTACTCACTTGGCGTTCTGGCCTTTCTTCTAGAGGTTGAGTAAGGTGTCATCCTCCTTCCTGAGCGAGTCCTAGAACTACTGGCCTCTGAACTGCTCGCCATTTATATCTCCAAGTTAAAAATTCCCGCCCTGCCAATTAGTTTATTTCTAGTTCATTAGCGCTAACGGAAATTATAACTTGGGAGTAATAAAGCGCCAAGTGGAAAACGAATAAAAGCTCAGCACTAGTAGAACAGTGATTCACTAGTTATTATTATTGCAGTTACTACAGTGAAGTATTCTTGTAAAGGATGAGTGCCGCGGAGTATAAGGTGTCCGATGCTGGGTCGTGGGAGTCAACACGAAAGAGGCTGGCGATGAAATCGGCCTTCTATAGCCCATTCTTCAGGATAGAATGGGCAATGTGGGCTAATGAACAAGCTTTGTATGGCGGCTTAAGTGAGTTACAAGTTTGCTAAACAAGTCTTAAATTTTCGTTGTTTACAGTCACGTTTTTTGGTGCACTGTTCGGAGCAACTATGACATTCATTGAAGGAGACACGCTACCATCAAGATACGGGTTCTACTCCCGTTACATTGTCCTGTATCCTTCAACCATATTATTACATGATAGTATTGTAGGAGGTATGCAGGTGGAGGCGTAGAGTACATACTACATCATGGCTTCTACCCTGGTCCCTTAATGTGTATTCAAACAGGAACAGTTAGTACAAGTTCTAAGAACACAACTCTTATTCACATTATGGTATTCAGCCCATACAAGGTCGAAGTACACAATAGTATTGCTGTGTGCACTTCAAGGGCTTTTGTTTACCATTTGTCATGATAACAAATCAATGGCTTCTACTTGCCATATACATGATATGAAAATGTTGCTCGTTGGGAAATTCTGGTCATGCTTGTCCGGGCTAGATTTTCCTCTTGCCCACTAATTGGAAAAAAGTTGACATGCAAGACTATATGGGGAATTGTTTGTGATTGTTACATGTCAATCTGTCCTAGTTTCCTTGACAACTTGGCCAGTGCACTGTCTCCAATTATTGTCTTTGTTGAATATCCTCGTAGTAATCGACGGAACAACAAACGCACTCCAGAACGACTGTGAGTTGTGTGTATATGATAGATTTTCTATACCTGAAGAAATGTTTTTTTTTTGTTTTTTTAAACCTTTCAGTATTGATATTGAGTAAATCTGTACATATCCCCAAGCCTTGCCTTACATTTCCTTTAATGTATGTCTAAGGCAAGGGAATAATATGTTGTACAATTTTGTATATATGCCAATATGTCAACTTGTCAAAAATATAATACTTGACTAACACCTGGGTCATCATTGTGCAGTATCCTGCCTGCCCAAAGTTCTCACACATTACTTACAGATGTATATTCTATTGTCAGGCTTCAAGGGTTCATCAGTCCTATCATTCATTTCACTCGTCTTCTTGGACGTAACTACCTCATCAGATGTGTAGTCTTGTGGGCGTAAGTGAAGTTGTGTAGTGTTGTAAATATTTGTAACCCAACCTATCTCTTCCTCACCCCTCCTAACTGTCTACTGGAGCACTAGAGATACTGTACAAGTAGTACAACTTTTTGAGTTCACGAATTTCATGGCTGCTTACCAATATTTTTTTTAATCCTTAACCATTCTATGGCTGCTTGTGTGGTGAATGAGTAATCCTCAATATTGCCTTTTGTGTACACACATTGAAAACTTAGGCAAAATCTGCTCAGTACATTTTCACGTGTCACTACATATAGCTTTGGTGGGGAAAAAACTTTGGCGAATTGAAGGACAATTCACCAAATTTGTCAATGTTTTACCAAAAGTTTTTTACTATATGATATGTTGTAACAAGTGCTCTTGCTCCGTTTAGGTTTTCCATTCCTTGCTTCTTCCTTCTGTCCACTGTGTTTGGAGGAATGTGCTTAGTACTGGCTGGAATATTATACTTTATAGTAAGATTACCTATCTGTTTTATGTATATTGTATTTGTGGTTATATTGTGTATGCACACGCATGTGTGTGTGTGTGTGTGTGTGTGTGTGTGTGTGTGTGTATGTGTGAGGCAGCATAGCCAAGTGGCTAGAGCACTGGCCTGGTAATCTAAAGCAGGTAAGCGTCGCAAAGCGCTTGCAGTGATTATGGGCTCCTGTCAAGGTTTAATGCCTGGTTATGCAAGTTGTTGTCGTTTCTTGAGCAAGAAGCTTTACTCAGTCTATCCAATTGTTTACCTGGTGACCTGGTGTCAACTAGGGAAGCAGCCCACCCAACTGTAACATCAGTGGGTATGTACTAGTGACTAGTATGTACTTACCTAGCAAATTCCAACCGTCCATGTCTCACATAGTGGATGAAGGTACAAGTGGGACTTCAGGTGCCCACATCATCACCTGGTACAGCCTTACTAGTCCTATCCCAGGAGGATGACTCATAACACCTATGTAGTGCACAGCTGGTTCACTAAGTTACATGAAGGTTCAAGTTATTGACCTGTTTTAATACAGTCTGATTACCGTATAGCGGGAAATTTTCGAAAGGTTAAATTTTCGAAAAATTCGAAAATAATGTGTTTTCGAAAATATTTTTTTCGAAAATATAGCAAGCAATAGCTAGTACATCCCGGCTTTGAAGTGACAATCAAAGAAAGTATAGTTAGCTATAAATGAAGTTTGCGAGTGCACACATGCATAGTTTCTGCTAATATCAGTTAGTTATAGGCCTAATGTATTATAGCTAGGCACTGGGCCACACACAAGTAGCTAACCATATACGTACCTATACCACGCATACGAGCGAGCACGAATGACACCACGAGTCTTGAAGCCTACAACTATAAGAGCCAGAAATTACTAGGAAAGGCAGCAAATATCTAGACAGGCTGAAAAAACGCCATGTACTTTATAGCTATGCTCGATCCGCATACCACTGAATTAAGGCAAAGTCCGCCAAATAACATGGTTCAACCTACGAAGGAAGACCCTAGGGTAGCTAGATGAGATTCTATCAAAGCCAGATTGGGCTTTTATCTAGACAATCAAAGCAGCAAATTCTAGTTATGTACGTGATCAACGCAACCACTTCCTCCGTGAATTAATTATCTACGGTGCGGCGCGGTAAAGAGGCATTGTTTCGAAAATATTTTTTCGAATTTCCAATCAAGCACTCTTTTTCGAAAATTTAACCTTTCGAAAATTTCCCGCTATACGATATATAGCAATTTCTGTGGCCATGAAAAGCACCCTCAGTAGCTCCTTACCTTTGTCATAATCTCACAAACAAATGCACCTCTTTCTGTAAAACATAGCATTATGTTCATTATTAAATTCAACTAAATCTGTCATGAAACATGTAAATACATTGTAAGTTACACCCTTAGGTACTATGTACATACACAGCAATAACAATTAATTTTGCGGTATGCATTACAAATCAATTGCCACGATTGTTATTGTTCAATGTCTTTTATAAAACTGTCAAGATACCCGTGTGCTGCACAAAAGGGACCCGTGTGCTGCACAAAAGGGACCCGTGTGCAGCACAAAAGGGACCCGTGTGCAGCACAAAAGGGACCCGTGTGCAGCACAAAAGGGACCCGTGTGCAGCACAAAAGATACCCGTGTGCAGCACAAAAGGGACCCATGTGCAGCACAAAAGGGACCCGCACAAAAGATACCCGTGTGCAGCACAAAACGGACCCGTGTGCAGCACAAAACGGACCCGTGTGCTGCACAGGTCCCTTTTGTTCACTTATATACTGGCTTACTTTCAATATCCAGTTGCCCGATTCAGTTGAAAATCATGCACCATGTGAAAAACTTTGCTATAGAAAGAGTTGCCTCCTTTACAGACATTTATGTTGCCCAGTGTGTAAAGGGAAACTAGTTCATTTCTATAATCAAAAGTACACCAAAAAATTTTTTTTTCAACTAGAGTAGGGACCATAGCCCATTGATAAAAAAGTACTGAAACAAGCTGGAGTAGTGCACGATATTAAATCACAGTAAAACAATAAGAAGTGCTATATCCCTACTGTGCATTTCCATTACGGTATCTTGAGTACAGTAGGGATATAACACACTACTCCAGCTTGTTTCAGTACTTTTTTATTGATGTGCTATGGTCCCTACTCTAGTTGAAAAATTCCAATTTCTCGTGTATTTGTTTGTAAACTGTTTTTGTGAATATGACTAGTGAACCCATGCATACCGTATAGAAAGAAAGAAATGGTGCCACATGCCCCAACTATCAATTATTGTCTGAAAAGTGAAGTATCCATTATGTTTCACTGTCAGCTTTGTTTAATCTGTTACGTAACATTACGAATCAAGAACTGTTCGAAAAGCACCTCGGCAATCAAAGTATTTACTATGAAAAATACGGATGATTTCCGTTACGAAGGGAAGCCAACGTGTACTACCACCAAATCTACACTTTTCGCTGTCAGCAAAGATGAATGGAGGACACTGGTAAATCCATGAAGAATGCAATGTATGTACTGCGGTATGCCAAAAGGCACCTCTCGGGCTGAAGCGACATCGAACAGTGAAAAAATCAAGCCTGTAGCCTTAGCCATTATCGAGTTACGCTTGTCTGAAGGCATCAGTCAGTTACTCAGTCAGTAGAAAATTCCGTTTAATTTTACAATTCCGTAACAACTTGTTGAAGCGTTTTGGGTCAATCTGAATACTTGTTTGGGCTTAGTTTTACCTAACCAATACTGCCTCATCGTCATCAGGGAAAAGTGAGGCTAGTTTTTAGGTGATGTTTCTTCATGGGCCATGCCTACTATACAGTACTATGATAACACACTTTTGTAAGCATTTGAAGCTACTGTTTTTTTCTTATTTTTTTCACAACTGTGACAATTGTGCCAAAGCATCATGTGAGGTCATTATAGGGGTCATTCCATGTCAAATCAACCAGGAATTTATCTTGGATTTTGACGAAACTTGGTGTGTTTGTATTAGTCTCGTGTTGCCAGACCGCTTTTTTTTTTTCTTTTTCATTTGGCCGGGGGAAAAAAGAGTCTGGTCTGGTTCAAATACCCACACTTGTTCTCAAAATCCTGGTAGTGGCCAAGATTAATTCTATGCGTGCATCTTAATGCATTCTCGAAGTATGTGAATGGATGTTAAGTCTGTCATTGACTGGGTAATTGAAAAGTTAGGATTCCGACCATTCAGTGACGAACAGGCAAACTATGATTTTGTAATGTTTGTATTGAATGTAGTAAGCGCGCATAGAATTAATCCCGGCCACTACTGGGATTTTGAGTGGGTATTCGAACCGGACCAGACCCTTTTTTTTTCCCCCAACTAAATGAAAGAGAAAAAAAAAGCGGTCTGGACTATGTCTGTATAGTACCTGTGGTGCTTATCACTCATGCAAATTTTTAGCTCCATACACCCCATAATTTTGTATTTATGACCACAAATATTTCATGAAAATTTGGTCCATCTCTAACTGTAACTTCACACTGTGTAAATACTTTTAAACACTTAGTGACCATCTGTATTGAAAGACCATCTATGTGCTGCAGTTAATTTATAATTTTCTCAAAGCATCAACCCTTTCTAGCAAATCCAAAAATGGTCCTTATTAGACAGGTGGACTTTAAATGAGATCACTATGCATCCATAAACACGTGAATGCTGTACCATCTCTTCAGAAATACTTTATTAAGTCAAATCTTGCCATAGTGCACTTACATACATAGCCCCACTCCACACTATTCAAGTTACTTACATGGCTGCATAGGCACAACAGACCTCCTCAAAAAGGATACCTGGTCACCTTGATAGCCAGGATATGTTTCTTTATAATTGTACGTACATTTGGACCCAATACAAGTCTGTGGTTTCTCACTTTATCAATGGTCCAGGGAATAGAAGAGTTACAATTACTTGTACCAAGAGTTTTTTTAATATTATGAACACTTCCTTGTACTTCAATGTGTGATTTATACTACTGTAATTGATAAAATTTAATGGTTTTGTATTCACAGTTTGAAGATCAATACAGGCAAATACTTATGAAAACATGGTCAACATGTTTACCTCCTGCTTGAGTATGTGAATGAATTTATGACTTGATCTTTAAAGTGGTCATGAGTGTAAAGTAATTTAGTAATTAATTTCACACATTGTGGTGTGTGCGGTAAAACCCCTCCATTCCTATGACCACAGTAAAGTGCTCATACCGTATAGAGGGAAACTTTGGTGCCGTTAAAATTTGGCGATTGATCATGAATTTGCCAAATTTTCCCCATCCAAATATTTTGGTGGCGAAGAAAATAGCAAACCAAGCCTCGAACTAATCAATTTTCTACTCAACCAAGGGATAGTGGGCCAGGCATTACGCTAGAGCCAAGCCTGCCTCGACTACCACACTAGGTAGCTAGTTACTGTACATGTGGTATCCTCAAACTTCAACTCGAAACGGGCATGACAAGTATAGCTAGTCCTACCATGTTAAGTATGATATTCACTATTCCAGAGGGTGTAGATCTACTTTCTATATAGTATTACCTTTTAGTTGGTAGCTGACTCCAGGCGCCGAATCGCTGAGAGGTGTGGCACTCCAGTTCTCGCTTCAGGCACAGCAATTAGTGATCTAATTAATTCAATACGGTGCACGCTTTGCTAATAATTCGCCAAATTTTATTTCGCCAACAGTGGTATTTTGCTTGATTCACCAAATTTTTCCCCCTCCAAAGTTTCCCTCCGTACGGTATTACAGAAACCACAGAAGTAACTTGGTTCAAATGTATGTGCACCACCAGCAGGGGCAGATCCACAAGAGGGGTGTACCATGACCAGCACAGTAGGTAGCTATATAAAGCAGAAGCACAGAACCAAAGAAGCTAAAAGTATCTTATATGTATCATGACTGAAAATTTAAGCACAAATATCTAATAAATCATGCTTTCTAAGTAATCTGCATTGATCAAGAGCTGTGGGGATCATGTAGTGACATGCAGTCATGAGTTCAGTTACTAACCCAAAGTAAGCAAGTAATGACATGTAAAGGACCAAATGCGTTTAAATTCCTAGCAGGCTATATAGCTAAGTGTACATAATCATGTCCATGGGTTAGTGCCTATGCAGCCACATACGCAACTTAAATAGGGCTAAGTCCACTACAGTGAGATTCAACTTAATAAAGAAGGTATTTCTGAAGAGATAGTACAACATTCACATGATATGTGTATGGACACATGGTGGTCAGGTCACATCTGTAAGTCAACTTGTCCAATAAGGACCATTTTTGGATTTGCTAGAAAGTGTTTGATGCTTTGGTGATATTTACATTAATACTCAATTTAAAAAGTATAAATTAACTGCAGCACATAGGTGGTCTTTCAATACAGGTGGTCACTAATACAGGTTGCAGTGTACCTAGACACCTTCACTCTTTAAAACAAACTTGTTATTGGAGATGTACACTCCCATACAACAATAATAGGCTACAAAATTCCACTGCATACCACAACATAATTCATTATCTCTTGAACCCATTGTGGTCCCACCAAAAAATTTTTATCACAAAGATAGACCATGACTCAATCATTATTCACAAAAAAAAAATTTGAAGAAATTCAAGCTGCAGTTTTTGAAATATAAAGGTTTAAAGTTTTTAATCCAATACTTTTGAACCGTAATTAAGTAGATATCCCATAATTTAGGGATCAATGGAAAGGTTAATCAACGGTCTTTCATCAGTAAAAATTGTGTTAAATATTTACACAGTGTGAAGTTACAGTTGATTTTGAACTAGTACCAAATTTTCATGAAATATTCAAAATATTTCTAGTCATAAATCAGAAACTATGGGATGTATGGAGAAAATTGCATGAGTGATAGGCACCACAGCTACTACAAACACACAAAGTTTCGTCAAAATCCGAGAGATGACCCTAAATTCCTGACATGGAATGACCCATTGTACTATCGTACTGTATTATTAGGGATTAGGGCTGTGCGATAATGAAACTTATATTTCGATACATTTTGATGACAAAAACTATTTTATCACAATAAACAATATTATCTCAATAATGAAATATTGTCATAGAGTACTTTGTGTATATAATTGTTTAAGGGTTTAACTTGAGGTTGATTGTATCAGGTGAACTTCAATAGAGCAGGGGAGGGGCAAAAGGTTGTTTACAAAATTGATGAGGAATACATATGGTACTGCTCAAATGCAATGTCACATTTGCTCGAGCGAGTTGATTGCGAGTGATCGAAAATTCACTAATTAAAGGGGCGTGGCACTCATTTCGCTTGCGACTATTTATCCCCTATCTCGCACTGAGAATACTCGCGAGCGAAACAGTGTCACGCCCCTTTAATTAGTGAACTTTCGATCGCTCGCAATTGACTTGCTCGACCGAATGTGACGTTGCATTTGAGCAGTACTGTAGACATAAATTAGGCCAAATTAGTGCCCATTCAGGTCTCAAAACTAGCTAAAATGAAAGGAAATTTACAGCACAGGTCTTTATTCAACAACGCAGAGCTGTACAGCCACATACAGACATCCCCGGGTTGGCCAGAGCGTCATTAAGGTCCCAGACTGCTCATACGGATTGCCACTGGGCTCGGGAAAAACAGCTATCACTCAAGCCTGGCTGAATTTGACAATGAAATTTAACAGTGTGTTCATGTTATGTAGCAATGAAAATCAAACCTGCTGTCATGGATAAGATTGGTTTGCCCAGATCTAGTCACATTTGTGATGGTTACATTTGTACCGTTAAACTGAAGTTTGTGAAAGTTTATATATTTGTGAAGTCCTGCTTCAAATCACTCAGTACACAAACTTTTTCTCTCATGAATGGGTTGAGTTGCAGCATGATAATTATGTTTGAAATGGGTTGTTAATGTGGATAACAAGATTGTAGGGTAGTGTACGTCCATAAGTATAAAACTGACTTGAGTCTTACTCCTTGTTACAGGCTGCAGTACTGGGAGAGCAGTGGAGGCCAATATCACTGAAATGGGGACCAGGTTCATCAAAGGGAGAGGAAGAAGTTATTTCAAATACCAGAGCTGGTCCAACTACCCTGTCTGCTCCACCGTCCAAACCACCTCCTCGTCTGCCGAACACAATATCAGCACCACCTGACAGACCACCACCAAGACCCAATGTGGCCTGATCCTAATATATTAATGCACTGGTTCATAGCAACAACAGTATTATTAATAACTCTCCTTATTTTTCTATTTATGTACTGGAACACAATAATGTGTTGTTAGTGATGTTCTTCTTGATTTAATAAACAAGTTATTACAATGTGCATGGTACCAGTATGTAGACAATTTTAGCAATACTAGACATGCATTAGCACCTTTACCATTACATACAGTAGTTTTGACTTCTCCAACTACTATAGTAAGGGTGTTTACAAGTAGCTGAGGCTGTACATGATGCTTATGTTCGTTAAAAGTTCTAGAAATCAAAATTCTTTGGAATTATTCTAGTTAGTGGAATTTGAGGGAGATGTAATTCAAGGTTGAGCTGGGGCCATTTCTGCAGATCAGATTCACATGACAATTTTCCGTTAGCTTTGACCTTCAAAATTACATGATGACTCTTGATGATATTTAGTAGCTGTACTTTTCTTGGGATAATACACCCCTTGGTCCAACAATCAAAAACAGTTAAATCACACCTTACCAATTCTGACTGCTCTATTAGAAGTTTCTGTCACATCGTACCAACAAGTGTAGCACAATTTCTGCTAAGTCACACTCCAAATCATTTTGACAAGCACAGTTAGATATTAACATCCAAACTAATATTGGAGGTGGTGGGATATTCATAATTATAACTAAGAATTACCAAAATCAGCTATTTCAATTACTCTAATAATTGACTCTCCACTATAAAATGATTACAACCATCAAAACACTAAGTTGAAGCATGTGTAAATGGCTGACTAGGTGGTCTCATCAACAAGGTGGTTGCTAAGTGAGGTTTCATTAATAAACCACAAAAACTAATAATGATAATAACACAATCACGAAAATACATTATTAATGACAATATGTCGGTAGTGTGTGTGCCTGTGTGTGTGCCATGTGATGAGCTGGGCTCTAGGAGATTGTGTGGGAATTGTTCAGTGTCCATAGAAACTGAAGTAGATTGTGTGTATCATGTTTGGGTCTGGACCTGTCACAGGAAGAAAATGAAAATAATACTCAAATATTTACATCTAACTAAATAATATTATACAGTTTTTGAAAGGTGCTATTTTCACAACCGGTCACTTTTATCATACAACAGTATATTAGGGATCATGGAGGCTTGCACTTTCTCACAAAAAAATATTGACCAGAAACCAGCTACCTCACAATACCTTCATGACACCTAGAGCTGGCAAACTCATTTGCGATAAGTTGATACATACAGTATTTAAAAAAAAATTAACAGTAAATTTCTATTGACCAACTAACTACCTGCATGATGCCTTCAGACAAGCATAACTCAATAACGGCTAGAATTTTTTCACCATTATAGACATTGCCTCGGCCCAACAGGCATACCGCAGTGTGTACAACACATGGACTAACCTTTTGTGTCCCATTTCTTCTTGCTGACAGGTACAATGTTTCGATTTGTGGTAGTGCATGATGATTTCTCTATGCTTGTATCCGTAGTGACTGGATTGATTGCAGAAGTGCTTCTTGTAATGTTTTTCATTTGTAATACTATGTAATGGGCTGAACATATCTGAAAACAAAGCAAAATGGCCACTTCACTGTTTCTGTAATTGATAGATGGGCAATGAGTTCAGACAAAACATTTCAGTAATGCACCACTATTTCTTTTGATGCAGTGTGCACATGTTCACCAGTTATAATTAAGTTACAAAAAAGTAAACAAACAAGTAAAAGAAAAGGGATTTCAAGTTTGATTAGGGAGATAAAAAGTAGTAGTATGGGATGAAATGTCCACTAGTATATCTTCCTTGTTTCACTACTTTTCAAACTTGAAATTCTTGTCATTGCATAACCCCTTAAACTTGCATAATTAGATCTGATACACATGTCTTAGAACTTTCGAAGCATAGTTCTTATCGCTATGAAGTTTACACTATTCTACTCGTGATGTAATAAGGAGTAAAATGGTACCTAGGGTTTTACCCTAACGCTAAACTCTCAGACCAAAACTTGCCATATAAGCAGCCTTCCAGCAAAGAAACATGCAAAACACGCAAAACCCTTTACATACATGATCCATAACTCAATGGTGGTTGCTCCTATCAACTTGAAACAAACGTTGCTCGCTTCTCCATTAGGCCATATGTGATTCACGTGATTAGACCCACAATTGAAACTAAACACTTGGCAAGAAGATCAATTTGCAGAATCACATGTCGCCACCTTTGTAACAAGTAAGTCTTTGTAGTTACAGTGTTCATTTAAACTACTCCAAGTATCCCAGTGAACAGACCGTCAACCAATGTTTAGTTTTAGGCAGAGATATCCCATTTAAAGTTACCATGTACGCTTGTAATGTGTAAATACTCATTCGTTCTATGCGGGTTTAAGGGTGCATAAACAAACGTACTAGCTTAATACAACAGTGTGCATTATATAGAAATCAATGTAGAGTATGCTTAACACTTAACACAAAAGCAAGATAGCATTCAGCATGTTAACATTTGTAAGGTAGTACACATTTTATGACTGTTATAATTGGGTTACCCAGACCAAGAGTGTCCCTTTCAAAAGCTAGTTAAGATTTAGCACTAAAGTGCTCATGGCAACAACAGAATTAATCAAACTTCAAATGTGTACATCATTACAATAGGCCAGCTATAAATCTGCTAGTAAACTGGCCCTATGGTAAATCTGCTATTAGAGGCTTCATATATACTGAATCCAGTGGTCTACAAACAAAACATTAACAAGGGGCAGTCATCTAAATCCTCCAGAGTAGTACAGTCAACAAGAAGCAAGTATAGAAACACAAGAAAATGGGTGACACCAAAGAAAACATCCCCTTTCTTTGGCATTATTTATCTCTTCAGAAGCTATCACAAGAGATACCAGTGCATACATCAGCCCCACCAACAAAATTCCTGCACCAGCATCATCACACAGATTGTTAAATCACTGAATGATTATGTAGTTTTTGTCACACTGCTATCTTTGTATCATACTTGTTGCAAAATGAAATAGAGATAATAAACTTTGTAGCATATATTTTTAAAGGTTGTGCGAGCCGTGTGGATGGTTTATCCACAATTACGTCTGACAAAGATAACAAGAACGCAACTCTTTCATTTTTACATATGAAAATCACTAACTAAAGCCAAGAGAAGAGAGAGTATCCAACTGCCATATATTGCATCAAGAATGAGCACATCAAGTAGAGAAGCCATCCTGTAGTACTGTCAAAGTAAGTGTTGAATGAAGTAATAAACACCTTCTAGCTCAGACAACTTTATAAACACTTCAAACAGCCTGAGCTAGCAGGTGTTTATTACTTTATTCTTGACAGCACTACAGGATGGCTTCTCTACTTGCTCAATTTTGATGCAGTATATGGCAGTTGGATACTCTCTCTTCCATTATTTACTCTTGCTAAAGCTGATAGAGTATCAACAAGAGCCTACACAGAGCTTCCAGGAACCTATAAGCCCATAGTGAGTAAGCTTTAAGCCAGCAGCCCATATTGGGCCAAAGTCACCAGCTACAAAGAAGTAGAGCCCAATTATGACCTCCCCTGTTGCTGATGAGCTACTACTACTGCATACTGATGTGTCCCCTACTAAAGTCACTCCCAACATGTCTCCTTTCATCAGGATCACATGACGTAGTGCTTATGCAGTCCAGCAAAGACGACAGGTTACTGTCAAGATGCAGTACTCCCAAAATGGATACTCCCACCACAACTGATACTATAGCTACACCCTCTGGCCAGTTACACACAGATGAAGAAGTCCACCACAAGGAAGATCAGAAGAGTTCCACCAATGGTGAAGATGTCAAAGACGTGCTGTACAAGATGTCACTACGCAGGCAAAGACAACCGGGCAGAATCAAACAATGGAAGGTCATCTCTCGCTCTTTCATTTATTGGCATTTATTTCTCTGACAATTTATCTTTTGTAATTGGCTTAGTATGCCACATGTTTAGACAACTGTTGCCCTGAGACAAGATTCGAATAATACAAATTTCAATTATCTTATTGTATAGTTATACAACGGGCACGAGTGCTCTGCCTGATGACGGCCCTCAGGCTCGTACGTTTATACAGGCAGAGCACGAGTGCACTTTGTATAACTGTTATGTACCACTCACCTAATAGGTGGGGAGAGTCTCACAAGACAGCTGTAACACTTATAAAGGCCAGGTTTCTAACATTGATTGTGGGTAACCAAGCTGAACGTTGTGATGATGTTCCCTCTACAGCACTGCAGCCACCTGATATATTGAAAGCTAGTATGCTATAGGTTATATCACTAACCTGCATTCGCTGTTCAACTCTCATCGTGTAGTGCTCAGCTTGCCAGCGTGATCACTCAGTCGCCATATAGACTAAGCACCAGACTAATCGCCATAGTGATTCTCTCGAGCGAAAAAAAGCAGCTAATAGACGGTTTAAGTAAACAAAACCTAACTACTAAACAATACTAGTCTAATTCTTACTATTCACAATGGCTAAACTCAAATCTGGTGGCACAACAAAAACTGGTTACCACAATCGAACATAAAGGTGAGTGTTATTTAGAATATAATAGTTTTATTGAGTTATTGTCTAAGTGGACTACAGTTTAATCTGGGCTCAGATGGCACCAGACTAGTAAGGTGTATAAGTACGTTTATAGATATATGTAGACTAGAGTTGTAGCCACCGCGTTGGCTTTTTCAATCGCCATTGGCTGCTTGGTAAACATTATACATATTGGTGATGTTATGGCCCACAATCGACCTTTACATGTCAGGCTATAAAAGAATTCGAGTGATCTGTGAGGTGTCTTTCCACCTATTAGGTGAGGTGTTGTAGTGGTCTCGGCTGCCAGCACTTGTGCATTGCTGCACAAAACCGCAGCCAGTGCAATATCTGTATATTGCACCGTGGTTGGTGCATTATAACTTACAATGCACTTGTTGCGGTCTGCAAAACTGCAACCAGTGCATTATAAGGTATAATGCACTCGCTGCGGTCAGCAAGAGTGCCATATACAAATTATGGCACTGGCGGGGCCTTTGAACTACCCACGCAGAGTGGTACATATTGTTAATGGAAATAGCCCTGAAGAGGTACATACATACACCCTTTTGGCTGAATGTGGCATGTCTACCCACGGAAGGAAGTCTGGCTAGGTCACTGCTCAGCCCAAAGAGCAATACCCGCCTTAGAAATCAGCTCTTACAGTAAACTAGCAGCCCACACCTTGATCAGGATATCCATCAACCAGTGGACCATCAAGTACAGCAAGGAATATGCACGTGAAACAATAACAGAACTAGAGCTTTCAGGAAGACATCAAGTGATTTAAACTATAGACGGACAATCCATAAAAAATCACCTAGATTATGTAACAAAAGCGAGTCACTCCATTTTATGATATTGTCAACTAGTTTGTTGTTGCTACATAATTGGAGAAGGTTAAACACATACAAGTTAGAGTTACTCATTAAGGCAGAAGCAGATGATGACCTGGCTAGCAAGCTATGTGTGTATTATTCAACATAAAAAATTATTGCATACATTTATCTATTCACATGCAGAGACATCACTGAGCTAACGTTCAGCCATGACTGGGTTGCTAGGTTCCAAGTTTGATGTTTGGTGATGACCGGTGGCTGTTTCTTTCAGCAATTGTATTACTCCAGTCTACCCAGTAACTTAAAATGGGGACCAGGTGCTAAGTGGTGTCAACTGAGGAAGCAAAATAAATCATGGACCGGTCATGTCTCACATAACACAAGTGGGACTTTGGGTGCCCACACCTTCACCTGCGTCAGCAATTGCAGCTGTCCCCATTCAATGGAGTCAATCCACGCAGCATCATGATTTTAGACAATGCCATGATACACCATACGGGAGATATCATAAAGATTTGGAGCAGGCAGGGTTATTGGTGTACTTTCTGCCACCATACAGTCAAGATCTTTAGAAAAAAGCCCAAAAGTTAAGAAAGCCAAAAATTCTAATAAAGCCAAAGAAGGTGTGACGCAGTAGAGTTCCCAAATGATAGCAGTAAGTTGGATAAACCCATTTGCAGATTTCCTGTTGAAACACTAGTAGGGGTTCCTGCCGTTTTCATAGCTCCTAGAATGTGTGTGTGTGTGTGTGTGTGTGTGTGTGTGTGTGTGTGTGTGTGTGTGTGTGTGTGTGTGTGTGTGTGTGTGTGTGTGTGTGTGTGTGTGTGTGTGTGTGTGTGTGTGTGGCAATTAGTGCATAAACGAATCTGCTATTATTCGAAGGTTCATTCAAAGGTTAACATTCGTGTACAAATTATCAACATTCGTATGCAGTAACACTACAAGCCAAATACAGACATACGTTTTATTGTATTGGCCCATCGTATTTATATTCTCTATTGTTGAGTAAAGATGAGCACTTCACAAAGTTAAGGTCCGATGTTTGGGAGTATTTTGAGAAGCGCAAAAGAACTGCCAAGTGTAAACACTGCCCTAAGGAATTTTCGTTTTGCGGTGGAACAAGCAACCTACGAGATCATTTGTTGCGACTACATGAAAAGATTTAGAAGCCGAAAGACAGTGAAACAAACACGAGCAAAGCCAAAGGTAAAATAGAGGAATTTGTCACAAAAACAATGTGTTCAGTGATCAGTGACTGTGAAAAGAAAAATAGCACAATTGTTTGTAGACATGGTGGCACTGGATACAAGACCAGCTGCAGTGGTTGAGGGGACTGGTTTTAATTTAAGCTACAAGGTGCCTTCAGCTGTGCATGTAGTTACTTGTTTAAAGAAGAGATATTCCCAGGTGAAAGGAATAATCGAAAGAAAGCTGGAAGAAGCTAACTATGTTGCTCTTACTTCAGACATCTGACGAGTTTATCTACTCAATCTTACATTAGTGCAATAGCACACTTTATTACTGCTAACTGGGAACTGCACAGTTGTGTACTACAGACACTTTACTTTCCTGAGAGTCACACTGGAGAGTTGATAGCCAACAAATAGAAAGAAATCTGTTCAAATTTTAGCCTACCACTGGAAAAAGTGGTGGCAGTAGTACATGATCTTGGCAGCAACATGAGACTTTAAGAGTACTCCATGTGGTGACTCAGATTGGGCAAGTGTGGAATGCGCTGTACATACCCTCCAACTCTGTGTAAATGAAGGACTTCAAATTCCAAACATTTCTAATCTATTGTCAGCTGGCCGAAAATTGGTTGGCCATTTCAGACACAGTAGCAAGGCTACTGCTGCCTTAGATCAACAACAAAGACAGATGAATATGCCAGTTAAACGGTTGATTCAAGACTGTCCTACAAGGTGGAATAGTAGTTGTTACATGCTAGATCGGAGTTACGGTGGCCAGTATCAGCTATTCTCAGTGGTGATAGTGTCACGAAGAAGTCTGATTGAGCACTGGATCTGAAAAATACACAATGCCATCCCTTCAAAAGATCCAAACTGCTACTGTGTATTTTAGTGAGGAGGAAAAGGTCTCTTTGTCAATAGTTTTACCAGTTGTGCTGGGACTAGCTCAAAATCTTCATCCAGATCCAGATGATTCTCCTTCTGTTCAAAGCTTTAAGCAAATGGTCAAGGCAGCAATACTGAGACGATGGAACACAGACCAACTTTCACCTGTTCTTCTTTTAGCTACAGCTTTGGACCCCCGTTTTAAACTCATAAAACAGCTAGACGAATCTATGAAAAGAACTGTTACAGAAGTGGTGATATCAAATGTAGAGAGAGTGGTTAGTGATGTGGACTGCACTATGGCAGACTCAGACATTACTATAGTTGACTCTGCATCTAATTCTCAAAGTAGCAGCTCACAAGGTATACCTCCAACGAAAAGTCTGAGCACATCAGGAGTGCTGGCTGCTCAGTAATAATAAATAGGCTAAACCATCTGCACTAGATATTTTATTAGGGCCAGAAGAAGACACAAGAGGAAGAACAATTGAGGATGAAGTGGAGGTCTACTTTCATGAAAAGGTGTGCTTACGTAAAACTAACATTCTAGAATGGTGGAATATCTAGATTTCCTAATTTGGCACAGCTTGCTAAAGTTGTTATTGGTATTCCAGCTACCTCTACACTATCAGAAAGACTTTTCTCTGTTGCTGGAAACATTGTAAGCAAGAGAAGATCATGTTTTAAATCCTGAAAACGTTGACATTATTTTTTTTGAACAAAAACTTGAAGTTTTACAATAGACTAAAAATAAAAGGTTTATAATTTTTAATTATTAAAAAAAATTCCAATTATTCAAAAATTTAAACATTTGAATATTTAGTTGGGACATTCATTTATGCACTAGAGGCAATATGTAAGTACGGTGTGTATATGGTATCTGCTGTAACAACTGCACACATCCCGCAATATTCCTTTGTAGTCTTGTCCCAGGAGGATTTGCCTACAGTATGTAACTCATAGCACCTGAGTAGTATACTGTGTTTTACTGGATAAGCGTGGCCGTGTGTACAAGGCAGCCTAAGGCATTGCTTTTGTTTTGCAACACAAGGTAGGAGGGATGATAACAAGGTGGTGATGGTATCACAATCAAGTGGTATCGATCACGAATGATATCATGATTATGTTGATCTGTCCTGATCATCATTGCCCTACCATGATCACTCCAATCTTGATCACATCCATCCTGCATGTCAAGTACCAATATCAGTAGCCTTGTCATGCTTCATGAGCAAATCCTCAATATCTTATATAGCAAATACATGTACAATAGATTTCATTCCGTTTTATTTTGCACAACGACAGGTCTTTCATGGAAAGTTATGGTTAGTCTGTGACTATGCTTCCAGAGTGTATTGTTGCTTCACAATGATTCATTCACTGCCACCGATACTGGTAGTGTTTACGTCAGCACACTTGCCATATATTGATAACAGTTTCATACAAATAGATAGTGTTGATGTATAGTGGTTTATTAACTGCGGTGCTAATCTGTGTGTCTTTAGCCAAATAGCAAAGCCACCTCACATTACATATTATGCTCAGTCACTGTATCGTCTGTAAACAGATCTCACAACAAACCACATCAAAGGAAATCAACAAACACTTTTCTGGACATCAGACAGAATTCTCAATTTTCCAGCGGTGCAGATAGATTTCTATAACTTCGAACTAGTTAAACAAAAAGGCTTAGCTACTCCCTCAAATACATACACTAGTCTCGCATTGCCAGACAATTTTCTTTCTTAAATTGTATTGGGGTAGGAACTCTCCCTACCCCAAGAAAAAGGTGGTCTGGCCACACAAGACTAAACATACACAGTGTACACACCACAATTAGTTAGTTACCATTTCTAGTTTCCCATTACTCACTTCAGCAGTGGCACTGTTGTTAGTTGCCCCCAGCTGCATCTGCTCCTGCCAGCGTCGCTGTGACTCCTCAAACTGTCTCTGCCTCTCTCTTGCCTGCTCCATAGCCTCCCTCATCAACTTGTCTTCTTCCTGAGGAGACAGGACAACTGAGAGTAGTAATTGTATAAAGACCACAATTTGTTTGTATGAGCCCTAACTACTGTTACAAGAGTTATCTGCCAAATTCTAGTAGCTAGCACCAAAAAAGCTATAAATGCTGGAACTATCAAAAAGTGGTACTTTGATATGAGCCAAGATAAATGCATTAAATAAGGCACCTGAAAATTCCAATATACTACTGAGCATTGTGGCTATTTAAGCAGGAACACATAGCAAACACGCTGTCAATATTTAAATGTAAAATAGTTGCTGTTTTAATACAAAACTATTTGAAAGAGCATGTTTGCTACCTAGAACTTGGCAAGTTTTGAGGGTAAAATGAACAAAGACAGATGTGTAGTTAGTGAAAACTTACTGCTGCAGTCTCAGCATCAAATACCAGCTTTGCCTTGCCATTAAGTGTATGTAGGTCTATCCATCCAACCCATTTAATACACACCCCATTAAAAATGAATGCACTTGTCATATGCACCTACAGGAAAATAATGACAAGAACACATCACGTACAACCAATGTTTGGGTCAAATGGGGCTTGGGTCTAATGGGGCTTTGGCCAAATCTATTATTCAATTGTCAAATCCTCCCACCGTGTCCCCCCGTCTCCAAATAAGGTATTCCACACAGCATTGATGTCCTATAAAAATAATTTCATCTTAGCTAACTGCAGTTGTCAATCAATCACCATAATAGGGATTAGGACTATCCCATGTACATCAATACTGTGGAACCTCTCTATGGTCACGTTGGGAACCAGAATTTTGAAGCAATTTCTGCTACAATATATAGAGGTTTAATGTGGACCCAGACCTGTTGGAATCAAACCCCCTTGTCCTAGCTTATTCATTGTATATGTGGAGAGAAGAGGCATGATAATGATAGGCGCATTATGGAATACAAAAGTGAAGAGTAATTTTAACAAAATATTAGTGACCTAAAGGAACCAGTACATGTTCCCAATCACATAATCTGTAGTAAACTCAGTTAGTAATCATAAAATATAATTTAATTCGTTGGTTTCAGAAGTACTACTAGGGGCAGAAATTTTACCTGGTCAGTTACCCAGCTGTAATTATCAACAAATTACCTACACCTGGAAATATCAGGTATCCATAACAACAGGTACTGTGTGACCTAATGTGTTTACCAAGAATGACAGATGCTCTACTGTCTTAATTACACAAATCATAAAAAAAATTTAAGCAGGTTGTTCAAGTAATTACCTCAATGGTATCCAAATTTACCTTACCACTCCTAACATTACACAATTAGTCACCTATTACACATGTTAACAAGTGTATGATACTTACACTAATGGAACAAATTACTGCAAACATGCAATCTAATCTGGACACCTGAGGCTATACTTAAAAGTGAGGTGTCCTGTGTGTGTAGTGTGTGTGTAGTTGTGGCGTACGCTACTACAAATAGTCCATGGACGAGTGTCCCAATTACCAATGTGTAAGTATCCTTCCACTGATCCACTGCTTGCTTTAAACAACTAGTATACCTTTCCATAGTCTCTGTGGTAATCCACACTCTCTGCAGGTGGCTCCTCATTTTCAGCCTTTTCTCCACTTAATGCTTTAGGCATTAATTGCAGCGTCAAGTTGGTCCCTGTCACTACAAATGACTGAAACAATAAGAACACAAATAACACACAGATGTGTAAAATACGATGACACATGCTGTAGGATGATCCGCAACTGCCACCAAAATCTTGTCAAGCCAAAATTTCACCTAGACCTGCATCTATTAGTACTTTAATTTTATTAAATGCTATCCCACTAGGGACCTGTGAGGAGACTAAAGCCTGTGAATACTTGTCTAGAATTATGTTTGAATAACTCCATTGTCATATGAAAATATCTGCATATCCAACATTCTAGATATAACCTTGATGCATGCTACCTGCAACTATAAAGAACTAATTGCTGGAGTTTTGAAACAACTTGATAAGTCTGGTAAAGATGATGTATGATTTAATTGATTGTGGGTTTCTGACTCTTCGTCCCGTCTTCACAGCTGACCCACTGTAGCACATTTTGTTGACCGTAGGTTGCAGATCAACCCACAGCAATTGTCCTTTGTGACACCCCCTTGTAAGGTTGCATACACACACACAATCACCCAACATTTATTAGGTTAACAAATAACTCAGCCACACACTCACCACAAACGCAGTTCCATTGGTGAGGTCTTCCCGGAACTTCACTTTTCTCTCCTCATGTGGCTTGTCCCGACAACCAGTGTACTTGACCTAACACGTTGTAACATGCACGCTTACAAGGTTTCACGGTACGCAATGCTCTACTAAAGCTAGTCACTCACATCTGATTCCTGCGATAGCTTCTTAAATAGCTCATCTGTCTCAAATTTTGATTTTTGATCTCCGACAACACGCGGCATTGTTCTCGTTATTTCAATTAATACGCACCCCTTACACCTCGTGGCTCTACGCATAAAAACGCGCCCTGGTGTTTGCAGAAATATTTTAACAGTGTACTTAACTTGCCTAGTTTGTCACAGCCCCCAGTCTAATGTAACTAGAGTGTAATGTGTGCCGTGGTACGTGTGTAAAAATCGAGTTAGAAATTACTTACTGTTTGTAATTAACGCCCACCTAGTTTTACACTCTAAATAGTGCCTTCTACTGAATAATGGGCAAGAAACACAAGAGGCATAGAAAACACGTCAGGTTCCAAGGTGTCTCACAAGAGAAAGGTTTGGTTGTGTCGGGGCGTGAGGTGTATTGTTTTATTTTTTTGTGCATGTTTTGTTTAGAGGTTGAGCTTGGTGGGCTTAGCTCCCTAAAGGTGTCCATTCCGTTAAGTTTATTACCTGGATACAAGCAGACCCTGTCAACTAGCGACACTGGTTCTAATCAGCCAGATCTGAGCTGTACCATACACATACAAAAAGCTGACTTGTCAACATTTGTAATCCCTAAGAAGAAAGAATCACATGACCCACACCATCATGTCAAGAAACATAAGAAAAAGAAGCACCATCATCATGATGACAAGTTTGATCCTGGGCATCACCATGATGACGTGACACAATTCAAAAGTAGCCAATCTGAGAGTAGTAGCTCAGTTGAACAAAAGACACCTACGAAAGACGTCTCCAGTACTCTTAGGAAGTTATCCATAGTAATACCAGCTTTGAAGAACATCCCTAAAGTACCAGTCAGTACTCCTCCAGTACAAGAGTCACCCACTGTGGCTGAATCTGATGGAAAAAGAGCCAGGAGGGTTGTGCCAACTCAGCAAATTTCTGTCAATGAGTTGCTTGCCTCCAAGTAAATGGTTGTATTATTAGGGTGTATTGTGGTTACTATATATTGTCTTCTCTGTCATAGGTTACCAGTCAGTCAACTAATACAACCTGTTCAACAGGTTAGCCATCCAATTCAACCAGTCAGCCAGCCTGCTCAACCAGTTAGCCATCCAACCCAACTGGTTAGCCAGTCAGTTAGTCACTCAGATACTAATGGTAATGATTTGAAGTAATGGCTCTATTTTATGTTATATTTAACACCACAGAAGCTTTGAAAACTGACATCAAATTTGCACTGAAGACTATTCATTATCAATTAGAAAAGTAAGCCATGACACTGTGCCTTAACTCATGTGGTCTGATTGTAAGACATGTGCACTATGTGGTCATGTAGGAAGGACCCTCAGGGCATATTTGCTGAACCAGTGACAGACACCATAGCCCCAGGTTACTCCAGTATCATACAGCGTCCAATGGATTTCTCCACAATGTCTAAGAAGATTGATGATCTGCAATACCAGTCTGTAAATGATTATAAGGTGTGTTTTTTTTGTACTGCTAAACTACTATACTGCATGGACTAGCAGTGCCAGAAGTAAGAGTAAAATTATTAATGTCCCAAATGGTCAATGTTAAGCACCAGCATTGCTGTAAGCTGGCCTTTAAACCTTATGATGTGGGGCAATCAACTCAGTTAAGTACTTATAGATTACCACAAGTATATACCCACATGCTTAACCTTATATGGTCAGTATTTTAAGTGTGTTTGTATGTTTACCACTCTAGTTACTTACCAATGATAATGTATGTGTTTTTCAGGAGGACTTTATGCTCATGTGTGGAAATTGTATGACTTATAACCCTGAGGGTACAATATTCTACCAAGCTGCTAAGAAATTACTAGCCTCAGGCCTGAAGCTGATATCCAAGGTAGTAGTGCAGGATAACTGGGTGGTGTGTGGAATATTGTTGTGTTTTCTTGTAGGAAGAGGCTAAGATGGATTCACTGCTTAATGTAGCAAAGACCACCATTGAAAGCCACTCTAGAAGCAGCACACCACTGTCATTCAGTAAACCACGTGTCTCCCCAGCTCCTGTCAGTGTTGAACATCCAGAAATAGGCCCCTTAGTTTGTCGAATACCTCTAAATTTGCTACAACATAAGTACTTGTTGCCTTCCACTGCTGTGACGCAGCAAGAATCTCTGTCTCTTCCACCAGCTGATGCCCCACGATCACTTGATACAATATCTCTATCCAGTACTGCTCAATGGGTGGCAGAGAGTATGTCTGCACCATCCCTCACATACCATGACAATAATTTGACAAAGTTACGTGTTGGTTGGGACAGTGATGGTGACTCAAGCAATAGTGAAGATGATGAAGGGAGCCATAGTGAAGTGTTGGAACAGTTGCAAGCTGCTGCTGAGTCTGTCCATGAAGAAGTATTGTCTTCAAGTGAACCCTTTGTTGATGTGAGTGTGTATTGTGTTGTATAGTTGATGTATATAGTGTGTGTAGTGTTGTGTAACTTGTGTATTGTATTGTAGTGTAGTGAGTGCATGCGTGTCAGTGTGTGTGTGTACTATGTGATAATCAGATCAGCTATCAGTTGTCAGCAATATCAGCCTTGCTTTTGCATATCTAGTATATTGGATTGGCAACATAATTATGTAAACAGGGAGCAGAAACAGATATACATTTTAGCTACACAACTGTGATGTCAACTGTTGCTAAAGTCCTACTATTTCACTTTATTTAGAGAACAAATGGTCAGTATTGGATCAGCTTTGTTTATCAGCTTGATAATATCTTACATCGGGTTACCAGGTTATTGACTAAAGCTATATCAGTACATCTTTAATTATGGTAGTGATGTATAAGGAACATACACAGTAAATGAGAGAGAAAGAGACCAGTCCTAATTTGGCTACTAAGTAATACACCTCTTTACTGGAAAATCCCAGTAATCCATTTTACAAAATAGCAACCAACTTGACAATCTCCACTCCAAATTCATCATTTACAGACACTAGTATATGCCTAATATAGCCACCTGCTTTGTGTTGCCTACTCCTAATAACTGTCATCCCACTTAAATTTTATAAGGACTTGTTTAACATATGTGTTTAGGACATTTATAAAGCATTAACTTTAGGACAAGGTTCATAGTCCAAATTGGTAAGTTAGCAGGTCTCAGGTTACAGTGTTGCATCATTTCAAATGGTGTCCTATTTTCAGTGGTAAAAGGTTCTGCCTTCTGCTGGTTGGCAATGTGTGAAGTGACTGACTAGCACTCTCAATTTTTGATCAGTACGGCATTAACAAATTTGTGCCTATAGCATTTGTGCTTCACCATTGGTTTAACAGAGCATGTTGGGTACTAGAAATTTGAATATACATACGCATGAATGAGATGGAGATTGTACTGAAATTGTATACATGACTTAGCTGCATACGTATCAAAATATTCACTATCACACTCTACGGTATTATGGTGTATTTGTTGTGTGTTCAATTGTACAATGAATTTTATTTAATGGTGATATGTTTCCAATATCTCTACCCCCTACACAGTTAGCTTACCTTGACACTAGTGAGGCAGGGAAGGCCATCTTGAATATACTCAATCCTGATGGGGACGCTGCCCAGAATATGAGATTGGTGGACACTAGTCAGTTGGAGGCTGTCATCACTGAAGGAGAAGAGGCTAATAAAAAATTAGAACTGGAACACTCACGGCACAAGACCACCCCTGGTGTGTGTGTGTGCGTGCATGCGTGTGCATGTGCGTGTTCATGTATGTTTCACATAACAAGTAAAGTCTGGGTAGAATTTTAGTTGCCCATGTGAGACATGATACATACAGTCTACATACTTTACCTGTACTGTCTGACTGGTACCTGAGTAGTGTACTGGTGGCCCTGAGTTTTATTAATGTCGCTTGTGTGTTCATTCTTGTTATCTATATTTTATCACTTAATAGTTGCTTATCTGATGTATGGACCTTATGGATCATTTGCTCCATATTTTGACTCATCATTTGCCACTCTCACCAGAATGGACTCCTCCTTGCTCTACTCAGTCTATGGTGATGACATGGGAGTGACGTATGCTCACAGGTGGGTAGTTATACCAGTTGTATTTCTGTATTTCTTATAATTTTAAAGTATTTCTACTGATATTTGACAATTACGTTGAGATGATTTATTTATTAACCAGCTGATTGCAATGTCACTTCTGCTTTTCATGTATTGCCTCCTCTCATACATTATGGTATTCTGAGAGTTTTCCTTAATAGTTGCATCCCCCAAAGGCCTTCTTGTAGTTACCATACATGGCTCATCCCAAACACAACATAAGGTGTTTGTACTGTATAATTCCACCTCTTTAGAGTGATCATGTCAAGTAGGTCCTAAACTGTACTAAATCATGACCTCATAACAACATTATAGTGATTGTTTTAATTACTGTGTATCCCAAACATAGCTAAGGTGTACTTCATGGCCTCATTAATAAGACCACCTCATTATAGTGGCCATGTCATGTAGGTCCCAAACACGGAGGAGGTACAACACACGTTAAGCGCTATCAAAAAGAATATTTTGACTTCTAAACTGATACTTAATCTGGATTATGGATACCTCTAATGTAATTTCCAGTGCTATTCTCTTCCATGTTTGCTGTTTGTCCTCCATTTCATGTGGTAAGCTCTTTATCACGTGATAGCGTCTTCAGTCGCCTTGTATATTAATATCAAACCACTGGGATTCAGTGGGGTTCACCGCACCATTAAATTGCGCATATGAAAATCTTTCAATTGGCACCTGGTTATCAATGAAACCTTCTTTATAATTTCTCTGTACAAATCCTATGAGCTCACATGAGTGTGTTGTACCTCCTCTGTCCCAAACATAGCTAAGGTGTACTTCATGATCTCATCAATAAGACCAGCTAATTATAGCGACCTGCTTGCATTAGTTCCAGTACAGCCGTTGCTTATGTCCAAGGCAATATGCCACCAATAATCGTAAGTTGAGAGAGGTTCAGCATCACAGACACAACCATTTATAAATGAAAATAAACATCATCCTGGCAATATTCTCCACAGACTGATGCTTACACTTAACCAAACTTTATTTTGTGCATTAAAACACTGGCTGGTACTGATGCCATATTGTAACACAAATATAGGCGCATCTTTTCTGCCAGGTTTGTTTCCCAGGCTCACTAAAAATGTAAAGCGTGGAAAATAGTAAACTGTTTATCCATCATCACGGGACACAGAGGCTACTGCAGACACTGGCTTGCACTTCTGACCTGGGGAACAACACAGTATTTGGAAACCAGTCTTATGACCTCCTTATTAAGTCCTCCCTATTGATGAGTATGTACAGTCCTCTAATTAACATGCATGTTGATATACTGTAGTTTACAGAGATTTGTGAGAGGGACTGGTTCATTTTCCTGTGAAATGGCAGAGGCCATTTTGAATGGATTGACCAATAACAAGCACAGACTACTGAAGGAGAAGCTGTCAGAGCAACGAGACAAGTTATTTAGCATATCACAACAACAGCAGCAACAAGGGGACAGCAAAGAGGATACTGGCAGTAGTACGTCAGACACACCACAGACATCAACAAGTGACGACGCAGCTACTACACAAGTAATGCAACCACCAGGTACTAGTGGCCTATCTACTGCCATTACTACTGCTGCTGCTGCTGCTGCTGCTGCTGCTGCTACCACTAGTGGTGCCATTGTATTTCCCTCAACAGTGACTGCTTTGAACTCTGAGAGTAAAGAGAAGTAAGAGTTCTGCTGTTTACTAGCTAACATTTGTGGATAGAATTTATGAGACCTGGTCACTGTATAACCAAATCACATCTTTAAACTGATACTTTAAAAATCACCAAAATCTCATTTGTGTACGAAATGGCCTAAATTTATAAGACTTTACAGCACAAGTACTGAAAGTCTGCAGGACTCAGTGACCCTGCACCTGTTTAAAGATGTTAAGTACTGTATGTTTGAAAAGTTGATGACAATACTGTCAAATGTGACCACCTTCTTATTAAGGGCACTGTGTTATTACCAACACAATGGTCTGCAATCTCGTGGCACCAGACATGTCACTGCAGCTAGCACTACCATGGAATTGATATACATATCATCATTCTGCCAACTAGAAACTCCATGTGTATGTGTCATTCGTGTACAAAGTGACCTGACCACCTGCCTGTAATGTCGTAAATCTTAATATGAAAGTCTACTAGAATAGACAGTTTTTGCTTAACATATTTCTATCTACAGTATTTCCTATCTGTTTTTTGTAGTGTAGCTGTTAAGATCCCATATTATTCACGCAGGGTGCTGCCACCTCCGGTGCCATCAAGTACAGTGCTAGAACAGAATGTGGAGGCCCTGCTGCGTTTGCAGCAGCTCCAGAATGAAAGACTCTCTGGTGGTGGTATATTGAAGGCTACTAATGTTGTGCCAACTTCATCAGAAGCCAAAACTGGTTAGTGAATTAGACAACCTGGTTTTCTTTTCTCAATTTGCTTCAGAGAAGGATGGTGGAGTGTATGTTTGCAACATCTTTACAAATTTAAGTACTCTACACCATATGTATGTATGTATATGTGTGATGGTTGTAGGAGGATTTTGTGAGTACCATTATATAGCTCAGTTATAGGTCATGCCTACGAATATAAATTTTTTCATAGTAGTTTATTCACGTCCTAATATATGAGCTTATGGAGTGTGGTACAGGTTGGAGTTGAATTTTTGTGTAGGACAAAATATTTGCTGGTTCTTATAATGCATGATCACTCCCTGTTTTCTCCATTTATAATGTGTTCTATGATGTGTTTGTGTTGTAGCGTTGCAAGTTGTGGAGAATCTCAAGCAACTTGTGTCTGAGGTATGTTACATACTTTCTTGATTACCAATGTGTCACTGTTTGTGCTCCAATGACAGGCCACCCCTGGGGATATTGCGTCAGTGAAAGCACTACAAACTGCAATGGGCGTCACCATGCCAACCACAATTAACAGTACTACCATACCCAAACTCCAAAATACATGATAAAATAAATTTTCTTATTACAACAAGCGCCTGCGCTATTTACTAGGTTACCAATCACATGACGCTGAAGATATGTCCACAGCTTGGCTGTTGGTGTTTGCAGTGGTGGGAGCTTGCGGCAAAGCTCCAAAGTTAACTAGCTACAATGTGGACACTAGCCGAATAACCGTATCCGGTCTATCATCTGGAGGGTACTTCGCTGTGCAGTTCCACGTCGCCTACTCGAAGATAATTCGTGGAGCTGGGGTCATTGCTGGTGGACCATTCTGGTGTGCTCAAGCCAACGTGGCTATAGCGACAAGTTCGTGTATGAAACAACCGGATTTGATCTCTGTAGCCGAGCTGGTTGCTATAACATACTCGTCAGCTGCTACAGGCGTCGTTGATAGCACTAGCTACCTCAAAAACAGTCAAGTGTACACGATATCCGGTGAACGTGACACTATAGTGTTGCCTGGAGTTGTGAAGAAACTAGCAGAGTATTATTCCGAGTTTGTGACTGAAGGAAACATCACCTCACTGTATTCTCTACCTGCAGAGCATTGTTTCCCAACCGAGGATTATGGCAACGCCTGTAGCTACTTTGGTTCACCTTACATCAACAAGTGTGGGTTTGCTGCTGCCAGAGAGATATTGTTACACATGTACCCTGGCTCACACCAACCCTTATCTTCCTACCAAGCAGAGAACTTGTACGAATTTGACCAGTCAGAATTCTATATTGAAGAATTAACCAGTATGGACACAACTGGGTATATTTATGTTCCTACAGTTTGTCAGTCACAAAGGACACCTTGTAAACTACACATTGCTTTTCATGGGTGTCTGCAGGGGAAAATGTATTTACAAGATGAGTATCCGTCCCATACTGGATATGCTCAGAATGCAGAAGGATTACGAACCATTGTACTATTTCCTCAAGTTATCAACTCAACATTAAACCCAAAGGGATGTTGGGATTGGTGGGGTTATACATCACCAGCGTATGCTTCCAAACTTGGTCTTCAAATGGTAGCAGTTAGACGTATGGTGGAACGAGTAGCTCGCATTTGAGCCATATCTTATGTGTGCATATAAATTGAAGTTTACTATGTAAATAAGAGCAATTCCCACTAGACTTCAACCAAAGATGTTTGTGACATTTCTGTGGAGCTAGGGGCTATTGATTGTGATTGATTATGACTAAAGTACCGGTAAAGGCACAGCCTGTATACCAGATCTGCACACAATAGTACAATTATACAAAAATAAATCTCGAATCAAATAAGTGATTATCTAATAAGGATTTAAAATTATTTACAGAATTTACGTTAACTACAACTGCAGGCAAAGCATTCCAATCATTAATTACCTATCAAAAAATATATTTTGATTGACAGTTTAATCTCATATAGAGTGGAAAAATCTGAATCGAAATAGTTATTGATAATCTTGTAAAGTAGTATCATATCACCTCTATGATGCCTGTGAGCCAGGGATGGTAGCTGTAGCGCTGCTAGTCTCTCTTCGTATGGTTTATCTCTTAATGATGGCAATAAACATGTAGCCCTACGTTGGGCTTTCTCCACTTTACTTTGATCAAGAACAAAGAAAGGCCCCATACTGCGTTACTATATTCAAGTGTTGGACGTACGAAAGCTGTAAATAATTTAGTCAACATATCAGAATCTAAGTAAAAGATTTCTTAATTAATCCTAGTAATCGATTAGCTTTTACAGCAACCTCTGTGGTATGCAGGTGGAACTTAAGTTGGTGGTCCAAGATAATGCCCAAGTCTTTGTAAGAATCAATATTGTCAATAACTGTTCCATCCAAATAATATGGCCCATAGTGCTGCATCGGTCCAAGGTGCATATGCTTGCACTTCAAGATATTGAACTTAAGTTGCCAACAAATTGACCATTCATAAAGTAAGTCCAAATCATGTTGTAGTAGCTACTATTGTAATGTTGTCAAGGAGTTCATCCATTCCTACATCAGACACTTTGTAGGGGAAATAAAAATTAAGTAGGCAGAGGTAGCTATATTTTTGCATGGGTGATGCATTGAAAAGAACTACAGTAGAACCTGTATTTGAAAATGAAGACACCTGTGTAAATCTGGACACTTGGTAATGGTCCGAGGCCCAAAGATATCGCTTAGCTATTATATGAAAACTGACCTGCAAAAAAAACTTCAAAAAAAATTTAAGGACCAGAGGAGGTATCTATGGTAGGAGGAGCTATTATCTATGGTAGGAGTAATTAGGAGATGGCTAGGATGCGGTGCGGGCCCCTTGCTTAATTTCGTCTCACGTGAGTCTTAAGTTTCGGGATTTCTTGTACCATTTCCGAGCATTTCACTGCATTTGCTCCTACCAGTGAACTTCACTCGGTACTTGCTAGTTGGTTTACTATTGAGACTGAATCCAAATAGACTAGATGAACGCGTTTTGGTTGATGCTGACTACAGTGGTGGGTGTTTTTGGTACGGCTCCAAAGTTGACTAGCTACAATGTGGACACTAGCCAAATAACTGTATCCGGTTTTTCATCTGGAGGGTACTTCGCTGTGCAATTCCACGTCGCCTACTCGAAGATAATTCGTGGAGCTGGAGTCATTGCTGGGGGTCCGTTCTGGTGTGCTCAAAATAACCTATCTATCGCGTTTAGTTCGTGTATGAAACAACCAGAATTGATCTCTGTAGCTCAATTAGTAGTGAAAACGTATTCGTTGGCTACTACTGGCGACATTGATAGCACTAGCTACCTCAAAAGCAGTCAAGTGTACACGATATCCGGTGAATATGACGACACAATTACCCCTGGAGTTGTAAAGAAATTAGCTGAGTACTATTCTGAGTTTGTAACTGAAGGAAACATCAACTCTATATATACTCTACCAGCAGAACATTGTTTCCCAACTGAGGATTATGGTAATGCATGTGGCTACCTTGGTTCACCTTACATCAACAAGTGTGGATTTGCTGCTGCCCGAGAGATATTGTTGCACATGTACCCTGGCTCACACCTTAGTTCACCTTACATCAACAAGTGTGGGTTAGTTGCTGCCCAAGAGATATTATTACATATGTACCCTGGCTCACACCAACCCCTATCTTCCTACCATGCAGAGAATTTGTATGAATTTGACCAGTCAGAATTCTATATTGAAGAATTAAGTAGTATGGACGCAACTGGGTATATTTATGTTCCTACAGTTTGTCAGTCACAAAGGACACCTTGTAAACTACACATTGCTTTTCATGGGTGTCTACAGGGGAAAATGTATTTACAAGATGAGTATCCATCCCATACTGGATATGCTCAGAATGCAGAAGGATTACGAACCATTGTACTATTTCCTCAAGCCATCAACTCAACATTAAACCCAAATGGTTGCTGGGATTGGTGGGGCTTTACTTCACCAGCGTATGCTTCCAAACTTGGTCTTCAAATGGTAGCCGTTAGACGTATGGTGGAACGAATAGCTCACATTTAAACTAGAATTTGTGTGGTGGTTATACATATGTATACTAAGCACAGAGGAGGTATCTGTGATGAAATAATTAGAATACAGCAGTAGAAGTGTAATTTTCACTGCATATGTACATGAGATGTCCTAATAGAGGTTATATCTACAAAGAAAAAATAATTCAAATACTATGCATTTGTAGGAGACTATAACTGAGTCACCAGCAAATCAGCGACGGCCAGTACCATAGGCTGCTCCACTAGCCTTTTCTAGGTCTTTCAAAATCTTGTCATAACTTAACTCATTTCTTGCATCACAGAGGAACTCTTTGCCAAATTCCTAAACAAAAAATACATTTAAGCAATAACATCAGCCCAGCAATATATTTCCTGAATGCACAGCAAAAAAAAAAAAATCCTGTGATTGAAAACAGTAATGACAGTGAAACTCGTGTCACCCCTAGTATGTTGTCATAATGAGGCCACAGACATTGCAAACAAACAGCATAGCAATAGCACAACACATCATCATTATCCAAACTGTGGTCAAAACCACACTAATAAAAGATCATTGGCCAAATCCCACCCTCGCATGCTACACCTGTCTTAACCTACATACTGTAAAACAATCTTGTCAGGGAAAAGGTAAAACCATCTGGTAGCAATGATATGCCATGTTGAATATTAGACATCAGCTACTGTGAAATTACAACACAGAAATGTGCTAACTGTTTAACATCTTGGCTTCTGGCTGTGGGCTCATTAAGATCATACCAACATGTGGATAACATGATAACCTCATGACCAAATTTGGTAATAGTTTCTTTCACCATTGCAGAGCCCACACAATAGATAGCATAAGGAATGAGATAGTTGGAATAGTTGTGTAAAAATATGCATGTAACCTTGTATGCGTAATTATGGTGAAAACTGAAACTTTGCAAACAAAGTGTCAACTTACCACGAAGATCTCTTTCACAAATGCTTTATCGGTGCTGACAGCTGCTTTCTTCAAGGCCCCAACTTTTGAACCGATCCATGTCAACAAGGCAAATTTAGCTCTCCGACTCATTTCATCTCCGGTCTCAAAGCGAAGGTATGCATAAACCCTATCGTCATCTGTGATTGGGTGATGCGAATAGAAATAGTATAGTAACCTTCAAGATAACCTACCCGAAAAAAGGTCTTGATTCCCTAGCGCCTTTTCAGTGTTATCCCCGCTTCCAGCAGCTTCCAGTACTTTCCCGTTATACTTATAAGCAACCCTAAAACGCCGCGTAAGGTTATTCACTCAAGGAGCACAACTCTCACCATGCTATTTCGTTATCGTCTGCGCGAACCTCCTCGTACTTCGCCTTAGCTTCCTCATGTTCCCCTTGAAACAACTTTACTGCTGCTTGCGATGCCATTTCTCACATCAACTAGTTATCTCTAGTACTGCAACTGTTGAAGACTAACCAAAGCTAACTATCTTTTGAACCCAAAACGGCTGACACCTGCGAAACCACAACAACCACGAATGCGTCACTCAAATATTTTCGTTATTTTCCGGACACTAACGTATACAGTGATTATCAAAAAACAAGTAGTCTAGTTCTAGAAATACAGTAATTGTTATGATGGATAGAGTAGTGGTGGTACTTATGAGACAATTAACTTCAAATAATTGCCATCACCTAAAACAGTAACCCTGGTATTTCACAACACTAATAGGGAAAAGTATACCCATAAACTATATAATCCTAAAATTTCAAAAATTTTCATACCATTTGGTGGTCTGTATGATCATTTTTCTGGAACACTGTAGGTGTGTGTATTGTGAGATGCTGTGCTTGTAAGTTGACTATTCATATTTGACTATGCGGGAAAATTTTATATCAGTGTAAAGGGTGGCTAGCAAGGACACTGCAGACAGTCAAAACAGATTGGTTGACTTCATAATGTACTTTACATATTTGTACTCTTAACAACATAGTGAGTGGTACAAAGACAATCATTGACAGTCTTCCAATATGATGTAGCAAATTTTAGGAGCTATATATTATCCCCTAATTAGAATTGTGGTTGACTTATAATCACTGTCTGTGATGATCTGAATAGGTACTATCTCTTTACTGCTAAATCTGCAGGATATAACCCGGTATACTTGTTTTAAGCTATGTGACCCATATTACCTCCTGTCCCATAATACCAGCCTCTACTCTATACTTCAGTCATTTTAATAAGGCTACATCAGACCGTCAAGTGGCAAAGCCTGGTTTGAGGACATCACCTGGCAGACTCCTGTATTAAACGTTCGGGCGAGGGGTAGGTAATGAGTCAAAATCGTCTACGAAATTTCAAAGATGACTGCCCATATTTCATCTTTAAAGAATTTCAGTTCAAGTATCTCCGTAAAATTCAGTAATTTTAAAATTGGTAAATCTGTAAATTTTAGACTCTGTAAAATTCCGTAAATTTTCGTTACATCTTTTCAATCGTCAATTATCATTATTATTATTATTATTGTTTACTGAGCAGTCAGCCCTGCTGGTGTGCTCAGGAATCACATAAACACAAATACATTAGGTACAATAATATGATTGGAGTCTAGTCATAAATAGATCAGTATCTACAATTTCAATTGTATCAGTTGGTAGTATGTTCCAGTCATTTATTGTTCTTGAGAAATGGCTGTTTTGGTATGCCGTGGTGGATGAGGTAGGTAAGATATAGTGAATATGGTGGTATTGTCTTACTGGTCGTGTTTTTTGGTAAGTAATAATGAGGAATTTGGAGTGATAATGGTAGTGTATCTTATGCAATATTTGTGACCTAGATAATTTCCAACGAACTTGTAATGTAGGCCATTTTAGCTGATCCAACATTAGAGAAACCGAACTGAATCTGCTATAGTCATTCAACACCCAGCGTGCTGCTCTTCGTCGTACTTTCTCCAACTCTGAAATATCTCCTAGGGATCCCAGACAGCAGATGCATACTCTAGTTGCGGTCTCACCATTGTTAGGTAAGCTGATTCTTTAACTTGCCTTGAACATAGTTTAGATTGCGTTTTGAGAAATTGAATGTTCTAGATGCTTTATTGACAACATTTGATATGTGAGGTGACCAAGACATGTACAGTGATTTATGAATTAAGACTCCTAGCATATGTTGATCAGATATATCTAGGATGTGACTGTGAAGTGTGTAATCACGAGTGAGTGGTGATAAGGATCTTGTGCAGCGTATAACTGTACATTTACTAACATTGAACTTAAGTTGCCAAGTATCAGCCCATTCTGACAGTTTATTTAAATCTTCTTGAAGTCTGTTGATGTCTTCTACACTATTGATAACTCTATTAAGCAAGCAATCATTAGCGAACAGGCAGAGTGGTGAGTTGATGTCTTTAGTTATGTCATTCATATACAATAGGAACATTAGAGGTCCAAGAACTGTGCCTTGTGGTACCCCAGACATTACCGACACTGGGCTAGAGGATTCACTATTTAAAACAACACACTGAGCACGTTGGGTAAGCCAGGTTTGGATCCAGCTATAAGTACTACCATTAATTCCATAATATCTTAGTTTGGTCAATAAGCATTGGTGTGGTACTGTATCGAATGCTTTAGAAAAATCCAATAGGATGATACATGATCTATCTGTTTCTGATGGTCTAGAGCAAAGGATATATCTTCTGTAAGAGTAATTAGTTGAGTTAAGCATGAATGATTAGATCTGAACCCATGTTGATTTTCAATTAATATGTTGTTTTCGTTCAGATGGTTCATGATGGAATGATATATAATGTGTTCCATAACCTTTGCACAAATGGAGGGCAAAGATATGGGGCGATAATTACTAACACTATTGTGGTTACCTTTCTTGAATACTGGACATATGTTGGCTTTTAACCAATCAGATGGCAATGAGTTAGTTGATAGAGAATGATTGAAAATTACATGTAATATTGGTGTTATTTCATCTGCGCAATGCTTCAAGATGTAAGGGGATACACGGTCTGGACCACTAGCTTTATTTGTATCAAGTGTTATAAGTAACTTACGTATTCCAGATTGTGAGATAGATATATCAGGCATGTTGGGTACTTCAATATTACTATCCATAGTAGGCATTGTTAATAAGTTTTCCTTTGTAAACACAGATTTAAAGTGATTATTCAAAGCATGTGCATGATGGATTGTTTGGTCACCTATAAGTAATATCGGAATTTCACGTTTATTTTGTCTTTTGGCTCTTCTTTCTGGAGACACATTGTTTTGGACGGGTAGTTGGTCTAGCGAGTTTGAAGCTAATCGGGGGAAAAACCAGGGAGGAGTTTTTGTTTAAAAATTTTATGGCCTCGATTTCCCGATTCTCGTTCTGTCGTCCACAGGGGGAGAGAAACGTCTGGTGTAAGCTGGGATGGGGAAGGCTGGTAACACGATAAAGGTCTCCAGAAAGTTTTGGACACATTCGTGTCTTCCTCGGGTAGCTACGGTGGTTTAAAGGATATTTCACGTAGTTTAACGAATCGCCACCAATCCCGGATCAAAAGATTCGCCTCAAATTTTAGAATTGAATGGTACCGATCCGATTGGAATCCGACCAAGAATGACGGGACAGTGCCGGAAAAGAGTTATAGAATTATTATATAGATAATTGCAGGACTCTGAAAGAGTATACGTGCAATATAGTATGTAGTTAAGTTAAGTAGTTAAATAAGTATAAAAAGAATTATAAATTATAATTTGTTTAAGAAATCAGTAGCAGATCTACGGAATGCTTCAAAGGAATCCAAATTAACAACTGAGTCAGGTGACTCAACTATTCCACAATCTGACAGTAGCTAGGAAGAAACTGAATTTGTGTATATCAATTCTTGAAAAAGGTGTTTGATATCTTCTATTGTGCCCTCTAGTAACAGTGTCGATGAGAGATATCCTTTGATGTTTCTTCTATACATTAATGATATAACAGAACATGTAAATTTGCCACTACGGTTATTTGCTGACGACTGTTTACTTTACAGAATTATCACCACCAAGGAGGATGCCATTCAACTTCAGCATGATCTTGATCAACTACACGAATGGGCAACTAAGTGGCAATTAAGATTCAATGTAATTAAATGTACTATTATGCGGTTTACCAGATCATTATTACCAATTATTTTCAACTACAAGCTAAACAATCACAACTTGGTACATCAAACCAACACTCCTACCTTGGTGTTATATTGGACAACAAACTATCATGGTCTCCACATATTAGTAATATAGCTGCTAAGGCCAATAGAACATTAAACTTCTTGAAACGCAATCTGAGTTGCTGCTCGTCTAACATCAAAGCAACAGCCTACCTTACGATAGTACGACCGTCAATGGAATACGCTGCAGTCATCTGGGACCCATACCACCATAACAATATTCAACAGCTAGAGAAAGTACAGCGTAGGGCAGCTAGATGGGTCCTAAATGATTTCAATCGATTCAGCTCAGTCACAGCTATGTTACAGCATCTTTCTTGGCCAAGCCTTCAGCTGAGACGTAAAATATCCAGATTACAAGCACTTTTTAAATTATACATCAAGATTATTCACTGTCAATTCCTCCTCATTTTATTTCAATGACAAGATCCACCAGACTATATCACCCACATCGTTTTATTCTACCAAATTCATCTACCTATTCATACCAACAGAGCTTTTTCTCCAGATCAATTAAGGATTGGAACAACTTACCATCTTCCATCATTGAGAGCAACAATATTGACTCTTTTTCAGCGGAACTGCAAACATTGTATGGAACTCAATAACCGTAATCTTTGTAACTACGTAGCTAAATTCATTTTATGATTGCTTTTTTTCCTGAGCATATCAGCTGTGCTGTCTGCTCAGTAACAACAATAATAATAATAATATCTCATAGGGTAGTTCTAGTGCGACAGAACCTTGCAATATCTTATAAAACATCCTCGAAAACATCATCAGTCTACTTACTTGTCTTCTAACCTCCAAGCTACACCATTTAAGCTCATTCAGGATACTGGTAACACTACTTGAAAAATTACCTTACAGAGACAGTAACATCTATGAAAAGAGTTTCAAATCTGAGTTTTTCCAAGACGAAAGCATTGCTTGATAGAGCAGCTGCTGTGGCTATAACTTCCTCTCAGAGAATCTTTTATGCACGTAGTAATCCAACCTGGACACTTTAAGTTAAGGCCACTCCAAGTCATACCTTAGTTTCTGGTCACTCCCAAGCCTACAAATGGATGCGGGCGGGCGGATGATCAGGACTTCAGGACTATAGACTCTACTGTGACAATATACTGTATGGTATTATTATTTGCTCAATTTAGCAAATTCATGTTGATTTTATACTTAACCAACAACATAAGTAGTTGTGCTTCGGCAAAAAATGCACTAGGAAAGTTGTTGATGGATCATGGCTAGCTATACACTGATGTATAGCATTTAAGTATATATTTATTTATTTATTTAGAATATACTATAGGAAATGTTTTGCTCATGTAGCTACTTATGCTTTCCAAGTGAAATAAGTGTCTCATTAGCTATGTCAGGAAAGTATTACTATGACTTATAGCTAAGTTGTTCAAATGATCATGATACACAATGAAATTTAACTTCTATTTTCACATCAGAAATTCTTCATTCAAATGTAAAGTCTTAGCCCACTAGCTATGTGTTTCCAGCCTTCTATTCAGTAACCTTGAGAAAAGTAACTGTCAAAGTTTTGAGTCATTGAGTGCTCCAGACTACTGTTTTTTAGTGATCATCTGGGAATGTTTAAACTATAAGGGTTTCTACTTGCCAATCTAATTTTAGTTATGGGAATGTTTAAGTTTAAGCTCACTGAATGTTGCCGGCTTTCCATACCCCTGTAGTGTTCAGTGATAAGGAATTAGACTAATCATTAGAGGACTACATTTGAATTATAAAGTTAAAGCTATGGCCCATCTGCATGGACTAGTAGTTAATGCTACTGAAATTACTTTGGTTACAGAAGCATTAGTAACAGTTATAATCTGAACAGCTATATAATCAAGGACAAAACTAGCTATAGTTAGAAACATTTTATTAGTGTGGCATATATACCTAATATATACCTAATATTAGAGTTAAGAGTAGTGTGACTGCTCTATTGGAATCCCTGAATGCTCTATTAGAGTATATCGATCTTTTGCAGTAAAAAATAAGTGTCTTGCTGGGTCACGTGCACTTAAGCACCTGTAATATTAATAATAGTCCTCATAAACTAGGGTTTCAGGTTTACCATGCGGGCGGGTGACCAGAAACTAAGGTTTGACTTGGTGTGGCCTAAGTTTTGTAGTTAATTATTTTTGTATGTATCCTTGCCATGCCTACGCGGATCTTATCTTTGTAGTCGCATGTGTCCGAGGCTCTGTATGTAATTTTGTCATTTCATCATTATTCTGATGGTTTAAAAAAAAAAAAAAAAAAATCATAATCATAATCAGACACCACAAATCTGGCAGCACGTCGCTGAACACTTTCAAGCTTCTCAATGTTAGTCTTAGTATATGGTGCCCAAACTATTGATGCGTATTCTAGTATTGGTCTCGTAGGGTTCTTCGCGAGGTTCTTCGTATGCCACGATATTCACTCTCAACATTGCTCAAGTAGTTTATCATCAACTCAAAGTATTGGTGGTTTGATTTTATTGGTCAGTTTCTGGTGGCAGCACGATCTGTGCAGATTTTTGGCGACAGACAAAATGTTTCTTCCTCTGGAGCACAGGAAAAGCAGAGCAGCAACTGTGCCGTGGATCAGCAATGACCAGTACTAGGTAAAGTACCTGCATGCGGAGTATGGTTATAATTGAAGTTTGTTAGCCATCTATATGCTGGGATTCGGCCAAAATGACGCGATTTTGCAAACAAATACCAGAATGGTTGATACATCAGTGAGACAGTCTCCAACAGCAAGGATACGAAGCTTATAAACACCTAACAATACGGCTATCTCGCCCAGTAAACGCATAGAGCAATCCAATGCATGAAATAGGCACTCACGTGATCGATATTCAAATCTCGGAAAATACAACCATAATCTATTCCAATGACATTAAAATCACTTGGAATCAAGTGACAATCAGTTTGTGTGCATTAGGTTCAGCATCTCAATTAGCCCAGCAGTCTGAGACTCTCCCTATGATGCCATCACAACATAAAACACACCTGCACTGGCCCAGACCACACCTGAGTGAACAATTAACACAAATATTTACAAAAGGAGCATACTGCATGGTTCCTATTCAGAAATGAAAGCGATTTCATGGGTATTTCTGCGATTTGAATTTCAATCACGTGAGTGCCTATTTCATGTATTGATTATGATTATGACTAAAGTACCGGTAAAGGCACAGCCTGTATACCAGATCTGCACACAATAGTACAATTAACCATTATACAAAAGTAAATCTCGAATCAAGTAAGTAATTATCTAATAAGGATTTTAAATTATTTACAGAATTTACGTTGACTACAACTGCAGGCAAAGCGTTCCAATCATTAATTAACCTATTAAAAAAATGTTTTGATCGACAGTTTAATCGAGTGAGATTTGAAAAGCTTAAACTGATGTCCCCTTGTAATGGTGGTATCGGAGTAGGTATATAGAGTGGAAAAATCTGAATTAAAATAGTTAATAATCTTGTAAAGTAGTATCATATCACCTCTATGACGCCTGTGAGCCAAGGATGGTAGCTGTAGCACTGCTAGTCTCTCTTCGTATGGTTTATCTCTTAATGATGGTAATAAACGTGTAGCCCTACATTGGACTTTCTCCACTTTCCTTTGATCATAGATATTTAACCCCCTATGCTTTGATCAAGTACAAAGAAAGGCCCCATACTGCGTTACCATATTCAAATCAACATATCAGAATCTAATTTAAAAATTTCTTAATTAATCCTAGTAATCAATTAGCTTTTGCAGCAACCTCTGCGGTATGCAGGTGGAACTTAAGTTGGTGGTCCAAAAGTCTTTGTAAGAATCAATATTGTCAATAACCGTTCCATCCAAACAATATAGCCCATAGTGATGCATCGGTCCAAGGTGCATATGTGTTCTAAAGACCTATTCAATGAACAAAGAATATTGGTATCTATTGACAGCAATATCAGTAATTAGAAGTAACAAAAAATAGTCAATTTAGTCCCTAGCTGCTGTATCTTCAGCCTGGCTGTACTGAGTCCTATCCTTCTCTAATCTCTATTCTGCAACAACAACAAAAGCCTTTTATTCAAAGAACTATTCAAACAACACTCTTACCACTGGCTATAGACAGACCGAATTCCTGTTAAAAAGGTCCTTTTATCCTATCTGTTGACCTGTCATATGACATCACTTTTGTAGATTCTAGGTCATTTTATAAGGTTTCATCTACACATGTTGATGACTCAGTTTCTGTAAACAACTTAATGTTACCCTTTTCTTCAATATGCTTGCACTTTAAGATATTGAACTTAAGTTGCCAACGAATTGACCATTCATAAAGTAAGTCCAAATCATGTTGTAGTACTCACTAGTTCGCACGACTCGGAAAATCTTAATGTTGTCAGCAAACATATACATGGGACTTGATACAACCGAAGGTAAGTCATTGACAAACATCGTGAATAAGATGGGACCCGACACTGGACCCTGTGGGACTCCACTTGTAACAGGAATGGAATTAGATTTCTTTCCATTAAGCACTACTTCTTGTGTTCTGTCCTTAAGAAAATCTTTTATCCACTGTAGCATCTTACCATGTATCCCAAAAGAAGACAATTTTTGAATCAAGCATTGGTAGGGAACTGTGTCACAAGTTTTTTGAAAATCTAGATATATCACATCAACAGAGTCACCTTTGTCTAAGTATTTAGTGAAATAATCAAGTACGTTAAGTAATTGAGTAGTACACGATCTGCCAGGTACAAATCCAAATTGGTAAGCTGAGAGCAAATTGTTCGATATTAAATGACTTATTAGATGATCTTTAACTATAGACTCCATTAACTTACCAAAAATGGACGTAAGACTGACTGGATGGTAGTTACTAACATTGTTTCTAGCACCTTTCTTGTGAATGGGTGTCACTTGGGCATTTTTCCAGTCATGTGGTAAGGTTCCACTATTAAATGATTTGCTGAAGATAATGGACAATGGGATAGAAATAAATTTACCCACAGAATTTATTATAGATATTGGCCAGCCATCTGGTCCTGGAGACTTATTGTTATGCATGTTCATAATTTTATCTAAAACAATATCCAGGGTGAAATCTATCGACTCAGATATGGGAGGGGAACCATTAGGGTCTATTGCAGGGGTAGAAGTGATATCTTCATTAGTAAAAACAGTTGAACAATAATTATTAAACAAGGTAGCCATTTCAAAATCAGAGCATGTCACAGTGTCATCAGAACGGATCAATTCAGTAATGCTGGGGCGTGTCTTAACTTTGGAGTTTACATACTGCCAAAAAGCTTTAGGCTTGGATTTAACATTCTGAACTAATTGCTTTTCATAGTCCTTTTTAAGGTTGCGAGTTAGGCTTCTAAGTTGATTATTTACAGTTTTGAAGTTTAATAGATCAGTTGGAGGATGAGTTGAACAATACTTTTCCACAATTTGTTTTTTTTTGTTTCTTTAAAGAGAATACTTCAAAATTGGAATACAAACTTTTCCTTTCTCTTTGTTTATAAGTAGGTAGCCACCAATCCCATTGTAATTCTGTATGTTGTAAAGTAAATAAATAAAAATATAGGGAGTCAGAAACATGTATCTGAAACTGTGAAGAATGCAGAGAAAAATTCCAGACCCAGTGGTGACTTGATCCCCCGCAACATGCAATCTAGGCATGCATCAAGGGAGCCACAACAACTGGGATCTGAGATATTTCTGCATTCAACCATACACTACTTAATCATTGACTTCTCAGCTCTCACCATCAAAGGTTTTTATATTAAGTACTATCCCACATAATAACTATTTGTGCATTATTATTATTATTAACACTTTACAGTGACCAGCACTGAAGGTCTGACAGCAACATGTGCTGCAGCCTTAGGATTACCTAACCTAATTTAAGGACTTAGACTTAATGACTTGACTTAATGACTGATAAGGTGTAACAGAAAAGGGGCCAAAGTAAGGAAAAAATAATCAGTTATAATCATGTAGCTAGTAAAACAATAGCTGTAAATGTAGCACAATCAAGAGGACTAATAATAATTCCTGGGATTAGAGCATTAATGTCTTGAACCATTACAGATTTTTAAATCTATCTTGCTCACATGGATCCAATGCATAATTGACCCAAAATTTTAATCCCCTGTAAGCACTTGGACAAGTCACATGCGCTAGCTGATTCAATCTTCATTTCAATTGTAGTTTGGGTTTAGCCATACAAAGTAGATAAGATATAGCATTCAGTTCAGTGTTCAGCTTTGATCGGTCAGTTAATTATTACCTAGATATATACAGTAAGTCCAACATTCTATAACCTATAGCGGGTACTGAAACTGTATGCATACAATTAAGCAATGGGCAAGCCTGAGCTCCTTATTACATGCTGTTCTTATTGCCATACATGTGCAAGGTTGCTGGCTAAGTTTATAAGTTCTAATATGTGGCAACATGCGTGTTTTCTTGGATACCGTGATGCATATAGGCACGTACACATGCACAACCTTCTTTCTCCAAACATAGAAATTTCATGTTTAAAAACTGAACCTATTTATGGGATGGGACATTGATAGGTGCAATATAATGGTAGTCTGTAGTTGGTGGCTATTTTACAATATTTAGTCCATACTGTGATATACATTCAAGTATACTAATCCTTAACATCTGCATGTACAGACAGGCTCAGCTGGGAACGATACATAACTACATGCATAACAGCTCATGCACAGTTCAGTGGCAGATACAGGGGGGTGCAATGGTTTCAGCTGAAACCCCTCTGAAAATAGCACGTGCCCCAAATTTATTGACAACTTGTCGTGTGGGTGATAAAATCACCAAGAGTTATACATAGTGTTATAGTAGGACTTTCTACTGGCGAAACTCCATACTTTCGCCTTTGAAATCATGTTTACAGCGTTCAACAGCAGGTTGTGACTTTTTGTTTTTGGTCTTTGACTTACAGCTAGACTGAAGTTGAGTGGAATCTGAAACTCCTCTGAAAATTTCTAGATCCACCACTACAGTTAGTACAACATTTAGAATATTTTCTTCACCTTTTCAAACACACTTTCTGTAACACTTTGAACAGGCTGTAGGACCAGGTGTCCTACAGACCTTCAGCACTTGTGCTGTAAAGCCCAAATTTTAAAAACAAAAATTCACTACAAATAGCAAACAAGTAATCTGTGATGAAATGATTAGATTACAACATAGGAAAAGTATATCTACATGGTATCTTAAAACAGACTAAATATATCTACAATATCTACAAAGAATTCAGTAGTTCTGATATGAATTTGTTGATGGCTAGTAGTGAGTTACATGGCAATCAGCGGCCAGTACCATATGCTGCTCCACTAGCCTTCTCCAGGTCTTTCAACATCTTTGACTGACTCAACTCGCTTCTTGTGTCACAGAGAAACTCTTTTCCAAATTCCTAAACAACAACACGTTGTAGTAATAATTTCATGAGCCTCAAACAATGATAAACAATATTGTGACATTCATTTAGGCTCTTCTTCACAGATTATAAAAATCAATTATATAACATTGAAGAAAATACAGCTTATTGCAGCAGCAAACCAAAGCCTTTTAAAAGGTATCGGTTAATACGTACAATTTATGACAATTGCAGGATTCTAAAACACCATACAGGGTGGGCCATGCTTCATCAAACATCTTGTGCTCTCAAAGAAAGGTTTGACCCATTTAACTCTGACTCCTCAGTATCGACATAAAATATTCTCATGTTGAAACTAACACCAATAAATTATGGTTCCCAGAGCCCTACCCAACACTTTGTGTGAGACTCGGAAACACAGCTACATTATGTTTGTACATTTGGGAATATGATAAAAGATTTTCATTATAATGTTATACACCAATTCTAAACATCATGCTTGGTTGTACAATTACACATAGCAACACATCATAGGACAATCTGCATGTTCCTTTGCTCTATAAGAATGGCCTTTTAGTGATATGTTGTGTACAGTGATCTATAGCAGAAATAATGGAGGTGGCTGAGTCAGGTGGGTTATGAACAAGTAACAAAAGTTTGCCTATCCTTATCCAACAGTACAGTGTAGTACTGTTTAGTAGGGCTCCCCACTAAAATGACTAGCACCTGGCAAAATGCTGCCGTCATAAAACCAACACATGCACATTATAACATAATTAAGGGCTTGATTATCTCTATTACATTTATGCATATTCTTAACTTCTCATTCATGGCTCTGCCAAGACCTAGACAAGAAAATAAACTAGTAGCAAAATACTAACAACTTATTTGATAGTCCCCTGATTTTTGGTTCAGGAAAATTAGTGAACAGAACTACTGTAACAGCATGTGCTTACAGGTGTACCAGTTGTTAAGTGTGTTCTTGTACTGTTACCTTGTTTCCTTTCCTTGTACATACCTTGTTACTGTCCATAGTCAGTATTATCCCTACAATTTATGCCTGTTACCAGCTGATACACGACAAGACTATGCCCACCTTAGTCTTAATATTATTACATCATAATATTTTTGTTCGACACTTACTCACTATCCCATCACCTAAAGCAGTATGGTCTTAGTGCATCTAACATCAAATCCAGTGTTACAAGCAAGAAAACACTCACAGAAAGTCGAATATTTAAAAAATCACCAAACCCTGATGTTTGGTCCACATGCCTGCCATGATCGCAAGAATACAGGCCAAATGAAGCAGCACACAGCCACCACTATTTGTGTACTACATTTCACAAAACTGATCCAAATTGCACACCAGGCAAATCAAACTCTACTCAGGCTGTCTTTTCTGGATGGTGTGGAGAGCTTGAATGGCGGTTTCTGGCCTCATGAAGGGCTTGGCTTGGCAAGAATCAGTGGTTTACTGGTGGATGGCCTGATAACGTTGGCCAAACGTTCATTCTGTTGATTTTGCTGCATATCAGCCACTAACAAGTCAGCACAGCCCTGTAATTTCGTGTCTGGAATTCAATCATGGTCTGCCTCCATTTTGAAGTCTACCCCCACCACCCTTCTCTCCTTTGTGAGCACTCATGATACTACTTTGCTTGTCCAACTGCTCAGATATTGTATCTCTAGCAGGAAACTCTACAAGCAGCTACAAGTACTGGAAGTGGTCTGAAAAGTAATAGATTGATGCACTGTTTGTGCATATTTCATACGTGCGCTTGCTATCCTTGACAAGTTTCAGTTCTTTAATACCATTTATCTCGAAACTTCTAATGTGCAATTTAGATCATTTTTCCAAAATCCAGTCACATTTCATGACACAATAACAAACTCACCTATGGCATGTGCCCTTGCTGGTTGCAAGAAGGCTTTCCCTTTTTTCCCAATTATATGGCCATAATCTTCAAGGAATCCATACAGAGGCATTAATTTTCCAGAGCATATTTATATGCCACAAAACTGTTTGAAGTGCTTAAGCTACTGTAAGAGGGAGTAAATACCTATAACTGCACTGATAAAATGATCTCATGGTCCCCTAAACAATCAGAACATGCTTGGAGCATGCAGTGACTATGCCCCATTAGTGATCTAGCTGCAATCAGCTATGGTTTAGCTGTAGACATGGCAACCACACCCCTTCATCTAATGTGCTTAACCCTTCAAACCCGGTAAACCTATATTAAGGCTTTGACGCATGCCTCTATACAAACTAAAATACACTTTGCAGTATTAATGATAGAAAGATCCCACAGCCACTACATTACTCACCATGAACTCCACAATAACATGGCACCAACCATTAATGCATTTGGGTACAACGCCTTTCATCACACCACTTAGAAAACAGACTTCTTCATCATGGCTGTACACTGCTTCATTGAAAAAGGAATATCTTCACCATACTTGGTGCTATGGCCTTAAACTAAGCCATTAGAATCCTAATGTGCTACGGAATCCAGTGGTATACAACAGATCACGTGATCTTATGACGGATGCTGGTATTATTAAAATTCCATCAAATTCCAGCAAAGATGATGTCTGCCATGTTTCCAAATTACTCTTTAGTGTTGTATAAAACTGATTACACGTTACTGTAGTGCATCATTTCATGTATAACAATATCCTACAATATCCTGTTATGCAGTAATAGAAACCTAACGCTCTACCTATAGTTCACACTTACGCATTATTTCATGTTCAAAATTTATTCCAGGTCCACCAATAAATAGTGAAACAATATTTATGAATGATGGTAGCTATTACACATTACAACATAGTTATGTGACTTGGTTGCAGTTTACTATAAGTAGCTGTGTTTTGTTTAGTTTTAATCATCTTACTATAAGCAGTTGGAGTTCATGCAATTATAGTATGGTCCTTATTATTCAACTTGTCCCCTAAGCGTCAACTTTGAGTACATATAACTTGCTATATAGTAGTGGTAGTTCTAGAGCTGAAATACTGGGGGCACAGCATGTATATTGTGACACATGTTGTGTTTGTGTCTCATGACATGTGACAGAAAATTATTCTGGCATCTCTAATCAACAGTAGTATAAATTTGTTGCAGTTGCTTATACCAAGAGTTAACTCTTACTTATAAGTATAGCTATCAGCATTATCTTACCAAACTAACATGATAGTATCCATCAAAAAATCTTTTGTTCTAACAAAAAGATTTTTACTGAAAACAATTTAGCTATTTTTTTTTTATAGAGTTTTCACAGCTTTACTGTAACTGCATAACGGGTGAGAGGACACTGTCGGAAATTAAAGCATTTTACTGTATCTGCATTAGCCACTAAAGTGGCTATTGATATTCAACAATCAATGACTTGTATGTACGGAAGGTCATAAAGAACCAAATGGTGTACTGACTGTGACATTCCTTTACCAAGCTATATGATGGTTTAAACACAGGAGTGTAATTTGTATAATGTTTAAAATGAAAATATCCTTGACATTGGTGAACTCTGTAGATTGTAATTGTGTGGAAAGTTTATCTGTTGTTCTACAGGTTGATATGGTCCGCTTTGGCATCGTCACTATCAGCAAGATTGATCGCCTTGTTACAAGTGGAACCTTTATGTGAGCTAATGGCGATTCTGAGGAAAGATTTTCAACTAAAATCAGGTGAAGAAGACCATGAAACAAGTACGGAAACAGTACTAACTGCATTAATGTTAATTTCTGCCATATATACAAAGCAGTTGTTACCTAAACATCATATATTTCCATGCACTTCTTATAGTAGTTCACAATAAGCTTAGCATACCAAATAGTACAAGATCATTTATCTACATGCAATCTGAGTAACTGCTGTCAGAACAGTCTATATTGCCTGACTGCTTTATTAGTCAATTCATCTATCAAGTACCCTATGGACTTGCCATAATGTATAAGTCAAGAATTAGTTACTTATTACGAACTCATAGTATAAGTTACACAACATTGAACACCAAACATTACAATATTCACAATCTCTACACTATATAATATCAAGCTGAAAAGCCATCCATCTGTCTGTCAGCTTGCATTTCATTAATTGAGTTTACATGCTCTTCTCACCAGTTGCTGTACATAGTTTTTCCATAAAACTTTTAAATAAAGCTTCCAACCGCCATCATTAATTTTGTCATTCACAGCACGTTGAGTGTAGGGATATAGAGCAAATCTTACTGGAATTGTTTCGATAAATCACATGCAAACTGCAAGTAAACACATATTCAACTTTCATCACTCCTCCAACTAGGGCTGCACCGATTCTAGTATCAGCATCGGTATCGGGCCGATACTGCTGTTTTCATGAAGTATCAGGATCGGTCATTATATTATTGCAGATACTGATTCTTATCACGTGCGAGAATAAAATAAGTTTGTACTTGCTTAGGCATCCACGTAGGCTTGTACTTGCTTATTTTACTAGTACAGTGGATGCCTAAAAACATCAAGTATAACACTAATAGCTAACTACCAGAAAAACTACTGATCTATGCTGAAACCTACGTGTGAAAATGCTTTACTGAGAAAAAGATCGATATACTCTAATAGAACAGTCAATAATTCTAATAGAGCAATCAGGTAGAAGTGACTGTTTCAGTATTAGAATATTTTGTGTTTTTGTAAGCACCATTATTATATTATCTACACTTCTCCAGAAGAATACTGGAATATCCACTGATTTGCATTTCAGTGACTTCCTTTTTTGTGAATCTTGATTGGCTACTTCATTATAAACACGAACCATACTGAAAACGTGTACAAGAATACCATGAAATGCATTATAAATGTGTGTGCACTATGATGTAGCTACTCTAAGGTACTTGGCATCGGTACTTGTACTTGCAGATACTTCCCAGCTGAGTACTTGGTATTTGAAGTATCGGTAAAAAGTTGAATCAGTGCAGCCCTACCTCCAACTATGTTTAACACTTATGGTAGTGCAAGATCCATGCAACCTTATGTCAAAGTTGAGTGAGGTTAGCATTAGTTGAACGTAAGGAGACAATTGCACTTACAACACTGGTGCACACTGGTACCAGTAATATGTGTTCTATTGTGCAGATACAAAAGTTGCACATTTAATTGTCTACCTCAGCAGTAAGTACTGAGCTATACGTGAATAAATTGCATTGTTTGCACTGTACTTTTGCAGGCCAGGCATATGTTTAAAACATAGATAAACGTACAGCAAAAACAAACTAGTGAAATTTCACCTACTCTAATACAACACATGCACAGATTCTTGCTCACAAAGGTAAACATTTTTTTTTAAGTGACAGATGGACAAGCCAGTGAGTTGGTTGATAAAACGTCATGCATAAAAAGGTTCAGAGGATGAAAAAGGTTCTACTTATGAAAGGATCGAACTAATGACTTGGGGTTAGCAGTCCACTGCAAAAACAGCAGAGTTGGTTTTGAAGGAATGTAATGTGAACTTTCCTACATACAACGGTATCAAAGGTTTAGAATGCATTGGAAGGTGGAACTGTCAAATTTGGGGTATCAAATGTTTAGAAGGTAAGGGATAACCCTACAGCCAGAACTGCAGGATTTTGGGGTATCAAAAGGTTTAGAATGTGTCGGAAGCTATGGGATAATCTTACAACCAAGGTGTAGAACTAGGAACTGTTGGATTTTAAGGACTGGTGTTAAAGGTGTAGAATATATTGGAAGGCATGGGACAATTCTACAGTTGAGGTAAAGAACTGCAGAACTGGGATCTTTAGGCGGTAGGTGAAGGATGTAGAGAAAGCTATGGGATTGTGGAGCATTGGAGTGCAGGTTAGGATAAAAGTGAGAGATATTTCTACTAGAAGGTGTAGGACTACTGGATGAGCTGTAAAAACCAAAGGATTATTAATGGAAAATCTGGACATGTATGCAGGCATACACCGCTAAATGTAGTGTTGTGCGATATGGCAAATTTTGTATATTGCCTATCACAATTATTGTTCTCTTCTTTCATCATGATTCACGATACAATAAATTATCACGATATGCAAATTGCATGAAGTCATGGTAATAAATTGCTATAAACCATGTAAAATAGTTCCTAATATGCACTTTCCTCTGCATATAAAGAAATTAATACTGTCTTGAACATCATTTTCTGATGAAATTGCTACACCATCATATATCACAATATAACAATATTAATTTTTTTTATCACGATTACGATATAAAATTAATATATCACGATAATCGATATATTGCACATCACTAACTCAATGTACTGCAGGAAGCTAACAAAAGTGTGTAGTGAAACTAGTAATTAACAATAGCAAACTTCTAGCTGCCTGATGACTATAGTTCTTGACTTTACTGAAAAGTAATATTGATATGCATGCATGCAAGGTTGTGTGATAAGAAAGAACGCAAGTGGATAGACAGACAGTACAGTACAGTACGGTACATATAGAAGGGATCATGACCTTCCCACAAAATACTATTAACCAGATACCAGCTTCATAATACCTTCACAGTACCCTGGCAGCATTGGTTAAAAGCCTAAAAAAAGTGCCTCTAGAAACGTTTTCAAAGAATTGCTACAAAGTTTTTATTCTGACTGACTATAACTAATGTAATTAATAACTGCTTCAGACATTTCCTTTCACTATTAATGTCACCAGGAGCACATCTAATCCTATGGACAAGGGAGCATGTAATATAACTCTGTAAACAACAAAATTCAAACATGACTGCCATGAACTATAAAATAACTTTTAAAATTCCTTATCAGGACTCAAGTATGTCACGTTACTGGCACGACAAAGCAAAGTTATGGAAACGAAGTTGAATAGTATGACAGAAGAATGGTTGCTCAGGCATGGCAGGACAGCCTTCTACATTTGCTAGTGACACTAAATTACTCTGGTGGACTATTCTAAGCTGTTCCTTTGACTCAATGGCCTTCCTATTGAAGCAGTTTCACTGCCTTCACATAAAACGATGGAGTAGCAGCCCACTCAATGTATCCCTGTCGTATGCAAGAATGATGATACACGTCACTAACACAAGACACTGTGTTTGAATTTGGCCCATAATGTTAATAATGTACAGAGTTGCCTTGTCCATAGGATTCAATGCATTCCTGATATCACTGCAGCCTGACTGGTACCTTTTGATATACTACAGTAGATGTAATGCACACATCTTTGTCCTCCTCTGTGTCCCATTTCTTTTCACTGACAGCAACGTGTCGATTTATATTAATTTTCAGTTATGGATACATGAAAACGCAGCATGCAGTTTATCATTTGGTGTCATTCTTTTCTTTCAGTTTAATGCGGTGCTATAGAACTTTGAATTATAGTACAAAAACTATTGTAGCTAATGAGCTTGTAAAATTTCTTATATTTGTGTAATTCTTGCTAAGTTAAGTTTCAAATTATACTGAAGTATTACATCAGTGTATTGTAATGTAGAAAACTGTTGACAAAATTACTAATTTATGGTTATCTACTGAAAATATGTGGTATATAGATTTTTTGACACTATGAAAGATACTATTACAGAATAGCATTACCACAGTATGTGACCCGGTCTGCGAAAAGGGGTCTTATGGCCTTCAATTGCATGTACTTGGCAACCTGTAACTTGACTTGTGAATGTGATATCACCTTGAAATTTGGTCCCCTTATACCCTAACATAACACTATGACTTGGTGTAATATGCAGGTTGAAAACATGAGGAGTTATGATTAGTCAAACGTGACAATGTGGAAAGGCTATAAGACCCCTTTTCACAGACCGGGTCACATATAGTCATGTGGACTATGTCTTAACTCCTAATGAAACAGTACTCACAGACATGATGGCTAAAAAGAGTGCAAAAGTACAGATCAACTATCCTGTCTACAAGCCACTGGTATGCTGTTAAAATACATCCTGAAAATTGTGAACAATCTATAAGCTGCTAGGACACCTTTTTGCCTTCTGTGTTCACCCTCCAGTGCCTAACAGGTAAAGCTGATAATAAAAATAATCACTTAAAATAAATTAGTTTATAACCTTGACATTCAATTAAAAGCAACCTTATAATGCTAACTTAATAATTGGTAATTATTAAGTTGTTACATGGAAGATGTGTGACTGATCAGGTAGATATGTGTACATGTGAAACTATTCAATGTACAACTAGACCTACAACACAACAAACATGCTAATAGCTGGACCATATACTTTCAGCGTTTACCGTTCCCTTGATTCACATACATACATACATGTAACACTTTCACACCTCAGATCAAAGGAGCCACCCAGGCTACATTTCGTATGTACCCCAGCTAGTCAGGCTACATACGAAATGTAGCCCGGGCTACAACTGAGCAGTGATCATATAGACATTGAGGCCGAAATCGATTGTGGGGGTCGATTAATACTCACGTGATTAGGATGCATGACTTGGATTTCGCCATGAAAGCCACTCAGACGGAGAGCGTTTTGTTATCCTTGCCATCCTACAAGTTGAAAAACATTAGGCTAAGGCGAGAACTAGTGCTATAACTTATTCACCATTCGTTTCCACACATTTTCGAATACGGACATGCCCCCTCACGAAGCTACCACTCTGCATGGGGTAACCACTCTACAAGCAAGCTTACCTATCTAGACCCTTAGTGAACTCCACACCTTTTTCATAAATGATTCAGGAATAGTGATTAAAGCATTAAACTCGCGTAACCGAAATTCTCCATGATATCTCTAGGATGTGTCTGTTCATTGTAAGTGAATGTAACCAGAACATACTAGCTGCTGACCCATAATCGAAAATTTTAAGTATGCATATATAATACATCCAGTGGCTGCACTCGTACTGGCTTGGGTGATTGATCGCCCTGTACAGGCTATCAGCCTGATAAGTGTTACATATTAGCTGTAACATGGGGCTTCGGGCTATTCCTGATATGTATGCCCTCTGCCCTCGGGCAGCCAGGCATACATATCAGGCAAAGCCCTCATGCCCGTGTTACAACTATTACATGTATATGATACAGTTTATTTGCACAAGGCATTCAATAGACGTTCTAAGATAAGTATTCAACTGTTGAGCACTGAAATGATACAAAATCAGCCTTGCACCTTCCCAACACTAAAAGTAACATTTATCAATCTGGCTGTAGGTTAATCCACTGCATGTGTCTTATCAGTAAGTACAATGAGCCAGTGCTGCTGCTGATTTGAGCGAGAACTTAGACATAGTTTTTATTACATGATTTGTACAATTACACCCCACACACTATATTTAACTGCCTTTACATTACTTTTTGGCCATGAACAGTCATCAAGGTGACACATCAAAATTTTGTTCATATTGGGCACTATTTCACACAGTTAGAAAGTCAAAATACATTTCTTCACAACATAAGACTTGATCAAGTTGATATCATGACTGAACATGACAGCTAGCCGTAGGCTGGTGTTCAATTACAGGTAGGACAGTTGCCTTTCTTCTTCATAAACAATCAGAGAGAATATTCTATACTTGACAGACTGTCACACAAACAAAGCACAATGCTGTGAGGACACTTATACTGGAGAATAGAAGTGAGAACTAGTTTAACTGGCGTGTTGAGCAGATTAGAATTATGTAGCACAATTCGTTGAACAATAATAAAAGTGACTGGCATCACATGATGCTTTCTGTAGTCTATAGACTAATTATGTGGACAATTTTGCATTGTTGGTCCATACAAGAGCCTTTTGCTTTTGTTGGTGATTTTAACCTTTAACCAAGTACATGTCCTACAGCCAGCAGCTGCAGGGCGTGCACCTGGTTACTGTAATTGTTTCGGGAAAAAACGTGTGTGTGTAACCATAGATATTAGAGTACAGGGATTAGAAACTAGCGCGCGCCCTGAAACACTCCGCCGTTGGTGAATTCATGAGGCAAAAATGGTGTTTTCTGCTCTGGACTACTTTCTACGGGCGTGGAGTATTTCATGACAATCTCTTTATGTTTTACAAGTACTAGGCAAACTCCTATTGTAAGTCTTGTTGTGAGTTTTTGCCGCCATCAATCATTTTAATCTTAGTTGACATGATTTTTTTTGTGTACCTGTTGTGTTCATGGTAAGTTCACTTTCGACTGGCAAACAATGCCACAGTAACCCTAAAGTAACATAGTTTTGCATGGTGTACTTCATTTTATTATTCCGCTTGATTAATGCCCTTTGGCAGTCTCATCTCGGTTCTTTAAAATACTACTCCATGATTTATCAACTTCAACGCAAGCGCTGTTATGCGAGAAACATCTTTCAGTGGTACTGTGAAAAACTTCAAAGTATTGCGAAGACTTCAGCACTATTTCCCCAGTGGAACTAGACTTCTGTTCTTCGTAACAGGTAGACAAAAACGGAGGTACCCATTGATGATCAAAATCGTAAATGGCGATGAAAGCCACCCGAGACGATTAAACAACAGAAGTCAGAAGCATTAAAAGTCTTGTATATCAACTAAAATACCACAAGGTGGTTGAAATCAACTGTAAGACGACTAAACCACAAACTACCATCCTGTCCGCATGGATTTAATCAATACCGAGGAGTGCTTCAACCACAATCAATGGTAGATATACACAGCGCGCGCTCGGTTGCCTATCCCTTCTCTCTAATATCTATGGTGTAACTGTATGTGTGAGTCTTTGCCCATGTGAGCAAACAATTTTGTGTCAAAAGCAACCTAAATATGCGAATTGAAGGCTTTGTAAACATCGTATTACCAAGAGTGAATAATAAGAGAGGAGAGTGTCTAACGCTGTATAGTCCTGTAATAGATGATTGCGCAGAAGTTAAACGGCTTCTTTTCCGTGTAACTTATAGGCTTCTAGCATTTGTTCGTTTCGTTACCGCAATTAGTTTAGCCGCACTGTGATGAATCCTCGAGAATATTCGAAGACTGAACCAAAGACTGAGCTGGTACGTACAGGGAGCAATGCTCCTTCAATTGAAGAATGCTCAAAGGTAGGGTAACATGGCGAATCAGTGAAAATTTGAAGTGATATTCCGCCTAGCTTCAGTTCAGTGTTATTGGTTTCTCAGACGCGCTCCCCCAGAGTTATGTTCGAGGGTAACAGCCACGCTTCTTTACACAACAGAGCAATGCTCTTCGTGGTGAACTTGAACATTGAACGCACGCCCTTGTGTCTGGGATAGTCTTTGTGGTTAAATGCGAAAAAATACTAGCCAGTCTGTACGTTACGCAGAAAGGAAGCCGTTTAACTTCTGTGCAATCATCTATTACAGGACTATACGGCATTAGACACTCTCCTCCCTTGGTATTACACTTTCAAGAAACTAAGCTTTATGTTGAGGCCGATATTTTGAAATTTGAGTTAAACAGGTTAAAGAACACGTTGTGAAAACTTTCATAATAAACCAAATGAGCATGATACAACCGAAAAACAGAGTAATAGGTTTCGTAGGATACCACAAATTCCTTCAAAGGGGGCATGTCCCATACTTATGCGAACGAAAATTAAGGGCAGCCCTGAGGTTTTCTCTAAACAATTTGCAAGAGTAAACACGATGGACACACAATAAAACAGTTGAAAAGGTACTTTTGTGCGTAATTTACAGTATAAAATGGTTCGTTAGTTACACTTCCTTAGCAGTTATAACATAACCATGAATTATGAAATACGCTAAATTACAGTATTTACAAATCAAATCATCTAGCTGAATTAATAATAGCAATAGCATGAATATAAACTAAATTATATACATGGTTGATTAATTACCTACGGTATTTAGTTAGTATTAACTGCATGAGTGCCTGGTTTGTAGAAGTAGCATAACATCAACTTGTTTTCTATAGTAAAGCCTAACTGCAAAATCGTACTCAAAATACTTCTTTGCTCAAATTTTCAAATATTAAACCAACAGCTTAGGTCTAATCTAAAACAGATTACTATCCAGGACAGTGGACATTCTAGCTGGTGACCGAGTTGGCTCGGGATAGCGTACAGTGTGAACACATTTTGAGCTGGCCAACTCAGGTCAACAATATATAACTTGCTTCTGTTGGCCACACAGCGAGTATATTCTATGTTCTAAAACTGTTCTTCAAAATGGCTACGACGTACCATAGTTCTAGTAGACTTTGTGACAATTATGCTCGAACGACGTGTTAATAATCCTGGAGAAAGGAGCATCCACTAGCTTAAACATGGTGTCTCTAACATTGTACGGCTTATTTCAGCTGGTTCTGTGCTTCCTTGCTACAATTCTAGTGTCTTTTTATTAAGCGCCTAAATGATCAAAAGCTTGTGCACTTGTCTTAGCTAATTATTATTTGGCGCTCACACTATCAAGCTTGTGTCAGATGCAGTAGTGTGAACAAGTACCAACCCGAGTTCAATAACCCGAGTTGAAAACACTCTGGCTAACCCGGGGTAGTGTGAATGCAGTGTAAGCATATACTCATGCCAACACACTAGTAATTTTTAGCCATGTGGTGCCAATGGCATTTCATGTGCTTAAAGATGAGACATCACTGTGCTACCAAAACAACCACTATTAGAGAATTTAACAAATTATTAACTATTGCAGGAGGATTTAACACCCTGGCTTCTGGTCGTGGTCTCATTAACATTTTATAACGTGTTGCCCACATTGACTGCAATTTGGTCATGGTTATTGCCACTGTTGTACAGAGCCCACATTACAGCTAAATGAATCCTGCTATATATAGACTGCAAAACAATCATTAGCTTACCACGAAGACTTGTTTCACAAATGCTTTATCCGTGCTAACTTTACCCTTCTTGAGGACAGACACTGCTGGCCCGATCCATGTTATGAAGGCAAATTTGGCTCTTCGGCTCATTTCATCTCCAGTCTCAAATCGAACGTATGCATAAACCCTGTCGTTATCTGTGTCCAAATAATATATATAAGCTACACAACTAGTACAACACACCATTAAAATTCTCTTCCGTTTTGGAGAAAAGATCATCAAGATTCTCTCCGTTTCCACCTAATTCTAGTGTATTTCCCTCATACCTATAAGTAACCCTAAAATAGTGTGCAAAATTTGCTAGCACAAGAAAATGGTATCGTACCACTGTGTGTCCAAGTCGTTTGAGCGAACCTCTTCGTAGAATCTCTTCGCTTCACTTACATCACCTCCGAACAATTTAGCTGCCATTCTGCTGGATACTCTTTCAAATATACTTCCTCTGGAAACTGATGATTTTATGCTTACAAGCTAAAATGTGCGAAACCACAGCAATTAGGAAATTTAACTGCAAAGGTGTAATAATTAACCTAGCGGCGCCCGTTCTACCAGACTGAACTATTAGCGCCAAAGCATCCATTTATGGACACACCACAGGCTCGTACTTTCTATGCGCAGTACATACAGGGTGTACAATACTGTAATAAAGAATTCACATTTCATCATTTCATATCCAATGTTAAGGAGCCTGCCTTTCAATAGGTGCTGCTAGACTACTATAAATTAACAAACACTCCCTGGTTGGCACAAAGTTCACCTACACACTCCACTCCACTCAACAAGCGTAATCCACATGTCAGTATACATAAATATCCTTCATAACATTAATACACCATAATACACTAGTCATAATAACTGTTCTATGGTTTGTGGTAAAACAGCTTTCGATATGTTATTGTGCTCCAGGTGCGACGCTTCAGATAGAAGAATGCCAAAAACATCATAAACGTGAGGGAAACAGCCTGAAACAAAAGAAGGATGATAAATTAGCATTTATTAGTTGTAATATAATTATTACCTTCAACCCAATACGCTTCCTTTCATCGTGCTGGTTACACTCTGTAAGAAACAAATGTGACTGAATTTGACAAAACAAGGCTTCGACGCACAAAGGTTTGTTAGGAGATACGGCGATTTTAAAGAATCATTGTATAATAACTTCCCAGTGCCTACAGCTGTGCAAACAAAATTTGCATCAATTGTTCATCTGTTCACTAGCTATCACTGAGTGAGTGTATACATTTCTGATACCCAAAATTTGCCCTGTTTTGAGCAGCTTTTTTCGAGCGGGTGATAATATCACAGGTGGTAGTAATAGGGTGGGAGGGTGGGGGTGGACGGTGGTCTTAATATACGGGTATAAAATGAAGTAAGAAGACGATTGGAATCCAGAGGCCAAGTTTGGGCTCTCCATGGCCATCCATGGCCCTCAAATTACTCAAAATTGACTGAGAACACTATTGGCGAGCTCTCTGTGAAGTCCCAGCTCACTACCCACCATTATCACAAAGCCATGGCCATTTAATGGTGCCAATCTCACACTCGTGGCTTTGACAGGGTCGGAAGAAAGCTGCTACAGAAACCAGACTTGCCAGTGCTGAAGGAAGTACAGTGTGAAATATGATAGTGTATTAGGCCAGCAATCCATTTCTGGTAAAATCGTAAGTTTGATTTTGTGTGTGTGGAAGCCTTGTTATGTGAAATCCGGTCACAAATACACATAAAATCAGCCATTTGCTTTCAATACAAAAACAAACAAACAAGCAAACAAAAAACACTACAGAAATAATTGTTTTACAATCTGGTAGAATAGGCAGCTATAGGATAAAACTGTACTGTATATTCCACTATAGTCTCCATAAGGAATCCCAACTATTGTATGGAAAATAAAACGCACTTTGGCACTTAGATCCACACACGCACAGCACAATACCACTATGCATAACACCACCTTGGCACACATGGGTGTTCACACACACACACACACACACACGCGCGCGCATGCACACAAACTACAGTATTGTACATTTACCTGAAGACCACCTAAGAAAAGTACACACATCCTTAGCCATCTGACTAGCTGAAGCAGGAGTGCCTACAACACACTATATTACACACAACACACACCATACATCACATACCATCTTCATAAGTTATCATATCATCGAACAAGGCGGGAGCCATGCTAGTGCCCTGACCAGGGAAGTAGACATTGTAATATTGTCCCTCAGATACCTCAATACCAGCAGGAGGGTCTTGGAATCCCATCAGGTAAGAGAACACGTAGTCCTCAGTGCCTTCCCTTGCCATTACTATAAAGCTGAGATCAGGTGGTAGGGCACCTTGATTATGACAAACATGTATGATTCATATTATCATGAAGAAGAGGGTTTACCATTGTTAGCTGCACGAGCAGCTAGAGGGTTGGGATAAGGGTCGGGAAAGGGGTCAGCTGGCTTCCTAGGACGCGATGTGACATTGCCATCATCATCCAAATCTTCAATATCATACTAGAAAGTAAACCAGTTGCAGTAATACAACAATTGCTGTGAAAGGGACTACAGTACAGCTTGTAAAATATGGGCAACTGTTGGACAAACTAAAGGGACGTTGTCTGAATTATGTAGGTATCCTCAAGTGCCTACATTAACAGGTAATATGGTCGCGTTGGGACCAATCAATAATATCTCAATTATCAATCAGTTTATGTACTAAGGGATATTACTCAAGTGCCTGGTGTCTTCACTAAAAAGTTCACAGGTGTCTTCACTAACAAGTAGTTCATACCTCTGCAGCTAAAGTCTTAACTTCCTCTTCAGTATGGCTGACATCAGTGAGGTGTCTAAAGTACAGGAACTTCATATTGTGGCAGGCTGCACACACTTCTTTGTACACCTGGTAGCCTCGTCGAATGCTATAGTGGAGTGGAAGTAAGGCGTGGTAAACACGTTTACAGTGAAACTTCACTTAACAGCTATCTGCTCAATAATATCACCTTATAGTTATAGTGGCCATGTCCTGAACATAGTTGAGGTGTACTTCATGACCTCATTAATAACATCCCGTTCACACTACCTTCCACAGCTTGAAACAAACTGCAGTGTGAATCAATCGAACTGTGGTCCATTGGCCCGGGATAGGATAGTGTGAACGCATTCTGAGCTGGCCAAGCAGGCCAAGCAGGCCAACTCAGGTTACATAATACTCATAGATTTTGAGCATATGTTATATTGTGCCTGAAGGCGTGGAGTATATTAGAAAAGAAGGTGGAGTACAGTTTATATGAGATTTATTACCCACCCCAAACAACCTAAATAGAGTCTAAAGCTAAGGTGTATGTACTTCATCAGAGGAGGTAGGATGTGATGTCAATGATTACGTGACGTGTGTGTACTGTACATTCTAAGCATAGGGTATAGTTCTAGTAAACTGTGAAGTTTAGAGCTGGGTTATTGTCAGAAATGGTAATTCACTAGTGTAAAAATTGATTCATGTGTTGAGCTCCATTAAGCGCCAGTGATTTTACAATGAATTTTGCAATAGAGCGTTGTTTAGAATAAATTCTGATCTATTTTCAGGTACCTGTGTTATTTTCTTAGTCACTAGTAGTAAATGCAATCGACATCAGCATCTACAATGATGCAAGTAGCTAGTGCGTTAGTTTTTCATCATCCAATTACATTATGCAAAAATCTGAGCATTATGACATCATGCCCTACCCCGGTACTTCATGACCTCATTAATAAGACCACCTCATTATAGCTTCATGACCTCAAATACAACAGCCTTATTGATGACACAATTCATTATAGTGCCCCACAATAGTTGATGAATTCACTACAAATTTTGTTGTGGTAAGAAAGAGGTTGCCACCAATAAAAAAAAGTTGTGGTGGAGTGTTACACTGTTTAACAAAAATCACCTCCCGTTTCCCAAAACTGTGATCGTTTATTACCTGTCTACACAAACTGCTAACAGGTGCCCTATTGTACACATGATAGTTGTCACTATTCATGTGATCCTAAATACCATGTAGCCCCTCATTAAATTGATATGCATACACAGTGCGACAATACTGGTATTTGTGTAACAGCAATGTAAAAATGACTACTAACCTAATCTGCAACATTAAGTACTGTAACTACCATTCAACTTAAAAACACTGGTAGTTTTCAAACTAGCCTCTAACCACAAATACATACTGTACAATAGTGTACATACACAGTTTCCCATATAGTGAAAAGTGTACCATTAGTACAGAGTTGGATGACACACATAGTCACATACCACAGACTCTGGTTGTTAAGGTGCATTTTGCTTAAATAAAACTTTCCAATTTTTAAATTTATTATTAACTTAGAAAATGGTATGTTAGCAATGCTTTGAAGTTTGGAAGTTTCTTACTCATGAAGAGACTCCACCACAAGTCTCTTAGTACTAAGAAACTTGCGGCTAACCACAACAGTTAATTAGTTATCCACACCAGGAATTTATTGTTAACTGCTGAAATATTGTAACAAAACAATAGTACAACCAAACCAGCATGTTCTTCACCACCCTATTCCGGTGCCGGATGGTTAACTGGAGTGCCAAGGCAGGTCGGCGTCTTACTTTCCTAGAAAATGGGCTACGTTGCTGCACGACATGCTAAAACAACCAACACCATTACTGTACAGTAATTTTGCTAGCTGTCCTTCTCCACTTTCGCTTCGTTTAGCTACATGAGGCACGGTGATGCCAATCCATTGATTCTCCCGCATGGTATAGATTTGCCTTGAATAGTTGCGAGCCTCCAGTGTCTAGTCAAGCATCTGGTAGCTACACCAATCACGATACAACCTTACAGCTGCTATACTGTTGCTAATTATTCACAAATTTCTCTTACTCAAACTGATGCAATTCTTGTTGATAGCAGTGTGTATCATCAATAAAAGTGCCGTTTCAGTGACTAAGCCTTGAGAGGAAAGTAAGTTAGCCTTCCCATGGCAGTCTTGTGCATAACACCGTCACTAGCAATGGCGGGAGGCATAGCTGTCCTTTTCACTGCTGGCAGACCATTCTCTAAAACAGTAAGACACTCCAAACTAGCACCTTCAAAGTATAAACGTCGTCGGAGTCAGTGTTAGAATGATGAAATAAAAACCTTGGCGGAGAGTGTCTTACTATAACATGTATTTGTGCCTAACAAAAAAAATCTTGTCGTTAGTGTTCATGGATTAACTCTCTTGGAGTAGTGTGATTTACAGTCACCACGTGCACCAATATTTGGAGTACAGTAAATCTTTCATGTGGAGCATGATTTCGATGCCGCAGAAGACTGTTTCGCTTGGTAAGCATAGTGAAATCCACAAAATTATTGGCCATGTACCACATGAAATTTCTAGCCTTACGTAGTTGACAAACCTCTGTATAGCTGCACCTCGTGTTGGAGCTTTGTATTCATCCACATCCACTTATCAACCATGATTAAGAACAAGAAACGAGTATGTGCTTATTATACAATATACATTATATACGTGCGCTTAATAACCAGACTCTACATGGTATATAGAAAGTGGTTAACTACCCACCATATCTTGCTAGTGAGACAGTAACGGCTGTTACTTCACCCATTACTTCATGGCAACGTTTGAGATGTCTAAATATAGTAATTCAGTACATAAGGCACTGAATAGAGCTATTAAATCCACAAAACAGTGAAACTGGCTCCTCAAAAATTTTCTTAGCTACACAATACTGGAAATTATCCGTTGGTAACTACAGTGCAGCCTCATCTGTTCCAGACACTTTGGGACCAGTGTCTTTACTAGAGAAGTGTCTTGATTTCATGGATCATTAAAGGTACACTGAAGTGGAAAATTAACTTGCCATTTTATTGAATAAATAACCATAGTTTGTATCATGCAGTATTCAAAAAACCCCTTTTTAATTAATAATTCAATTAACCACTCCGTAGGCTTGTACAGTACAAATATTTCAAGTCTTTGCGGCTAGTATGACTTAAAATTCAAGCTGGCTGTATACGGACTGACATGGACACTTCTGTGTCTCTATGTATACTGAAGCTATCTTGATATGGTGCAAGTTAATTGACAAACACACGATATACTGAAATGCATTATATCTAACTATAGTATTATCTACAAAACAAAACCACATGCACCAACCCACTGTAGCAAGGATTAATAATAGCTAAAAGTGTATTTTACAATTTCAGTGGACCTTTAACCCTTAAACCTGCAAAGAACATTTGGGGAATGCGTGATTACACAACATAGCGACATAGGTAGGGTAACTTAATTCTTATAGCCTCCAACACATTGATTAATAGTCTGCTCACTGGGCTACTTGGATAAGGTTAAATGAACACTGTAACTACAGTAGCTTACTTGTGAACAACAGTGAGTTACATCTCTGTGTTTTGAAATTCTTGCAACATCTGTAATTTTGATTGTTGGTTTACTCAAGTGAGTCATATATGGCCTGATAGAAAATTTAATGGTGAAGCGAGCGGAACTTGATAGAAGCAACCATCCTCGAATTATGATCATTCTATAAAGGTATGTAAAGGGTCTGAGTGTTTCCTTGTCAAAAAGTTATATACATGGCTATTTTTGGCTTCACTGTTTAGCGTTTCAGAAAAAAAAACCTTGGTATCACTTTAATCCTTGCTACATCACAAGTAGAATGATGTGAATTTCATAGCCATAGGATAGATGCTTTGAAAGTTACAGTGCTTTGTGCAAGGCATGTGTATTAGGGCCAGTTTTTCAGGTTTAAGGGTTAAGGTATCCACCTTTCAGGATGTGTACTTTTCCACTGAGCCCTAAAAGTGTACAAGACATCACCTAAATTGACCTAACTGTTAAAAATTTTACCTGTTTATGAGGAAGGAAATGGCACAAGTTACAACTCTGTGCAAGTAACAACCATTTTATTAACCAAGTGTAGCCTATATAGCTATAATCTCTGTACAAACTAATCTTCTGCTTGGTAGCATGTACCGTAGTTTATCAAATAATAATATGATGGAAATTCATAGTAGAAAGAAATATAAAAGAATAATTTTAAAAAGTGTGAACGATAAGGTCACATATGGTGGAAATAAATGAACTAGTGATAATTAATGCCTACCTTGCATGATCTAGAGAATCCAGTATTCCACTGTGGCTCCAGGGATAGGCCGGTGGGTGGAGCTCAAGTTCTTCAGCACTTAGCATCAAAAAGTAGTAGCTTGTAGCCACACCCCCAACTGCTGCAGCTGCACCAAAACCTAATTTCTGCACAAGTATATACAAGAAATATAAGTACACTCTACAGTGGAACAAGTCTGTTCACCCTTCAAGTTCTGCTTATACAAGTGGTAAAAAAACACACCCCTCAGTAGCCTTTAAAAGTGGATGGTTAAAATCATAATTGTATATACAATGGTATTACATGTATATACTCAACTCAGAGATAACAGGACTTCATAAAGCATTCAACTAAAAAAATCAGGACACTACGTTGATTGGTCCAAGGGCTACCCAAGTACATGCGTAATGGTTCAGTCTGCTTACATCTGAAAATAAACCCAAAGAGTCACTTATGAACAACTATCAACTCATTGTTAAATACTCACATGACACCAGAGTTATGTTCTGTTGCATATTATATTCAGAAATATATCTGGTACGTTGCCACTAGTCAATTCATGGAAACTTCTAGAGACATCTTCTATTCATGAAAATTTTCACTTAAAAAGGTGTGCTTTAATGTCTATTATTGTGCAGGCATTACTTGGTAAAGGCTTCTCCCCATTAGTCTCATTCGATGAGATCCAAGAGGTATATGTCATATACACATGTTTGTAGGTAGATCTGTGACCAATCAGTCAAAGTCTTGACCAGCAGAGTGACTAAAGAGCCTTTTATCCAGTTTGTGGCCTGTGAAATTTTATACTTTTCAATTGTGGGTTTCAAATTGTCACCCTTGACCACTGACTTGGGACAAGTTTTAACCTTTAGCTTGACTTGGAAGTTCACAGATCTACCTAAGCGAAAGCCTGTATGTCGTCCCCTTGCAACTTTGCAAATTATATGCCCACCATTTGCGCTGCGCTGGGTCACGCCCATTGCCTAACCCCTCTAGTTACACTCACACGTACAACACAACAAGCTACTGTGTGTAACGTAGCACACTTACACTATATTTTTTCTGCCATGAGCTACTCGACGAACTCTAAAATTAACACAAAAGGGACATTAACTTTAATTGCTACATAAATGTGTAATTAATATGACTCTTACAGCTCTCCTACTGAAGAAATTTCTTATCGAACTAGATTGTAGCCTTGCCCAAAATCTCCAACTAGACGCCATTTTTTCCCCCTTTACCAGAGCACGTGAGCTAATTGTGCGCATTATTTGAAACTCATCATCCCTTCCAAACACAAGCCCAAACATGAGGATCGCCAGTATTATTTCTGATCCTAAGCGAAGACGAGTATTGTCTTATAAGATAATCTCCTTCAGAAGAAAATTGGCGTAAGTAGAATTCTGGCTGTACTGCGGCACTTTTCTGGAGCAATACAATTTATAATCTATGCATACACTGGACTCGCCTGAATTGCATGTTTAGGAAACCACCTTGTCTGGGGTACGCAGTTACAAATGTTAAAGAGTCTGACTCCAGTTTTCCTGGGCTGTTGCCTGTATTTGGTGAATGTGTTAGTTATGGTATATATTATCTATGGTTCGTATGTACAGATTTCTCCTGTACTTTGTGGGTCTTGTTTGGTTGCTCCTGCTACCAACTGATGAGTTAAGTGGGGCATTTTACGTTGATGAGAATGCATTGATGCCGGGTATGGCTAGCAACCATTACAATAGAGAGGGACACGCCATACAGATGGCAGAGCAGCTGAAGCATATCCCATGGTAAGAGAGAGTGATGACGGCAAATGTGGGTATAAGTCTTGCAGGAATGAACTACCTCAGTGGACAATATCTAAGCTTGCTGGATTTGGGATGGAAACATTTACTCAAAATTTCACTGCAAAACTTCCGCTGTCTCTAAATACTAAGGTAATCACCCTTGTGTATGTAATGTAGCTTTCTGTCTGTGTTACTTTGCAGACAAAGCGTATCCTTTTTGCAAAGTAGTAAGAACTCGAGAGGAAAAAAAAATTGCAAACATTTTGATCCCAATATAGGGCTGGCTCCACCTCTAAAAGTAGATAACTAGCCTAAATTGGGTCAAATAGTTTTTGATCCCAAAGTGCACGTATGCTATAGACAGACATGGGGCCAAGTACATTTAAAAGTACTTAAGTAAAGTACAGGTACTTTTGAGTTTTCTAAGTATCAGTACTCCAACTGAAATCACAAGTAAAGATACCAGAAGTACTTAGGTGAAGGACAAGTACAGTACATTTTCCAATAGCAACATTTATGCAGCCGTGCATAATAACTTAAGCTTGAGTACAAACATGCAAGATACAGTTTTTATATTCACAGAACCATTACATGGCACAAATAATCATTTAAGTTTTAAAAGTCTACTATGCTCCGGTTTAATTTTTTTCCTGTGTTGCTAAATAACCACTTAATCGGGGTAAAAGATACAGGTACTGAGAGAATATCTTCTGCCACAATGGAAAGGTAAGGTTATGCTTTGCGATTATCCTTCCGAAAAGTTTACAGGGTTGGTTTTTTTCGGTATACATGGGGTTTCCAAGCAGTCATCAAGTTCAGCATGAAAAGCAATTAAAGTAATTTCGATCAGTTATCATAGTTGAGTAATCTTCTTCACAAGTTGTGGTGTCTGACGTAGATGGATGCTTGCACTATAAATAATAATTTCATACCACCAGTTCAACTAAACTCTCATTACAGCAAAGCCTTGCAGTCTCCAACTTCAGGAATTGAGGTTTTTGTCCACCGTCTCTTCAACTCTCAATTTAAACAACAGCATTGTTTTTTATTATA